>NC_037645.1:5863405-6494405 GCF_003254395.2 Apis mellifera
GCCACTGGGAGAGAATCTCCTGTATCTTACGGAACGTGCAAAAAGTCGTGGCAAAGATTTAAAGCCGGAAATTTTAATTCGGAAGACGACGATCGTTCGAGGGCACCGAGAAAGTTCGATGACGGTGAGTTGGAGAGAAATCGATCGACGAAAATCCTTCATAAGAAGAATTGGCGGAAAGAAAGTCAGTAGACTAGCAGTATCTATCCGACTGAAACAATTGGATCTAATCTTACACCTGATTTACGTAATAAAATCTTGGAAAAAATTTGGAAAGAGAAGGGAAAGAGAAAACTTATTTCCACACTTGATGAAATTTTTATACTGTCATACACCAAAATGAATACAACGAGTGATAAGAATACGACGAGTGTGATACATTTTTATTTAAATAAATAATCTGGATTGAAATCTAAATAAAAATCTTGAATTTGGAAAAAGAAAAAGGAGAAATATATAATACATTCTCAACTTTGCCCACGAATTAGAATATTACAAGGTTACTTCTTAAATATTTACGCTTGATCCCAACTCTAACCTCGAATCCATTTCTGAATCTGCTTGATCCCATTACTAGAAAACCGGGATTTATTCCCACACAGCGTGGGAAACAATTAAAGATTCCTGGTCATTACCAGGCAAGCTGGTAGAGGAAATCGAGACGGTTCGTCGAGAGGGCGACGGTGGAAAGGGATGATCCTCTTCCAATTAACGTCACGTCCTCCGCCGGGATCGTTATCCTTATCGCAGGCCACTTTCGAGGCCAGCGTGGAAACGATCCACAACGATTCCACAACGCGAGAAGAAAAGTTGAACCGCCCGCTACTTCTTATTCCACTTCCGCTTTGTTTTAGGACAGCCCGGGGAATCGTAAGCGGATGCTCCCGGATGCGGCTTCCCGCGCTCTTTCTTCTTCCGGTAAATCCGCCTCCCTTTTACAATCTGTGGAGGGAGGGGGGGGGAGGGGGATAGGAAAGTTCTTTCGAGGGAGAAGGAACCCGGTGGTGGCAAAATGACACCGGCCATCGCCGATCACGGCTATTCAACAGTGCAAAAAGAACGATAAAAAGGAAACGGTGTGGATGTCTTGCGCGTCCGATGGGAATTTGAACTGAATACTTCCCAGAGTTTTTTTTTCTTTCCTTTCTTTCTTTCTTTTTTTTTTTTTTAATATAGGAGAGAGATAAAATGGACGAAACGACGTGTAAAGAGATTTAAAGGGAAAAATAAAAGTATTAATAATTTATAGAAAAGTATTTCAAACAATGTTTAGGAACTTAGGATTTTCAAATTGTAGAATATAGGGTGTTAGGAATTTTTGAAAAGCAAATAAGAATTTAAAGTTAACATTAATCGGACGCGAGACACGGCGTAAAATATCTCGTACTTTGAATGTTTTTTGAGATTTATTGGATAATTGAAGGATGAAGGAAGAGACGAATTTCCCGTGAAATTTGGGAAACGTGTTTCAGGATCGTCGAGGCAATGTCAATTTTCACCCTTAACGTCCCCAAGTTCGATCGAAAAGAGGCGGGAACGTCGGATGTAAGTAGCGACGATTGGCTGTCGAGCAACAACTTCCGGCGAGAGCAATGTCTAATTTTTCAAGCTTCTCGTGCACGCAGCAATTTCCGGCCCACCTCGATACGACCTATTTGTCAATTGGTCCATTTCGAAACGAGAGATTTAGTTAGTTTTTCCGCAGGCGGGAAATAAAAAGGCGATTTCCTCGATTGCTATTATTTCAAGAATTGGGAAGCGGTTTTTTTATATTGCCTTTTTTCCTTGGAATGTTAAAAATATTTGCGATTTATATTTTGATTTGAATTCAATTGTCTTATCGTTTAAAATAATTACATCTGTATACCTTATCGAGGATAGAGATACACTCGACTCAAAATTAATAAGAAATTAACTGAAAAAATATTAGAAAAACAATTAAATTTACGTGCAACAAATAACTTATAGTTGGATTAATATGTAAAATATTTATTGCATAATTATCTTATTATTACGTGCCCGTTTAAATCAATCCTTTCAATTAAGAATTTAATTGTTCAACGATATTTTCTCGAGTCGAAATATTCTTAAAGAAAAATGACTTTCTGTAACAGGAGTTTAGAACGCTGATAGAGGAACTGAACGAATAGAGGAGAAGATTCAAGACCACTATATCTATACTTATACCCTTCCATTACTTTTGTCCCCACATTAATGAGAACACAGAACGACAAATATCGAGCAGAGTTTATTTTTTAATATAACATCTTAGCACTTGGTGTGATATTAATAGGGATACAGAAGGAAAATAGAAGTGTTGGACAAGAGGAGCAATGAAAGGAATATAATTTTATTATTAATATCATAACGTATTGATGCTTTCGATCCAATGTTACCAGGATTGTAGAACGACGGAAGAGCAAAGTGTTTCCTGCATCACCGATATTCCTTCCTTCCCAATGATGCATCTTCCAAGTAACAGAACAGCAGAACTTGGCAACAAGTAACGAAAATACCGATCTCAACAAGTTGGACAAGTTAAACAACAAGGAAAATACATGAAATATTAATCTTCAAAAAGAATCATCCCGTTAAATTCAATCCATTTTATTCCATTTCCTCCCCTTTCTCGTGAGAGATTCCTCTCCCTTACACCATCATTATTCAAGAAAGTTACATATCGATCCAGAAACGACTTTCAACTTTCGAATGATCCTCGTGCAATTTCACTTTATCTATCGGATCTTGCTAGTAAAGTATTCCTCAATCCCTTCTTCTTGGAAGCTCTACGTGGAGATCTGCCACGTGAGCAGGATCCTACTTGCTTCCGTAACCGGAAGCTCTGTTTCATACGAGAGAAGATGAAATACGCTGTGAAAGTTGCAACTTACCAAGATTCGATCGATTAATTCGAGTGATCAGTGTCCGAAATCGATAACCGAACTTCCTCCCTAAGCTCCCAAAGTAATTTAATTTTCAGACAGTTGCGCGATCGAAAACCTGGCACCACACATCTTCGACTCCCTTACACGCCCCTAAGTTTCCCCGACGTAATGTCTACGCCCATACATAAACTGCAAGGAGCAGACTGCAACTTCTGCTTTCTTGGCTGGTCTTGCTTTTGATAGCACCCATCGGCTTCCCGGTTTATTTGCAACTGACGGAGGTGGGAAACTTGGTCCCCGTTTATGGAGCAGCCATCCTGAAACTGGAATACCACCGACTAACATCCACGGATTTATCAAACATTAACGAAGAAGAAAAAGAAATATAGGACTTACGTGATAATAATGTAATTCTCGCTTAAAGTTCAAAATTTCGACGAATTAAATTATAGATCAGCAACGTATTTTCATAAAAAATGGATTCTCGATTAAAAAGTTTCTGGCAGCCCAACTCCATATCCGTCGAAATTTGGCGTCGTCTTGAGAGAGAGAGAGAGAGAAATTTCCAGGGTATTGCGAATGAAGGAATAAAAGGAAAGGGGAAAGAGAGATTTCAGAGAGGCTGATGGAAGGAGACATTTATGTCTGGTGACCGGAGAACAAGCATGGTTCGATAAATAGCGTCCTTTCGGTAGCTCCTGGCGCGCGCTTTGAACAGGTTCCATTGCTTTGTCCACCCGCCATCAAATGAACTCGAGAGTCTACGTAATAATTAGGTATAGACAAGGCCTAAATGGCAGTCTCAAAGTGGTCGTTATCGACATCAACGGCACGTTGTCGACAGAGACGCCGCTGCTACAGATACCTAATCATTCGAACGATCGATGAAAATTTCAAAGGGAGGCTTGAATAAATGTATCTCTTCCTATTCAACAAAATGAAGAGATTATATAATTTTTTTAATACTGCGTGGAATGAAATAGGATTGAAAGGATAGATAAATTATTCGATAGTAATTTTATAATTAAGAAATTAAAAATATGGGAGAGATTCTTAAGGATATTATGAATGTATATATATATATATATATATATGTATGGGTACGGTTGGAGTTAAAACTTGAAGACAAAAAATTTATTTAATATATTTATAACATATACATACAATTGGAAATTGATTGGAAAAAGTATGAATACAAATTAATGTGTTGGTGTATATAATATATTATATTTAACATTGATTTTATTTTTGTAATGTATATCGCTATATATATATATATATATATACATACATACAGCTTTTGATATAGAATATTTTGATTTAACGGGTTTAATTGGGATTCCAATTATGCGAAACTGTGAACAAGATCGAAAAATGGATTATATAAATAAATTCGAGTAATCTGGTATATCATTGCACAGATTTATCGTGTTTTTTAAATCGGTTCAGTGGTTAGTTGTTAAAAAAAAAAAAAAAAGGAAAATTCGAAGCAATAAAATCAAAACGATATATATATATACGCGCGCGATAAAATGAAATAAAATAATACAACCATGAAAAATCGTTTATTCAGGGGAAGAAAACTCGATCGTTTACATTTACGTTTGTTTTTTACAACTTGCTCACTTTATCGATTCCGATAAAGTTTGTCCCGAACAAGTGCGTAGAAGAAATGCATAATATCCGATCGGAAAGGTTCTCCCGACGAGGAGTCGAAAGTTCGTCCGATCGTGAAATAATTGCGCGGATTCTCGTAAAAGCGCGGGGTGCTCGAACGTTTCGCTCATAAAAATGCATTTTCGCTCGATTGACGAGCTTAAAAAGCATCCGTACCCGTAAACAATAACAGCGTTGCGTATAAATAGTCAGCTAATAATTCTGGCCAACCCGGTCAGAAACTTTGATCCAACTTCCATAATAAAAGGAAGTTTTCACGCGAAAGTTCTCAAAACGAACAGATCGCGAGCTGATTTTCTTCCTATTATTGATGAAACGAAGTTACTCGAAATAATTTTCCAACCGATCTCCCCTTTCTCGATCTGTTCGCCTTTGTATCCGATATCAAACCTCGAAGGAGTACTATGCCTGATGATCCCTTCATGGAGGTGAAACATTTTTTTTGTCTCTCTCTCTCTCTCTTTTTTTTCTATCCTGTTTCCAACTTCAAAGAAGTTTCTCACACCTTTCAACCGGTAAGATAAAGTTCGAAGAACGACCTACATTACGGTCTCGGAGCGTCACCTTTGATTGATTGTATCGGAAATCTGGTTGGAACTTCGTGTTCTCCTCGAGTTTAAACTGTTGTCGAGTTTTTGGCGAGGCGGTTGCTTTTAGCTCCGGCTTATCCATAAACGCGCTACTTTATGGTCTTACCAGTTGAGGATTTGCAGATAAACGGAGAGAAACTCCGTTTAAGCAGAATTACAGATGGCTTATTTACCCTGGGGGAATACTTCGTGGAAATTTACATTCAAATTCTATTTTCCATTTTCTCAAGAGAGAATTTTTTATGAAAGATAGATAGATAGATAGATAGATAAGTACGTATACACGATAGAGCACGCTGTTCGCGTTGCATGGTTAGTTAGATTTGAATTGTTCAACGTGATAAAAACGTGTCGAACAATTTTATAATAAACAATGTCGAAAAACACACAATCGCAAATATCATTATGAAAATTTACATTTTCATCGGCTTAAGTAAGTATTCTAGTCAGAAATTTGAACACATCGAGATCCACACAAATTCCACTCGAATAAATACGTCAAAATTCGAGATTCAAGATTCTCTTCGTACGCGGGAAAAAGTTAGATCAAAAATTTATTACAGTAATTCGTCATCGTGCATCATCATTTTCCGTTGCTATCGAGATTCTGCTAGCAAACCGAAAATGAATTTTTTCGAAACAGAGAGATGTAATTCGTGCTATCTTCTTTTATTATATCGACGTGATACAACATATATAGGATAGAGCAATAAACTTACAATATCTCTATTTTAAACAACCTGTTACATTAAGAGAAATATTACAAATATATCTTTTCTCCAAAAAAACGCATTTTTAAAGTTTCAAAAGATCAATTTTTTTATAAAATTTTAATCTTGCATTATTTCTTTCAAAAAAAATCAGAAAATCATTATCTCACTTTATATTTTTATATAGATATTCAATAAATATTTATATATTTAAACACTTCTTGAT
Organism: Apis mellifera; assembly: GCF_003254395.2. Taxonomy (NCBI): domain Eukaryota; kingdom Metazoa; phylum Arthropoda; class Insecta; order Hymenoptera; family Apidae; genus Apis; species Apis mellifera. The sequence continues at coordinate 5,869,494 of NC_037645.1, forward strand.
CAATCGTGATTCACAGACATAAAAATTGAAAGAAACAACGTATAATTTTCTCTATTTGCTTAGACGATGATTAACATTTTTTAATATTTTCTCTTAATAGCTAAGAACAAACATTTAATCTTCTTTAAAATACATTTTGTTTAAAAACTTGATCAGAGACATTCATCGAGCATTCGACGACAGTACAAACAGTGTAGACAACACTTTGATTGTATTCTCAGCATAATTTCTTAACGACTAGATGTACAACTTTGGTATGGGTACAATAACAGCATCAAAAATACATATACATATATATATATATATATATATATATCGAAAATTGATCGTTTCATCTTACATAAATCGCAACGTTATCATATCACAATTTTTGGCGAATAAACAGAGAAAACAAACAAGATATATTGAACACGTTGTGCGTACGAGAGTAACAGATAGATCACGTTATCGGGAAGAAGACACGTTCAACGATTTGCGACGAGACATAATTTTGTACTAGTGGAAGCTATTAATGGAAGACAACAGTGTGCGCGTGAATGCAGGAAACAACACGTATACAATTTTAAATCATTATTAGTGTGCTTTGAAATTTTGTACATCTTCGATATTTTTACCATGCATACGCATATGCAAATAATATATTTCGAAATATTTAAAGATAAGAGATTCAAGTACAAGTCAGTCAGTCCACAATGTTAGTTGAATAAATTATAAATTTTAGCGAAGCAAATTATTCAGTTACGCTATGCGTAAGAACAGTGTCAGCAGTAACAGGAAGTACTTGGAGGCGGTGTGTCACGCTCGTTGCATCGTAACACTTTCTGGTGAGGTAGCAGTGATTTATCCACAGTCGTCTCCATCCTGCGCATCACCCGGTCCAGAAGTATCTCCACGGCACGCGCTACATTCTGACCCGTGGCTGCACTTGTTTCCAAATAGACCAAGCTGAAGAGCATAATTCGTTAAAATTTTTAATCTTTCCCTTTCTTCTTGATCTTAATATATAATTTATATAATTCTGATAGTATTCTCTTAGAAAAAAAAAAATATTTAAACAGGATATTTCAATAAACTTATATCTTTCAAAGATTTGAAATGTAAATAATGCAAATTGGTTTAATTTATTTTATTTTGCAATTACATTGACAATAGAAATAAAACAATGTAATATATGAAATAAAATAATTGATAAATAATGCAATAATAAAATAATAAAATAAGTTTGCTTGAGAAATTGTTATAAAAATGTAGAAATTTATAATTTGAAATAAAAACATGATTGCAGTAATGCTAAATGTAATAATTAATCGCATAATTGATGAGGAAGATAGTAAGTAATACCATGTACTATGTTATTTACCCATGTTTCTCTGCTAATTCCCGTGCCTTATGTTCACTAACAACTCGTTTATCTTCGAGATCGGACTTATTTCCACAGAGAATTATGTCTGGATCTTCGCAATATGCGTGAGTCTACACGTATACAAATATGAATCAACGATCAAACAAAAGAATATTTAATAAGAAACGAAAATAATGCCATAATGAAGTAGTAGACAGTAAACAGCTTAAGAATTAAAACTAATACAATTCTAATTCATTTTTTCTTATAACAAAATAAATGAGAAGAAAACTTTGTTTAAAATTTTTTTTTTAAATTATTCTAATTAAGAATATATAATATTAATATACTACCTATAATATAATGCTTTATTTTTAAAATGTTTTTAATGCTAATAATATATATTTTTTACATTATTCATCAGAATAATCAATCAATTGAAAAATCAATTGAGAATAATTGAAAGAATAATTTGAAAAATAGCTATATATATATATATACATGTGTATATCCTGAAAAATTTTTACAAATTTATTGTAAACAAAAATTTTTTAGACAAATTTTATTTATATATATTCTACTAATGATTTATTTGAATTTGTTTATATATTTTACAAAAATATATTTTATTTCCAGAATTTTAAGAATTATTTAAATTATTTTCTTTGCGTGAATTAAAATCAAAAAATCAATACTTCGTGATCGAATTGCTTTTTATATAAATAATAAATATTATAGAGCATTAAATACGCAGTATATTAACGATTATTTCAATAAAAACATGGTGCAAATCTTTTTTAATTTTCATTCAATAACTTTTGTACATTATTTGTATATTAATAAATTTTACGATCTTTCGATCGAACGATAGTTTGAGTTTTTTTTTATGTAAATATACATAAAATAAAAAGTATTTAATAATAATAAAAGTATTAACTACTATTAAATTAATACTAGTTTATTTACAATTATTATTTAGCATGCAAACAAAATAAAGCACACTTTATGCTTCAAATTTTCAGGCACAATTGATTAAATTTTTTTTATTTCAAGATTATCCAAGATTTCCAAACAATTTTAATTTATATCATGCAATATATCAAAATCAAAATATTAGTATTTTTAATAGAGTTACAATAAATAGATTAACTCAAATCATCATTCATTATACAATGTTTATGATAATAATGTTAATAAATAATGTATACCCTAAGCTGCTCCAGCCAATTTCTTACTTCAAGAAAGGACAACTCATTGGTCAGATCAAAAATTAGAAGGAAACCCATAGAATCCCGGTAAAAGGCTGTAGTTAGACTTCTGAACCTGAACATTAGTAGCATTGCAGCACTTGCTATGAAATCTAACATTGCTCTATTATAAAATATTAATTGCTTGCAATGAAATCTTTTCTTTTTTAATTTATATTAATATAATTTTTTTACTAAATTAAAAAAATTGTTAAAAAACACTAAAAGCCTTCTTTGATATGCATTATTATAAAATACATATTCTCTAATATATTATTATAACAAATGTTACCGCTCTTGACCAGCTGTATCCCATAATTGCAAATGCACACGTTGAGTTCTACCATTTGCCGTCTGGTATATCTGTAATAATTAATGAATTTAACTTATAAGTGATAACATATGTGAAAGATATAAAAGACAATTATTATGTTATATATTTATATTTTACTTATATAAATATATTCTCAATATATTTTAAATAAATAAAATTTATATAACATAAAACAATTTGTATTTAATAATAAATAAAATAATATATTTAATGAGAGTAATTTCTTACCACACGTTTTTCTTTAAAATCAATCCCAACGGTGGATATAAAACGAGATTCGAACGTTCCATCAGTATATTGATATAAAAAACTAGTTTTGCCGACTCCAGAATTTCCAAGAGCCAAAAATTTAATAAGATAATCGTATTCCATTTTGATATATTAATAACTAATTATGCACACTTTTATCGTAAAACTTTGTTAAAATGGCTACTTTGATATAAAATTCTATGAACTGTTTTTAGCATGACTAAAAATCCAAAAAATATAACTTGTATGTGATTACACTTAATCTTCCAATTTTAAAATGAAAAATGATCGCTACAGTTAAAGAGAAACATGTGCGGCATTAGACACCTGTTGCCTACGTGTACAATTTTCAAAACATTCGCGCGTTTCACGATATAATATTCAACGTGTAACGTCATTTATTCTAATAAATTTGAATATTTTACGATCAGAGATAAACAAAAAAAACACGTAGAAACAACACCTTACTCAAAATTCATGAACTATACTGAACCTTGTTCACAATGACGTAAGATAGTATATGTATAGAATAACGCCACAGAAATTGCTGATAATTACAGTACTACCAAATTGACAAAAAAAATTCGAAAAAATATAATGTAATTTTAGAAGACAAATGAGAAATTAAATAATTGTGATATTTGACATTGCAATTGATTTACATTTTTACAATTTATTAAATGATAAATATAAAAAAAACACATTGATTTTTTTTATTTTTATATTTAAATTTTTTATATTGAAATTTATAAGACTACAATTTTTTACATATTATGTGCATATAAAATATAAAAAGATTTTTTTTTAAATATAAAAAAGTGAATTAATAATTAATGAATAAAATGAACATTTTCATAGAAATAGTTGGTAACTATGGTGCATCTTAAGAATAATAATAGTTTATATTTTATATAAAAACCCAATATAATTAATAATTAGTACTAAATTTTTTTTAGTAAATTATAATTTAGAATTTATTATACTTATCTTTTTTTAATAAGTATAATTGGAGTTATTTGTTATTTTTCATAACCTTAAAAAACAACTTAAGACATATTTTCATTTATATTTTAGTAATAATAATATTAATTATTCAATTATGAAATATAAACAGTGTCTCCAACAGTAATAATTCCATTTTCTTTATTTTCTTTACTTAAATAAATACCAAATTTCATTTTTCCGTGAAACTGTTCTGTAAGTGTACGTAGTGGTTCTACTGTTTTTATACCAGTGGTTTGATCAATGCAAATCATTTGACATCTAGTACATGGTCCTATTATCTAAAGAAAAAGAAAAATCATTAATAATCAAAAAACTAATTATAGATTTTTATTTCTATTCTTCTTTCAAAACATACCACAAAACTATTTTTTCCAATATAAATATGTTTCCATTGTGTTTCTTCAAAAGCTTCACAACCACTTATAATTATATTTCCTCTAAATCTATGTATAAGTGTGTCTTTTTGCACTTCTTTATTACGTATTTTATCACTAAGCCATAATACACTTGCTTTATTTATTAATAAAAATTGAGCTTGACTAGAAAATGATAATTCAGATTTAATGTTAGCTGTAAAAAAAAAAAATATATATTTATATGATGAAATAAATTTTAATTTTTAATTACTAGCATAATATAAAGCATACCCTTTTCTTTATTATCATTATTACTTTGTTTTATAAGTCTCAAATTTGGAAGTCCTAATGCTAAACTTATCCAATTAGAAACATCTGAACCACAATCAATACCTTGTACTTTATGTCCACATACTCTACTTTGGCATATAGTTTCATTTATAATATTTATGGAATTATCTAAAGGAATATCCATAATAGGCATTCCTAAAATATTTTTGAAATATTAAATTTACAATATATATATATAAAATAAATGGAATTTTTACCTGGATAATGTAATTGCATAATCCCTTTTTCTTTAAATATAATTGGTTTTAACAAACAAAGATTAATATGTTGTTTTTGTGTTAAACAAGTACCAGAAGATGTAATAATCATCCATTCTCTATCATATTCTAAACCTTTTGAATTTAAATTCCAAGAATTTGTTATCTTATAAGCAGCACATGATTTTATTGGATATATATATAATTGTTCTAAAATACATTCTTTTTTAATTTCACTAGTGTTTGTTATTAGTTTAAAAGTTGGATTATCATTAATAATATGTGTTGATGTTTCTTTTTTTTTATCTTGTAAGTTATTATTAATTTCAATTGCATTATTATGTATCACATATTTTGTTATATTTTTTGTTTTTTCATTGTGTGGATTATATTTTCTATATAAAAATGTTTTATAATCTAACCACCAATCTGGAATTTTATTTATTGGTGATCCATCAACAAAACATTCTTTAATCATAACTAATAATGTTTGAACATCTTTAATTGTTGACATATATCCAAATGATACTCTTATAGCACCTGTTGGTTTACCATTTATTAAATCTATAGAACCTCCACAAACATAACCAGCTTCATAATTCTGAAGAATTTCTTTATTTGATAATGCTAAATGTCTTTGACATGCACCAGGATTACAAAAGCAACCAGTTCTTAAATGTATTTTAAATAATGCTGCCATATTTAAAACTTCCATATATCCTACATATTCACCATTAGATCGTATGAGATTAAAAGCAACAATTCCTCCTTGCATATCATGATTATCATAAGTTGTATCAGAATATAATTTTGCAACTGGTCTTCCATTGTTATGGTGAAGCATTAGCAAGGATGTATATAAAAATTTTGCGAGAGAAAATACATGTTTTGAAATCTTTTCCATTGTGATGAATGATAATATGTCAAAACCATATTTTAAAGATATTATAGAAAGAAATGGTATAGTACCATCTTCAAATCTGTAAGAGAATAAATATTAATAAGGAATTTTATTTAAAAAATAATTTTTAATTTCTACCTTTGATGAAGATTTTGTCGTTTTATATGAAATAATTCAGAGCTCAAAGATACATTTACAGTACCACCTCCATAATAAATTTTTTGAAGTGCATTTGCACTAACATTTCTTACTAATAATGCACCAATTCCAGTAGGATATCCAAACATTTTATAAAAAGATAAGCAAACAAAATCTGGTTTAAAGGTAGACAGATTTAGATCATTTGTTGATGCAAAAGCAGCAGCATCAAGTAAGACATACCACTTTGTAGATATACCAGGAATTACATTAGATAAAATTCCATTATGTACATCTTTAATCCATGTTAAAGGATATTTTAATCCGGAAAAATTACATTGGGCAGAATAAACAAAGAGTGAATTAGTTTTAAATGAATTGTTTTGTTGTGGATGGGAACTAATAGATTTTGAAGAAAAATTAAAAACTTCAAAAGCATTATTATGGTTTAAGCAAGTTATTTTTGCTCCTTTTTTACAAACAATTTCTCTCATACCAAGAACTGAAGTATGATTATCTTGTGTGTAAACAAAATGGCCTGGATTGGAAACATTTCTTTCATCTTTATTAAATAGGAATGTATCAGCTATTATCTTTAAGGATGCAGTTGCACCTGATGTGAAAATAATACTATATTCATCGGCAGATGTGTGAAAATGATCTAGAATTCTATGAAAAAAAAGATAAGATGATTTTGTTTAATTAATATTATTCATTTTTTTGTTTATTCATATCTTACTGATATCTCATATGCTCTATAATATCTTGGGTCACATTACTTGCAGTTCCAATAGAATGTGGATTAGCATAAAGTGAATTACATAAATCAGAAGCAACATTTTTTATTTGTGTATCAGAATATAATGTTGCCCCTGCATGATCTAGATAACATTCTTCTGAAACATATATGTTAATTAAAAATATTTTTATCTTTGTATACTTTCTTTTTATTATTTTATTATTTTATTATATTTAAATACTATTCTATTTAAATACTATTCTATTCTATTTAAATACTAAATATAATGATTATATAATTTATAATTTATCATTTACCTTTAATTCTTGAAAAATTATTTTCAAAACTTTTCGTGATCTCTCCATCGTATACTGATGTATACAGTAATGACGAATTTATCGCATTTTCCATATCGATTATTTTATAATATACGAATTAAATAAAATTAAAAGTAATAAGATTAGCAATAGATCGCGTTCATCACTTTAGAATAATACCGAACAAGGCAATGACAAGATAGTATAGAAATGATTACCTAATAAAGACTATAAGTATATGTTTCATGTTTCTTTGAATTTAAAACATTGAATAAGAATATCTTCTTTAATTGTTTTGTCGAGGCTTAAATATTATCATATATTTGACTTTTAATTTTAAACAAAAGTGCATAATTTAAAAAATTGATATTTTTTTTTTTTTTTTTTTTTGCTTATACATTCAAATAAATAATTTTGCAGATAAGATAATGAAAATTAGAAATGAAAATAACTTAACGACATACATTTTACATATTCTTTTCAAATTATATTTATTTTATATATAAAAATATTATTTTATATTATATATACATATTAATTTTTACATTATTTATTTTATTAAACATCAAATGATAATTTTTCTATGATAATATTTGTATTAATTATATAAAATTCAAAAAATTAGCATTTTGAATTGATTGCAACATTTTTACTCTTTTAATTACATAACATCTTTTATATAAGCAAAAAACATGAAATAAAGGTAATTTTTTAGAATGAATTAAAGCATTCAATAAAAAATAAAAATATATTTAATATATTTAAAAGTAAAAGAAATTTATATGTTAAATTAAATAATTGCATAGTATGATAGATGATGAAAGAAAGATTCTTCATATGACGAGGTGGCCGAGTGGTTAAGGCGTTGGACTGCTAATCCAATGTGCTCTGCACGCGTGGGTTCGAATCCCATCCTCGTCGATTTTATTTTTGTTTTCTTTATTTAGTATTATTTTAATACTTTCTTTTTGCAATATATTGTAGAAAAGTAAGTTTTGAACAATTTATATATAACTACTGTTCAACTATTTTTAAAATATTTGTAAAGTAATGATTATTATTAGTATAATGCATGTACATTATCTTATCTTCTGTTTATACATATGCGTAATTACATCACAGCAGGAGGGAATTAAAATACGTATAACGGGTGAAGCAGGTCAAAAAACTTTTCTTTATATTGATAACTTGAAATATAAATAACGCTATATTATTAATTACCAAAATTTTAATAAGAAGTATAAACTTTTAATCATAAATGAAAATGAATTGATTAAATTGAAATATAAACTTTCTTACGTGAAGTAAGAAAATTGAAATGACAAACGCTATAAATAAACATTACGTAACCTAATATTGGATTAATTATTCTATAATTATTTCTTAAGTTATTTATTAAAAATCAATAAGAAATTTGAGAAAACGATGCAAGATAATTCTGAAATAGAGAGACCACCTAAACCAACTTGGGGAAATGAACCTACAATGCCTTCAGAATTAAATGAATTAAATGAAAATGATTTTATTATTGTAGAAAGTCAAGACGTGTCTGGTATATTATCATGTTATAAAAATAAATCACAAATTTTTCATCACAATTTCAATCAAATAATATATATCATAGATTCCACAACAAGTGTTTTGTCTCCAACAGAAGAATATCTTCATATGACCAAACGTCTCATTGAAAAGGGTTCATTATCACCTCGTACTTCTATGATACTTAAAGAACTTTACACAACATACGAATTGAATGATGGATATGGTTTAGCAACTTTTGATTCGAAACACGTTAAACGAGATAAACCATTTATTCAAAGAGATTCTATAGAAATTATTAAATCTCCAATAAAAAGAGAAAAACGAAAAGAAAGAATTAAAGAAGAGGAATATGTATCAAGAGAGCCATCAATATCGCGAAGAAGCACAATAGTAACTATAGAAGAAGAAGAACCTTTATTCGGTTTACATGTTGTCAAAGACACCACATTTGAACGACCTTGTGATCCAGAGGCGATTAAAATCAATAATATTTTTTCTGATTTTTCTTTGATCGATACAGGTTACGATAAATCCATAAAAAAGCGCATCACTCAGTGGATAAAAGAACGCAAAGAACAAGGAACTAGTGAAAAAACAAAGAAAAGTTTATGGAGAAACGTGAGATTAAACGAAGAACATTATTTCATAGAAATATTTGATTCTAATTTTTGTTTTTTATTTCCAGATATTAAAAAGAAAATGATAAAATAATTTGAAATAGCAGATTATCTAGAAAACCACTTTCTTTGCGATTTTTATTAAATAAATTTAACATCGATCATGCGCGATCGATCTGGATTGAAAACTTGAAATTGCGCAATGACGACTATATAAGATTAGTAGTATTATTTTCTCTATACAGATTTTATCCGTCTTCAGGATCATGTTGAATGACATCGATTTTATCTAACATTAAATATGATAAAATCACTGACACATAAGCAAAAATTATCAGTAGAAACATGCATTACTTTATATGTCAGTGCCACAATTTGGAGAAAGTGCGTCCTTGACAGGTTCCACAATATCATGACCCGGCATTGGTATATGTATCACATTACATAAACGAAAGGAAGGCCAGGATATAAGGGGAAAAAAAATTTAATCGCCTTATGTGACGTTGCAGCATTATTTTATGCAATACAAATTAAAGTGAGTAACCTGAAAAAAGATCACTCACATATAATGGAACAGTTTTTTTTTTTTTATTTAGTTCATCGAATTTTATTATGTGAACTTATAGTTAGCTATGTAACGCTCAATTCTTTTAGATTTTTTAATAAAGTTTAAATGAAGTAACACATAAGATATTAAATATGATCTTCATAAATCCTTTATTTGTAAGAATAATTGTATGTTAATTGCACTTTTGTAAAATTACAAAATACTATTAAATTTAATATATTTAATATATTAATATAATATTTGCATAGTTATAAAAACTTTGTCAAATAAATATATGTTATAATAAATTTTATAAAAATTTGATTTTATTATACAATAATAAAAATATTTGCATCTAATAGGAAGATATTTTCTTAAGATTAATAAAATATAAATTAGATTATTTAAAATTGCAAATACTTACTAATTCGATGATTCTAATTATATCAGAACCACACCCAATGTTTATACATTTGTTCGTGTCCCCTCTTAACCTGGCTATCCTTCTATACTTTCTATCCTTCAATCTTAATTCCTTATGAAAAAAAGTATCGCGGTACAGTTTCCCCACTCTTTATCGACTATATCCAATCCCATTGGAAACAGTGGCACCCAAAATTCGATTGATCCCCCTGCAACCTTAGCTGCATATAAATACTGGGCCAAGTTTGAAACTTCGTCAGAGCACGATTTCTTCACGTAAAAGTAAAATGGCATTCAAGGTAAGCTTCTTCCGTGTACGCCCTTCAGATTATAATAAAACTTACAAAGAGATATTTTACATATTGTAACGAAGCATAATATTTCATAGATTCAAAGATTTTGTTTAAATTTTAGATTTAATTAATTTGATCTTTTTCTATGATCTTTAAAATAAAAAACTTCCAAAAATAATCTTCATCTATGTTAGTTCTTTCTTAGTTCTTGAAAGATTCTTGCTGTTATTCATCAAATAGTATAGTAACATATCAAATAGTATAATTAAAAAACAAAAAAACAATTTTTTTTTCAGTTTGTAGTATTCGCAACCTTCTTGGCAGTAGCCAACGCAGGTGGGCCAACTTCTTACGACATCGCAGCATCATCAGGAGATCATAGCAGCATTGGTTTTAGTCAGGAGTCTACGCAAAAAGGATTCGCTGGCCAGAATGTGATCTCCTCTTACACAAAATCTGATGATTCCGCTCATTCCTTTGTTCGTGTCAGCAGCCAGAGTATCAGCAACGATGCTCTTTTGAACTACGACATTGCCCATGCTCCCCTCGTGAAGACTGCCTATTCTACCCCAGCCTACCTCGCCCCAACCGCTGCTCCTCTTATTGCCAAGACTTATGCCGCACCATACAGCTACAGTGCTCCTTTGTTGACCAAGACCTACACCGCCTCTGCTCCTTTGATTACCAAGGCTGCTGCTGTAGCTGCACCAGCTCCTCTTTTGCACGCTGCACCAGCTTCTCTTCTGACCAGATATACCGCCCCAATCGGCACTGTAGCTCCAGCTCCTCTTTTGCATGCTACATCAGCTGAACCTTTGATACACGCCGCTCCAGCTTCCTTCTTGCACGCTGCACCGGCCGCTCCTCTTCTTGCCAAGAGCTACGGATACGCTGCCCAGGCTCCAATCATCGCTAAAAGTGCTCTGATCGCCCCAGCCGCCGGATATGCTGCCTCCATTACACCAGCTGCTCCTCTTTTGGCCAAGACTTACGCCGCTGCTCCTCTTGCTCACCAAGTGATCACCAAGGCTTACGGATACGAAGCTGCCGCCCCCGTTGTACACACCGTTTTCAATGGTTTCGGTACCAGTTATGCCTGGTAAATTTTTAATTCCATGTGATAACCCTTTTGATTTCCTTTGAGAGAAGATTAGATCTTAGTCTCTTTGTTGTCTTGGGAATATTAGATCTCTCGAATAAAATTTCGACGATTCTAAAAAAAATATTATCTCTTAGACAAACTTCTATTGAGATATAATTAAGACAATGAATATTTTTTTACTGAGGGAATCACATATTGTTTTTTAATATGTGATTCATTAGAAACGAAAGGGTTAATATGACGAAATGATCCAGATTTGTAGATAAATATTTTGATTATTTTACTAGAACTATCAAATTTCATTGTACACGTATAAATGATACAAATAGATATACGTGTATTGTGTATAAATAGATATAGATGATAATTTTATTTATATTACATACACCGATTACCTTTTTACTGTCACATTAATGAAATAGATTTTCAAATCTAAGAAATTTACTTTTTGTATATCTAAATGATTGTTAAATAAATTTTTTTATTCAATGATATCTTGTTTATCTTGTTTTATTTATTTTTCCTAAAAAAAATATTTATATAATGATATATTAATAATATAATTTAATATTATCACAATTTATTTACAAATAATATTAAAAGCACTTTTGTTTTCCAATATTCCGATTAAAATAATAAATTTATTACATCAGTTTAAATTTATATTACAAACAAAAATACTTTAATTTATTGTAATATTTCGATTTATTTTTATTCAAACAAAAATAATAATTTATTATATTCTTAAATAATAATTTATTATATTCTTTAAAAAATTTAAAATCACATGAATAAATAAATGAATAAAATTTTTCTTTTTTTCATCACGAAGAACGATTAAATTATTTGATAATAAATTATAATTACTTATTTAGGTTATTTTGAGATAAAATATTTCAATAGAAAGTAATAACAAAATACTATAAAAAAATAAAATACTATATACAAGAGGTGTTTGAAATTCATGTTTTTAAGAAAAAATTTCCTATCACAATTGTAAAATAACTTCATTTTAAAGTTAATACAATGAATAATAGACAATCGATTTTAATTATCGATTCCGTTATGTTTATTTTTAAAAATTCCAAATATTCTTTAAACTTTCAGTATAATATTTATTTAATTAAATATTAATATTAAAATTATATATAATTTATCATTTATATCAATTCATAAATATAAATTTTATAATTACTTAAATAACTATTAATAAATATATTAATTATATGATATGATTTTTATAGTATGGTCGAAATATGTTGTATATTAAATAAGGTTGTAGAATTATGAATTGATAAATTCGAAATAAATTATTTAGAAGTGAATTAAAGTATAATAAATTGAAATATAATATCTATTAATTTAAGACATAAGATTAATGACATAAATTAATACGTTACTTTTTATTATTTCATGTATTCTCTATTCTATATAAAATATATTAATTTCAACAGAAAAATTCTTCCTAGGATTACATTTCTCATAAACTTAAATTAAAAATAATTTGAAGTTCGTAAATATATCAATCATACCATTATATTCTATTTTTTACACTAGAAATTTAACTAGGGACAATTTTTAAATGTATAACATGTAGGATATATATTCACATTATTAAGTAGCATAAGTAATCATTTGAATGAACGATTCTTTCTTTTTTGAAAAGCACGTGTTAGTTTGAAATTATAAAAATGACAAAAATTAGAAAGGTGAAACGTAGAAAGAAATATCGTATGAATGTAAATCGTAAGCGATTACGAAATAAATTATACAAATTACCTACGATAACATGGTAAGTATAACCAAGTGATCGTATTATTTTAATTAATATATGTATAAACATTAAAATGAAGTTTATTATTTATAGTGCTCAAATAAAACAATCGTGGGATATAACTAAATCCACACGAACTAATTTAAATCAAATGGGTTTAGCATATGATCCAAATGAAACTTTAAAAATACCTAATACAAAAAAAGAACTTATTGACAAAGTTTCAAAATGGAAAGTCGAGGAAAATGATGAAAATAAATTGCAGAATGAAGAAGATATTGAAATGACATCAGTAAAAATACATGTAGCAGAAGAACTTGAAACGGAAGCAAAAGCTCCAAGAAAAAGGATGTTTAGGTTACCAAATAGTCAAGTTCATTTTCTTACTTATTTGATGGATAAGTATGGAGAAAATTATAAGGTAATATTTTAATTATAGTAATTTATTTGACAAATATTTTTCTTATTATGAATTATTATATAAATTATTTCTAAATGAATCATATATAGGCTATGGCATTAGATAGAAAGAATTATAATCAATTAACTTGGAAACAAATACGTGCTAAAATTAAGATATTCAAAGGTATCCCTGAGCAATACAATGAGTATCTTCAGAATAAAAATACGTAACATAATTCATAATATAATTCATTAATTTCTTAGTATATTTAACACAAATATATTTCAATTTTCATACAAATTGGTATATAAAGTATCAAAGTATAAAATTAATAAATTAATTAATATTCTTATTTAGGTAAGTACAAAAACAATAGACAAGAAAAATTAATACTTATTACAACAGATTTATATAAATATGTGTAATATTATTCACTGTAAATGAATAAAATAGATTTATGTTTCTAAATGCAATCTCTAAATCTTTATTTTATGTATCAATTACAAAAACTAATGTAGTTTGATTTATGCATAATTCACATAAAAAAAATGAAAGACTTTTACTGTGATTTGATAAAGTAAATAAATAATTTATTAAATAAATATATGTGTATGTGCTGAAAAGAGACTTCATAAAAAATTAAATGATTGCAAATATATTATACTGAAAAAACCTTAAAAATTGTATATTTTTATTTATATTTCTTTTTTTAAAGCTTGAATTATTTGTTTTAAAAAGGTTCATTTTGTGCACAAACTGTAATCACTTTAATCCATTGAAAAATTGTATACAATATGCTAAATTGGCATATTGTCATTTTCTTATTTACTTCTTATTCTTCTATTCCTTTCTTTCTTTTATAAAGTATTTAACAAAAAAGAGGAGCAGATACACTATCTTTTGCCATATAAAACATTTTTTTTCTAACAGAATCAACGGATGCATGATACCAAGTATATTCAGTTGTTTCTGGAATTTCAGGAAAAGGTCTTGTTTGGCATCCAATTATTTCTACTTTATGCTTATGAGGTGAAATACTTAATAAATCTAAAGCTTTCTTAACTTCTTCTGGCTTTAGAGCACTGGGACAATCCTAATTTTATATATTAACAAACATTAGAGAATGAATTTTAATGAATTTTTAAATAAGTATTATTAAAAACATTTACCTGTTTATTAGCAACTACTAAAATTGGTACATCATCCATTCTTGCATCACTTAATAACTGTTTCAAAATAGAAGCAGCGGAAGATAATTTGTTTATGTCAGATGCATCTACTACAAATAATAACAAATCTGTGTCTTGCAAGAAAGCAGTCCAATATTTTCTAGTGGCATCTGAACCTCCAACTAATATAAAATAATATTTAACAATTACACTATAAATAATCTTTGGTAAAATAAAATAAAATTTACATACTATCCCAAACATTATAAAATAGAACCCCATTTTTTATTCTATATACAGAAGAACCTTCTGTGGGTTTTGGAGGGACAATATATGAAGTTTCGTCACCGTTTGCCACACATATTTGGTTTATAATCGACGTTTTTCCAGCTCCGGATAAACCTAATAGAAGCACTCGTTTTTCATGACTATCATCAATCTATAAAAGTAAATGCAATGAGAATTGTTACTGAGGTTTCTTTCAACAAATAAATATAAACAAACAAATCGACATCACTAAATCAACTCTAGACCGATCAAAAATGGTTTCAAATCAGAACTCTAACCTTAGACACTTCTTCAAAACCTTCGTCTATTGCCAAAAGTTCTCGTTTTTTCCAATATCGATATGCGATGTATGTACCAATGCATGTACATCCGATCCAAAAGATCTTTTGACCGTTTTGAAATACATTTCGTATCATTATTCGCGAATATTGTTATTTAATGAAAGACTGAAAAGTAGTGCCGACTTTCTCGGCTTAAATTTCGCGTGTTGGCACGTTATCTTATGAATTGTCACTTTACCGCATGACATTTACCTCTCATCGTTTAAATGAGTTGGGCGATAATTATAAGACTTATGAAACGCATTTATAAGATTATTTGCATTTGTGTGAATTTCTAACGGTACAAAATAAATCCTTTTTCAAAAGCGCCAACTCTCTCCGTTTGTCAACTTGATACTACCATGGATGATATATAGAATAGATTAACGTTTTATGAGTTTTTTGCGTCTCATATTTTGAAATACCGATTGCATAAAAAAAATCAAAGTTTTATTATACGAAATAATAAATGAATAATAACGTGACGCATACATATATTGAAAAAAGTAAAGTATTAATAAATTATTCCAAAAAGTTTCATATCGTTGTTAAATTTTTATTAGAATATAATTATAATATATATATATATAATAATTTCGTTTAAATTTTTGAATAGGTTAACCAAAAAAAAAAAAATTTGAATTAAATATTAAAGCTATTTCTGCGAAAAAGGTAAGAAAAATAAATATTAGAAAAAATACAAAGATAAAAATAGAATATCAATACTATTTTTGAATGCTTTTAAAAATAAATTTTTGGTATTCAATGATAAAAAGTTTCTAGTGTTCTTGAAATATAGCAGAAAAAAATGTATTAAATGTTAGATCTATATTGTGTTTCGTCTGTGGTACTATTGATAAGAAGAGTTGAGAACAGAATCAATTTTCTTGTGATGATTTTTGAATCTAATATTTTATACATACGTAAATACAATAATTACATATATTAAAAAGTAAAATTACAAAAAATACTATTATTAACAGTTTACATTAATTGTTCGTAAAATAAATAATATATAAATTTAACTTTATTCTATTATATTCGATAATCTATTCAATCAATCGAACACATGTTTTTGACAGTTCTTTTTAATTAGCGGGTGATTTATTTAACTTTTACATAGAATAAAAAGTAAAAATAAAAATAAAATTATTGATATTTCGATAGAATATTATTAAGTCTCGTTTCTGAAAGTGTATGTAAATTTCTTTTTTCAAAATTGAATAAAGAATGAAGAATGGTTAAGTTAATAATAATATATAGGTTAAATATGAATCTTTTAAAGTGATTCTATTATTAAAAGTAATAAAAAAAATGGATAACGTTTCGACTGCAGAGTGTTTAACTCTTGATTTTGGTCCCTTTGAAACTGTTCATCGTTGGCAACGTATGCCAGAATGCGACGAATTCGTTGGTGCTAGGTAATAAATTAAATTAATTTAATCTTAACTATACGAATTATTATTTTCAATTTTTGTAAATTATTTTGGACCTTCCTTAATATCTTTTACAATGTTCAAACAATAATTTTGTTACAGCATTTCAATTCCATTAACTGTGCATCAGTGTTTCAATTAAATCCAGCATTTTTGAATCTATTTATTTACTTTCTAACTTTGTTTTAAAGATACTTGTAATTGCTAATTGTAAATAAATAATAATAAGTAATTTATAGAGTTTTTAATTATTACCAATATAATTCTTATTTAAGTTAAGTTATAATAGAAATTTTAACTATGATTGATTAAATTCATTTTTTATTGCATTTTATTTCCTTAAATTATATGTCATGTTAAAAAGAATAATGTAAATACATTATTTCAAAAGTTCACTATATTGTATTATACACAGGCGTAGCAAACATACTGTTGTAGCCTATAAAGATGCAATCTATGTGTTTGGTGGTGATAATGGTAAAAGAATGTTAAATGATTTGTTGAGATTTGATGTGAAAGAAAAATCTTGGGGACGTGCATTTGCAACAGGAGCACCTCCTGCCCCAAGATATCATCATTCTGCAGTTGTGCATGATTCTTCTATGTTTGTATTTGGTGGTTATACTGGTGATATACATTCCAATTCAAATCTCACCAATAAAAATGATTTATTTGAGTACCGATTCCAAACTGGTCAATGGACAGAATGGAAATTTATTGGGAAGTATGTCTTATTTATCTTATTTATCATATTTTTGTTTTTTATTATCATTTGAAATTATTAATTATATAGTTATAAAAATATATATTCCTTTATAGAACACCTGTAGCTAGATCTGCACATGGAGCTGCTGTGTATGATAATAAATTATGGATATTTGCTGGCTATGATGGCAATGCAAGATTGAATGATATGTGGACCATATCGTTATTAGTAAGTTAATATATTATATTTAATATGAATGATAAATTATTATTTTGTTATTGTTTTTAGCCTGGAGAATTAAGAGTATGGGAAGAAGTTGATCAATCTGGTGACTGTCCACCAACATGTTGCAATTTTCCTGTTGCTGTAGCACGTGAATCTATGTTTGTATTTAGCGGCCAAAGTGGAGCTAAAATTACAAATAGTCTCTTTCAATTTCACTTTCGAGAAAAACGGTAAGTTTATAATTTCATATCTTAAAATTATATTGTATTCAATTAAATATGAATCATCAGATGGACGCGAATTTCAACGGAACATATACTTCGTGGTGCACCACCTCCGCCAGCACGACGATATGGTCATACTATGGTCAGCTTTGATAGATATCTTTATGTATTTGGTGGAGCAGCTGATTCTACACTACCAAATGATCTTCATTGTTATGATCTTGATACACAAACATGGAATATTATTTTGCCATCTGCTGATAGTCAGGTTCCATCTGGTCGTCTGTTTCACGCGGCAGCAGTAATTGGAGAAGCGATGTTTATTTTTGGTGGAACAGTTGACAATAATGTACGATCTGGAGAGACATATCGATTTCAATTTTCGTCGTATCCAAAATGTACTTTGCATGATGATTTTGGAAGATTGTTAAGCGGACGTCTTTTCTGTGATGTAGAATTTATAGTAGGAGATACGGAAACAAAAATACCTGCTCACATAGCTATGGTAGCAGCTCGTTCGCAATTTCTTAGGACTCGTATTAGACACGCTCGAGAAAAACGAGATAAACATATGGAAGAAGTATTTGGAACTGTCGATATACCGATTAAAGATATGCCATTGTTAGAGGTAAATATATTTATTTGATACCCAATATTGGGTATCAATACTTTGATATATTGTTACTATATCATAGGTAAGACTGAAAGATGCTGTGCCAGAAGCATTTGAAATGGTCCTAAACTATATTTACACTGATCGTATTGATCCAACGAAAAAAAACGAAGATGGATCGAGTAGTCGTGTTGCTGAAGATCCATTAAGCAATCGAATTGTGCTTCTTATGATGGATGTCTATCGTTTAGCTTTACAGTTTAATATGAAAAGATTAGAACAGTTGTGTGTCCAGTATCTAAAAGCAACTATAAGTCGTGCTAATGTTTTGGAAGCATTGCGTAATGCTGCTCATTTAAAACTTTATTTCATAAAAGAGTTTTGTTTGAATTTTATCGTGAAAGAAAATAATTATAATCAAATTGTAATGAGTAAAGAATTTGAGACTTTGGATCAACCTTTAATGGTGGAAATTATTAGGAAAAGACAAATGCCTCAAAAAGGTGCATTTCCTAGACAATTTGATCTTAATGCAGGTACGATTTTTCAAAATTGTTTGTAAAATAATAATGTTATTTGGAGTTTTATTGATTTTTTTTTTTTTTTTGTTTTAGGGACGACTTTAGAACAGGATATGGAAGCATTTCTTAAAAGTGTTGGCAGAGAATTTTGTGATATAACGCTCATGTTAGACGGTGTGCCAATTCCAGCTCATAAAGCTGTTCTTGCGGCACGATGTAGCTATTTCGAGGGAATGTTCCGTTCTTTTATGCCAGAAAATAATACTGTGAATGTAAGTTATTAATTTTTTTATTTGACAATTAAATACATGTTAACAAAATGTGTGCTTCTATTACAGATACAAATCGGTGAAATGATCCCATCTTCTGAATCATTTGATTCTTTATTGAGGTACATTTATTATGCAGATGTTTCGATGCCACCTGAAGACTCTTTGTATTTATTTACCGCACCAGTTTTTTATGGTTTTACAAATAATCGATTGCAAGCATTTTGCAAACAAAATCTCGAAATGAATGTTACTTTTGAAAATGTTATACAAATTTTGGAAGCTGCGGATAGAATGCAAGCTGTTGATATGAAAAAATATGCATTAAATCTTATCGTGCATCACTTTACAAAGGTTCATGTATTTCATTAATTTCTTTTTTTATTTTATGAAATAAACAATTTCTTTTTTTTATCATAAACATAATTTTATTTCATCATAGGTTGCAAGGTTACCGAAGTTAAAGCAATTAAGTCGCGAACTTTTACTGGATATTTTGGAAGCATTGGCCGATGAACGTAGTGAAGCTCGAACATGCCAAGACATGGCGAATGATTGCTGACGGATCTCGGGCTCGCATCGTCGTCCCCGTAGTTGGGATTTGCCTTCGCCCTCGAGCTTTCAAGTAAGTGTGCAATACAGTATTCTAACAACATTCAACATCTTTTATCTTTTGGGTTATGGGTATATAGTAGATGAGTGTCTGAAAAACTTAAAATATCGTGCGCGTATGTAAATAGGTAAATAAAATATGAAAGCTGAATATAAAATTAAAAATTGTGAATAGAATATTTAATTTATTTGTACATAAAATATGATTTATTGAAAATCTCTTGTAAAAAAGAATAAATAAAAAATATTTATTGGATCGCTTAATATTACTCGTGTAATATTTGCCTTGTTCGAATAAAAAATAAAAAAAAAATAAAAAATAAAAAATTAGTAAAAAGAAAAAAAAACTAAAGAGAAAAAAATTATATATTTTAATTTCCAATTGTTGGGATATATCTATATTATCCATTAAAAAGATTTTAGAAATATTAGGTTTAGAAATAAGTGGTTCAATTGGATATTAAACGAGACACGTAATTAATAAATTATGTACTATATTTTGACCTTGATTATGAATGATCGTACATACACGCACAATCGATAATTTCTTTTTTTTTTTTTTTTTTATGATAATTTTAACACTTGAAGCTTAATACAAGCGCAAATTTTGGAAGGGGGGGAGGGGGGGATTGAAAGAAACCTTACGCAAAGGAGCTCGTATAAAATCATTGCTCTTCTTTTCTCTTTACATATTGTTGTCTCTAGTTAGGTTGACGTTCGTCGACATTCCGACAATCGTTAGTTCAGTCTCTTGAACAAAATATCGTGAAATTTAATTTGTACCTAAAGAAAATTTATCTTTCACTCTCTTTTCACTCGCTTTTCGAGAACTTTCCACATTTAGTGTGTTTATCAAAGCTTATACGAGGGATATAACGTAATTTTTCATTTTCTTTTGGTTTCTTTTTTTTTTTTTCTTTTTTCTTCTTCTTCTTCTTCTACATGAAATGTAATACTTTTCTACGCGTGTGTGTGTATGTGTGTATGTGTGTGTTCTCATTTCTAAATATCCGTACCTGCTTTTATTATCGTTAAATCACGAAACTCGAACTCGTTTATTTTAAAATTGTTGCTCTAAAGGCGTCTTATTTCCAACTATTATAATCATCTAAACTTAAATCACGATAAATAGTCGTTAATATTAATTACACTAGGTAGGCCTTTTTCTTTTTTCTGTTTTCGTCGCTTAGGATTCTGAATGAATTAGAGTAATATTGAAACGTGATCGTCACAACCCGACGAATTAATTACAAAATGAGATCTAAAAGTTACACCGCTAGAATCAAATTACAATGATACGATCGTAATAACAAACTTCACGTTGATTTCGAATGGCCCCAATCTGAAACAGATTCTTGTACAGTAAGATAGAATCGTACATCTACGTTTTTTTTTTCTTTTTCTTTTTTTTCTTTTCTTTTCAAAACTTACTAGATAGAATAAATTTCTACTCACCGATTGTAAAATTGCTCGATTCATATTGTAGGCATAAGGAGTACGCAAACTTTTTTTTTTTTTTTTTTTTTTTTAATTCAATTTGAATCCCTTCTCGATCGTTTCGAATCATCTTTCTGCTCCTGCATGAAAGTGTGTGCAGCACTTGCATACAGACAACAGAAAGCAAGCATTTTATTTCTAAACATGACGTATCATCCAACTGTGTACTCCCTCATCAAATGTAAGATGATCCATAGCAATCAATCTTATCTTCTTAATAGGTTACTTTTGTATCCCAATTCTAGTCATTTCTAAAAAAGAATAGACATATTTCCAAATTCCCTATTTTATATATAGACATTCAAAATATCCATGCATAGAAAACACAAGGTGTTTTATGATCTTCTTTTTAAATTTGGACTTTCTTTGCTCTATGTAAGATTAAAGAAAAAAAAGAATTTGCACATCTGCTTGATGGATATCATATTGATTTTTAACAAACTGTATTTCATTATATATATATATAGCGTGTCTCAAAAAAAATATCATCATTAAGAATAATTTTATTTAATCTTTTCTTCATGCTTATTTGAATAATCTTCCATAATAAGACACCTTGTGAAGGAATATAATATGGACAAGATCAATTTCAAATTTTTAGAAATTAAATCATAATTTTAAATAAAACCTTTTCCTCCGCGATGCTGCTGGTCGATGGCATCCTGTGCGAAGGTTCCAACCTTCTTCGCCTCTCTTCAATGGCATCCGCGTCTAGATTCATCGCAGGTTGAACCGTTTGTGTCACAGACGTGCTTATGTGTCTCGTTTTAACGAGAGGTGGATTTCGTGATTGAGGAATCGCGAACGCTCTTCTAAGCGCCCCTCTCGGGGGTGACGGTGGTGGATAGGAGATACCTAATGGTATTTTTTCGATTAGCACCCTAACGTAATTAAGATTATTTCGATCGTTTCTTTCTTTCTTTTTTTTTTTTTCTCTTGGTGCTAATATCAAGCAGAGTGAGTATTTTATTATTTATTACTTTGTATCGCTAACTTTCATTGGTATATAATAACAGGAACACAGGAGAAGCATAAAAGAAGGAATAGGATCTAGACTATCTCTAAAAAGTTGGATTTCAGTGCAATGGGGGAAAATAAATAAATTGTTACACCGATTATTTTTTTGTTTGATCCCTTGAATCTTAAATCATTCTATATTCTCCTAATTGTCTAAATTTCTAGTTTAAGCATGCACAGTGCTAGAAACACAGGCTCGCCGGTGTTTCTTTTGGTATACGCAGAGTAAATCTTCTAAGGGATAAAAAGGGTGGAAAGAGATATAGTCCCGCGTGGGTAATTGCTACCTCGGTGCCCTGGTGAAAGCAAAGTGTCCTTGCTTTTTGTTATTTGGGGTACGATTAGAAGCGAGTTTGGCGGTGTCGGAGACACGGTTGAAGTTTGTGGCGAAGTGGCTAGGGTCAAGTTTGGCAGCGATTGGCCCAAGCTAGAGTACGCCGGCACTTGGACACTCAACGTGTTAGGCGTCGGTGACTTACTCAGCGGGTATCGTCTATTATCAAATTTGTTAGGACTAAAATAACGGTTGAAAAACGTTGGTCAGAAATGCATAATATAATGAACACTTATTTGCGTTAAACTTGTTAAAAAAAACATTCGCTGCTCGTTTCGCTCTTACGTTTACCTTATTTGCAACGGTCTATGATTGTGACCGGAACTGTCGCCACCTTCTTCCGACGATACGCTCGAGGCTCGAGGTGGTTCGCTCGTTTCCACGCTGATATTTCTGCTTGGATTGTAACTAGGGAGGAAGGTGCTGCTTCCAGGCGAAACGCCTTCCATCTCTATACTCCCACTGGAAGCGGTTTCATGGCTATCAGTGCTTGTGCAAGCCTTTCATATTCCTAGACTTATTTTTCCATCCGTTATTTTCATTCAGCCCGTTACCTGTGACTGTGGGCGAGGCTGCTCACCCTCGACGCCCGGCTACTCCCTCGAGGCGTCTTTGGGATACCCTCGCATTCCTCTGCCTCGTACTCATCACCCAGGAAACTGCTGTGTTGTCTGTTGACAGTGGTCAAGTTCATCGTGTTGCCAAGCGGTGGCACTTTCATTAACGCGAATTGTTGTTGAGCTTTCCTGATCGATTCCATCCAAGACTGTGAAAAGTTGAATGTATATATATATATATATATATATGGATGTGAAAGGAAAAGAGTTTCTAAGTATAAGTTTCACGGACAAAGTGTATGTATACCTTGGCCAATTTCGATTCTCCGGCGCTGAGAACCAGAGCAGCTGATGCCGCCCCATACTCGTTCAGATAAACCAAGCCTAAACTGGTTGGCTCCTTCAGCTCGTGTATTCGGATACGATCGATTACGTACGGTTGTCTTATAATCTTCAAACCGCCCCCAACGGTGCCAGTCAGCCCACTGGACGAAGTTTTCTTGGTCGACGGTTTGCAGATCAATAGCATGTCTGTCAGCAACAGTATGTGTACTTCCATCTGCGTTGTACAAACAGAGGGAAAGTTTCGATTGTTTTCTTTGATTTTGTCAAATTTTTATTTTGAAACTATATTATTTATTATTTATTATTATTATTACCTTGCTGCTAACGGCATCTCTTAATTTTAAATCTCCCTCGCGAAGAAGCACTCTAAGGGTGTCTTTCGGGCAACCCGGTATCGGAACCGTGGTAATGTCAAACGTGCTGTGAATTTTAATCAGTTTCTCCAATTCTTCGTCCCTCGACTCGACCACGTCGTAACTTTCTATTCGAGATGCGGCGCTGGCCAACCGCGCTGTCTCCTCGTTCCTCTTCAACGCTGCATTCACAGACGCCACGAAGTCGTCCACAGATTTGATCTGTAACAGTTTGTAAAGTAAAGATAACAATAGTGTTTGGGATATTTGTGATCTCGTTTACCATGTGAGTCAATTCTGCTCGTTGCTCCTCGTTCTCCGTGTTCTTGTGAACAGCCTTCAAGAGCAGAGAGTACTTCGTCAACCTCTGCATAGGTTTCACCAGTATGTCGAGCAGTTTCAATCGATTGCAATCCTTCTGAGTCTCGCACCACTGAGAAGAGGAAAAAAGAATGAAAGAAAGGAAGAGAAAAGAAAACGTTTAATTTTTAAAAAAAATTCTCACCACCAGATAGACCGTAAATAATTGATTATCGTTGAGACGGTCTCTGCAGTATTGCTGACATTTGCTTTGCTCCGCGCAATATCTGGTGTAGGGTGCGAAGGTTTGCTCGAACGTCTCGAAACCTTGCAGAAGGTGGCCTGGCTCGAGCGGTTGCCCAGTGGTCCTCGACGTATTTATCATGGCCAGGACGTACTCGGTCCAGAAGTAGCGATTCGCGGCGTAGATCTCGGGGATGTTACTGAATAGCTTCGTCCTGTCGACCTCGTTCAGGATATTCGAGGCCTGCAGGCTGCACAGGCACGCCATAAACAGCTAAAGTATTAATAAACGTTGTAGAATAATTTGATATAAAATATATGAAAAATATCTTTATATAAAAAAAGAAAAAGATACTTACGTCTGTCACAACCTTTAAAGTCTTGATATAAGCCACTTCCGTTTGAGCCAGTTCCCATAAAGCAGTCTGTTGTTGCTGTTGCTTCTCCGATAATTGATCCGAGTTTTGAACGATGTCGCGCCAATCTTGTTCTAAGTACAAGGCTAAAATTGAAAAAAAACGAAAAAGGAATTAATTACACAAAAGTATAATGGATTAATTTTGTATCTTTTCAGCCTGGAACTTTCCGAGAATACGAGCAAGTGACATCGTCCGTTCAAAATCAGAATTTCACAAACGACACGTGAAATGTTAGTCACAGGGGAGATTGTAAAATATTTTTCTCATGTGTATATTTTGTCGAGAATGTATAAAAAGAAAAAGGAAAAAAACACCCATCCATCCATCCCCAGTGTTATAAATATGTATATTAAACGTGTAAGATAATTTATTGGATAAGAGTATAAGTTTGTACAGAATATATACACAATGTATATATCTATCTCATTTTTTTAATTAAATCTTAAAGATTTCCGCAGACGAGATCTCGAATCATTGATTGCCAACTAAAAATTAAGATAATTAAAATAATATTCTCGAACACTTAATTTTCGAGAACATTGAAATCGACGAGATAAACTAATTATCTTTCTTTTACGAAAGTTTTCTTACCATCCTCGTTAAAGGCGAGCTCGTACGACAATTGTGTATCCTTGGGTACCCCGTGTTTGTTGTAATCGTCCAGCAAAGAGGTGAGCAGATCGATTTTTGTGCCCTTCGTGTTGGTGAAGAAGCCGCTCCACCGCTGTTTACTAGGTTTGAGCCCCGCAGCCCCAACGGAGCTCCGACCAGATGTGAGCGTGGTGCTGCTCCCGACCTCGGAGTCGACGCTCGAGTCTTCCGTCGAGACGCTGAAGAAACGACCGCTGCGGTTCCGATAATTCTGCGAATTATTACGTTTTTCTCTGATAATGAAATGAAAAACTTGGCTGCGAATAGCGGTTCGAGGTTACTCGAACTCGAACACTCGTTAATGGATTCGTGATGACCGAGTGAGAAGACTGTTTGTCACCGGCATTGATGGATTAATCAAAGTTAATGATGAACCTTCGATGAACGGTTTAATTTCCAGAATTACGTTTGTTAAATGGAAGGAATGATCTTTCTTTAAGCAAGTTGTAACAATTTATAATACGAAGCTGGTTCGCTGATTTTATATAAAATTATATTAGGAGGTGGAACAGCTATTTGAAATTATTATGGATGAAAAAAATGTTTTATAGATGTAGAGGGATATTTTTAATTCTTCAAAGGAAATTAGATATTAAGGGAAATCTAATAGGAAATGCATATACGTGTCAATAATCCATGCTCCCTACCATGATTAAATATTTGATTGAGAAGTTCCAATACATGATTGAAGTAATTGGAAGATCGACATATACGTATCATCTGGGAGTTAATTAATGACCAGGGAGGGTTATAACGCACGGCTCAAAGTTACTTATAAATTAAATGTTACATGTAATATATATTATCCTCTATGTCAGCCAAGGCCAATTTCTCATCTATGCCAATGAGAGATAATAAAAGACAAGCTCAATTCAGATTATTAACCATTAATTAAAAATAAATTCAAATTCTCTTGTAAATATTAATTATCTCGTCCCAAAGTCAAGATATAAGATATAACATTTTTTATTATTAACGAAGAAACGACAAACGTATCTCGAAATCGTTATTGTATCGCGGTAAAACGATTCCATCGCTAAATCAACGAGAAGACCTCATTAGTCGAATTCAGTATCGCTGTCAAACGCTTCATATATATATATATATATATATATATATATATATATATATATATGGGATATATATATATATCCCTAATACAAGATATAGACAAAGCTCGATATTACCCGCGTCGAAAATTGATGAGGCAATCGGCCGACCTTCTCACCTCGTTACAACCCCGCTTCGTAATAGAAGGATTAGCGTCGACTATCGACTACCGTCGGCCTTCTTTATAGACATCGAGGCTCGATCGAGGATCGTTCCCCGAGGAGCGGGTCAAGGTTCAAAAAAAAAGAAGAAAAAAATCCAACGATGTCGCCGCATTGTCCGAGATTATTAAAAAACTATATAGTTACCTACGATCGAAGATGATCGAAAGAAAGAAGCTTATATATATATATGGTCGTACAATGAGCAATCTCGCTTCGATATTCGAACATGCTCTGGATAGAGAGATTACAGGAGACGATTCGTTTGAATCATTTTTAGAAACGTCATCCTCGCTAATTAAAAAATCCGTGGCAATTGAAACGGAACGAGCAACGACGGTTGGATAAGGATAGAGGAGAGGATAGAAGATGGAGGAGGGTTGGATTCGTCTCGAGGGAATTGGAAGGGGGAAGGGAAGAGGTTCTTCGAGTTATCGACTGTGTCCTCGGTGTTGCTTCTGGGACGGGGAAAGTGTTCAAGGTTCCATTACAGGGATTAAACGGCGCCCAGTTTTCCATTCGGTTACGAAGATGGATATAGGGGATTCTTACCCCGCTCGGCTTTCTCAAGGAGGCGCTCTGGTTGCTTCTCTGGCTCGACGATCTCGAGTTCGATTTTTCGTTGTCCTTAACTGGAACAGAAAACGGGCAGTCAGTTGTTTCCAATCCACTTTCGAACGCGTAAAGTTTCCCTAAAGGGGAAGCTTGTAGCTTCCTTTCACACAGCCGTTTGTCACCATGCGTTTCCGGCGTCGTACGATCGATTCGAAAAAGGGGGAAGGTGAATCGTTCTTTAAACTTTGTTGAAAAAGATTTCTGGTAAGTAGGAAAAAAAAATAACGATCGAACGACAAATAAAAATATTAGATTGGATTTCTTTGAATCGATAAGAATTTTATTGATCTTCCAATTCTTTCAAAATGATTTTTAAAAAAAAGAACGTTATTTAGATTTAATTACTTTTTATTTTTTTCTATCGAAAATCCTGTTGGATAACTGTGTTCGACGATCCGTAGCAAATTTTTTTTCTCCCTCAATCGATATCGATTCAAACTGAAGAAGAAAGAGATTTAACAAGTGACACGAGTCGATCAAATTCGATCAAATTACAAAAAAAGAATATTTCATATTCATCTGCAAAAACGATTAATGCGACTGATTATTTCTGATCGATACATTCGTTTTATAATATAATATATTTTACGTATATAAATTTGGAATTTTTCAGGAATTACAGTTTATGACAACGAAAAAGCTCATTTCACAGACATCGCGTTATCGATGTTCGTGAAACACAATTCTCGCATGGGGTGAGGTCGAACAATGATGGACGTTTTCCACTCGCTCCACTAAGCTCCACCCTGTATCTGATCGCACGTTTTACCCTCTCTTTAGACAGGGTTCTTGTGTGGAACGGGGGCGATGTTTCGGCGCAACGTGCGAAAAAAGAATAACTATCAAGCGTGATATCCATCTAAATCCGTGGTAAATAATTGCGTGCGCCTTTGTTCACGCATTAAAATCGTGTTTACGTCATAGTCCGGATAATTTCTTTCGGGGTAGGAGGCTTTAACGCTCAAGGTCACATCCTGTTCCACTCTTCACACACGCAAAATTCTAAAAATAATTCGTATAATTTTTTTTTTTTTTTTTTGTTAGCCTTGATAAGAAAATTTCAATTTTTTCTTTTCTCTAGATAGTCATAAATTGGACCATTGCGGAATATCTTTGTTCTAATCTCAAATAATATGCAATATGGAAAAGAGAGAGATCATATTTTTCAAGATTATAGAGTTATAAAGTTGTAATTAAAAATCTGAGGAGCTTATATTCTTTTAAAGAATTTTATGTTTCGCAAGATTATCTTCTGGATCTTGGGCACTCACGTTTTCTTAAATATTAAAAAAGATAAAAAAAAAAGATCGTCTTGATGATCTTGTTGAAACTTGTCATATTTAAACTTTTAAATATTATACAATTATATATATAAATGTTTTTAATATTACACGATATTTATTCGAAATATTTTTCTACATTTTTCGCATTTAAATAATAATTATATATATTTAAACGGAGGAATATTTAAATGCGGAAAAAAATTTCGAATAAAATTTATCAGTAAAGAGAGCTCGTCTAAAACTTAAATAACCGCAATGAAATATGAATTATGATCGAATATTGCTCGAGCAAGGAATTCGAATTTAAACAAGATATTTCATCGGTGGTTTTCGACGAGTGTTATAGCTATCCGAACCGCTTATCGAAATTGCTTCGACGCGAGAAACGACGAGGAAAATTACGATTTTCAGGTTTTCTTGTTCCGAGACAACAAACCCCCTCTTCTCAGATAAAATTATTTGAGCCATGTTTCCACCAACGTGTTCCACGTAGGTTATGAAGTTTACTTTATACGTTTCCATTCCCTTTTCCATTTCATTTCATTATCCCTTATTGTTACTTTGTCCATGGGATGAAAACTTATATATACTCTTCTTTTTCTCTCCATCGAATCAAACGCGGTTCGAAAAAAGAAAAAAAAAAGAAACCCTCTCGAATTATAAAAGAAAATTTTCATCGAATTTTCCCTTCGATAATTGTAAAATCGCATTACGTGCACTATCTTTTATTATTTTGTATCTTGGTTAACGATTAATCGAGTTAAACGCGCCTTATTGTATCGTAACGGGAGCATCCGTTTACTTTTTCGATATTCGATATTCTCGGCTTCGGAGGGTAGTAGGTAAGTAGGTTTTCTCGGGAAGTAGTATATGAGAAACGAGGGTCTATTAACCGGCTTCCTTTGTCCTTGCGAATTCCTTTTTAGCGCTCTCAAGGATAGGTAAATTAAGGAATTATAGCACCTATGCGTCCTTCCCTCCTTCACGATCCTATAAAAGCTCCACGGTTCCATCGCGTGATACGCGCCCATACGCGCTCACCGCGTCCCGTTTCACCCTTTTTGTTTAATCGTTAGATGTGTACCACGTCTAGATGGAATACCGTGTTTCACGCGATAAAAATCGCGAGATTTTTTCGAGATCGATTTCTCTACGTCAAATCGGCGGAGAAGCTCGATAGATAAATAATTCTCGTCATCGTTGCTATCTTTCTATCACCATTTTCTAATTGCGCGAATGAGGAACGTCGATAAAACAGTTTTATACACTTTTTCATTCGTTTTCCTTTAAATCATTTTGTCGTTTTCAATTAAAGAAAAAAGAATACTATCGTATTCATTTCGATGATATTTCATAATTCACTTTAATTATACGCGGATGGATATCGAAACGAATAATTTCACGGATATGTAATAAAATTCTATAAATTTCATCAGGAAAGTTAAGTAGAATTCATTTATACGTGGCCAGATACAAAGTCAAACACGCCGCTCTCTAGTAGTAGTTCAAACCCGATTTTATCTCTAGCTTTAAGTAGTATGACCCGATTATGCACGGACAGAGCGAGTCAAAGTTTCGCCTTCGACGCGGATCCATTTATCGTCGCTTGTGTATACATTTATCACTCGTCGTACGTGCATCTATGCCATTTTTTTTTTCTCTCTTCTTCCCTCCTCCTCTCTTCTTTCGCATCGATCAAAAGATGTCGCCCCACACACACGTCCACTTTGCATCCGTTTCGCATCGAATTCAATTTCCTTTCTTTCTATCCATCCGTCCCCTCATCGATCATCGATTCATACGCGCCAGTTTACAACGTTAGTTGACAACGTTGCTATTAACATCGCAATTACGATCGCGTGTTCATCACATCGATGGCCGGCTCGATTCTTATGGCCTCCGTTTAACTTTATCAATTCGAGAGAGAGGAGGTGAAGGAGGAGGAAGATTCGTCGCGTGCACGCGGCCGAATGTCAATTAGTTTCGCCCACCGAAATCACGATCCTATCCGTTATCACTTCCACTCGAGTGAATTACACTCGGCCCCGTTTCGATCTTACCTTTAAGCCGAGCAACCGAGAATGCAAATGGCTCTCTTAACGAGTGAACTTTCGCGATAACTTTAAGGGATTGGTTGGCGACTCGAATGACGTTCGACGTTTCGTTTCCACAAATCTCTTATATCTCTGTCTCCAATTATAAATAGATATTCATATATATCGTACTTTTGGTAATATCGTCTCCTTTGGATGATTTCTGAGGCAATAATAACCAGACAGTTAAGGAATCCAATTCCCAATTCTATGAAAATTGAAAGAAATTTGCGAGATTCAATTCCTCTGAAAGTCCTCTTCTTTCCAAGTCAATATGCAGACGTTTCAGGGAATATTAGAATATTAAAAATGTGAATTTTACCTGTTATTCTTAAATGCTTGCCGCCAAGGCTGGATGTGTCCGTGGTGAGGATCGGTAATGGCGGCGAGAAACCATCGAAGACCTCGATCCGCGAGATGTCGATCCCGCGCCTCTCGCAAGCGGCGTTGATCGCCTCGCTGCAACAAAGTTTCATAGTCGTTCCATAATTTTCCATTTTCAGTTAACGTAATCGGAATCGTAGCGGTAGATTTATCGAGTAAATGGAAGAACAAGAATGGAGGCCGCGCGTCTAGGCGTAATGGCCTCTCGACAAATCCCTACGAGCGAGGATACGAGTAAGTGCACAACGCGGCCGTAAACAGCGAACAATAACAATTTTCGTTGCGAGATCGCAGGCAAGGAATCGCGATGGGATGTTTGCTCGTTATTTAAAGGTGATTATTAAACGATGTCACGGCGAAACGAACTCGTCAAAGAAGGGTTCGTCGAGGCGTAACTTTGTTTCAAGATCATTATCCGCCGAGACGAATCCTCGAGATAAAATTCGAAATTCGATACATCTTAAAATAAATTGTATACGTTATTTCTTAACAATTATGTCTTCTAATCGTGCATTAAGAATTGTATTAAAAGAAACGAGATCTTCAATCTTTAATGTGATCTTGATTTAATGTGTATATTTGCAATGTTCCAGAGGAAATAATAATATTTGTTCTTCATTTACTTTTACAATTATTAAATATCGACTTAATAATATTTAATAATATTTAATAATATAATATCGATTTAAAATATCGATTTAAAAATCGTGATGTATAAATGCTTTAATTCAAAAAGTTTGCAAATACGTTTCTTTCATCGAAAGTGAATTTTGATAAAATTTTAATAGCGGTATTTTTTTTTCCACAAAATAATTTATTTATGTTACATTCTAACAGAATTAAACTTACGCCAAGTAAGTGCCCTTCGCAGCAGGCAGAAACTCGTCCCGGTCCAGGCCGCTCGAATCGTCCGAGAGATCGAAGCTGACGCTGAAAAACTCGCTGCTGGATACCTGAAAAATTGATTGCAACGTTTCGATTATTTCGAAGAAATTTATTTACGACAATAGCCAATTGACATTGGCTATTCAAGAGTCGAGGAATCGGGTTCGCGTAATTTCGGATTACGTTACACGAATTCGAAACGAGAATACTCGAGAACTAGTGGAAAGTTTGATGGAAAATTTGATAGCGACGCTTCAAAGAATCGAAGAAATGCTCTTCTACATAACGATTGTAATCGGGAATCGTCCCCTGGAAATTTGAATTTCTAATGAAAACGAAGGAATTTCTTCTTCGTAGAATTTTTCCACGAATTCTCGAAAATTTACTCGATAAAATTTCATTAAATCGTTCAATAACTTCAATAACCATGCTTTTTTTTTTTTAGATTAGAAGAATATTAATATGTGACATTCAAACAGATTAATTCATACGAAGATTGAAGAAATACAAAATATGTATAAATACAATTTTATTTATATATATATAGAAAGAGAATTTTTCTTATATAATATTTAATAAAGAACCAGACTTGTTGGCAAAAAATAATAGCATGCTCTGATGTGTTATGCAACGTAAGGCCTAGCGAAAATGCTGAGTTCTTATCCGAACAGAGGTTCATGCCTTCATGCTGACGATGACAGGTAATAAAATGAGAAAGAGCTTTCTCATTTATGGAAGCACATGGAAAATGGGTCGTGTTCATTTGCCATGATCTTTTTGCCATCACATTGTTCCACGTCTTTCTTTTTCTTTTTCTTTTTTTTCCTTTTTTGACAAGTTTCAATTACGTTACTGAAAGTTTGGCACGTCTTCGACGAGTTTTAGAGAACGTGACACATTTACAATTTGTATATATACATTTCAAAAAAAACTTTAAATCGAATAATTTATATCTTTTATTTACACAGGTATGAATAATAAATGTGAGAAATTTGGAAAAATTGGGAAACAAAATAAGGTACGATTAAGTTTATATTATATTTCCTTAAAGAAAAGAAAAAGAATTAAACATAAGTGAATTATAGCCGCATTATTTAAACTTTTAAGATTTTAAATGGAATTGGTAATTGAATAGAAGTAAAAAAAATTATTCTCGTGCTAAATTCCATTAAAATTCTTCTATTCTCCTTCTCTCTAATTCTCAACTTTTATTCGCAGATTCCTAAGTATCAACTATGTTCGTGTTTCCAATTGTTAAAATAAACTCAACCACATTAACCCAAAACGTTGGCGATTACGCTTTTATACACGCGATAATCCCACACTTAAAAGCATTCGGACGATATTACGATTTCTTTTACCTTTAACAGAACCAAGAATCATCCATTTGCACATTTATCGGTCCATTGCGAGCAATCTCGACTCGTTCGAAATTTTTATTATTGCCATGATGTTCCGTCGAAATGGTTTATATCGAATTAAGTTTGCCAATTCGTCGAGTAGTTGCATTATTATTATTATTATTATTATTATTATTCCATGTTCAAATTATTCAAAACGATCTTCATATTCCTATCCCAATTAATTCATTGGCAGTGGATAAACGCCGGTGGAATCCAGTGGAATGTGGATACGAATGATCAGACAAATCGAACAGAGTCGCAAATAGTTGAGTAAGTGGAATAGCGCGAAAATGGTCGGGCAAGTCGAGCGAGACCGCGAAGTCAATTTATTTAACGAAACTACTACTACCATTTACTACTACCTTGTATATATCACTTTTACTAAACTCTCGTTCCAACGAGAAAATAGCTTGAAAGCGTATGTAACGAAAAATAGGATAAAGAAAAAAAAGAAAAACTCGTTCAAGGTTTTGCCAACGATAAAGACTTTTTTTTTTTTTCTTTCACTTTTAACCGAATTTCTAATTATACGAGTTTTCGAGGATTCTCGTAATTCCATTGAGAAGGAAGCTATACACTGTGTTTCTTCTATCTCGTGTGAAAAGATTACTTTTGTTCGATTTCGTTGATTAAGTAAGTAAGATTATTAAAGGACAAGTTGTAAACTTTAATGATAAATTAATTTTTAGTAACATTGAGGCTTTTTCATTTTCGTTTTAATTCTTGAATATTGTTGAATTTTGCACGTGTTTACGAGTAGCGTCGAAGTAATAAATAAATAAATAAACTCGGTAATTCTAACGATTAATATGTAATTTTAATATTAATATTTCATGGCCAGGATTTTAATCCTTGTTCGTCGAATTTTCTTGGCAAACGGTTTATCAATACATCGTTAGAAAATTCGACCTCAACCACGTCCTTGGACACGTTTGTAACTTACATTCGGCGAATCGATAATGGCGAACAGGCTTGCGGTCCCGTTTGCATGTTATCGATTCGAGCTTGGCCAAGAAACCCATGAGGCTGGATTCTGCAATTTCACCCGTGTCCACGAAAAATAAATACCTTATACCGTCCGTGATAATCCATAACATAATATTATTATATCTGATTTTTTTTTAAATTCAAAAAAATTTATCACTGCCCAACTTCGAAGAAACGATCTCTCTAATAATCGTCCATCGATAAGTTGTCCGAACCGGTTGTTTCGTTGCCTGAAATCGATCATCCCCCTCTCCTCTCCTCCCCCTTTTTTTTGCCACTCCCTTTTCATTCCACTCTCAATCGGACATCTTTCTTTGCCTCGATATCTATTCAACCGTATCGGTTTACCATTTTTTATCATTTAGCTAACCATTGCTATGGCCAATTTCATCGATACAAACATCGATACAGCATTGATATATCGATATATTTTCTATTACGGCGTTTTCTCCTCATCTCCCGGTTCAGAGAGACTGGCAAAAAACGGAGACAAATTAATCGTTCGTTCCGTTGAAAGAAAGAGAGAAAGATATATTTTGTTGTTGGAATTTTGCGATCGTTAGCGTACGCTCTTTTACATGAAACGCGATTTCCTTTTTCTGTACGAACCATTCAGACTGTTTTACATAATTGGAAACAAGAATTGTTTAACATGCTGTCTGTAATATCGATCCCTTTTTTTCATCCCGAGTTGGCGAGAAACGGAAACGGCGACGTCGACCCGAGTCTTGGGACCCAAGCGCTCCAATTCCCTCCGAGTTTCCCTAGATACTTCTCTACTCCCCTAGACTTAGTTATCATAAACGGACAGCGGCGGCGCTAGTGTTTGCATAATATCTCGCCACCCTTTTATTCGCTGCTAAGGCCACTTTCTTTGATGAGATCTCTCTCTGCGATACTTAATAACAAAGGAAGGGAAAGATCATCCGTGCTCTCGATAAACTGAATTTTCGTTGAATCAATCCCGCTTTCAATTTCCTGATAAAACGTGAATCGAGAGGGAAGGGGAAAAAAAAAAGGGAAAGATTGGATAAACAGGTTGAAACGATTTTTAAAACAAACTTTTTCCCTTAAAATCTTTTCTCGCTTCCGTTATATTCTCTCGATCGTTTAACGTAATTATTCTTCGCTTCCAAGAATATTAATTAGATTATTATCATTATGATATTATGGATGTTTAGGTAGATGGAAAAAATTTGTGACAAAGTTGAAGTTTCAATATCAGTTTTGTTTCGTTTCTTTAGCAAGGATATTACAAAAACTGCAACAAATTTGAAATCTCTTTGAAATATAAATTTCCTCTTTTCCATTTATTTTTCCTTTCCACAACCGAGTCAATCTCAAATATACGAATATTGATCCGATTTCTTGATTAAAGTTCTTGAAAATTAGACAGATATTTCATCCTCGTCGCAATATCGCGTTTCATTTCTCGCATCCAGCAATTAATTATTAATACAAAATCAAATATTCCTTCCCAGACAGACAAAGAATCTCTCCGAAACGAAAATCCAAAATTTTAATCAATCAAATATCCCTCCTCCCCCCTCAAAAAATCCGAAGAAATGAAGTTATCGAGCAGAACATTGGTCAACTTTTAAGTCGAACGATGTTCAAACCAAACTCCCCCAAGTCGAGTCGAAGGGGAGGAGTCTAGTTTGTCGCCAATGCCCTCAACCTTGGTCGGTTCAGAAAGGATTACAGGGAAAGAAGCTTCTGGGGATACACCGGCCGGAGTGGCAGGTGTTTGACGAGGATAGGCAGCTTAGCAATTCAAATGACAGGAGGGGGAGAGGCAGTCGAGGGCTGAACTGCGTCGCTCGTTCGTTAACCGGCGGATGGAAATAAGACGATAAAATGTCTGGGAAGGCGTTTCGTGCGTCGCGTAATGCCGACGATTACGAGCCATTTACGCTCCCGACGATTCTCGTCTCGATGGTGGGTCGGAATTAATTTTCAACCGCCACCCCCTCCCCCCCTTATTCCTTAATTTTTCTCCCTCTCGAAGGGCAACCACCGCGTAATTCCATTCACCTTCCCGTCTTCTCCCAGGGCTTACCCCATTTTCTCCCCGTTCGTGTCCTTTGTGCTCGAGACTCCTTTTTTTTTTTCGTCTCGGCCGTTCTTCGATTTTCGGGGCTCGTTTTCAATTTATCCCGCCCGATCTAAATTCTTCGGGCGTTATTGGGTTAATCGCGTGATTCGTAGTGAGATTGGATTATTGTTATAGACTTCTTAGATCGAACTTTATATTGGAGAATTACAATGGAATATATTACTATTAATGGATTAGTGTAGTGGGCCTTTACGATTTCATTTTTCTAAAATAATGAACGAAGATTGATGTTTCATTATTTTTCTAAGTATTCTAAGATGGTTTTT
This sequence comes from Apis mellifera, assembly GCF_003254395.2. NCBI lineage: Eukaryota > Metazoa > Arthropoda > Insecta > Hymenoptera > Apidae > Apis > Apis mellifera. The sequence goes on from NC_037645.1 coordinate 5,906,773, forward strand.
AAGGAATCTGAAGGATCGAACGTTTAATATTATTAATTAAATTAAAAAGAAAATCCGTGAATTTTTCAAATTTTAAACATTACAATTGCTCAATATTTAATATTTAATATTTAATTAAAATGATAATATTGTTAGAATAATATTTGGTAAAAAAATATTTGTAAATAAATTTTGCAGTGGTTTACATTTCTGGCGGATAAGAACAAATATTTATGGAATTAAATGATTGTTATTAAATCGTAATTAAATATTTATGTTTTATGATAGATATTATTTCAATGTTGGACCAATATAGATATAATGAAATGCAAATTCATTCGTCACTCATGAATATTTATTGAATGTATATCGTGTAAAATGTTATATATATTTCAATAGAAATGAATACATTTTTCATTCGTAAAATTTAGTTTATCAATTCTGAATTTTTCCTCATTGAAAAATTCTTAGAATTAATATAATTTTGTAATACATATTAAATATATCAAATTACTTTTTTCTGTCTCAATTTATCAAGTATAAATTATCCAATGATTTAAATATTTATATATATTTAAATTATTTATTTATATTATAACATATTTAATTCCAAGTTGTAATATCAAACGTATCAAATTACTTCAAAATTATTTACTCGTTTTGTTTCAATGTTTTATCAGGCATAATCAATTTATTCGCGATTCAATTAAAATTTTTTTTTTTAATCAAAGTTGTTTATAATCCAAATTAGAATCTTATTGAGAAGAAATATAAGTAGACTGAATTAATCTTTTTCATCATGCATAACAAATTTATTTACAAATTTAATTCATTCGTTCTCTCACAAAGAGAGAATTCGTATCGTATTTTCCTTATATTTCATAATTTTATGTATATCCTTTTGTTACAATTATCGTGTCTCATTAATAAAGCTCTCGATTTAAATAAAAAGTAAAAATATACTTAAAACCATCTCTTATATTTCGCTCTGGATAACAAGATCTTTCGTCATTCCATCTTTCAAGTTGAAATCCGATGGAAATATCGACAAGATCGATAGCGAAATCTTTGAGAGATCAAGGCTTTCGTTCTTCTCCTTTCTATATTTCACCACCGATAAATCCTCAACAATAAAATGTTCGAACTGTTTCTATTTGTTTCGCGATGAGATTTCTCTTATCGTCGTGAAAAAAAAAAAAGAAAAAGAAAAAGAAGAAGAAAAATTTTAAACGATGCTACGTTCCTAAGTACATGAAATAAAAAAAAAAAACGATGTAACTATATCGGTTTCAAAACTCTTTAACAAGATTTTCTGATCTTCCCCAAAGTTTCATTTGGCGAACTACTTTGGCTTAGCAAGTAGTAAGTGTATTCTTACAGTCAGCCGCCAAGATTAATTTCTTGATGTCTGGCATGTACGGAATTGTTTGCTGTTATTGATCGGCCCGAAAAACAACATCGTGAAGGTTACGTAAGCTTGGTATCCCTAAAATTAGGCCACGTTTTAATTGTTACTTCACTCGCATCGAAACGCATGCGTTTTATTTTATTTTTTTATTTATTTATCCTATTATGCGATACAAATTCACGTTTCGTATAAATCTTTGATCGAATAAAAATATTTATTTAATTATCGTATACAATATACGAACTGTATGTATGTATTTTAATAACATAAACTCGTAGCATACTTTGCTTTTAATCCAAGGTTAATAGGTTTTTGTGTTCAGTAGGGTAAATCCACGCCATTAAATATTTGTAACTTTCTATTGTGCAGATGTGGTATCTCCATATAATATATTATGTATAAGAGAGGTGTGCATGTTTTATGATCGTTAAGGGTAGATTATTTGGCTCTTCCGATTCAAAGCTTCAAATAAATATCAATGGAACCTTAATTAGAAATCGATATATCGGATTTTCCAACGAAAGTATGCAATTATGTATTTTTGATGATTATAAAATTCGATTTAAAATTTATTACGTTTATTAAATAATAAATAAATCCCCCAGATATAAATTGATCTTCCATAGTCTCATTTTCTATTCCCTATGCTTCTTTCAAGCCGATAAAATTTTAAAAAAAGGAACTTTTATTTTATTAATTCACTCATCATCGAAATATTTCAAACTCGCCCAAACCTGTGCAAAATAAAAGAGACGTTGAAACTACGAAGACAGACTAGGAAAATATATTGCGTGCATTTTTTTTCAGAAAAATTTGAATAAAAATTTACAAAATGCAAATGAAATGTAGAAAGACAAGAGTATTTAAAACGGAGTATATACGATAATATTCAAAATTCTTTCTCTTTTATTTCAGTTATGCGGTTGAATTTGCATAAATATCTTCAGCCTTGTGACGACATGACGAATACACACACACACACGTTTAATCTGAAAAAGATGTACCAACCTGCGACCGAGACAGTTTGTGCCTGCGATTCTGACGCGATCCCTCGGCGGAAGCCGCGGTGGGCGCAAGGAAACGAGGATTACTCTCCACATTTTGCGGGTGTTGCAACTGTTGAGGTTGATAATGGTGGTGAAGGTGATGGGATTGCTGTTGCGAGGGACCACCCCCCAGATGGTGCTCCCCCGTGTCCAGCATTTTGCTGCCCAGAGCGTCCAGCTGGGTCAACGACCTCGAACGCACCTGCAACCCATTAATTCTTTCGTGCAATTATTCGTTATCGGGGAAAAACTTTCCGTTTTTACTTCTCTCTTTCGATTCTAATAAACAACTAAATACTAATAATTGATTCGAACAACGCGAGAAAAGGGAGGATCACTTTTGGGAATAGCGTTTCTCGTTATCCTTTATTCCAAATGATCAACCTGATAATTGATAATTAATCTTAATTAATCAATACACGTCAGTCTAAATCATTCTTTCGAATGACTCTTAAAAGTACACATCATTTATAATATTCACGTTTCCACTTTTCTTTCATAAATAAATCGATCACGTACCACAGAATATTTCATACCTCGATTTTCTCCAAGAGAAAATTCTTCTACGCTCGAGTTCTCCATCGATTTATATTAACTTTGCATTGTTAATCGCCCGCCATGTTACATTCTAATTCCTTCTATCTCTGAGGGAAAAAATCAACCGTTGTTGACCCGTTGAAGAGGGAAAAGTGGAACGCGTAGTTCGAGTCGAGCTTGAAGTAGTATGGGTCATATGTGACCGGAAACAGGAAGAAAGATATTCTTGTAGATATATATATATATATATATTTATGAGGAAACGAAAATTGGGTCGCGATCACGACGGAATGTCGTCGAGTGTTAACAAGAGGCACGGCCACCAGGAGACTGCATACAAATTGTTTAGTAATTAAAGGGCGGCTTCGAAAAATAAATTCGAAACGCGGGGAGGAAATTTTCGTGGTAACTGGGTCGGGCAATCGACCGGTTTCACGAGGTTATCGATCGTCCCTCTCGAGGGCCTTCGTTATCTCGATCCGGCCGAAACGTATTCTTCCTCGGCCTTTATCTAACTCTTTCTTCTTTCTCTCTCTCTCTCTTTTTTTTTTACTCGCTTATCCACTCGGCCCGCCTCGACTACACAATCTTGACACCGATTTCTCCTGTTCCTGATCGATCTGTTTCGCGAAACTTGGCTCCACCTGGAACGGAATCTTGAGTATCGTCCAACAACAGTTCGAAAGGTGTAATCATGGCAATTTGAATCGACGTGACCTTGTTTTAGACGCAAGGAATTTTCCAATTTTCGAACTCGTTTTTCCCTGATTTTAAGTTTTGACAAGATTTCGTGATTTCGAGCACGAGATCCTCTTGCTGTGGAGCACAAGAAGAAAGTTGTTAATGATTTCGCCGGATAACGATCCGATATTGACCTCGTCTGGAACTGGTATTAAATGGCGCGTGCAGATATTTCGAGCCTCGAAACAAACGATAATCAATATTCGTGGAAACCAACGATGATCATTTCGAAACGATACCCAAATATCCCCGATAGATCCAAGTGACGAAAATTCACGTTATCCTCGCGATCTAAAATTATTATTTAAAAATATATCCATCCAAATCAATATATATCCATGTTAAATATATTAATTTGAATGGGTATTGATTTATAAAATCTTGCAATAAATATATCGTACGAAGGAATCGATGGATTTATTCGAGTTTGAATTATATTTAAAATCGAAGACATTAAAATCTAATGATAAGACTTGTGGCGTCCATCGAGAAAGAAGAATTCAACGATTGATTATATCGAGGGGGTTAAAACGAAAAATGTCAAATATCAAAGGGGAAGAAACAAGGAAGAAAAATAGGAGAGGTTTCTCTATTAGGTGAAAAAACGAGTGGTGAAACGAGGTGCGGTTATTCACAGGCTCGGAAACTGGAGTACATAAAACTTTGTTAAAATCGGTTGCGCCGATTTTTCAGAAGGGAGAAAAACGATCAGGCGTCGGATCTGCCGATAAATTAATCGAAGATAAAGGAGGCTGCACCGGTTTAGTTGCTGTCCACGCTTGCGTGCCTTCGTCATAAATCAAGTGCGCGATTTTTCAGCGGGGAAAAACTTCACATTTTACCATTTTCCATTCACACGTGTACTCGGAAAGAATGGCGTGCTTCTCGAGAGATGCAAAATGTGTATGAATATTTTCGAAAAATGAGAGAAAAAAAAAGAACGAGGAGACTTTAATAGTCTCCTGAATAACGATATATAATTTTCTCATACGATTTCACAGTGTGCGATTCCAATAATTCTGTCTCCTATTTTTCAATTTTCAGAGGGGCGATGAATCCTAATCACTGTTGCACTTTGCCAATATATATGTAACACGAATTGGGCCAAGTAATTTGAAAAGATGGGGGAGAGAAGATCAGCTTCCAAATCTGTGCTCTATATCTATCTATTTCATCTTGCAAATTAACGATATTCTGAGGGGGATATTAATCGAATCTCGAAACGAGTGAATCGAGAAAAATTGCGCGCGTCTCTGATAAAGTGTCGCGCGAAGTCTTTGAATTTTTCATACTGTATTAAAAAAAAAAAAAAAAAAAAAAAAAGGGAAATAAAAGGGAAAGAATACGTTTTGGCGGTAATAATCAAAATGCCCTCTGGCGGACATATTTTTCGGAATAAAAGGAATAGAGAGAGAAACAAAAGATATCGTAACTACCAGGAGACTGGATAAACCTTTCATCTTTCACAGGATTTTATCCCGTGAAATGAAAAAAATGTAAAAAGTTATCTAAACAGATAAACGTTTTGCTACGTGTCACTTCCTTTCAGATTATATTCCCCTAATACGGGGGATGAAAAATTTTTCTTGCTTCTTGAATTGCTAATTTTATTTTACAGAAAAAGAAAAAAAGACTAATTCGAGGAGAGAAATATCTTTACAATTTATGAAGTTTTTTTTTTTTTTCTTTGTACAAGGAGGGTATAAAACAAAACTGCAATTAAGTTTCTTAATTTGAAAGGATTCGAGAAGAATATCCAGAAGGGACCGTTTAATTATATCGCTTAAGAATAATAAAAAACTTGGTTATCCGGAATATCACTTTTCTTTCTCCAATATTAAAAATAAAAGTAGCCTAGGATAAAAGTTGAACGGTCTCGAGGGGGGAATATTTTGACATCACCTTTTTCTCTCTTTTTTTTTTTTTCCTTTATAATCCTTTTCAATTCGCTACATTACTTCGTACTTTTAGAAATTCTATTTAAATTTAACGAAATTTACGATATAGATATAATTCTTAGATCGTAAAAATCTTCTTTATAGATATTTGTAGATACATTTAAAGTGTGTATAGGATTAATATATTTAATAAAATAATCCCGTGTATGGATTGGCGCGCACATATTCGCAAAACGTTTTATAAAAACACCAGTGGTAATTCAATATCGAACGAATCCCTGAGTGAAAAATAAGATACGCAATTCTCCATGTCACCTATATATGTATATGTATATATATATATATATGTATACGATATTTGTGCATGGAATACACATCGAGAACTATTTTACGCGAGCAGAAATATTGAAATAAGCCAGTTTTTTTTTACGGTTTTGTTTTAAATTCGTTTGTTTACTCTTTCTCTTTTTTTTTTTTTTTTTTACACTTCTTTTAGTTTATTCCCAGTTTTTACTTGTTTACAATATGGCTTCATCGATTCATATCTGCGGTCTCTTTTGATTTCGTTTCATGTCTTTCATGCATACGAATTTGTATAAATAAATGGATTTATTTCAAATTATTGGAAAATGGACAGTGGATTCAACTAAAAGTTTTGCATCAACAAAATATAATTCTATATATGAATATTTAATGAATATTTAATGACTGCGAACGAATAAATTGGATTTAAATTGGATAAATTTTTTCTTTTTTTTTTCTTGCAATCGACGTTTCAACTTGAAATATTTTTCTCCGGAGTTAACTCAGGGGCTAAAATAATATCCTGAAGCGTATATACACGAAGCTTTTTCAAGCTTTTTAACATGTGTGTCCACATGCGTTTCAAAGACAATATCATATTTATTAATTCTTGGATCGATCGTCACATTTCTTTTTCCCTAACAAAAACCAAAATATTTTATTATATAATAAAAAAACAAACTAATAATGGAAAATATTTTAAATTTTTTAAGGAATGAAATCTTAAATCTTGATTCAATCGATAACGAAATAAACAAATGACGCAAATTTTTCCCTCGTTATATTAAAAAAAAAAAAGAGAACAAAATTAGAAAAAAATCAAGTAGAAAAATTCATCAACGATGATAATTTCACGATGCAAAAAATTTAAAATAAAATATGATTCTCACGGTAGAAGAAGTTGAAATCAATAAAGCAAGTTCTAATATGGAGTCCGTCCGTTTACAAGATATATTTTTCACGTGTATCATTTTTTTTTCGGACTGATATTCATGGAAACCGAATAAAAAAAAAAGAAAAAAACGAAAACTGGAAACGAAATACGTGGGCGACTATTTTTTTTTTTATAATAGATTACGCACCCATGTACAGAATTCCAACCTAGTTTCAACATATCGAGGTTTCATAGAGGAGGAGGAGGAAAAGGGCTCATTTTTCAAAAAATATCATGAAACATTTTTGTTTTTTTCTTTTTTTTTTTACGAGAATTTTTCTATCGATATCGTATCATGCGTGTCGTTCGTCAATTTTTTCTTCTTTTTTTTTTTTTTTATCACTACCATTACTCCTCTTCGTACTCGACACAATTTAGTTTTAGAAATCTATTATGATCTATTGTGCGATGTGTAACGCATTGTCACAGACAATTTGAAACATCGCTTGCGAAAATTTAATATCTGGAGAGACCTATCGGAAAATAAAACGCATAAATTTTGTTTATATATATATATGTATATATATATATCGGGAAAAACGGATAAAAAGAGAACGAATGGAGTAACTTCTGCTTTTCGAAGAAACATCCTCGCTTACCGCACTTGTTTGAAATGCAACCAACGTTGGGTGAATTGAAAAGAGAGAGCTATGTGGATCCAACGTAACCCATACAAATTGCAGTCGAATGCGGACCAACGTTGTCGAGTCATCGTCTTTTTCCCCTCGGAGAGAGAAATTGTACCTATTTCATAAGGTTAAGAGCTTATGAATTGACAACTATTGATATTTTGTATTAGATCGACGATATCGTTTTTTGGAAACACAAAAAGAATTATTGTAAATTTAAAAGTTGTGAAGCGAGAAACGATTTATAGTTTGTTTAAAAAAAAAGAAATCAATTTACTTTTGCGGCATTGCAATAAATAATACGATAACAAATGATCGATATTAAAAATTGCAAAAAAATTTTCGTAGTAAAAGGATTACTACGAAAATAAAATTAATTGGTACTAATACATCCATATTTTTTTATAAAGCATTTGTTTGACCAAAAAAAAGAAAAATGTCTCAGTTTTTGAAAATACAGATCACAGATCAATTAATATTAATATACTATTTTAATTTGAAAAAAGCGAAAACATTTATTAAAAAAATCTCTGAAAATTCTTTGAAAAAGGAGAAATAAAATATAGAAAAACGGAAGAAATCGTCCGTTTCGGATGACCTAAAAATTTCCTCCATCGAATCACGTATAAATATATATCTCAACGAGATAAACTTGAATAGTAAGATATCCACGAAAGCTTAAACTATTAATCAAAATGACGTGATACGACGATGCACCATTCTTGCGAATGGTCCCATATCTTACCAAAGATAGCGTATATACATTCGGTGTATATCGTTCATCCGTTTGCCATTTCCCATCCGTTCCGTGAACCGTTATACAATTACCGCTGCCCTCATCCGCTCAAACAAATGAAATGGCCAGTCATTAGCGAGTAATAAATGGCTGGGAGCGAAGAGCGGCGGGGAATTTCATTACACGGATTCTTGCTCCCACTGTTTCCATTTAGACCGTCGCGTGAGAATTCACCCTCTTTGGACCAAGTGGCGGAAATATGGACGGTCGACTTTCTACAAGTATTGGGGAAGTACAAGCGAAAACAGTATCACCTAGAAATCTAAATCTGGATCCTAACAAAAAATTTCTCAAAAATTTGAAATTTGATCTGGAAACTGCAACAGCAAATTATTTCAATCGAACAAGTAATAACAATAATTGCATTAATCGTTTCGTCTCGTTAAATTGTATATTTTTATTATTATGCTTTGTAGGAAAGATGAATGAATTTATATTGTCCTCTCACAAGAAACCTCGAATGGGACACAGGATAATAAGCGATATAATTTTATTTGTAACCCTTCAGCCAATTGCTCGTTTACTCGCGCCATTCGAAATGACCAATCAAACCGTAAACCCGCATTTCTCTCGCGCATAATACTTGGGAATTTGATTCTTGGCAATCCTCGAGAATCCTGAATTCTAACACCCTTCTATTGAAACTATCTCCTTTACCTCTTCATTCTGCACGCACAATTTTCATTCTTTTCTTATTTATAATTACCAGGATTATAAGAGAACATGTTTCCTATTTATTTTCTAAATAATGAAATCCAAGAATAAGAAAAGAATAATAAAAAGTATAGTGAAAAATTTTATTATCGATTTAAATTTCACTAGGAAATGGATGAAAATTATTAGAAAAGACATCGTGAGTTATACAGTGAACTTGGTTAAAGTTCAAGATGAGGTTGAATAGTGAAACGATCGCGAGAGTGAAATTCAATCGGAATAACCGTGGTTGTCGATTCATTTTTCCCCCCTCCCCTCCTTTTTTCCCCTCGTTCGGTTATTTATTTATTTCATTCGATGTCGCCCGAGGTGCCTCGTCCATTTATCACGAATTCCAATAGCGATTCGGCATTGCTGCGGGGACCCAAACGTCGAATATATATATATATATATATATATGTATATTCTTGGATAAAATATGATGTATTAGGATACGTGTCCTTTTTCGCCGGCGAATCGCTCGTTTTTCACGGGGCAACGTGGATGATTTCGAACGAGATTCGTTTAACAGAATATTTTCTTTTTTTTTTTCTTGGTTAAATTTATGCCAATTCCTTTGAACTATTACACAAGCACATGCGTGAATTGAAGGCAATTATACAAAGACGGTAAAATCTTGGTTTGGTCGAAATTTGTTCTGATTTCACGGTTGATAAAATTGAAAATCCATCGTACGAGTAATTTCATCGACGCGTTTATAAAGCGCGTATATAAATAGTTGCGAGATTTATTCAAATGATTCGTACATTCGTGGGTGTTGAGATATATATATATTATTTATTCGATGAAATGAAAATTTGGAAATAAAATTAATAAACGAAAATTAAAAGCTCAATGAATCGTGATAACATTCCTGATTAACATATATCTATCGAGAATGAAAATTCGAAAAATCATTCGATCGATATATTTCTTGTTCCGGTACGACTCGAAAATCCGTTCAATCTCCCTTCGCACAATCGAATTTCAACCCCTCATTTCACTTTAATTATGATCCTTAATGCGCACGCCCTAATTGGAAAAATAATTATCCACGAATGCCAGGAATCCTGGCAGGATCGGTCTCCCAGACTTTCTGCGACGTTCTTCTTCGAGGATTACGCGAAGGGAAATGGACGAACAATCCGATCCTATTTGCCCTCGACAAATAAAATTTCCACGGAGTCGAATCTCGGCCTGGATAAATCTGACCGCGACAGGCGGCAAAGCTCGCCGCCGATTTCCACGGAAAAATTCCAGAAGGGAAACTTTCCTTCCCTTGCTTGCAACCAATGAAATAGTTCCTGGTAAACGGCGCAGATATTAAGAACCAAAGTCCAAATTTTCGAAGAAGTTTCTCTATAATTTTTTCGCGAAAATGTATCTCGAAGAAAAATCGTCGTTGAAGAGGAAAAAGTTTTTTATCCCGGCGAATTGGCTTTTACCAAGGTAATAATATTTTTTTTACGATAACGGTAAATAGTTGAAGAGAAAATAAAGATGTAGTATAACTGCTAGCCGGTATAGTAAATTCAACTTACCTCGAAACGAAAGTTTTTCCATCTGTCTGAGAAATGAATAATTTTTGTAAATTAAAAAAAAGAAAAAAAGGAACGTTAGAGGATATATTCGAAATAGAATCGAGTATCTATTCGAGCCATTATTTTATATTGATCTTTTATATTTTAAAAGACACGACAAACGAAATTATCCGTTTAAAATATATCCTTTTACGATAGAGGATAATATGGTCCTCGAACGCGGTATAAAAGAGGATAGTTAAAAATGTTATTAAACGATAACGCAAGAGGAACGATAGGGAATAAACGAAGATTACGAGGCTCAAAACTCATCTTCTGATATTCGAGTCGTCAAAGTTGTTCGTGAAACTTCTAATAACGCGATACTGTTACGATGTTATTTTTATTGCAAAGGAAAACTATAAAATAACCGTATTTACCGCTCTTCTTTGCGTATAGGATTTTTCATCATGTGGAAAACGACCAATTTATTATAGCGGTAAATTCGTTAATTACACGGGAGAAGTGTGATTCTCCTATTTTGTTCGAAACGAGATTCTCTTTTTTTCTCTCTCTCTCTCTCTAATAGAAAACGATTGTAGCCAAGTTTCAGCTTTATTTTGCGAAAAGTTTGTTTAATTAAATTTTAAAAGCGGATATAATTAAAATTTTAAAGGATTTATATTAATATATATATTATTAAAAAAAAATAAAGGATACAAATTTCTTTATCTCCTTAAATTTCGAAATTCGAACATCAATTCGCAAAAAAAAAAACTATGCTCTTCGTGGATTCAATTTAACGGATCGATGCCAACGCGATAAAATACTAATGAGCGATCACGAGTAAATCTGGGAATTCGAATCGATCGTTACAATCGGGAGCTCAACGCAAAACTGCATAAATACGAATATGGGTTTAATTGGTCGATTGTCGTGCGACCGATTGCGTGGCGACTGCGAGGCCCGATGTTAAATTAACATTTCCACCGGTGTCGATCAATGAAAATTATTGCCCATTGGAAACGTTCCTCGATAACAACCACACTCGCTACTTTTATCACCGTCGCTAATTGAATTGCGAAAACTAAGCGAGAACTTCATCGTTCCAATCGTGCGCCCACATCCCTCCAAATTCTCCCCTCCCTTGCCCCCGAAAATCCACGATTACTCGTCAATGATGTATAGCTTTTTCGATCGATTTCCAAACCTAACCTAACCATCACCGTTCCAAAACCACCGTTGTTTGTACATGTCGGTACACGACAACTCTTTTCACAGATTTACGATTAATCTCGACATCCCTCCCCCTTCCCCCCCCCCCGTGAAAGTTTCACGAGTACGTTTACTACTTGGCGGATCGAATACCGGCGCCCGATTGCGCGATACTTTCACGGCTGGTTTACGTGCACGTACACCTAAGTGGCGTGTAAATTTACAATGGTATTAAGCCGATACCATTTTTCTCTCCCTCCCTTCAAGGGAGCTCGCGACGCTCGGATTAAAGTCTTACATCGTGAAATTGCATTAAATGCACCGTAAAATGCACGCGACATAATTCATCGCACGCGCATCGAGAATTAATTACACAAGGGAACAAAAGGAAGGGGGGGGCTTTCCGTCCCACGTACGGAAGCTATCCGTAATTGCGCGTACCAATGTTAACCTCGTTTACGCCTTCGAAGATTCTCTTCACCGATATCACGCTATATATCGCTGCAACATTGACGGGCTTGCGGTTTAACAAAACTGATACGAATAACTTTCCGTATTAACGATAGTTAAAGCGCGAACCAGGGGGCGATTGATCGATATCGCGATGTAGCAAATAGGTAGAAACTTGCATCTAGCGTGAGTGGCAACACTAAGCTCTCATCGGTGGAATCACTGTACTGTAAGTCATCGTTGATCGCTGTAGATTATCGTGCTATCACGTACGTACGTACGTAATCACGGCTCGCAGTGGGATCGATATGAAGAAATCACGACACGGATCTGTGTTAATTGTGGAATAATAGTTTCGTGGATAACCAATTTTTTATTTTAATATTATTTCGTTTTTTACAGGTCGAAGAGTCGATTCGAGACTGTCGCTAAACGAGGTTATGTTTCGAGGTTAGGATGCAATAACGAATATATACGATAATGTGTATATAACGTATAATAATCACGACACGGATCTGTGTTAATTGTGAAATAATAGTTTCGTAGATATCGAATTTTTTTTTAATTTTATTTTAATATTATTTCGTTTTTTACAGGTCGAAGAGTCGATTCGAGACTATCACTAAACGAGGTTATGTTTCGAGGATAGATGCAATAACGAGTATGTGTATATAACGTATAATAATCACGACACGGATTTGTGTTAATTGTGGAATAATAGTTTCGTGGACAACGAATTTTTTATTTTAATATTATTTCGTTTTTTACAGGTCGAAGAGTCGGTTCGAGACTATCACTAAACGAGGTTATGTTTCGAGGTTAGGATGTAATAACGAGTATATACGATAATGTGTATATAACGTATAATAATCACGACACGGATCTGTGTTAATTGTGGAATAATAGTTTTGTGAACAATGAATTTTTTATTTTAATATTATTTCGTTTTTTACAGGTCGAAGAGTCGGTTCGAAGAGCTGTCGCTAAACGAGGTTATGTTTCGAGGTTAGGATGCAATAACGAATATATATATAATGTGTATATAATGTGTATATAACGTATAATAATTACGATACGGATCTGTGTTAATTGTAGAATAATAGTTTCGTGGACAACGAATTTTTTATTTTAATATTATTTCGTTTTTTACAGGTCGAAGAGTCGATTCGAGACTATCACTAAACGAGGTTATGTTTCGAGGTTAGGATGCAATGACGATAATGTGTATATAACGTATAATAATCACGACACGGATCTGTGTTAATTATAGAATAATAGTTTCGTGGACAACGAATTTTTTATTTTAATATTATTTCGTTTTTTACAGGTCGAAGAGTCGGTTCGAAGAGCTGTCGCTAAACGAGGTTATGTTTCGAGGTTAGGATGCAATAACGAATATATATATAATGTGTATATAATGTGTATATAACGTATAATAATTACGACACGGATCTGTGTTAATTGTAGAATAATAGTTTCGTGGACAACGAATTTTTTATTTTAATATTATTTCGTTTTTTACAGGTCGAAGAGTCGATTCGAGACTATCACTAAACGAGGTTATGTTTCGAGGTTAGGATGCAATGACGATAATGTGTATATAACGTATAATAATCACGACACGGATCTGTGTTAATTATAAAATAATAGTTTCGTGGACAACGAATTTTTTATTTTAATATTATTTCGTTTTTTACAGGTCGAAGAGTCAGTTCGAGACTATCGTTAAATGAGGTTATGTTTCGAGGTTAGGATATAGATGCAATAACGAGTATATACGATAATAACGTGATTAAATCGACGAAAAAGTTGGTCGAAAAAGGCTGGTTGATCGAATTTTCACAATCGAGTCTAGGTCATAGAGTATACAAGGTATAGAGCACGGTCGTTTGGTTGACGTGTGGCCCATCCGAGTGGAAACTGTCACAGGCTAATATGGATTAGGGGGTCTGCTAAACTTCCGCAGAGGGACGTGGGTCACGAGATTGGATACGGGCGCAAATAGAATAAGCACGTACGTTGTCACGACGCGGCATAAATGAGGCGTTGATCCCGGGAATATTAAAAAAATATTCCTGGGAATTTTGACAGTGAACGTCGCGCGATGCCGTCGACACATGGGGGGGGGGGGAATGGTATAAACAATGGACAATGGGGCGAGTTTTACGACGACAAGAATTTGGCGAGGGGACGAGTCGCGAAACGAGTCCCCAGCTAATGACCCGGCAATGAAATAAACTTGCGAGCCCCACTCCAGAAACCCATTAACGCTTTTGTCGTTTCGCCTGGGAGAAGTTTGCTCTAGAAATCGCTCTATTCGCCGTCTAACGACCGAGAAAACGATAACGAAGTGTGCCTAACGATTCCCCACCGAACTCGTAAACGGAGCGCACCCAACCTTTCTTTCCTATTCATCCCGTTGTTAACATTCTCGGTTTAATGCCAACTCGATGAGAGAGAAGTTGGTTAAACTAATAAATCTAACCTTTTAATACGTCCATTGTATAATATTATCGTTGCATTCAGTTTAATCGATATCTATTGACAAGTGTACGTGTAAATAAATAACGATTTTCTCTTCCACGAGCAAAAGTAGAACTTTCCTGTAGCATTATCGGTTTAACGTCAATTCGATGAGAGATTGTTGACTAAATTGTACATGGACCAGGAGAAGAAGGAATAACTGGAGTAAACTTTTATGTTCGTTGTACACGTTGATATTTAATCGTTGTTTAATCGTTGTTTATCGACACTTGACCAAAGATTATCGGCTGAATTGTACAAAGTGTAAGGAAATAATAAATGAAGTGTATCTAACGAGTCTCGTGAAACGAGCAAACCTAACCTCTCTGTTCATTACGCCGCTTATACCATTGATATCGATTGACGACTATCGACTATGTATCGACGATTCGATAGGATAGATATTATTGAATAAAATGTATATAGACTTAGTGGAAGGAGCGGCGGTATAACGCAACCATATCATTTAATTATGGATAAGTTTGCGGTGTGGTAAAGTACTTGGAAGCTTAAAGTCTTGCAAGCCCTTACCCCTATTGTCGCAATGACTAAACCCCTAATAGTCTCCCTTTAATCGCACATTGATTTATACCACTTACGGAGCAAATAGTGATAACTAGCGGATAGCAGTGTCACGCTATAAGCAACAGAGTGCTTAACCAGTGCAGTAAATCTATTACAATCGTTTTTTCTTATTTTTTATTTCAATTAAATTTCATCTCGCCAGTCTCGAGCATTATTTTTCCTTCCTGACATTTATTATCCGTCTTAATTGCTCTTCCAAACTATTTATTATTCGTCGAACAAAATTTCCTTGCCAATTTACCAATCATTTTTATCTTATTTTATATATAAAAATTCTAATAAATTTTTTTTGAAGGAAAGCTTTTCGAGAAGTTGTTTCTTCCTTCGCCAACTCGTTACTTTAACATTGAGGAACATCGTTTAAACGTTCAAATGTTTCTATTTTAAAAACCTTCTTACGCTCCACTACTTACGCTTTTTAACGTCAAGGAATCGCGTTAAAAAGCAAAAAAGAGAAAAGGAAGAATTCGGGTTGAAACATTGGGAGCTTAAGATAAATTAAAATTTCAACGAAATAGATAGAGTTTCCATTCGGCCAGAAATATAGGGTAAAAAAGGAGCGATGTAGAATTGACTAAAAAAAGGTCGGATGGGCCATTAAGGTTCTACTGTTTTAACGATAACATCTGACATTAAGTAGTCGCCGTGGCATTTCACCGCGCCCCTCCTCCTTTCTTCTTCTTCTTCCCTGTCAGGAATCTCCACCGCTCGTTGACCCGTAAAAACCCATCCCCCTTTGACGTTTGCACGCACAAACAATGGCGAAAAGGCACAATGCGAATTCTCGTGGCGCGCGGAAAAACACCGATGAGTAGAAAAAAAAAAAAAAAGGAAAAAAAGACAGGTCGGAATTTCCCGTTCCCTGCTCCCCGTCTATCTCTCAATGTTGGGTCAGAATTTTCATTAAGTTTCACGAGAAACACGACACGGGAAAGTTTCTTCTTTCGAAATTCTTCCATGTTCCCTCCCATCATACGAGAAAGTACATACATTTAAGTTACTATATCTTACTGTCAGTTCTCAGAATGGAAATGTTTCGTGAAATTCTTCTCTTCCTCGAGCAACTGTGGAAATATCTTCTCTTCTTGGACGAAGAGAACAAGAAAATACAATTTTATTATATACATCGTGAATAAATAAATATATCGTTTAACGTAATTATTTTTAATTCGAATTTCGTACTTCATTCGTTCGAAAATTTTTTTTCAAGAAGAATTTGATAAATAATATATATTGCAGAACTTAAGTGGATGGATTGGAGACAATTAATTCGGAATTTCTTAACAGTTTTAAGTCGGTTGATGCTAGCGAACAGTTGTGCTAATTAAACCAAAACAATCTCGCGGAGAATGAGTTTCCTTAATCCGTTCTCCGAGCATCTCTGATAATTCCAAGAAACAGGGATTATAATCTAATTAATAATTCACCCTACATTTACCAGACAGATCGCATCTGGACGAGTAACATTTCTCAAATTTTCAAGATTAAAGCAGTGTATAAATAATCTTATTTTCGAAAGAAAGAGGAGGACGTTATTACATACATACTCGATAATTTAATTTCGTTAATCGTCGCACTTTCTTTCTTGATTATTAAGTGGAAATTATCGAGTTTAAAAACTGGAGTTTCGTTTTTTTAAGCACACGAATGCTTTCAGAAAGGTAAAATGGAACACGATGATCACTTTTCTATTTCGTACAACGAATACTTCTCTCTTTCTCTTGTACTCTCTCCTTCCCTTCCTTCGTTCACAAACTAATGAAATCCACGACAAAAAAGCTGAATTACCAAGTGTCCTTACTCAGGCCAAGGATCAACGTCGCTCGAGGAGGGTCCCGCATCGAGAAAATGGATAATCCTCCTCCACAAAAAATTCCACACTCTTCATGCGCTACGAAAATTATTACTCGAACGAGAAATTGTTTCTTTTCTTTTTAACAAGCATAGACTTTCATCAATTTCACAAATTCAACTAACGTTTTAAAACGATTCAGTCGATTAGGTGAAACTCGAAACTCGTTGTTGATCTATGTTCTAGCAAGTTGAACGAATTTTCATCGCGACAAATTTCTCAAAAAAAAAAAAGAAAAAAATCCGACAATTCAACGAGAAGACCACAAGGAAAGGAAGGAAAAGAAAACAAGAAGGAAACCGGAGGGAGAAATATTTTTCATTCATCTTTCCATAAGTGTCCCTCGTTTATCTTCCACGACCTCGAATCGGGCAGGATTGGCGTCCAAGGATATCGTCAATATACCGTGATCTGGTTAAACATCCTAAGCCCCGAGGAAAAGAAAATGACGACGAGGGTTCCCCCTCCTTTACCGCGGATATTGGGCCACGATCGAAACCTGTCACGTAGATCGCGGGAACAGATCTTCCAGACGAGGAAATCGATCTGACGTAAACGATCTGTGTCGTAAATAAGCCGGCTCGCTTGGATAATCGACTCGAGGGAAAAAGATCCGAAAGTCTATCCTCTTCTAGGATAAGAAACGCGGCTGTAAAAGGAAACGAGGACAGTTGGGGATTATTTGCAGTTCATCGTGTCGTTGCACGATTTTATTTGTTCTTGGACGGAGAAAAAAAGTTTCTACGAGTATATCAATTTATGGAGAGAATTTCGAAGAAATTTGATACGAAGCTGTAGATACAGAGAGAAGAAAGAATATTTTTTACTTCAACGATTTAAAAAAGTCTCGTTGACCTAGGAAGAGGATAAGAATATACGATTATGGCGTTTTATTCTTTGCAGAGTAAGATACAGTGTTTTCGAAACTGTGAGAGGAACACAAGCAAGTTGCAAACTCTTCAAGTGTACTACGAAAAATGCGTGGAAATGCGTCAAGGCAGTTAAACCATCGAGGTCGCGTTTCAAACATTCAATAATCGCGAACGCTGATAGAGCTGATAGGGGATGGGAGCTGAGAGAGGATGCGCCATTGGAAAAGTTTCGAATTTATCGGATCGGCGTCGTTCCAACGGAACGGAAACGCGACTGGAAAGTTTCACAGCCGGACAATTTCCGCGGGCACTTTCGAATCGATGGGAAAATCTAGTTCGAAATATGGCTTAATTATTCGTCCAATGGCCCTTCATTGTGGAATGGATCCTCTCGCGATAACGAACACCGTGAATACATTGCATAAATTCGAAACTTTGAAGAAGTGGCTGCCGCATTTGCGAAATAAATATTCATACATCGTATATCGACAAATTTATTCCTGAAGATAGTTTTGTAAAAAAAAAGAAAAAACAGTTTTGATATTTGAAATTGAAATTTACTGTTCTAATTTTTTCTTTTTTTTAGTAAAAAGTTAGTCGAGAAAGATTGTTTTGAAATTGCACTCTGTGAGAATCCGTGAGAAAATCGGGCAAAGTTGAAGAAATTCAAGAATTTATGAAACTAGGGAAACTAAAAATCCAAGAATCCAAGGATTCGCTTTGTTAAGGGATTAACAAAGAATAAGGATACCAATCTCGTGGAAAATTTGAGTACAAGGGAATCCAGATTATTAGGGAAATGATTGATCGACCAGTTTCTTTCGTTTTTTCACAATAACGTTTTTTTAAGATCGATCATTCTCGCCATTGAAAATTTCCAAAGAAAGCTTCAAGCTTTCGTTCAAACCCTTCGAGCCTTTCCCATTCGGAAAAGACTTGGTCGATACTTCGGCCTTTTTCTCTCAAGCGGGCCGATTGTTTCGCAAAAGCGATTCACATCGATGTTTCCACGGAGAAACCATTCCCCCTCCCCCTGCTCGTTCTCCTCCATAGGCGTAGCCACCCTTGACCTTGAATTTATTACCTCGTATATCATAATAAATCGAGCAGAAAGTTAAATAAAAGAACGAAACGTAAAGTTTATCCCGATTAATTGCGCGGCGGGACGATATTTTTTTTCCCTTGCGCGATCGATAATCGAGCTCGATCGGTAACCAGGTCGGCGAATAACGAAGTGTACGACGCCTCTGATTAATGGCTCTTGGAAATCTCGACCACGGTTCGTCTTGCAACACCTCGTTTCGCAAACGCGTGTCGTGTGAGAATCGTTCGATTTTAGAGTTCGAAAACTTTCGTCCCAAAAATATTTCTCCACGGACAACGATGGATCGGTAATGGAAATGAGAAGTAGATCGAGATTCCGATATAAGACCTGGAGTAATAAATATTCATAGAGGCTACACTGTTATCGTTTGTAATTTTTTTTTACAACAGAAAATTGTTCAAGATTATCGATGTACATATACTTTAGCGATTTCAATCGCAATTTTGCATATAAAAATATATATATATATTAAATTCACAGGTCAATCGTGATTGAATCTGGAAAAATACATCGATGATATTTATAGTAGTCGATTTATAAAAACCGATATCGATCGAGCCCCGCAACAATAAAATATGCGTGATATATTATTATTGATTCGATTACTCGTCATTCGGTCAATTTGTCTTGGTTGATTGCCTATACACAGGCGTTTCGAGCGTGGTATTGACTTGTTTACAACTTGAAAAAACAAAAGTCTCTGCAAATAGCGCAAACATGCACTTTGAACTTTTTTTTTTTTATCGTGATGAAATTTACAATCTCGTCTACAAATATCGATCATTTTATATGTATATATATATATATTTTTATCATTTTGCGAAAAAAATAATAAAAGGCGAAATATATAATGATAGAAAATTCCATTTAAATTCCGTATTTATATTAAGAAAAGAAGGAGAAAAGAAGGAAAAGAGGAATGGAACGAGTGGATATACTCGTTTTTATGGAAAATCAGGCGAGATATTGGAAAAGTTTGTCGGATCTCGCATTAATTGATTTGCCTCGGGCGAGTAATATCGATCAAAAGTTTTTCACCGATAGAAATGTTCCAGGCGACTTTTCTTTCGAATACAAGGAATTTCTTTTTATTCTCGAGTTTTAAACTCAATGGCTACTTCCATTCGAACGAAGGCGCGGTCAGCCAGAATAAGAAAAATTTTTTCCTGCCAGTTTCAATGGAAATGGCGGAACAACTCGAGTCTCGATTACGATTTTAAACAATGAAACTCGATCGAATGAAAGTTGTCGAGCGAGTCTCATAAAAAATTTCCAATATGAGAATAAGGCGTTAAAGCGGACATCAACGATTGTTGATTTAACAGTGGATTAGAGATTCCAATTCAGGGAAGAAAATTATACCAACTTTTTTGCTGAGTTTCGTTTAGAAGATTAACTTCTCCGTAAAAAGTTTTCGGATTAAGGAAATTAAAAATACTGTAATCAACTTAAGTAGTATAAATATAAGAACAAGCACCAGAATGTTAAATCTACGAGATGATAATTAAATACCAAAAAAAAAAAAATTAATTTAAATATATTTTATGAAAGAAAATGCAAGAGGAAGAAAACAGAGGTTAAAGGAAAGTACTTAATCGTCGAGAAATTTTTGGAAAAAAATATTCATATATCATTGTGAATTCGCAAAGAAATAAATATGAAAGGAATATTTTTGAAACATTTCCTATTCGATGAAAAATATTCAATGAACTTTCAATGTCCAATGGAATAATTACTTTCACTATATTCATCGGCATTTAAGTTATTAACCATTTTGCTTTTTCCTTCGAAAAAGAGAAAAAAAGTTTTCTTTTATCTCGTATCATCCACGCGTTTGATATTTCCACTGCAATATTTTTCCATTTTCGAAAACTATAGTCGCCTTTTAACGAATTTCGTTTGATTCGAAAACTAACCATTTTTTTGCCCAAGCTTTGGTGGCCACAAAGGAACGACGTTAGTCGTTCAAATTGCTTTTTCCACGAATCCACCCTTGAAACGATTGTTCTCCCATATTGTCAATGGCCACGAAATCGGGTTGATCCTCGATCCCGGAAGGAATCGAAATCAGGTAATTCGAAACGGAATTACCGATTTCCTTCCAATGAGATTTCTTCAATGGCCGTGAAAATTCGATTAACGAAAAATGAGGAGGATGGAATGACGTAAAAACGTAAAAGGTTTTTAAAATATTCTGAAAAAAATCCACTAGAGATCGTTACATCCCTATTCTTGGTGTTACAAGCGGATCAAAGTTGGCCATCTGGCGACAAAAACATGGGGCGCAACGTTAATTAAAGCTCCATCCCAGAGTAGAACGCTCGCCATTTAATTAATAAACCGTAATTACGCACAATTGTCTGCGACCGAGTTCTATCTATCCTTTCTCTCTCGATGGGAGGAAAGGAAATGGAGGATTCACACGCGGTGTGCTCGACGGTGTGAACTTGATAAAAAAAAAAAAAAAAAAAAAGAAAAAAAGGGGCGATAATTTATTCCGTTTGTCGGTTCGTGATAATCACCGAGCTAAGTAAATAAAAGTGTAACGTTCGAGTTGCACCGTTGAAAGCCTAACCCAGTCGTGGAATCGTTTGCTAAATGTTTGAACAAATCTATTATTCCCAATCAATTGGATTCAATTGTGTTCCAGCGATGGATATGTAAGGTTTCAGTTATCGCAAGATTCAGAGCGTTACTTTTTTTTTAATAAGCGATCGTAGATCGATTCGATTTTTTGTTCTAATTTAATATGCATAATTGAATTTATGGTCGAGTATTTTCTTCTTTTTTTTTCAGAGAGAAAGAAAGAAAGAGAGAGAGAAACAAGTAAGAGGAAAATTTTTGTATTGAAATTCTTTGAATTCGATTTAATTTAATTTTATTCAATTTAATTGAATTTAATTTAATCAGTTTACTACTTACTTTTTTTTTATTACGGTCATTGTAAAAGAAAAGAAATTTATATACGAATACGAAGAGAGAGAGTTATGAATCAGGGTCGAGTGAAAAAAAAAAATAAAAATTTTCAATTAGTTATGGGAAAGGAGGAAGAGCAGTAATTTTTAATTGCATTACATTTCGAGAAAACGGGGAAGAAAGGAAAAAGAAGTTTACAATCCCATACATTTATAATAGCTGGAACTTTTATTTCCTCGAAAGTATAATAAAATTTCAGTTGAATATAGGAAACATTGTGTTTCGTGGGTGTATCGTAAGCGCAGGGATTAAAAATAAAAATTTCAATTAGTTATGAAGGAGCAGCATAATTTTTGACGATTATCTTCTTCTTCTTCTTCTTGTTTCACGGGAAAAAGAAGAAAAGAAGTTTATGATGTCTTTGAATCTAATTTATTACTTCATCTCTCTCCTCTAATATAAATAATAAGAAAAAAAGAAGAGAATAAAATTTCCATCCCAACATTTATTCGTAGAAATATTTAATTTCCGTTTTACAAAAAGTTAAAGTTGTAAGTGAGTGAGAAGTTTTAAACAGATTTCCCTCTTTTCGTGCTAATATGAATTTGAATTAAAACTGTTTAGATCCATCGCTGAAATTATTCGATGAAATTCTATTTGTACAGAAACATACTCGTGAAATTAAACTATAAATTTATCATATTAACTTATTAAATTTATCGTGAGCATAATAAAAAAAAAGATCACGAATATTTTTCTTTTAACTATTTACATTTCCTGTATATTCGAATTCTAAAATAATGTCAATCAATTATTTATATTATTTAAATCAAACGATTTTCGCGATAATGTCATTCGTGTAAGAAGTTGTCTTGAGATGAAGAAAATCGAAAATATTCATTTTACGATGTTATTATTCTGATTGTATAAATAATGCTGACGACGTTGTATTCGTATCGAATACGTAAGATGCGTGACGCTAAAATTCTAAATTACAACGGCGTTATATAGTCCATAATACAAGCAATAAAGTTAGGGCGTGAATACATTTGAGAAGGAAAACTCTCAAGAGTACTGTTCACGAGTGGACACTGCAACGAACATCGAGAGCGATGTTGTTTCACAATAAATTTCACTCTCGAACAGTCGCTTCCAAATTGCAATTTCCACTTATGAAAATTACTTTCGAGTTCGAAACTTTCGAAAGTTTTAAATCCATTCGCTTTTTAATTCAATTAACCACGTATTACATATACAATACCTTATGAGAAACACGCTAACCATTGGTCTCCACAAAGTGTCTTTTAAGAACCATTATCACATTTAATCAATGATTCTTACCACTACGTTGTACATAATTTTTCAAATTTCATATAAAAAAATGAACGATAAGAATGAAACGATAAATTATAGAGAGTTTAAGGAAACGAAAAAAAAAAAAAAGGAAAATCTCCAACAACATATTCTCAGTTTCGTTCGACACGAACGAAAACTGCATCAATCAATAAATGTACGTCATTTGCATGATCGATAAGCGCACGTCATTTCACTTAAAAGGTAAAATAGTTATATCTAGTATACCATCTGATTAAAAGAAGGGCCTTTATTTAGAGGATTTCGGAGTAATTCTACCGTAATCCCTACACGTTCGCTCATTGTCTTTCGCAGAATGGCCGCTACAATTACGCTGGCCAATGGCCGAGGGGGGGAGAAATTGCTTCCTTGGAGCTGACACAGAACGCACAGTTTCGATGACCGAGGCTCGAAATGGCAAATTATTTCACACCGAGTTAATTAATGGCGAGCATCGAAATTTCGTTGGTGCTACAACCCTATAGGCGGCCTATAACCCGCATAAAATTGCGTTCAAACGTTCCACACAGTCGTAATGGATTCCCTAAATTGAAAATTGAAAATCATTGCATCGTTAAAAAAACGAGTTTTCGTGCACTGGATCCATTAAAAAGGAAAATCCTAATATTTACGTATTATGAGAAAATTATATATGATAATGACAGAAAACTACCCTCCATGATGTAAGATTTAAAAATTAAAGAAATATCTTTAGACTCGAAAGAGGGAAAATTATTTTGGATAAAAAATATCAAACTTTGTCAGAAGTGGAAACCAACTGTGTATGAATGGCCAATCTGTTATTAAACAGTCTGCACATATGCTTCGATTCGTTCCATCGCATTTTTTTGATCAGTTTTAGCTACGATAAGATTCCTACACCATGCCAGGAAAGTGAATCACCGAGTAAAGCGTGCCAAAAATTCCTGTATAATAATAAGAAAAGACGCTCCGCGGAGGAAAAAATATGGCCACGCGCGTCGCATATATTTTGGTCCTCTCTACTTACACTCGGTACAGTAGAATAAGTATGCGACAAATCTGCCAAACCGTGTTAAAATCGGAAAGAGAAGAGATCCTTTGAGATTTTTTTCCCTTTACTTTAACTTTTCTTTTCGATCATTTTTATACGAAGATTTATGAGATTATTATTCCATAAAACAATGATTAAAAGCATTTAAAACGAGATGTTTTGTGGAAAAATTTTCCGATTCTTGTTACTGATCTTTGATTAGGAGAAGAGTGTTCAATTCATTCAATCAATAATTATCGACTTCTTTAAACTCTGTTGTTCTTTGTACCTCGAATCTTCGATTTTACACGCATATTTTTTTATTTTCGTAGACTCTTTGACCAAGTTTTCTTGTCTTTCCTTACGAGTTAAATTTAAAATTAAATTGATCATTTTCACGAACAAGTACTCTTAACTCGAAAATCTATTTTATAATCTTTATTAGTTTTAATGTAAATAGATTCTTTCTCTCATTAGTTGAAATAAAGTTGAGTTAAAGAAATATATTAATAAAATATCTCACCAAAGAGTTTTAAACGAGCAACTCTTGAAAGTGAATGAGCCAAGTTGTAAGGAGAAATATTAGAGAAATATGAAGATAAAGATATATATTATAAGAAAATAGGATACGGTTATTGCGTTGAATTTTTTATACGTAATACAGTTATTTGTATGTAATCATGCAATAAGATATGCAAAAATTTGAATTTGATTCCGAGGATACGAAATGACAAGTGATGTATATTTCTTTTTTTTTTTTTTTTTTTTTACGTACTCTGTATTTACGACAATTCCGTTTCATCTTTGATAGGCTAGCTATATTTCAGCTATATTTCCTTCTTTTTATCGAACCTCTTCTTTCGTAAGAAGAGCGATCGTTGATATCAAACGCGGAATAGCCTCCTTTTTATTATGCATAGTGTTCCTCATATATACCGAGATGAAGATTTATGAATATATCAAAATCAGTGGCGCACGCAATGATGAGTTTTTAAAAATATATTTACGCGAAGTGGATATAACGTAATTTTTTTTAAAAAGATTTCGTAGTTTGTACATTATAAATTTTTCTCAGAGCTCAATATGGTTGAGCAATATCGATTGTCCAATCTGCATAAATATTGCATTATTCCCTTTGAGAAAATATATTATTTCTTTATATACTGACGTACGTTACTGTCGTAAATGTCGCCTTTATTTCATGAATTTATTAAATTTATTTTTATTCTCTGTTCCAATCCATCTATCATTCTGTTTGCATAAAAATTGTACATTCTGTATCTTGTGTACAATATATATGAATAAAAATTTTAACAAAACTTTCTACATCTATCGGGACAAAGAAAAAAATATCTCTTAATATTACAAAGTGTTTATCAAACGCGTACCATTCTGCAGCCCCAATAGACGTTCGAAGGAAGAAGCGAGAAAGAGGAAAAATTCAAACGAATAATTAATTTCATATTCATTAATAATTTTTTTAAATTTAAAATTATAATTTCATTTCTTTCATAAAAATATTAAAATATTCAATTTATTAATATTACACGGTGTAAATTTTTTTTCAATTAGATTAAAATTTTTCTCAAATAAAACTATTGTTACTACTTTTATTTCTTCAAACTTTTTTCTTTTCCTCGATCGACGTAGAAAGATTTACTAAAAATCTTGAAATTTATTATAATTACTTGGATTGCTTTATTCTTATTATTCATTTTTATTTCTCTTTTCCGTGCAATGGATATCTCCAGAATGGTAGTCCGCCTTTTTAGTTGCCTATATGTACATCAGGTAATCAAAAAAGTTTTTTATGGCGGAGAAGGAAGATATATAACAAACGTAAAAAACTTTTTCCATTCCATTTAAGAAAATGTGCACCGTTTTACGTACGAATCATTCAATTTTTCTCCAAATCATCAATCTTCATATTCCTTACATTAAGATAATATTTATACTATTTCAATTTCACAAATTCCAAACTCACATCGAATATTTCAAACACTTTTACTTAATCAAATGATCTTAAGATTGTTATTCGTGTCAATTCAACATTAAAAAATTTATAATAAAAATAAAAATTGAACAAGTCGTCGTATGAGCGTGCTCATAAAACGTTTCAACTCATTTTCCCCCATTCGAACAATGACAAGAAGACGTAGACAAAATCTTTCAAACTGCCAAATTTACCCAAAATTTGACATTCTACCGACTTGATGTATAATAAAAAATTCGAAATTCGCCTATCTATCAGAATTCCCCTTACAAAATACGTGATATTCTCACTAGCATCCCTATTAATTTCCCTCGTATTTCTATCTAACGTCTTTCATTTTCTCCCATTCGAACAATGACAAGAAGACGTAGACAAAATTTCAAATTGCAAAATTTACCCAAAATTTGACATTCCATCTTTCGACGTATATAATAAAAAAATCGCCTATCTATCAGAATTCTTCAGATTGTACCGAGAATTCCCCTTACAAAATACGTGATATTCTCACTAGCATCCCTATTAATTTCCCTCTTTCATTTTCTCCCATTTGAATAATGGCAAGAAGACGTAGACAAAATTTCAAACTACCAAATTTATCAAAAATTTGACATTCCACCGACTTGATGTATAATAAAAAAAATCGCCTATCTATCAGAATTCTTCAGATTGTACCGAGAATTCCCCTTACAAAATACGTGATATTCTCATTAGCATCCCTATTAATTTTCCTCGTATTTTTATCTAACGTCTTTCATTTTCTCCCATTCGAATAATGGCAAGAAGACGTAGACAAAATTTCAAACTACCAAATTTATCAAAAATTTGACATTCCACCGACTTGATGTATAATAAAAAAAATCGCCTATCTATCAGAATTCTTCAGATTGTACCGAGAATTCCCCTTACAAAATACGTGATATTCTCATTAGCATCCCTATTAATTTTCCTCGTATTTTTATCTAACGTCTTTCATTTTCTCCCATTCGAACAATGGGAAAAAGACGTAGACAAAATCTTTCAAACTGCCAAATTTACCCAAAATTTGACATTCCATCGATTCGACGTGTAATAAAAAAAATCGCCTATCTATCAGAATTCTTCAGATTGTACCGAGAATTCCCCTTACAAAATACGTGATATTCTCACTAGCATCCCTATTAATTTCCCTTGTATTTCTATCTAACGTCTTTCATTTTCTCCCATTCGAACAATGGGAAGAAAACGTAGACAAAATCTTTCAAACTGCCAAATTTACCCAAAATTTGACATTCCATCGATTCGACGTGTAATAAAAAAAATCGCCTATTTATCAGAATTCTTCAGATTGTACCGAGAATTCCCCTTACAAAATACGTGATATTCTCACTAGCATCCCTATTAATTTCCCTCGTATTTCTATCTAATGTCTTTCATTTTCTCCCATTCGAACAATGACAAGAAGACGTAGACAAAATCTTTCAAATTGCCAAATTTACCCAAAATTCCATCTTTCGACGTATATAATAAAAAAATCGTCTATTTATCAGAATTCTTCAGATTCCCCTTACAAAATACGTGATATTCTCACTAGCATCCCTATTAATTTCCCTCGTATTTCTATCTAATGTCTTTCGACAGCGTTCATTTCCCGCGGAGCGTAAAAAGAGGTATGGCACGGCCGATAAGATTTCGATGGGGAGAGAGAGAGAGAGAAAGATGTGCCACCCACGAGAGAGACAAGCTGGCTTTGCCCGATGCTGCTCAAGACGGTTGGAACAGGGCCAAAGATTATCCCTGGCATCGTTCCTTCTCCCTCGAGGAACTTCATAACCGGAACGGGCTCCTCCCCCATTCAAATCTTTTTTTTCGAATCCTTTCCCAAACCCAACGATCCCAACGATTTTCTCTCGATGGATCGATTTCATTCGGGGGGATATAAATAATCGAACGCCAGCTTCGAACGGAATGAATGATTCATAACCGCGTCCCCGGACTTGGAATTTCAATCTGTTCTCTGCGGTCAGAAATCCCTCCCCCTCTCCACCCTGGGGGAGATCGGCGGTTTGCGAGACCGGACCACCACGTTTGGTTGGCCATCGGGACGGATTTCGACCTCTGGAGAAAGAGTGTTTTATCGTGTAATTGTTTTCCATGCAAGATTCTTCGGGTTATATAAGAAGAGGAAGGGTTGAGAATCGAAAGGGTAAATCCAGGAAATGTTGGAACGAAGAAACGTGTCGAAAGATTGTCCTTCTTTTAAAATAACGAGTTTTACACGACTTTTTATCATTATTTTTCATTAATAGAAGTAACAATAAAGTTTAAGATATTAATCTACAAATTTCTGTATTTTTGTGTCAAAATATTTAATGTTTGTATTTTAATCAGAATTAGTTTCTCGTCCTATTCTTAAAGAAAGAAGAAGAGGAAGAAGAAGAAGAAGAGAAAGAATAATTGTCTGGGCGGAATGAGTTTTGCTCAACTTTGCAAAGTTAGTTTGACGTCTGCGTTATAACCCCGTTTCCTTTAAATACAAAATACCGTTATACATAACTCGAGCTCATAGCTCATTGCACGATATTCCGTTTCCAGACGCATCCGACCAAAAATTATTCATACCCGCGATATCACGACATCATCCATGTTTCCTGCCCCATATTGCACAATCGTTCCCGCGCGAATTTTCCCCTAGTTCTCTTATAGGGTTGTACACGTTATAACACGTTCCATTTTAACTCGATCCTCTTAAACGTCAAGCTTATCGTTAACGAGACTGAGAGAGAGATAGAAAAAAAGAGAAAGCAAAATAATAATTTTAAAAATCATCGTGTTCAAAAGAACGTAACCCCTTCCCTTTCTAAAAAAGAAACTCCAATATAGATTGAAAAAAAACTCGAAGAATAGATATCTCAAACAATAATTTGCCTCTTCGAATCAAATTAAAATCATCATGTTCAAAAGAATGTAACCTCTTCCCCTTCTGTTCTAAAAAGAAACTCCAATAATAGATTGAAAAAAATCTCGAAGAATAGATATCTCAAACAATAACAATATTTGCCTCTTCGAATCAAATCAAACGTTTTCCTCTGACATCTTTTTCCTTTTTTTTTTCCTCCAATTACAGAGATACTCTACAAGAAAATAGAGTTACACAGACGCGTTACACTTGTACAAAGAACAGAAAGCGAAAAATAAAAAATATAATCGAATTATCGAATTAACGTGTTCGGCAAAGGTGGTTTAATTGGAGAAACGTAAACGACGTTACGTAGGAACGATGGCCCGAAAAAGGTTGACGAATCGAAATAAAAAGGGGAATCGATACGACACGGGAAACGACGCGTGTTCGCAAACTATGGACGGATTTATGGGGCGGGAAATGGAAGCCGCGAGAGCCAAATGATAATAGGAATCGAGCGAATTTAACGTGCATCCGGTTGTAGCAGCAGCTGCCGCTAAAGTGGCACGCACGAGTGGTAGTTAGGGGGTCGAAGGTCGAGGAGGGTGGTTGGAAGCTTCTTGCTCCACCCAACGTTGGGTGACGCGTCAAGTGGTGGCTGTATAATCGCGCAAGATGACTCGATAAATTTTCTTTATGCCACAGAGAGAGGCTCCATCGGTTATGTAATTTGGAATTTCATTGGCGTATTAAAACGAGGGGAGGGAGGAGGTTGAGTGCCTGGCTGGCCACCGCTATTAATTCTTCTCCAAAGCGTTTCTGGGGCCGTTTTATTGCCAGTCCACGAAGGGGGAGGAGGGAGAGGGAGTTATTATTCGCGTTTCAGAATTTCATGGGTGACGCAACTGGAAAAGTTCTCCACGGAGGTTAATAGCTTCGACAATATTCAAAAAATGATGTTCAAGTGGAATGTTATATATCGACGATAAATAATCGGCTATAAGGGGTGGGTAATTTAGCTTAGCTTAGTTCAATGATGATCCTGTTTATTCCTGTGCTTAAACGCGCGCATCGATGCGTTTTCGGATATAATGGTATGCGTATAATATCCGCGTGTATTTGTTCCCCTTAATGGAGCGTAATAATGGTTAACAGTTATATTGCGGTTCGATATATATATTTGTATATCTCTGAGTCGTTGTAGACCTTCTCCCCGGAAGTAAAAACGTTTCCTCGAAAAGATATAAAGGGGGTTGATAAAGGATCTTGGTGGAGGATATTAAAAAGTAAATAAATAAATAAAATGGGAGGCGAAGTTGGGAGAGAAAAAATATGCTAGGTTGGAGAAAGTAATAAAAATAATTTTTAATAAAAATTCGTGTTCATTTATTTATTTATTTTTTTTTTCGTAAATTTTTTTAATAACCTTTTAATATTCGCCGCGATAAGATCAGTTTTATTTATTGTTATTTGTTACCACCTCGTATATATATATATATATATATAGGTGGGCAAAAATGAATAAACGTGGAAAAATTTTGATAAAAAAATAATCCGATTAATCCGAGGCATAGAAATCAATTTGCTCTCTCGCAGAGATTATATTTGCATCGCATATTGCGCCCAACGTTTCAATAAATCCCATTCTAATCTTCCCGTGTTTGTAATTTGTTTACTGATAATAATAATAAATTGAGATATCACGAATAATAAAATCGATGATAACACGTTCGTATCGATAACATCGAAACGTTTTTCATTTTTGCAATATAACGGCGGAGGAGGGCTTCTTGATAATATCCCGGAGCGGATAAAGTCGAACGATGAAATTGAATATATACACTCGAACTTTTCCCCGTGTATACGTGCTTAATAAAAAATTCAACCGCCTATGGAGGAGAAGTCGATAATGTTGACAGTGATTTATCGACCGGCACGTCTTTATACGTGTATATCGCGCTCGGTTCGCGTCGCGGCGGGAAACTCGATAAATCTTGGTTTAAAAATTTTATTTCACGCCTTCGCTCCGCAACTCGCGATATAAATTCGATAAGCGATTATCGGTGTATTCAAACGGACGATCGATCGCGAGTATCATCCCCGCATCATTTCTTTTCCCACGTGTATCGATCGATAACGCCATTGCACGCCAATGACTCGCGTAATATACCTCTATAATATTACACGTGTAAATACCCGTTTTACGTTTAAATACCCGTCGACTTATTCTTATTATCCGAGAACGGTCTCGCGACGAAAATGGGAATCGAATCGAATCGAAAACGAAACGGAGGGAGGAGAAAGAGGGAAAAGAGAGTAAATCCCCAAGAGGGATACGACACGCGTGAATGAACAGCCTCGATTTTCCAAGGCGTTCGAGTAATCATTTCTCGAAGCGAATTCAGACGTGGAATGATTAATGGCGCGGGTGTATACCCCGAACAGGGCGCTGGATGATGTATTCAAAGACAAATATCGTCCATTTGCGGAAGTTTTGTTCCACGTCCTCCCTCGACGCGGGCGGGGATAGATCTCTCTCGAAACGGTGAAAATAACAAACGGCGGGAATAACGACGATAATCTTTTGTTGTTCCGCCAGCTCTGACCGACAACTCGATCGATTCGACTAATGGATAATCGGTTTTCAGGTCGACGTCGTTCAGCTCGGTGGATATCCCATCGGTGGAAACCGGCCGTGTTTGCTCGCCTCGTGTACACGCCTCGGAACGAAACACCCCGATAACTGTTTTAATCGGTCGCTCGATAAACGATCCCGTCCCGAGAACTTTTGCAAATCGTCTCGATAACGATCGAGAAAGTTTAACGGCGGTGAAGCGAAAGGAACGATTCTGATAATTGCGGAAGCAGGGTCAAGTTTTTTTATTTTTACTTTTCTTTCTTTTTTTCTTTTTGTAAAAGAAGGAAAAGTTTCGAAGTTATGAATTCGAAGAAGAGATAATAAATTACACGGAGGAGGTGACGGCGAAAGTTTATTTTTGGAAAAGTTTCGAACGCGTGAGATATTGCTGAAACGTTCAAGATTGATGCGGGGGTTGTTGAAATTATGCGACATAGTTGCGAACGTTTAAAATTACTTCGCGATATTATGAACAGGATGGGAATATATACAAAAATCGACAATATCGAAAATATAATAAGATGTTAATTAATTTCCACGATGCATCGATAGATCTGGATTCTTCATCGATCGGATTTATTTATCGTTCCGATAAGTTGAAACAACGATATTGCAATTATTTATCGATAACTTTTAAAGAAATGTGATAAAAATGTCATATTTATCGAACGATTATTCCTTTATCTCATCACACGAGCTATCGATGAACAATCAAATTCTTGATTCCTATTTATCGTGATTTTAAAAAATGTAGTAATTATTTTAAAATAAACTTTGTAAATTATAATCGTGTTGAAGCATAAATGAAATACGAAGCAAGATAAAAAAATCTCTCGAAATCCTGTACGAATACTAATATTTATTACTCGACATCGCCGCCAATTTTCATGTAAATCCGAGGACAGATCTCAGACTCGGTTGTTTGCCTATCGTTACGAATGGTTTCGAAAAAAAAAAAAAAAGAAAAGAAATCAGGGAAACAGCTATTCTCCAGTACACAAACAAGGAAACAAAAGGGATTTGATTACGAAGAAATTTGATCAACGATTCTGATCAAATGGGTACGAACGATCAACGAGGCGATCGACTGGGGACGATCCCATTTCGATCGCGATTACCCGGGCCAATTATCCGTCCCAACGATCGGCTGGTCGACTTCCGTGCAAGAAGAACTAGGTCGGCCAGGTTGGATGATTGGACGGAAAGTTTCGAGAGAATCCTCGGCTTTCGTATCCTCTATTTCGGGATAAGCGCGTGCCAGCTGGTTAACACTTTATCTACTAATAACCAGCAACGAATTAATTTCCACGGCTAATTATTAAATTCCGCGTTTTCACTCTATCTCGACGAGCCTCGGCAAAATTAGGCGGACCGTGTCTCTAATAACGCGTCTACTCGTTCACGAACATACGAAGTATTCCAAATTCTTCGAATTTATCATTGACACATCTTAAGTTGGAATCTTAAACTTCCTCCCCTTTCGAGAATCCGATACACTTTCAACTTTAAACGAACCTCTCTACGCACATCTCTAATTAGTTACTGAAATTTCGCAGTGGATCCAGAAATCGATCACACGGATACTACAGAGAGGTAATAATTTTTATCGAAACTCGATACTGTATACGATACCTGAACACGGCCCATCGGTGGCGACACCACCAGGAATATTCTCATGGTGGCCTTGAGAAAGTCATCTTGGTTGCGGTTGGTCTCGTGGAGCGCGGAGATGCTCGCGCTGCTCTGCCCGGTCTTCCGCCGCACCTTGCGCCTTATGCTCCCCACTAACCTTCGCCAATCCTGTCCGGGACCGGTTGCGCCACTACCGGATGCGCCCCCGGTACCGCCACCACCCCCGCCCCCGTGGGTGGGCGCATCCTGCCCCTCCGACGACCTCGACGGGCTCTGGTCCCGACTCGACCGCCGGCTCAGCACGCCACCGACACGACCGCCCGCAGCGGCGGCCGACGCGGACACCGTGCCCCTCGCGCCGCCACCACCTCCACCTCCACCACCTCCACCTCCACCACCTCCACCGCCGCCGCCGCCGCCGCCACCAGCGCCACCAGGCCCCGCCACCTGCTGCGAGTCGCCCGGGCAACCGTTCACGGCCAACCCCTCCACCGGCCCCGCACCGCTGGGCCCGCTTCCCCCACCCTCGCCGAACGAACCAATCGCGTACCGTCCAATTCCGCTGCTCACGCTCAACCTGCGCACCAGCTCGCGGAGGCTACTGCTGCTCCTCTGCCCCCTCCCCCCTCCTCCCACCTCCTCCTCCTCCTCCGCCGCCGCCGCCTCCTCCTCCTTCTCGGGCCCCCCCCTCTCCACCGGCGGTCCCTGGCCAGAGAGTTGGCCAGAGATGAAGTAGAGGGCCTCCTTGATGCTCCAGTTTATCGTGATGATTATATATATATATATATATGTGTGTGCGCTTGTACAGTGTGGTACGCAAGGCGAGGCGAGTTTTCCTCCGCTCCTCGAGGAGGGAAAGCGGGGATTGAGATCGAATTTCGAAATTGTGTATTATTGTTCGTTTGATTCTTCTTTCTTATTCCCTCTCTCGTCGAATTGTATGATAATTGGGGGGTAATTATTGTCTCGTCTTGCGGGAGATATTCGCAATGGCAAATTTGTGGGATAGGGATTATTTGAGAGAGAGAAAGAGAGAGAGTGATAATTTCGTTGGGACGAAGTTTTTAGAAGGGGGAGGGTCTTTCGATTTCCGGCGTTGATATCCACGGAGAGAGAGAGATTTCGATCAAAAGGATGGTAATGGTATCGACCGTTGCGAAGAATCGTCGTCGACACGAAACCGTTCCGATTGTTCCGAAGCTATTGCCTATTGGATCACAATCAACCTTTTCAACTTGCTCGAACGAAAACTTTAGATAGCTTCGAATCGGTTAAATCGGGAAGCGGTTCCTCTCTATTTTTCTTCGAAACGATTCCTTTTTTTTCTTCTTCTTCTTCTCTTTTCTCCGGATCTCTCGAAGGAAAAATCAAAGATCTAACTAGAGTTTCCTTCAATCTCTCCGAGTATCTCTCATTACTCTTATCTTCCTTTTTTAATTATCGTGGGTGAAATCGTTTGTTTTCTTCTAACGAATAAGCGGAACGTTCGTTTCTTTCCTTTATCTTCATGTTGGCCGATTTTATTTTATCTCATCTTACGGGTTAAAAGAAATATGTCGATTTCGGTGGGCGTGGAAACACGATGAATTCTCCCTTTTCAATTTTCTCTGCTGACGTTTTGTTAACTGTCGCGTTGATCCAACGACGTAACATCATCGTTCTCGCAGCTGTTCGTCGCCGAGTCGCGATCGACTTTCGCCCGTTGCCACTTCCCGTTGTCTGCCATCTGCGCAACCAACGAACCTATGGGTGAATGAAAATTGCCCAGAATTTTTCTAGGGACCCCTAGAAATTTGCGTGGAAAAATCGAGTCTCAAAAAGAAAAAATATTCGGTCGAGAAAAAGCGAGTGACAAAAAGTTGTTGACCTGAAAGCGAGAGCTACACCTTAAAGCGCATTCAAGAAGAAAATCCCCTTTCTCGTTTTAATTATTCAGAGTCGAGTTAAGCGGCAGACATGTCTTCTTTCGAGAAATCGCGGTCGGTCTCGCGGCATCGAGTTAAAAGAAAAAAGGAGAGTAACGCGAGCTCCTCATTCCCGTGAAAGGCGAATTTCGCGTATTCCTTTCACACACTTTCTTCACAACCCCTCGAATGTAGAAAAATTTCGTTCCGCCATTGAATTCGAATAAGCCCGTGTCTCTCAACTTTTTCACCATTTACCGATATCAAGTATTTCGAAACGATGATCCTTTTTTTTCGAAGAGAAGCGTAGAAACTTTTATCCAAATTTTAATTTTCAATTTTTATCTATCTGTTTGTAAAAAGGATTAAAATGTATTCGAAGAATCGTGTAAAAGCGTATATAATTTTATTTAATTGATTTAATTAATATCGATAGATGCAGAGATGCGAATTGTAAATATCAAGTATTTGTAAAAAGTAAAATGATTTTTAACGATTTTTTAAATATTAGTTAGAGATTTTGATACAATTTTCGTGGGATTCGTTCGATTGAGAAACACTGGAATAAATTATCTCAGAAATCGCGCTGTTCCAGCTCTTTCAAATTCAAGCTCTCTCGCTATCGCGAGCGATCTTTACGAATCTTTCTTTTGCATCGCGACGAGGAGGCCAAATTTAAGTCGCTAAAAAGCGAGGAATAAATTCGTTTGAAGGAAGAATGATTCGCGAAGATGATTGAAGCGAAAGAGCAAAGTAATTTTTACCAAGAATTTAAAACACGCATAATCATTTGCACACATTTTATGCATCATATTTGCCTTCCATATTTATCGACATTGCACGCTTGTCTTTCGAGAGCGTGCTCCTCGAAGATGGAAGAAGAGTAAAACTAAAAAGAATTTTTTTTTTCGATTGTCCGATCATTCATCTACGGTTTTCAATTCTACACTACTCGTACTCTAGAATTCCTACATTCTAAATTGCGTTTTAAACAGCAATTTCGACACTACGCGATCGAATTGCAGCTACAAAGGGCGATATTTATTCAAAGCGTGAGTAGTTCAATTCAATTGGGTTTCGATTGGTCCAAGAACCTAAGGTTCTAGGAATCGAAAGTCCATCGCGTTGTATCAGATCTTTGATCCTCTAGAGAAGAGGAAAGACAGGGAGGGACAGGGTTATTCGATACGAATTTGACGCAAGTTTGCGAGACTCGTTAGAGTTGGAAAAAATTTCCATTTCTTCTTTTTTTATTTATTTATTTCCTTGAAGATGGAACATTGAATTTCCGTCTATCGCGAAAATCGACTTGTCGAAATAAATGGAAGGAAACGCTTCGTCCCGACGCGAGCAAGCAACGTTGACAAGGTTCAACGAGTATTTTTCTAGGGAAAATTTTTCCTTCCTGTTTCGCTTGTTGTTGAACCTTGCTTTGCTTTACAGGGATTTTTCAAGACGGTGATATGATCGAAAATTGTAATATCTCGAGATTCTCATCTGTAGATAAAGAATTTCTTCTCCTCGAGAAAATTAATCAACCCTTTCACACGTACGTATCCCGAGAGATACGAATTGTCAAGAGTAATTCTGAAAGCTTCCTATTGTTAAATCGCGGGGATGTGTGGAACATTCGTGGAAAATTATAATGAGTGAAAAATGTTCGTGGAAAAGACGAATGGAATATCGAAAGCGGGGGTTGTTTAAGAAAGAGGGATCTTTCGTGTTCGAATTAAGGGAAAATGAATGGTGATATGGTGTCACGAGTTTGGTAAGTCACTCGACTCAATCTTCAAAGGTCTTTTTCAGAGGTTTTTTTTCTGAAAGGAAAATTATGAAGGATGATCATGCGTCCATTCATCATCGCGCAATTATAGTTCCAAATGCTTCCGTGGACGCTTTTAATCACCCCGTAATCATCGTTCCAGCGTTAATTTTGGAGCAAGGAAAAGAAGGAAGTTACACCAGAACGGGTAATAATAAATGGACAATTATAGAATTGATAATGAACAGGAAATACAAGCAGGAAAGATCGTATCGAAATTAAAATTGGGATCTAGAGAATTGAATTAAATTACCATTTCTAAAACGTTCAAACGATTTACCATATTACCTTCTTTGGAGGAATCTGTTGGAGACGTAAAGTCGACGTAAAGTTCATTAAAATTTCATAACCGCACAGCTGACGATAAACTTTGAAAACTTTTTTAAAACTCTCCTCCTCCTCCTCCTCTCCTTCTTTGGAAATATGAATTATTTCGAGTTGCCATTTTTCAATCTATGCAACAACCAACAAGTGGAGTAAACTGAAATATATCAGGCGTCCTATCTCTTCGAATATTCCTTATTATTATAATTCATACACACTTTCGAAAGATTGATTAAAAGTTTAACGAAACGAGTCTACAACCATAAACCAGAATTTTCAAATATATATACTTTCTCAGATAGATACAAGATAAAAGCACAACCAACAATTTCACAAAGAGCCACGAGTTAGTTCTATTACTTCGTAGAGATATTTTCTCGGCCAGGGCGAGATAAAATGGATCGAAGTAGAATTACGCGTGTTCTATATCCTATCTTTTTTCACGAATCTGAATTTCAGAAGAGCGGTTGTTAAGCCAAACCTGGTCGCGAGAAGTAAAATAAAATATCGAATCGTCGAGTATCGAAAGGATAGAATATCGAGCCAACCTTTTGCCCATTCCTTTTTGAATTCGAAATTCTTTTGAAATCGACAGCGATGGAACACGATCGATTCGAACGAGAGGGATCGATGAACAGGAGTTGGGAATATACGGTTCATCACTTCGTTCGTCCTTTCTCGTTTCTTGCCAACAAATATTGAACAAATTCCCGCTGCCCACTGGGTTCAGCGTTCGCGAGAAATTCAAGTTTCCACGTTCAACAAGTTATCGTTCGCACGGCTATCATTCGTATTTCCCGCTCTGACGGATGAAAAGTTGAGAGAAAAAAGAGAGAAAGAGAGACGCTTTTCTTTCCAACAACTTTTCTTCAAACAACTTGCGAATCACTGCGAATTTCTCGAGATAGGCACGAATTTATTTCACGTATTCTTGTAACACGCTTTATTTCAAATATGTTCCATATTTTCCAGCGATTTTCAAAGGCAAATCGTGGAAGTTGCTGGGTTTCCTTTTCTTTTTTAGACCGCCTCTAGTATCCCTCCTCGAAGGGTCCTTGACCATTATCACATGCATTAAAGGAGAAAGACGAGATCCTCCTCTTTGCCACTCGGCGAAGAAATTCCCTCTTCCCAGAGACGCGAATGAAAAGTCGAGTAAATTTTCTTTCTCTTTCCTTTTCTCGTCTCCTTCTTTCCTTCCATATATAATAAAGAATTGAGATACAAATCATCGTCGCAATTCGGAATTCTACAAGCAACAATTTTCTAATTCCATCCTCGATTTTCGGCAATTCGAATTCCCTTAAAACCGAATCCGTTTACGATCCGTGTACGGGTCAATAATAAAACGAGGGGGGAGGGGGAGAAATATTGGAGGGATCGATCCCTCGCGGAGAGATGGAATCAGCCCATTAAAACCGAAAATCTGATGGATGGCCGCCAAGTGAAGCGAGGTGGAACCGTGTCCTTTCGGTGTATTTTCGAGTGACACAGTCCATTTCCCGTCCGCCTCTCTCGCTTTCCCTTCTTTACCCGTCGCGCCATTAGCCAGGTCACGTGACCGATCGATCTCTCCTTTTTCGAGGACCGAGAGAATTTAAAAGTGTTCTCGAGTTGCGACGAGCAAGGGAACATCGGGGAGATCTGTTTCTGCGAGGAGGCGTTATGCAACTATCCCGATAAAAAAATTGTCCAAATCTGATCTTGGAACAATTTTCAAGCGGATCATCTTCGATCAAATAAGTAATCAAAATCAAAGATTGTGATGATAACGATAATGATTAATAAATTTAATGTCGATGAAAGAATAAGGGAGAGATTGTTGAAGAGTTCGGATCTGGAATCGGCAAAGAAATTTCATCATCGGGGAAATTTGTGATTCTGGGACGCTACGAATTTTAAGGATCATCAATTACTCTTTTGGAAAGAGTCACCAATACAGTTTTCTTACTTCTTCGAGTGAAAGGAAAGGGGTAGGAATAATTAATCAGATTCGAGTTTATCCGAGTTCCCTCGAGAGAGTATAAAGTAAGTTGGACGAGAGAGGCGATAAAGGATTCATTGTGTAACGATGAATTCTTCTAATTACGAATTAAATATTGGAATAGGGTTTCTGGATCTTTCATATTTGATACACGTGTTAAGAAAGGGATATGATACTTCGATCGATTGAAAAATGTTAAATTATTATTATGCTGGAAGCTCAAGAATTTTTGCATTCTTTTCGAATATCGAGACTTCATTATTCGAACAGGATTCGTCTTTGAATTTTTGAATTAGCATAGAATTTGGCTAGACGAGATAACTTTTTTTCGAGGACGAATATATCGAAAAATCCTTTTGATCTACATGTTAATTTAAGTACTCTTTACATCAAAAAGATTTCTACCTTTTCAGTTCTCTATTTCATCTCGAAATATCCTTCCTCGTATTATTCGTTTTTTATAAAATTTCATTGAGATTATTTCACCGTAAAATAAAATATAAATATTATAATTAAATTCATTAAATTTTGATGAATGTGGATATTCTAATATCGAAATTAACGAGTTGTATCATCAAAACAAATAATAATATTTTTTACTTAATTTTAACAATAACGCAAAATGGAATAAATTTTTAAATCGATAAAAATGTTTTATTATATTAAGTAAAAAAAATTAAAGCGTTTGAAAATTGTATTGTACGATAGAGTGATGAAAATTTGAAGATTAATTTCACGCACTAAAAACACATCTTTCCATTCGAAAAAGAAATCGCGCGCAATCCATTACGCGCAAACTTCCATCAAAAACAGAATTTTCAACTTAGGTTAGGAATTTTCTTGTATAAAATAGAAATGTTTCCTGAATATTCGAGTACATCTGAACTGAAACGTTTGACAAAATACCAATAAAACGGAAAAATGGAAGATCAAAAAGATGAATATTCGAGTAAAATTTCCATTCAAATATTTCTTTCTCTCTTTTTTTTTTTCTATATTCATGACGTTTATATTCATAGCTAGGTGTCGCGTTCAATCAACTCCCGGATCATCGTGGATCATCGTCTATACAGCTTATACGTGTTAAAAATCGAAAACAACCTTAAACAAGTATCAACAAGTATCATCCATTATCGATGCTGCAACATAAATTTGGCAAGAAAAATCACGAAAAATTAGTTAGAATTAATTTTATCCATCTTTTCATATAAATTATTTATACGAAAAGGAGTTGAGATTTTACGATAAATTTCAATATTTTTTGTCAAAATTTCTCATTTCTGTGTGTGGATAACTGGAGCGGTGTTGTTGTGCCGGTGCCATGCTGTGTTAAGTGCGCAAACAACCGTGTAAAATATTATATAAAACGTCGATCTGGTGTCCGAACAAGGCGTTGTGCCGTTAGAATTTTGTTAGAATAAATTCGATTCTCATATAGGGAATTTTATTCTTCCCCATTAAAATTTCAACTCGTCAGCCTCTTAAACGCGCTTGCAAAATTTTCCATATTCCGGCATAATAAAGCAGCAGTATGCGTCGCTTTAAATCATCCACTCATGGATTCTTCGATAACAATTCTTTATCCTGAAACGGCGTTATATTTTTACGTGGAGAAAAAGAGAGAGAGAAGTTTGGAAAGCCGTTTGGGGCCACTTTTTATCACGGTTGCCACTTTCGTACTTTTCTCCCCCTTTCACGTACCTCAACATTTCTCAAATGTAAATTTTTTTTTTTTCAAGTTGTTCATTTGAAACTCTTTAATCGCCTAACACACGGGCTTTTCCCAGTTATTACGTAAAAGTTAACTTCTCTCGATTAATCGAGCGAAGGGTGGCCGCATTCTTTCTTATTTAACGGATGCGAGAATTGTGAAACTTTTCGAGTCGAAACAATTAATTCAGTACAGTTTAAAAATTTACGATTTTCTTCGAATTTTTTAAATACAAAGTTATTAGACGCGATATATTCATATGATAGAACACAGAATTCAAAGAATATCGTAATTTCGAGAATTTCATTTCCATGAAATAATTCGCTTTTCCAGTATTCGATATTTTCGAATATCTTCCTCATTTCTTGAATACGTTGCATCGATATCTGAAAGATGAAGAAGTGAAAAATCTAATATCCCTCGAAAAAATAAAAAAAGATATCACGTATTCCTACCTTCTTTATTATTGATGACTGATATAATAACAAAAATAAATAAATAAATTCACAATGATCCACGATAATCATTACCAATTCAAATAACACTAAAATAAATAACAAATTAGAATTAGAATCGGATTGAAAGATTAATGGAGTTAAAATTTCGAATAATATTTGTTCGTATATAATCGTTCTTCGATATCATCGACCGTTGCAATTAATTAATTCGAATAACATAATCGAAATAACTTTATTTCAACACTTTCGAAATTTTTGCCACCGTTTTCGAGATGTGATATTCGGCCATCGATTATTAGACCTTGTGTCTTTCGCCTAAGGGTCCTTAAGGGTGAGTCATCCTCATCGATCATCGCCTACCGAATCTAATTCCGACCCTAACGGACGAAACTTCTTTCCTTCCGAGTCAAGATTTCTCAATTAACCTTCCCCGGTTAGACAAATTTTGTCTCCCCAATTTTCTCGAGAAACGTCTCGATCGTTTGTGAACGTCCGCTTAAGTCCAAGGGAAAGCCGACAAGTCGGCGACTTGTCGGCTTCGATAAACGAATCACGAATTCTCCACGAACCGTTTCCCACGCCCTTTATAAATCCCCTCGATAATCCAAATTATATGGTTTCCAGTTGGTCCGAGTTTATGCAAACTTTGTGGTAATATTCCAGATTATTCCAAAAGTTTTTCTTCTCTTTCGTTCATTTCATGATTCGTGACAAGTATTATATATAAGAGTTTATTTTTCATCGATAAAGTTAATCGAATTAAATAATTCTCCATTAAAAGTATTGCTTTTCCCAACGACGTTAGGTTTCCCTTTGAAATAATAATCTTCTCCTCGAGTAATTTTTCCAAGTCACTTTGGAAAAATGGAATAATGAAGAGTTCCACGTTATGATCTGAACAGAGTGATTTAGAGTGATCTAACTCGATCGCTGTTTTAGAAATTATTTTAGAAATATCGTGAAATTATTTCGGAGAAATGTAGAAGGTTTGTGTGGTAAAAAAGAAAAAGAAACACTTTTTTTAGACAATTTTATAATTTTGGGAAGCTAAAATAATAATTATTCTTCGAAAAAATTCGAAACATTTTAATTAAACAAGTTTCGTAATGAATTCCAATTACACGTGAAATTCGAGCGGGCAGCGTATTGATTATCATTTATAAAAATGGCGGTCGAATGTAAAGGGAAACACGCGGTTTGCATATAAAACGAAAGATGCAAAATCGATGTTTTTCTTTTTTTTTTTTTATACGACTATATACTTATATTTCGTTGTAAAATAAAACCCAACCCTGGCTCTTTTGTGTTTCCTATAAGCTTCTGCCATGCAAATGAAGAATGGTTGGCATCAATATTGACAATTGAAATAAAAACGGATAAAATTGAAACGGGATCAATAAATTAAATTAATTAATCGGCTCGAATTATCGAGAGAGAGAGAGAGGGACGAATATTTCTCTTTAATAAATTGGATTTCAGTAAATGTAAATTATATCATTACTGTCAATTATATTATTGTTATTATTATTATTAATTATAAAATAATAAATGATAAATTGATTTTAATTATATTATAATTTTACTTGTTCAATCGTTCAAAACATCGATCTCACTAATCGATCCAACACTTATCGTATCGACAATCTATGCGATTTTCTCACAGAGATTTATACACTGTCGCTAAAAAAAAAAGAGGAAATTCTGAAGCATTTCATTTAAGACGGGGCAGACGTGATTTTCACAAACTTTCATTAAAATAAAAGCTTCGAAAGTTATCCCTTTCAAACGTAAAAGCCTTCGTTTTCGTTTTTCCAATCTCATTTCGTTAAACGTTATCATCGACATTATTTTCATCTATGCAAAGAACGTTTCCTTGAAAAATTCACTCGTCACATCTTTTATGATTATTATCTTTTTCTAAATGAATCA
The DNA here is from genome assembly GCF_003254395.2 of Apis mellifera. Lineage (NCBI taxonomy): Eukaryota > Metazoa > Arthropoda > Insecta > Hymenoptera > Apidae > Apis > Apis mellifera. The sequence goes on from NC_037645.1 coordinate 5,950,413, forward strand.
TCCATCCCATTTTTCTCTTCTCCTCTTCTTCCTTTTTTTTTTTTTTTTTTACGAATTCGTTGCACGAAAAACTTTACAATATTAATTACAAATGGCGGATGGATAAGTTGCGCGTAGTAACGAGATAATAAAGCGCGAAATAAAATTTCACGCATCCGAATCGACGAATTTCAATGGAGGGAGAATTTGGGACGAATTTGATATTTCGTATCGTTGAATTGGTCCGCAATCCTTTCACGACCAACCATCATCGTGATTTATTCGACGAAATCTAAAATCTTCGCCTTTTCGCGCTTTTTAAAATAAAATACCAGGTGTTCCCTGTTTCTGTTCATAAACATCCGGTTATTGGCGAAGCGGGAGGGAAAAAGAAAAGGAAACGAAGAATCGCGCTTGTACAATCGTTGATTGTACGAGATTATTTATGCTGGAGAGTGCTTCTCCTTACGATTTTCCATATCTCGAAATTATAGGGAGATAAACGAAAATAATGAAGATAAATGAACGAAATCTATCTTTTTATTATTTTTTTGAAAGAATTTTGTGTCCAACGATGAAATATGGATAAAATTGTTTTTCAGGGAGATGAAAGTTTTCGGATTCGAATTAATTATTTCTTAATTATTACCGAAGAATCGAAGATAAGATAAGAGGCTCGCTTTTTAATTAATGAAATTGATACAATTTCAAGAGTGATGATTTGTTTCTTTTCTTGTGGTCCTATTTTTTCTTTTTTTTTTTTGCGTGCAACTTTTTTGCACTTGCTTTTATTTCACGCTAGAAATAGATTACGGAATAAATTGAATTGAATTTTTAATAAAACTTTCAATGCATGTAATTTTACCGGAAATAATATTCATTGTTTGGCGGTGGCATGCATTTTTATACATCCAATGAATATTTAATTATCAAAAAGGAAAAAAATGTTATTATTATACGAATAATATAAATAATGTAAAAATTTTAAATAATAATAAAATCACTCTTGATATACTCTTATAATTTTGCCAATGATAACTGTCTACCAAATTTTTTTTTTTTTAAACGCCTGTTAAAATAAAATCTTGTTAAACTGGAAAGCTTTATGTCACAATTTGTACGAAAATTTCTCGAATTCAACGTGGATTCGTTCGCATACAACGAACTATTAGATTTCGTGCATTTACGTGAATCGGCAATTTCATTTCGTAATATTAAGAATAATATTTATTAACGATTCTTCGATAAATTTGAAATATGTTGAATGGAAATATGTTCACAAGAAAAAAGAAAAAAAATTAAAAAGTTAAAACCACGTAACATTAAATTAAATGTTAAACTATATATAAGCATAATTTATAGTATATTTTTATATTTAAAAAAAGACAAAAATAGCGATTCGTAACAAACGAATTAAATAAATGAAATTGGCCTGTTTACAAATACGATCGATACAATTGTTTGCAGCAAACTTAGTTGCATGCAAGTACGTAATAAAGGAAAATCCCTGAGGGACTCTCTAAGGGAGGCGTTAAGTTTAATAAGTTTTAACATATCAATTAATATAATAAGTATTTAAATATTTAATTTTAATAATCTAATTTCATAAACGATATTCTGTATTAAATAATATCATCTTATATTACGAATTTGTATTAATTTTATCGATCAACCCTTATATTAACAACTAAAATTTTCCACTCAATCTCTGATTTTTAACAGTTTTTTCCTTTTTATAATTAAATAATGGAGGAAATATGCCAAGTAATATAACTGAATTTGAAATCTCAAAGAAAGATAACAAATTTAATAATTTTATTCTGATAAATAAAATAAGTTTCGATTCAAACTTTCCAGAACGTAGCATCACAGAGTATAATTGATTCGATTGAGCGCGTTCGGGACAGAAGGAAAACCGCATTAAATATTCATATCCCTTTTCAAGGTTTCATCAACACTCCGTGATCTCTACTGCCCTACAAAAAAAGAAAAAGAAAAAAGAAAAAAAAGAAACAAACCACTAATTATTCGTGAAATTTCATCGTCGAGAAAAAATTGTAACTTCCAGATGGAAATAGTAGGAAAACACACATCTATTATCATAACAGCGAGTTATTGCCAGAATTATTTTTCTATACGATTTTCCCTCTCTCTCTTCCTCCCTTAGAAAATCGATGTAATCATCCATTCGTCAGAATTTTCTATCACGCGAAATGGGAATTAAATTGCATGTTAGCTTTTATTACACGTCTCTACGAAAAAAAGAGGAGAGAGGAAGGGGGAGAGAAAAAAAAATTACAAATATCAACGAATCAACTGTCATCACAGGGCTTCACCCGAATGATTTGTGTGATTAAATGACACGTCGCGGACACGGAGGAGTACAGTGTGTATAGTATTTTCCAAACACGACATCGTGTTGAAATATTTAAATGATTCCGTGGGAGAAAGGCAGGCTGTGTTTGAAGTTTGCGGTGAATAAGAACGAAACTCGTTCTACATCACGTGGAAAATAGACGGTTTGGAATTGGAAGATTAACTTCTGTGGATATATATATTTAGGATGGGGTTGTTATCAAGCAGGTTGATGAATGTCGGATTTTCGTATAATATATGAGAGTGGAACGCGTGCAACAACCGGATAAACAAAATATATTTTAATATATTTTATCCAGATGATTTTTCATAAGATTTTTTTCGCTCGTAGAATATTCTGGAAACTTGATCTTGAGGAATTTTTCCATTCTCTTTCTTAATTAATGTTTATTATCTTGAATTGTATCAATTTAATGTATCAACAAATGTTGTTATAATCTTAATCTTTTTCAGAATTTTCTCTTTTCTGACCAATTTTACGGTACGAGATTTAGGAAGCGTCAAATTCAGGATCAACGTATAATTTATAACACAGTTTTTTAGATACTTTTTCTCGATAAAGATTATAATTATAATTTTCCTGGTCATTCTTTTTTTTTTATATCGTATTTTATATCTCCTGATAACGAAAATGGATTTATGTCGGGCAACTTATGAGGCCAAGCCATTCAACTTCTTTATTTTATTCGATTAAAATTTAGATTAGAAGAGTGATTTCGATCGAAGTTGATTAATTTGCTTTCGAAAGTTGTTTTAACGAATATGGATATTCGAAAATGGATAAATATAACCATTCATTGTTTGTCAGTACAATACTTTCAATTGTAGCGTATTTATCTTAGTATTATCTTAGTATTTAATTTATTGTAATGCTTCCATAAATTAAATATACTTAGAATGAAATTTCAATGTATGAATCTGTGTGAAAATTCAAAGGAGAAATGCTTTGGAACGCGTGAACGAAATAAAGCCGACATAATTCAGCGCTTAAAGGGTTAAATAATACCTGGATTCGCTTAATGTACATAACTTTTTTACTCTTCGCGTAAATCGAAGTGGGATATAATGCTACACACCATTTTACAATTTTCGAGTAAAGGATTCAAAAAAAAATCGAAGATATATCGATCGTATGAAATAAAATTTCTCTTCTTCAAAAATCTCAATTTTATAGTAAATTGAGTTTTGAAAACTCGGCGGAGATAACATGCAAAGATAAGTTAAGAGAAACGTTAAACTCTTATTTCTTAGAAAATAGAGTTGTAACATGTTCGGTTAAGTTTGTACACGAATCCAAAGTTTTTTTTTTTTCGGAAACTTTTGAAATTTTGAATGCAAGAAAATAACTTTCTACTAATTATTCGCCGGAATCCAATAAAGAATTACGAGTTTGTTCACGAGTTTGATACTCGTCTCGAAACTTGGATATCTCGGATGAAGACTTCGAAAGTAAAATATCTTTCTAGAATATTTATAGATATTTCTTATTCGCTTTGATACATCGGGAGAAAAGTGTTGGAGATCGGTGGAAATTTACTTATACAGACTCTGATTGATGAAAAAGAAAAAAGAAAGTAGAAAAAAATATGAGCTCAAAACGCGAGCCTCGAAATATTTAATAATTGATAAGATGTGGACAATCGACGAAGTTGTTCCACGCGAAAGTTTCGTCGAGCCGATAATTTCGATAGCGTGTTAACTGATTAATTATTCACCCCGGAGTGAACAATATTTCTCCACGTTGTCTAAACCAATTAGCATCGAATTTATTTAAAAAGCGTATTTAAACGAATGAATTTTCACGCGAGATTGAAATGCCTGGGCAGCGTGCACGCCTCGATTGTTACATCAAAAAAGGAATTTCAATTATCCCGTCCACGGGGGAAGGATAAAATTTCCCCCGACAAAATCGTGCCGATTCTATTCGCAAATATTATTTCTTCGAAATTACACTACAATTTTACAACAGTAGAGTGAGAATAAATAAATAATGTGTAATAAATTTGACAGAAATTTTACCATCCCTATAATACAATAACGCGTAAGAGCTATGGCATTATTTCGATTGTTAAGCATAAATAAATAAATTAATTTAACTCGATCGTTTTCGATTTTTCAACGCGAGTTGGAAAACAAAATTGGCGGGATTTTACGATTTTGCAGCATCTCCTAAGAAAGATAATATCAATAAGCATCGTATAGGCAAATATATAGCGTTTGAACACGACAATACTTTCCAAGTAGCGTATGTGTAACCTGATTTTATGTATTTACAACAGCATAACACCTCCACTCGATTTGCTTTGCGAAAGTTATTCAAAAATTAAAACGATTTAATTATAATTATTAAAAGAAAAAAAAAACGTTTCTTTCCTCCAAATTTCTCCATTTTTCTTCGCTCGTTGTGCCAGTTTCGTGGCGAAGATATTCGAAAGGTTTCGAAAAAGGTGTTTCGTTCGATCCGGGAAAATTGCAGAAAGGATTACTGGTATCGCGTGGGGACAAAAGCCCGGGACCCCGAAATCCTCTGTTTCGGCATGCGAAACACGGTGTGAACAACATCTGCTTCCTTTCTCGTCGAGATCGCGTTACGGAGAAAGAAATAAAAAAAAGAAAGAAGAAGAAAAAAAGGAGAAGAGGGGAGGAAATGACAGTGTCACCGACGACGTTATCGATTAGTCGGATAGCAGCCAGCAGGCTACTTTCCAACAGGAGGAATGAGAGTTTGCTAGGAGTGGCGCGAACGTATCGTGTTGTGAAATTGATAGGGGTGAGGGGGAGGGAAGGAAGATAGGGTACCGGTTTGCCAATTTGTGAATCGAACGATGCGACTCGAGTTGCGTCCCGTTTTAAACGATCGGTCTGCTTTTTTTCGAAGAAGACGCGAAATACAAAAAAACGTTTTTTCACGCGTCACGCTGTAAAATATTTTTCATCGTTTTTCTTTGTCGCGAACAATTGCAGCGGGTAATTGTATTTGGATCGGCACGTGGATTCAATTGGATGACACGATTGCATGCAACTTTTGAACATTGTCTCTCCTTCCGTTTTAAATATATAATTCGTTTCAATTTTATCATTTGTGAATTATATCTATTGTGTTTCTATATCGGTGAAATTTTTACTCTTTTATTTATTTATTTTTTCCCTTTCTTTCAATCAAGAACAGAAATGCGCGATATTCGTGGACGAAATGTGAATTTTTAATTATTTCCGATATTTCACGGATCATTTTATTTTATAAATTATCGGGTTAATATTTGTTTCGCGTTTGCGTTGCGGAGGAGGAGAGCCTATGAAATTACCGTGGAGATTATTTTTTAATTAAAATCGTACCTCGAAGAGTTTGATGCATGATTAAAATTATGTAATTTTCATTATTTTTATTCGCGCTAATTTTAAAATATTAAAATATCAAAAATTTGTGCCGCTTTTGAACGGGTTTTATTTTAAAGAGTAATGACAGAATATTATGATTCCCTTTTTTTTTTTTAATCTGTGTTCATATATATATTTAATTTTATTTAATTTCCTTTACGTTCGATACATCCCTTTTTATTTCTGCCCATTCGATTAATTTATATTTAATCCAATTAATTTGTCGATATAATTAAGAACGCTAAGAACGATTGATCAATCGAAGAATCTAAGCTTTTATATATACATATATATATCTGTCCATGTAACAATCCTCCCCCAACAATGTCTATGCCATCCGCTATCCACCGTTATTAATATTCCTCCCTCCGCTTTCCAATATATAATTCCATTCGTAATTAATTTGTCGCAATAAATTAGAAATAGCCTGGGTATCGATGGATATTTTTAATCAGAGAGAAAATCGATTCATCGATTAAACCGAGCGTAATTGCGCCTCACAAATTCAAAGTATACACGATTCCATTTAAAATTCGATTATTTCCAAAGTAAAGATCTCTCGTGACGAATTCCCTAAACGCGCGATTAATCTCGACTCTGTAGCTGCCCAGCTTCGTTTTCGACAAAATCTCCCCGATTAATTACATATCTCCGTTTATGAATTATTCATCGAAAGTGAATCGATTGTCTCGCGAGTCGCGATTATCTCGAGCGGAATTTCTTCTCCTTCTTCTCATCCCCTCTTCCACGTTACACGCATTCTATTATTACATTAACACGGCGTGCCAACGCATACAAGCATGGCACAGGAGCCGGATCACGATTTCGATGAAAACGAGGTTAGTTAGGAGCGTTATGAATTGAATTTGAATCGAGCAGCGGGCTAATTTGCAAGACAAATGTTTACCTTGGGGAATCGAGTTTCGAACCCTTGGCGAAAGGGCGCCATATTTTTCACGACGAAAATTCTCGCATCCTCTCCTTGTCCTAAAATAATCGGCCTCGAGTCTAAGATAACTGGGAAGGGAAGTATTTCAATTCGACGACGAATTTCGAGTCAAGTGAATCTCGCAAAACTTCGATATGAATTTTCAATGAAATTCCTCCAAACATTTCTTTTCCGATCGTTAAACGTCGAAGGTTATCGCGCGTTTCTCTCGAGAAACTTTTCCTGCGGAACGTGCATTTCTCCGCGATCGTGCGCGTTTTTCTTCCTCGGCCGAAATTGAATCGTTGTAACCGACTCCGACCAGAAATCTAAAAATTTTATTTCCGATACACACACCTTTCGACACTTATCGCGGACTATTATAGAAAAATCTTGTCTTGCAACAGATGAACGAGAGAGGACGAAAATTTCGATCGAGGAAGATTTCTATGCGCGGAATCTCGATAAGGGAAGATTCGATCGCGAGTGGGAAATAAAATGTTGGAACGGAAATTACGGAGGCGAAATCGCGAGATGGACACGTTTCTTCCTCGTTCTTTCTTCCAAAATACTGTTGAACGCGATACGTTGAAAAGTTTTTGGCCCTAGATTCGAATGATCGAGATTTTTGAAATGTAAATGTACATGGGGATGTTTAACAAAGGAATTCAAATCTCGCGCATTATGTAGGAAGATGAATGAAAATTATACTTCTTTGCGAAACGCAAATCCACGAAACATAATATTCCACTACTAAAACAATCCAAGAATCGCGAGTTATAACCGGTCTTCATTTCGAGAAATGAATGAAGAGCGTCGAGGAAAACGAAAAAGAGGAAAATCTTCTTCATCCCTGTTTACTTATTAAGAGACACAATTATGAAAGAGGATTGAACCGAGAAACGGGGCAGTAAAACTCGGCGCAGATGCGCCGTAAGGGATGTATATATATGTACACACACACGTATACTCGAGAGACTCGATTTTTCGAAGAATGAAATTTCTAGGAATCGTTGCGACGATAAATGGGAAAAAGATTGGTTGCAAATGCGTTACCTTCGACTCTCATCGACGACGCCTTCCTCGACCGAGCCTGGCAAAAATCAGCTACGTACGAAAAATATACCGATATACTTTATCCGATATACTCCTCTCCCTCCTCCCTTCGATCGAGATTTCCGGCCGAGCAGGGGTGCAGCAGCGGCGGCCCTTTTCTCTCTCCAACGCTTTGCGTCACCGACTTCCGGCCCCCCTTCTCTTTCCCAAGTCCTACTACGCCGCGTCTCGGTGGCGCGTTTCCACGAATCCTTTCATGCGTTTCCTTCTCATCTCGGGGACGGTCCTCCCTTTCGCTTTCCTCGATCCCCGTTTATCGATCGCCTCGATTTCGAATTAACCCCCCTCGTTGGTGTCCGCGCACCAACCGCTCTCGATCATTTCCCCCCTCGAGGAAGAAAATAAACTCGAAACGAGATCCTCCAGATTATTATAATCCCTTTGTCGTTACTGTCATCACCCCTTCACACGATACGAATCTCCCTCCTTCCTTCTTCCACCTTCCTCCTCCTCTCCTTATCGCGCGATTATTCGGGCAGATGAAATAATTTCGCATCGAGGAGGATCTCTCTCTCTCTCCCCCTTTCTCTCTTTCTTTTTTATCTTATCCCTCCAAGATTTATCTTGTCCCTTCGAGAACGAGGCGAGGGAAGAGGTTCTGTTCTTTTCCTTCCTTATACAACGAGCCGTGTGGAACCGTGTGGTCGCGTTCGTTCGTCGGCGCGTCTGTCTCACCGCGTCTCGTTTAGTCTCGGGGGCGAGGGCGGCGTCGATCTTACCGGGCTGAGGTCGCGCGTCCTACTAGAGGGAAAATCCGTTCTCCGTCATTTCCAACTCCGACCGTCGCCACCCTCCGTGCCGATTCAGTCGTGCACGGGTACGGGGGATGGCTGTGAAACTGCGCGGGCACGCCAAACGCCACCCCCCACCCTCTCTCCCTCTCTTTCCCTCTCTCTTTCTCCTCCGCCCGCTTTCTTCAACCCCTCGACGCTTACGTGGCTTCTTCTTGTCAACTCGCTTTCCCTCCCCTCCCCTCCCCTCCTGGACGCGGGCAGTCCGCGTAGAAATTGGGAAGCGAAATTTCGAGGGGAGGAAAGGTCGTTCTCGGGACGATTCTGTTTTTTTTTTTCTCGTTCGAGGGGGGTGAAGTGAGGATCGAGGAGAGAAAGGACGGGGTTAAGATCGTTCCTCTCTATTTTTTGGCACGTAGAGGCTTATTATGGAGAAGTTTGGATGGGTGCAAGTGTGGATGGATTTTCTTCGGCGTGTGCTTTTTCAGGAGAGAAAGAAGGGACTGGAGATTCGTTTGAGGGGATATGAATACGACGATTGGGGCGAGTTATGCTAATTGCACGTCCGAGAGTGGAAAGGAAGAGGTGGTGTCGGTTTTTAATCGAGGCCCTTCCAATTAAGACGGCCTGTGCGGAGGTTCTTTTTCTGAAGTAGAAGGTCGGTATGTTTTTTTATTTTTCTTCTTTTCTCCGTGTGTATATCTTGGTGTGTATTGTATAATTGTATTCTTTCGATTTACGAGATGTTTGTACACATATGAGGATAGAAATAAAAAATATTTTTATGTAAATTATTATCGTACAATTATTGCACTTTGTAATATTACGATTATTAAAATAGACCTTTTTCGTTTGATGGATTTACGTTTTGAATATAGAAATATTTTTTGAAATAATAAGATATTATTAATGTCGAAAATTATAATACGAAATTCCTTTTCGATTTTTCTATTATTATTTAAAAAATAAAATATCCGTCTCCCCTATTATTAATTATTAACGCCACACTTATTTTAAAATACCACGAGAAACTCTGATACCCCTTCCGACGATCGATACTTGATCTGCAATGCAAAGTAACGATCACAAACTTGTTCATATTTCGCTCATTAAACGTGACGTCTAGAAAGAAAGAGAGAGAGAGAAATCGGTTACCTCGAGATAAAACAATGATTTTCCAGACTCGTGTATTAAAATCGTTCGTAACAAGATCAATTCGACAAATGCTTTCATCCAACGTCGTCCCTCGAAAGCGAAATTGAAAAAAGGTGTGAAACAATGGAATTAGAAAAAGGGAAGAATGGCCGGCATAAGTGCATACCACTGTTCGATATTTCGACTTCCGTCTCCGCGGCGAAACTCGAGAAATCGAAAGGTTATAAGAGGCTATATATATATATATTCTCTATACCTCCTCCTCGCGCGACACCTTGTTTCCACGCCCGCCATTTCATAGAGCTTTCTATATTCCTTAGAGCTGCCGACGGCTCGATTATTTTCACTTAATTCACTACGCGACCACTTTCAAAAATAGGAATGGAAAATGGATTTAACGAGGGATCTGCTAGTTAATTGAAAGTCTGATAGATATATTAATTGAGCAACGAATTGAAGAAATAATTGGGAAAATATTTAGAAGAATTTCGATGAGTAATGGAGAGGAGAAAGTGATGGATAAAGAGATGGATGAGAAGAATACAAGTTTTTATTGATATTTCTTAAATTGGGAACTGACGATTGAAAATAGAAGAATAAGAAGAAAAGTGGAAGAATTTTAATGACGTGATATAATATCGTACGTGATAGGGAGAAGATAGCGATATGGAATATATTGATAAATTGAAACTTTAGAATTAAAAAGTAACAATATTATATTACTAGTAACGTAATCTGTGTATATCTTCTCTAAAGAAGAACTGATGAAAGGAAAATATCAAATAATGAAAAAAGTCTTGTTGTAATATCCTTTTTTTATAATATAAATATCGAAATGCACCTCTAAAAAAAATCTGTGCAATGTTGTACGTAAACAGCTGAGTAAGTAATCGTTATTTGCGTTTCATTTTCGAAAAAGTTGTCGCAAGATTGGTGGGAAAAAAATATGCATACTCTTTCTAACTTTCCTCTTCTAGACTGTCGTTTTTAATCTGAATAAGAATCGAATTTTTTTTTTATCCAAGAAGAAGAACCACGTTGAAAATCTTCAAAGATATATTTTTTAAGAATAAAGAATATTTTCTCTCAAGAGTCTTTCTGTTTTCAAAGTCTTTCTCGAGAAAGAATTACGAACGAATGGAATTGAATTAAGAAAAATTTTTAAATCGATTAAGGCGCTGGAGAAAAACAAATTTGGCTTTTTATATATATTATCATTTTTCCCTCCACGATATGGTAATGGGCACGCCAAGTATTTGCTGATGCGCGACGATGTTTTTTTGAAACTTTTATGCAAGAGTTAGTTCTAGCATAGACGAGGAGAAACGATAAAGGAAATAATGGAAACGATGGGATAAACCATTTTGTTTTTCTTTTTAAAAGTTTATAAGATTTTAAGACGGACTCTTATAATTTTAAAGAATTTCGCGGCGTGGTAATTTGAAATAATACGGAGGTTATAAATGTTGTAAAATTTCTTTCTTTCGAAAGATAGCCAAGAAATTATTCGTTTTTAAAATCAGTTAATGTTACGAGCCAGTATAACTTGAAGCACATGTTATAAAATTTAATTAAAAAAATTGCGAATCGTGAGATAGATAAATCTTATCCTCAAACATTTGCAATTTTTATCTAATTTTAATCTTTCCAAATTTTGAAAATTCTGATTCATTATTAATTGCTCCATCTTTACAATTTAATATTTCATTTGAAATATTAATCAATACAACTTATTTATCATACAACATTTCGTAATTTTGTAACAACAAATTTTCATTCGTCGTAATTCTTCCCTATCTCTCCAATCTCTTTTGAGAGAAATTGCAAGAGTAAATTATTTGGCATTGTTTGAAAATTGATAAAATTTTCCCCGTTCGAAAACTTTATGTTGGCTGTTTACCCCCGTAACTTTGCCCGGAACCCATCGAAATCGTTAAAACGGTTAAAACGGATTATACGAAAATTTGGCATACACGGATTAGAAGAGGTCAGCAGAAATTTCGCGTGGAAAAATCGATAGGTTGGAACGGCGGCAAGGGTATTTCCAGAGTTAGTGGAAAAAATGTCTACCACGAAACTTTCCTCGACACGACGATGATGAAAGTTGAAAATTTGGATATTTAAATATCCATATTATGTTCGAGCAAGTTGGATTCCTTTTTTTTTTTTAACCTTTCAATATTTGTTCCACAAAGCCAACCTAAAACGAACTATCCCGTTCACGAGATTGAAACGAAGCGTCATATTCCATTATTATTACTTCCCATGAAATGCGAAACGAGGAAGATAATACATAATAATAACAAAACATATTATTATTTCACATAATCTCGATTAAATCGAAATTGAATCACTCGATTAGTTAATATTTGAATTAACGTGATCAATAATATAAACGTAAATAAGTTAATTGATATCGAAGGAATCTATATCTATGTATAGAGGAAAATCGATATAAATTCGTTCAAATTTGTTCTACATATTTTAAACATGTGCGCGTATATAATTTATTAAAAATGTATCAAAAGATCATTTTTATTTTCGTGTACGTCAAAATAATTGTAATCAATTTATACGAAATATTTCCATCCGTCAAAAATATCTCTGATTCGAATAACGACACGATAAAGGGATTATGATGTGTAAAATTATCAAGAGAAAAAGAAAAGAAAGAGTTGAAATTTTCACGAATTAATCATTACGATAGGCTACGATAATTAATGCACGAAGATTATCGAAATTGGAAGATTAGATCGACGAATATATCAATGTTTATAACGGCGTAGTATAAATCGTAGGAAAATAACGAGAAAAGTTGGAAAACTGGGGCGCGATTGCAGCGATCCCATCCTTTCTTTTATCAAGGAACCGAATTAGACGTTTCATTATTTCCAATGTTTTATCCAGAATCGATACCCGAGCGAGTGTAAGTTTAATGAAACACCGTGAAATAGCGTTTTACGATCGCGGTCGATCGAATCGAGACGTTACATCGTCGAATCTCGAGCTTGGACAACGGATTATACAACGGGGCGAAAAATCATAACCGTGGATCGCGCCAAAGGATTAAAATCGATCGGATCCCTTTCGAAAGGTATCGCGGAAAAAGCAAAATTTCTCGGATTTTTCTATTTTATCTCGCTCGTATTATTATCATCGGGTGACCACCGCTCCGAAAAAAAATTTATTACATCATCCGAATCGACGGATACAATTCCGTTCAACTTTGACGTTGAAGCCGAGTGGCGTGGCGTGTATGCTTGTATTTCGACGGATATTTTTTAATTAAAAAACTTGGGCGCGGGTCAAAAGGAGAGAAGATAATAGATCGTCGATACACTCGATTAACTCGATCGATTAAAAAATTCTAAACCAACGATTTATACTTTTTATCCTCCCAACCAATTCCCACCCCTTCCACAAAGGGATAATCCTAATGAAATTGCCGACACGTTAAAGACAGATCCAATTTTTCTCAGATTTATCAAACGAAGGAAAAAAAAAAGAAGTTCTCTTTTTTCCCTTTTTTAAAATAATAATCCTCTCCCCTCCCCTCCAAGCACTGACCCATATTATTCATTCGTTAAAATTATTTCTACTTCCATTCCTTAATACGGCGAAAAGTAGGAGACCGCGCGAATTTCGTTTTAATTTATATTCCTCGGGTCAAGCAAAAGCTCGCGAGGCAACCGATTCCCCCCTCACCCCCTCCCCCTACCCAGAGTGTTAAATTTAACGGAAACTCGCAGCTGCGATACATTTCGCCCGCGGAACAGCTGTTCTTCGCGCTTTTTCCTTCCATCTCTCGGACCTAACCCGGATCCATAAATCCCCCTCCTCCCTTAAAAGTCGCCCACCGCGGTGGTTGATTAAAAATTTCTCGCTAAATCGTCGTCGGGGGTCGAACGAACGAGAGAGACAGAGAGAGGGAGAGAGGGAGAGAGGGAGGGAGGGAGGGACGGATGCCGTTTGATGAAGAACTATCGAGCTGGAACGTTCCATCGTCCATGACACGACTCATCGTTCATCGCTCGCCTCATCGAGGATTGCGTTCAATTTTGAGCCGCGATAAGTAACACGGAACCGTGAACAGATTGAATCGTCCTGGAAATGAAATCGAGGCGAGGCCGAGCGCGCGAAACGAGGAGAAGAGCAGTTGGGCTGGAAAAGGGAGGGGAAAAAAAGAAAGGGGGAAGAGAAGAAGAGCGAATGAGAGAATGAAGAGAAAAGAATGAGAGAAAAAAAAAGGTGTCGACCGATTTCGGTTCGATCAGAGCAAAAAGCTATCGAGAAAATATATGAAGGATTTCGCGTTGAACAGTGTTCGTTCGATTTCTTCATCGATCCGTGTTTACTTCGCCTTTTTTTTTTATCCTTTTTATCCTTCTGTTTCGATTCGAAAAAGAAAGAGATGGAGGGAAAGGAGAGAGAATCGACTGCAACAGATGCTTATAAGACAATCTTTTCAACAGAAATTCGTGTTTCGACGAATTTAACGATTCTCCTATATTCACTTATGCGGAATATGGGGGAAAAAATTGATTGACGAGTTTTGGAGGAAGCGTCGCGTTCGAAAGAATGGAACAACGATGATACGAGTCCTGGCTCGCGTCATTCTTCGTGCCAATTTCGAGTTGGCTTGGCGCCTCCCTGCAAACGTTTCGAGATCGATGCTCGAACAATTAATGCCGGATATACGGCGGTTGGAAACTACGATTGCATTTCTCTCTTCTTTCTTTTTTCTCTAAGCTTCTTCCTTTTTTTCCTTTTTTTTTCTTTCTGTACCATATTACTCCTTTTCGTTGTTAACAGACAGAGAGAGAGAGAGAGAGAGAAAGAGAGAGGTGGAGTAATTACTTTCGCTTTGATAGCTTTACGATCACCACATTTTTCTCCCTAATTAAGAGCGTGATTAATTTTCTCAGTGGGAAGGGAGAGGGATTTTTACTAATCTTGCATAAAGATCTCGACGAGGAGGGAATGTTTTTTTCTTCTTTTTTGCACAACTCGTTCCACAGCGTGGAAACGTGCAATCATCCACGCTGCCAATTGATAGTTGTATGTTATCTTATCTTTGAACTTGTTACCTTGGCGGACAAAAGGAAAGGTTTCGAGCAGAGGAAAAATTCTAACGATCATGATGATTCATTCACGCGTATATATAATAAATTCGATTCTTTTTTTTTCTTCTTCTTCTTTTATCGATTATCATTTAATTTTTACTCGGATATATCTGTCCTTGTTAATTATCTTCGTCGAAAAATTATTATCATCCTATTATCGATTCATTTCACTCGATTTTTCGCATTACTCTCCTCGCGTATCGTATCGTATTTCGAGATCGTAGTCCAATAATATCCGACTATATTGCTCCAGCACGCTGGAATATTGGAATTTATATCCGCTTTATATATGTATAAAAATATGAATAAATTGTAAATATGTTGAAACGTAATAAACAATTATTAAAGGAAAAAGAATGCATCGCGAAATATTAAACAAGTATCTCATTTTTCCAAGGTTATTCCTTTGGGATGCAGAGAAAAATAGCCAACTTTCGTTCCCCACTTCTAAATCTACTTCTAATTCAAAAATAGGAGACGTTTCGAAGAGGATTATTCCATTATTATCACATTTTTGAACGAGCTTTCATTTTGTTAATCTTTGGATGGAAGGATGTATACTCTCCTCCTCGAATATTCACAATTGCGAAGAATCGAATCACAATTATCAATGAACGATAAGGAGGCAACGACGATTCAAGAAGATCGTTCCTCGATGGAGGAACAAACATGGAGGAAGGGAGAGGTACGTGTCTTTGATTCAAAGCGTTTGGAGAGGGATGCCTCGATGCCTCTGGCGAAGTCTTTTTTACCGTTCTTTCCGGATGAAAACGAGGATTATTCGGGCTAGTCGACTAGTCAAAAGGATAAGGCGGCCGTGAAATATTTCAAAGCCGTACCTTTGCGTGCAATACGTCCAGGGAATCGACGCGAGGATCCTTTGACTGTTAATTATGGGCCGAGGATAATGTGTAATACGTATAGTCGAGGAGAGAAAAAAAAAAAAAAAAAATGGGGGATCCGTTAAAATCTGTCAACGTAATGACGCAACGACAGATTTCCCTCCCAGAGTATTGCTATTAATTAACGAAGGACATTGAAACACGGTTAAACTATTGCTTAACGAAAAAAAAAAGTTAATCCGGTGCAGCGTTATTAAACTTCCTTGATTAATCAACTTCTCCCCTGTATCCTTAATTGATCACTCTCGCGAGCAGAGAATAATCTCGCTTTAACTTTCTCAGATTCGTCGATTGTTTAATTATTTCCTACGAGGCGAATGTTTTCCGATAAATTTTTCGAGACTATTTGATTGGAGAATAGTTGGAATTCCCTTTTCTTTATAATTATACACGAAAACGTATGTCTTTAGTAAAATGTGTATAGTTGTAGAATTTATTTTATCTGATTGATTGAATCAAATGATGAGAATTGATCAATTATTATTAATATTTCATTGTCCACGTATAAATCACTTTCATTTATATTTCCATCTATTCAGAATTTTCATTATAAATAATAGATTGCTGCAAATAATAAATTGAATGCAATTATCCTCTAAAAGTATCCTCGACAAAAGTAATTTAGACTTTCTATCATTATCTATCACTATCACCTAGACAATCGCTATCACTCTTGGACAAAATGTTCCATTTCAAGATGGATAGATAGATGGATATATCATTTTCACCTCGACTTTTAGAGGAGAATTAAAATATAAATTCTTTTGGCTAATCTTCAGTGATTAATAATTTAACGTAATAAAAGCAGAGAAAAATAAATAATAGAGAAATACTGATTGAACTAATTAAACTGTTTGCCAGACACTTACCTCTGGATGGTGCACGGGGCCGACATGTAGGGAAGACAGATTTCGACCGACAGGAACTTTCAGGTTCCTCCATTCGTTGCTGACCTGTTGCTCCCCTTCACGGCTGAAAAAGGAAAAGTCGTCCGGTTAAATATAAACCATTCACCAACGCCATTCCACGAGCTCAAGTTATAAATAAAGGCTCGATAACTTTGTAAAAAAAATCTTGAGAAGAACAAATAGGGGATATTTGGAAATATTTTTCAGATCGTTTCTTAAATTAAACGGACGGGCTTTTATTCTTCTTCTTCTTCTTCTTTTTGTCTAACTTCAGACAACTTCCCTGGCAATTTATCATTCCAATTCCTTTCTCTTTTTTCCCCCATTTTATCGCAAGAATCGTTCCATCCCCTCGTATGTATATCATCCATAACGGATGACGGAACGAATAAATCGAGAATGAAATGGTTTTCGATATTGTCACGCGCCAGCTGATGAACTTCGTCGAATCGAGTGATTAATAGCCGATCGGTGATTGTATTATATACCGATTCCATTAAAAAATTTAGCAAAATTGGCGGTGTAAAATTTTCACCTATCCTCCCCTCGTCTGTCCACCTTGACCCACAGCCAGCCCACGAAGATCGATAGAGATTGATTCAGTATTAATCAACAAGAGGGGAGGAGAAGGAGAGAGATTGTGCTTTTCCATCAGTTTTTTTTTCTTCCCCCTTCCCGTTCACTTATTATCTTCTTCCATAATAATTAAGGAAGAAAAAACGCGATAAAAAGAAGAGAAGGGGAAGAGAAAAGGAATAATGATCTTTCATTCCAGATCTCTCGATAATTAATTCCAATCTTGTTACGATTGGAAGGAAGGGAAGGATAAGTGAAAGTGAAAGCTCCTCCTAGCTCTTTCTACATTTCGAGCACAATTCCAACGATACTCGCTACGCTGTTTTAACCTTCCTCTTCCTCCCCGTGAGTTTTTAATCTCGCCTCGAGACAAATGACGGCCAGCCTAAGAAAGACGAAACTTTAGGGATATCTTATTCGCCCCTTTTCTTCCACGAATCGAAGCAGCCATTCGCATACATTCCTCCTTCTCGCGCAACCCAGCATTGATTAAAACCTCTTCTCCCTCTCCTCCGTTTTTATTCGCGCAAAACCTTCGACAGTCTTATACATATATGTGCCTTTGTGCGTGGGCAGATACCGTAGGCATTACCAAGATTGGGCCACGGAGGAAATATCTCTTCCTTCCGTTCACTCCTCCTCCTTCCCCCACTAAATCCTTTCAAGGAAAATTAACCGTCAAGGATCTCACGTATTTTAAGACACGACGTATTTTGCAAGTCAGGCCTCCAAGTATCATTGTTCCAAGAGATAGAAAGTGCTCCAAAGTATTCCTATCATATCATTATACTCGGATCTCTTCGGATTCATCGAATTTCTCTTGATTGTTCCGCGTTCGAAACTTGTTTAAAACTCGAAAAAGAGGAGGGAAAATTTCAACGCGCGTTCCCTTCCATCCGCGAGAAAAAAATAAGCGGAATCGCCGAGGGCTAGCGCGCTACAATCCCGGGATTGTTAGCAACTGGGTCGAACCAATTACGTTCGTGACACGTAAACTTATGCTTTTGTAGCGTATTCGAACGCGGCGTAACGAACGACTTCTTCGGAGAAAAGGGTTTGGGAAAATGGATCGTAGCTTCTTGTTCTTCGCGTTTTCTTATATGAGTTCTCGCTCGAGTTTCGAAACAAATCTTGCACGGTCGTTCGTTTCCTCGCGTCGATACGTTGATTTAGGGGCTTCGTTCCGACCATCCGTCAGGGGTTGCTCCTCGTCGAAGCTGTCCCTCCCCGAACATTCTTCGAAAATTCTTCTCTCCGTTTAACAACGCGTGTTCCGGAAACGAGTGACAGGCGAGATTTCTGCGAACCCCGTAAATTAACCCGTCCCAGAGCGCAATTTACTCAACAAAAGGGTTCGGCTTTTCCTCGCAGAGGGACAACTTTAATTAACTGCTAGTTGTTGATAACCGGAGAGATATTAATACCATCGAAAAGAAAAGAAAGGAAAAGAAAGAAGGAAGAGAGAGTTAACAGTTGCTCGGAATAGTTGAACGGCGGCTCGACCTTCCTTCTTCCACGTCTCCTTTCCATTCTCTAGTTTCTTTCCTTTCTTCTTTTTCCCTTTGCAATCCCGTCCAGAAAGGGGAAAGTTGAAAAGATTTGTCGCGATCTTTTATCGAGGCCGAGGATATTTCAATGGGAAGAGAAGATCTTGCGTCACTTACGGGAATCTTAGCTCGTTGCAGCTTCCATCCGCGTGCGAGAGAGCGGGAAGGCTGCTGGCCTCGAACGGTGGATTACTCAAATCTGCGAACAGGAATGTGAAAATGTTTCGTCAGTCGGGGAAAATTCGTAAACGTTCCTCTCGATTCGTTCGGAGAAGGAATGCTTTGACCGAGCGTTAAAAATGTATTTCCAGGAGAAAGGAAAAAAAATTAGATTCCCTGCTTTTTCGTCGACTCAAAAGACACACGGAATAATTGAGAATTACCTATGGTCGAGTCGTAGTGGTCGCTGTGCCGTCCATAAGGTGCAGTTCGCTTGAGCAGGTCGGTCACTCGTCTTCTCGGGCTTCTCGTCTGCTGAAACAAATTTCATACAGGAAACGAATCGAAAAATACCATGTTATAAATACAAATACGTTTAAATTTAATTTTATACTATGGAGAAAATTGTTTCTGTTTCAACGACGAATTTTGTGGTTCCATTCGAAGATAATAAAGATGGAGGGGAGAGAATTTTGTTCATTTCGGTTTCGATGAAAAAGATGCACGGAACGAGACATGGCAAGACAGGATTCTTGTTTCGTGCTTCTATTTACATCGATCTTTTCCTAGCGTGGCCAGGGAGGATATTTCTTTCCGATGTTGTATCGTGCCTACGTGCGGATATTTTCATCCCCTTAATGCGCCTCCCACGTTTGGACGCGATTACACGTGACGAATCAAAGTTTATAGGCTTGGAGGACCGATTCCTTTTTAATGGAAGGATAGTATTAAAAGAACGAGGGACAAAAGGAGGGAAGGACATGAAAGAACGTCGGAGAATCTTGGATTAATCTACGATCCAAATATTTACTCTCGAGCTTGGCCGCGAGTGAAGCGAGGGCAAAATTATTGATCAAGTTTCCACCGCGAACACAGAATGGAGAGAGAATGTTGTTGGTGTTAAGGTTGGTTCACATTTCGGCCTTGTTCCAGCTTTTTCTTCGAATTTATATATTTATATCGATTACACACATTGGTGATGTCCAAGATTCAAATTTAATTCTTCGTCGTGTTTGATTTAAATATTAGATATTGGATATTTACTTTGGCAAGATCGTGATTGAATTATAAAAAAAAGAAAGTTTAAACAAAAGGAAAACTTCGTATCTTTAGATTTGTTTGAATTTCTAAAATTATTTCGAATGGAATTATTAAAGAAAAAAAGAAGAAAAAAGAAAGAGGAATAGTTGTCTTAAATAAAAAGTAATTTTATCAGGCTCGAGATAAGCAATCTTTGTGTTTCATTGGACGTTAATTTATATTCCAATAAATCAAGTTTTATTAACACGACTTAGCCTCACTCCATCGAATCGATGAGAAAGTATTATCTATCATTGTTTCAGTAAATAAAACTTGTTCGAATAAGAATGGATGAAACTTCGATAGAGATATTAATTAAATTGAACACGTTTCGAAAAGTCTATACAATATTGGAAACGTATCGTAAAATAACATTATTGATTTGAAAAAGTATCAATCGCGAAGAGTTTTCCTTTCCACTTTTATGAATTCCCTTCGAATAAATTCGACTCGAAATTAACACGGGATAATTGTATAGATTAAAATCGGGGCGCGTTTCTTTAATTTGATATAAAAATAAGTTGATGGAATTTCTATTACGTCAAACAAACTTAGCCGACAGATCACAAAGTTTTGTTTTCCTTTAAAATAGAAATGAAATAAAACCACGCAAATTAGAAGGGGAAATTTTCACATAATTCCAAACAACGAGTCGGAATAATTAATCTCATTTCGTATCCTTGTTTCTTCGAACACGAAACACGAATCCAGCTATAATAAAACTATTAAAAATTAGAGGCACGGTTAACGTGATTCCCTTCATCATGTTCCATCAGCGTTTCCCCCATTGGATTTTACATTAAATACAAATGCAAACCAATCTTCCGCGGCTAACCTCCTCCAACGACTCGATTTCCATTTCAAATTCATTTAAAATCCCATTCAAATTCGATGGGGACGCTCATTAGATCTTAATTGCGGGGATGAACGTTACATAACTAGCGCGCCGCTAGTGGTGAGATTGAAGGTTTCTTCGTTGGATCGATGAAAGAAAATAAATTTGTCCCGATAAAAATGCTAAATCTCGTTCCTGCAAATCCTATCCTATCCGTCCTAATCCTCTCCTCAACAACATCGGGACAAGAAATTAATTCGATTGTAAAACTCGATCGATTTATCGTGTGTTACACGGCGTAGGAGACTCGATCGATAAGTTTTCCTTCAACTAACGACCCTTACGAAAGTGGTGTCGATGAGACTTTGCGTCCTGGTGACTTGAACCTTCGAAGAGAACAATCGTTCCTCGATCGTTGGACTGTTGTTTCCTGACGGGCTGTCGTCATACTCGTCCAAACATTCATCCTCCGCCAGGGACACCAAACTGTTGTACCAATGCGCGCTGGTCGCCCTGTGAGGTTTCGACGGTTCCTGGACGCGGTTCAAGTCCTTGCTGAAACTCAGGCTGCGCCTGATCGGTTGCAGGCTGCGATTTATCACGGCCGGTAATTCAGCAGCGCTCCCTCTCAATAGCAACCCGATTTTTCGACGGAACGATTTTCGCTCCGCTCTCCCGCCCCCCTTTTCCTCCTTCGACAGATTCACGTCTTCGCTGTAGAGATCATTGTCGTAGATCGATAGATCCTCGTACCATTTCTCTGAAACACAAATATTTCCTTTTTCTTTTTTTCTTTATATATATATATTATTACAATATCATCATCATACCAATAAAAGTATACAAAAAGAAGTAAGAGTAACGAGATACAAAGAGTGGAAGATGTTAAAAGAATAGGAAAGTTTTCTATAAACGAGCAAATCATTTTTCCATCTTTTCGTTTTCGTTTCTTAAGAAGTTCGAGTTAGACGCAATACCTGCTTGCACTTTCGGTTCACTTTTCTTCGCGGGTACCTGCTTCGCCGTCTTCGCGCCTCGACCGGACGTCTTCTCGTCTCCGCCGCTCTTCTTCGACTTCTTCGAGCCCCTCTTCTCGTCCTTCTTCAACGTTGTCATCGCGCCAATCTGGTATCCTCGCGCACACGCTCGTGCACGATCTCCTTCTCGCCAAAGGGAGCGTTCGTCCGCTCGCCGAAAGGATTGTTCGCCGTCCGAGGGCGAAAGGATTCATCGGCCAGCCGAAATCGGCCTTGGCTACATCGAGTCGTTCCACGAAGTGAATCGGGAAATGGACCAATTGCAATGCCGCGGATGAATGGAACGAGCGGACAATTAAACGGTTTTCGCCGATTTATTTTTCCAAATTTCTCCTGATGGCTGACCTGTCACATCGGTGACGCGATCAATAGGAACGGTGTTATGGCTGCTAGTCGATCGTCCAATTGTTGTTGTTGTTGTTGTTGTTGTTGTTGCCAGGTGAAAGATCGTTCCATCACGGACGGCGTTTTATTGTTCCGTTGCCGCCGGTTGTCGATCGAGTAAATCGTCGGCGAACAATGTACGAACTTTCGTGGCAAATGGCCTGTTCCGGGGACAACCGTGGCTCCCCTCCCTCCTCCTCCTCCTCCTCCTCCCACCCCCTCCCCCTTCCACCAGTTTACTCGTCGCTCTCTTTCTCGGGCTTGCTCGCCCTTGAATCACGTCCGACAAACGGCAAGTAGAAATTTAAACGCTGAAATCATCGATCGGTGAAACCGAATGGCTTCGATATCGATCGAAATGGTACGGAAGATGTGCGTACGAAAGAGATTCTCGTGCACGCGTTTGAGTGATTTCAGTGATTTTGTTTTTTTTTTTAATTATCGATAATTAAAGATCGACAAGATATCACTGTAGAGTTATATCATTAGTCCAGAGTGAAATTAATTTTTAATAAATTTTTACAGGATGATTGATTTTATATCGATTTCCAAACGATAATCTCGATGAAATATACGCATTATTTCGTTCGAAGTTCCATTAAATATAGTCGATCGAAGATAAGAATATTTTTATCAAGTAGTAGTTTAGATTATTAGTCCGTTGTTCGATTTTATAATCAAGCTAAATCACAGTTTTTAATAACGGATCAATGAGTCCCGTTAGCGAATCGTGTCGTATTAATTGCGTTAATTATCGCTGACCCTATTTCCGTATCGATAAATCCATAATTAATTAACGAAATACATACTTTCTTTCATCCTATCTTTCATTTACACGCACACACACATATACACATATGAGAAAAAGTTGCACTTATTTTTCCTTTCCTTTCCCTATTATTGTTGAATTTTCTCCAGTCATACTGGGCCACGGTCGTTGCAGTTAGAAACGCATTTAACTTTTCCACCTATCAGCGTATTTTTTCTTATCAGCCTTCTCTTCCTTATCATCGTATACTCACATAAATTAACCGTATCGAACTTATCAGACCGAATCCGTCCCGAGACGGAAAAATTTCGCGAGTTCTTTTCGTTCGGATAAAAAAAAAAAATTTCCAATTCCATCCAAAAAAAAAAATCTACGAATTGTTTATAATCGTAAGATCGAACGAATCCCAATTCGATTTAATAAATCGTGTTAACAATTCGATTTAATAATTTCGATTTAATAAATCGCGTTAACAAATTCCTTGCGCGAATCGATCGATCCGATTTGGATTAAGAAATTAGAATTATCGGCCAGTCTTTTTTTTTTAGAGTCCTTGAGAGGAAAGGAAATTTTCAACCAATGGTGGAACAATGGTTAGTACACGCGTGCGATCGGTTTTCGTCACCGGCAATTAACGCCTATCGTAAAGGTAATGGCGTATTACAATGTTATCATCGTCGATTTACGAGGGACGTCACGAGTAATATTATGTTTGCGCGTCGATATATCACCGTAAAAATGGCAACACTTAAGAACGATTAACGCCCCACTAGAGCATGAAAGCGTGTACGACTTGAAGTGCCAATAATTTTTTTTTCTCTCGCTCCTTCTCTACAACTATATGAAACGACGATCGGTGTGGAAAAGAAAAAAAAAGAAAAAAAAGAAAAATAAGGAAAAGTCGTTATCTTTTCTCTTTCCGCTCCGCGAAGAAGGAATCGTTGATCGAAAAAAGCGATAAGCGACGACGAGTCGGTTAAAAATAGACAGCGAGGTATAAATCGAGCGGGGAAGAGGGAAGAAGGAAGGAGGAAGGAGGGGAATCCACGCGAAACTCGGTATCAAACGCGAGGAGCATTCCCGCGGTTTTTTAAGGCTGGCCTTAAAATTTGCGCCAAGTTAAATCGATGCACCACGTAACATGCGTTGCCACGTTCGTGAATGCACCGATAAGGTTGCTCAAGGTGGCGCAAAGTTCATTAGATTAGAAACTAGTAAATGGAAACTCTAGCGATTGGTCGTCGATGGATCGGAATGTTTTTCTTTTTCTTTTTTAACGAACACCTCAAATATCAAATTTCCTTCCCTCCATCGAGAATTATCTCGATAACGAAATATTCAATCTCTCTCTCTCTTCCAATCGAGAAATCTCATCGAAGAAAATTTTCCATCTCGAGAATGAACGGGGATAGTGTCGAATGGTGTTACGTAACGATATTTTAAAAAAGAATAATCCGCACAATGATCAAATTGTACAATATTACACCGTTGCACGCCGAATCTGGAATAAAATCGTCGGGTAACAAACGAAATTACGAACGGTCTGGAAGGAACTGGCTCGCACACGGTAGATTTCGATTGCACGATAACAGCCGCGATCTCGAAAACCTGTAGTAAATCACGCGGAATTCGATATTTCACAACCAATGATTTACACACTCGCGGAACACACCATGACGCGGGGAGGAGGAGGGAAACTGCTACTTCAATAAATAAAATAAACGAAATCGTGGCAAATGTGCGTGGGATCCAAGTTCGTTGACCCGTTGATCGAACGCGATCTCGTTAACGGGGGGGGGGGGGACCGATTAATAAATTCCCACTGCGGATCCTTCGCGCTTCATTCCCCCCCTCTGATACGATTATACACAGGCAGCTAGTTTTCGCACGGTTTAAAAACTGACTGAACGGCACAACCGATTAATTCGACTCGCCTCCCGATAATAATCCCGCTCGCTCGATCGGTAGTAAACAAAGGAATTAAAAAAAAAATCGGTAGGTAGCCGTTGGAATCCGCATATCGCTTATCGAGCACGGCACATCATCATCGAGCGTTATCGCCGCGATAACTGCTGCGATTCCCTGTGCGCGGAATTTCTGTCCCCGAAAATCTGTTCGCGATAAAAACACATTCCGGATTCGCACGCGCGACTCGAGGATATGCAAAATATCTTGCTAATCTTTTTCTCTTCTTTTCTTTTTTCGAATATCTCGCGAACGATTTTATCGATCGATTTCGCACGCGCGCGAAAATCAGACAGACCCGTCGGCTATTATCTCGGGTATTAAGAAATTAAGAAAACAGGTGAGAGGCGAGGTGAGACCACACGAGATGTGGTGGGGAGAGATCGTGGCGGGAAAAGGGAGCAATGGAACGTTCGATTCGGAACCAATCGAAAAAGAAATTGTCTATCTTCTCTAAGGAAAAATGTGCGCCGGTACTCGTGCCAGTGGTACTCAATTTACTTCGATTTCTCCACTGTGCTTTTATTAGTCTTAGTCGATTTTTGGTAATTGCAAGAAGAAAAAAAAGGTTTGAAATTGATCGATTCGATTTGGTTTCTAGTAGATCTAATGCAACACTACGATGATGAATTTGTATCGTATCGTGAGATTGTTAATACGTCCTCGTATTTCCTTTGAATTATAAGGTATCAGATTATATTGCGAAGCGTGCAACCTCTCGTTAACAATGGAACCTCATCTTGCAATGATATTTAATGAAATACACAATATACGAGGAAAACTTAAAAGATCATAGAGTTCATAGAGGAATTAATTTGCTAATTTTTCTTATAATGTTAAAATGAAAATTCAATGGTTCATGAATGTCTTTGAATAATAATAATAAAAAAAACTTTATATTCACTTAATCTTTTTTCTTAATTTTTGTAAAAATTGTAATAAAATACTTTATATATGTTATTGATCATCTATTGTCATTACCAGAAACCATTTATATTTATTACTTTCTTTCAGAAAAAAAAAGTCTATCTATCTATAATTTCAAGATAAGTACAAATCAACAAAAAAAGATAATAAAATCAACAAAAAAAGAAATGGAACGAACGATTTCTTCAGATGACTTAATTCTTGAGCGAGCCAGGAAGTTTGTATACCTGACACGTTGCAATACGAAACCTTAGAACACTGTTAATGTCCGCATTTCGAATACCCGCCACGTTAATGTCTGAAATGCGTTATAAAAAGTTCTGGAACCAGCGTGGCTATAAAACGAGCATGTTGCCGTTTTATTGGTGAAGGGAGGGAAATCTGCTGGCATATTCGATATTCGAGAGCCGTGAAATGACTTTTGTCGAGGTAGCATTTTACGATCAGACGAAACGCAGGAATTGATATTTTATAGATATAACGTGTTGCATAAAAATCGACTA
This sequence comes from Apis mellifera, assembly GCF_003254395.2. Taxonomy (NCBI): domain Eukaryota; kingdom Metazoa; phylum Arthropoda; class Insecta; order Hymenoptera; family Apidae; genus Apis; species Apis mellifera. Next base: position 5,976,791 of record NC_037645.1, read on the forward strand.
TTAAACTATTCGTTTGAGGATGATTTGTAACGATTTATATAACCCTTTCCCTTCGAACACGAATACGAATATATTTAAAAAAAATCTGAGTTTTAACTATCTCAAACAAAATTAAATCTTGTTTCCAGGAAAAAAAGGAAGAAAAAAAAAAAAAAAGAAATGATCAATAACGAATCTCGTTCACGATTGAAAAACCTTATCGAATATATGTTGGCACATTCGTATTGTTATGGCCAATAACAAATTTTTACGAGTATTACGAAGGAGTCGCAGTACATTTCCAGATGTATGTATATGTATATGTACACGTCATTACAAAATGTAATAAAGTTCACGAGATAGTTCCTGCGAGAGAACTGAACCAGCTGCTCCTCGAACTTCGAGAACGCATCCCTTGGCACACGTGTGAAAATGTCGATAAGGATTGTCTATTTCTAGGCCGTGTAAGTAAGCAGATCGATACCGGTGTCCTCTAAACCAGATTGTCGAATTCTTGAACGTTTTCTCCTCCTCACGAAGGATCTCACGAATTTGTCGGATCGTACCGTGCCATATTTCCCCTTCCCTTCGAGTCGAACGAGTGAATTTACCATCGACTACTAAACTAAATAAGTTTCCTTGACATCCTTAGCCAGTTAAGGACTTGCTCAGGTGTCCACCGAGGAATCGTCGCATGAATCGCCGTTTCTCGGCGAGTGTTCTCGCCAAGAATCGATAAAACGTTTAACCTAAATCTATTCCATTCGTTATCCAAGCTGATTTCGAAACACTGATTCCATTATTATTCTATCCCATTTCATCGTAGATAAAATTAAATCTTTGTGATGTGCTCCCTCTCGAGTGTTCGTAAGGTTAAAAATAGGAAAAAGTTGTGACGAATTCGTGATCGACCGATCTTAAAATCCGTAAGTGATATCTATAATCTGACACGTTTCGATTCGTCGATCGAGGGAAATTTTAAGCGTCGCGGTGAAAATGCATTAAAAGAGGAAAGGGCAAATTGGCGGCATTGTGCACGGTCGCATAACTGAATGGTGGCACACGGAACCGGCGTCTTTATTAAGTCAACAACCTGCTTTAGAAATCCGCTGCATTTCGCAGAACAGAATTAAACCCGAAGCGCGATATTCAATGTGATTGCCACTACGTGGAGAAATATTAATTGGAACGACGCTGTTATTGCGTCGGAAATAATTTGTGATTAACAATAGGTAGGATTTGATTAAACAATAGGTATTCGTTGAGCACTTACGAGAGATGAAAAACAGTAATCATCGGGATCTAGGATGTTCCTTGAAATTGTGGATCATCCGACTCATCGATATATTGTACCATTTATGCTTGCGTTGATCTTTGATGATCGCTTTCGAAAATCTGGTTAATAAAAGTGAAAAATGAATCATAAATGTATTATTTTATTATTAATTTATTAAAATAAATACTTCAAGAAAATTGCACTAACTTTTTTTTTCACAACGTGAAGTTTTACTGAAGTTCCATTTATTCATTCCATATATACTTCATTCCATTTACTGAAATTCCAAAAAAAAATATCACAAATATTAGAAATATTTAATTATAAAATTACTTAATTGCAAAATAAGAAATCACCATATAATACCATTCGTAATATTTCCGATACCGAGAGAGCTTGCCACTCGCTCAATTTGCCACGAAAACGCGTGAAGCTATGTTTGTATCGAAGAGGCTAGACGGTACAATACCTGACACAGGGTGGTACATTCATCCCCACTAACACATTAATTCACTTCGCTACCCTCAGCAACACGATTCAAGCCTAAATTAGATTTTTGCCGTTTTAATTCATTAATTTTGTTTAATTTTCTGAATTAAGCGATACACTTATGAAGAATTTCAAATAAAAATGTGACGAAATTTCTAATACGAATACTTCAAACGTAACGAGAAATATTTTCTTCGTTCGAAACAATGATTCTATGAGATAAAAATCTACTTTGGTAATAATTTAAAACTCACCTGTCATACTTTCTTGAACTCTTCGAATATTAATTTAACGATCGTTATTTTTTTCTATTTCTAATCTTCAACTTGAAACGAATCTTTCGAATATCATTGAAAATTATTATATTCGTAAATATTACACAAATATTTCAAATTCCACATATTTTAATTGTCACATTTGAATTGTCAGAAGATAAGAAAATATAATGGCGGAAAGTTTTGGCGCAAAGTGCAAGAAGCGGAACGATATTTGAATGACATCGATACATTAAGTATTATTTTAAATAAAGCTATCTATAATTATCCTGTATGTTATACGTACAGTAGATTATAAATTTCAAGATGAAATAATTTAAATAATAAATTAAATATTATTACAAATTATAATTACCTGATTTGAAGAGACGTAAAAGAATAGGAACTGCGATGAACGTTGTTTCGTCTTTCAACTGATCCTATTTTCATGTAGTTAATTCCAATGATGGCGCCACGTTCACTTTCGTTCATGGAAACGCTGCTGCATGTAAGTTGTGACACCTCGCGGCCACCGTTAGTGGAGATGTGATATTTTCCGGTAAAGTAGTTTGGTAGTTTCGTAAAAAAATTAAGTGAACGAAAAGTACGTAGAAAATGTAAATTTGCATTAACTTAATCTTCGGTTATATTAATCTATGGCTTAAATCGCTGCTTTGAGCGCGATAAATTTTCGCGAATTGTGTCTATAATCGTCGTGTATATTACATATAGTAACATACATATATTGCAATAGGGCGCCTCGAAGTGTATTAAAACATTGATCGGTGCAGTGAAAGTGGTAAAAAATAACGAAATCTAATCATTTTTCCATCATGTAGTCAATGCATTGTACTCGGTAGTCTTTTAAGTTCACATTGCTAACCAATGTCTTGTGTTATACACTCACAAGGTTAAAGTGCGTTGATTCATAGTTGTTGTTTTCCTCTGGAATTAGTAGAAAAAAATGAGTGGAGATATGTTTGACGGAAAAGATTATCCAACCCAATGGGCATTAAATCCTTCAGCTTATCAAAATATGAGTAATGACCAAGGTAAATGGTATAAAATGTATTTCAGCATTGCGACTCATTTCTTACCATGATTGTATAACATTTATTTGTCATACAAAACTTTTGACCACCATTCAGTTGATTGGGCAGCATTAGCTCAACAATGGATCAAAATGAAAGAAACTGTAGTTCCACCGGCACCACCTCCACCTACTATTAATCCTATATGCTCTGGCAACGATGGTAGCGGAGAAGCACCAATGGATATGGATACAAAAGAAGATGATGTACCGCCAGCACCACCTGCACCAACAATTAGTGGATCAGGTAGTATGAGAAAATTGTAATCCAATAAAATTAATAATAAATAAATTTTAATTTTTTTAACTACATTAAAAGTAATTTTTCTAATTTTTGTAATTGATTCATTATAATAATAATAATAATAATAATAATAATAATAATAATGTATTTATTATGTAAATAATATTATTCAAATATTGTTCAATTAAAAGAAAATAATATTTATATATTTTTATTGATTTTTTATTTTATTTATAAGTATAAGTTGTAGACTTATTTAACGGAGATTTAAATTACATCTGAAATATCCCTTCATGATATATATCTTGTTTAATACCAGCTGAAGCGTGGAATCAGTGGAATCAGTGGGGCCATTGGAACACTTCAGGTTCTGGTGCAGGTACATGGGAATGGACTGGTGTACCTCCCCCAGGTGTTTCTATAGGTTCTGATGGAAAACCTATGGGAATTCCAACAGTGCCTGTTATCCCACCTGCTCCAACTATATCTACAACATCAGAATTTAGTGTGCCACCACCAGCAACACCATCTTTGTATTCTTATAATTCAGTACCTCCGACACAACCTTATAGTCAGGTTAAAATTGTATTTCTAATATAACATAGAGCACCAAAAAAACTTCCTATATTTTCCCTTTTATTTAGACTTAGTAAAACAGAATTGTGTATATAAAATTATGATATTATTTTTTTAAAAAAAGGTGTATTGTAAAATTGAAAAGAGAAAATATTTTTTGATATATTGTAGTTTGAATTATTGAATTGAACTTACAGTTTGATTTCTACTCACTTTTTCCTTAATTATAAATCATAAAATATCATATAATAGAGAAATTTATATAATTAAAAAAAGGATTTATATTTTTGAAACGGTATAAATGGATTACGGAATAGCATGGATTAAAAATTAAAGATAATAAGTAGATCTCATATTTAGGTGACTAATTATTGGTCTGGAGAACCACCTACCGCTATACCTCCTCAACCACCCCCTTTTATGAAAGGAATCAGACATGCAAATAGAGCACCGCATATGAGACCAATGGATACTGTAAGATGTCGAGAAGATAGGGAAAAGACACCTGAGGAGGATACAACGACAACCATAGGTAAGTACAAAAGATATAATTTTTAGAATAACTGAACTATGACTGAACTATGCACTAATACTTTTTATATACATAACGTGATGGATAATGTAATGTAATCATATTATGATTATTGTTAATTACAAAGACATGCAATGACTCATAATATTATTATAATTTGACATCTTAATCTGATCACAATACCTTAATCAATTACTTGTATTACATTGAATTTTTCCTTCAACGTGTTTGTCAAATAACACATTTACGATATAACATCTTACTAGCCCGTGATTAAATGTACATACGATGAGGATATTTTTACTTTAGACGCGGCAAAACGTAGACAATTGCCAGCATGGATTAGGGAGGGTTTAGAAAAAATGGAAAAAGAAAAACAGAAAGCTGTTGAAAGGGAAAGGCAAGAAATACTAAGGAAACAAGAGTTAGAAGCCCGAAAGCAAGCCGAGGATGAAGCTCGGGCTGTACTGAATCCTTGTAAAAGCAAATTTGTAGGTGTCCAAATGCATGCATTAATTGCGTGCTTCGCAAATAAAACTATGTTAAATAATCTTGGAAAAACATTCAATTTATTTCATTTCTCGTTACTTTTTTCGAATGCAGGATTCTGATTCCGAGAAGGAAATTGAACAAGATCTTGATGATGGGGTACATAATCAGCAGGTGACTGAAAAAAATTTCGAACGTACACCAGACATTCTTCTTCGTCCACGGAAATCACGATTTCGAGACGCAGACTCGCCAGATCCGCATACGCACGCGGACAGAAGTCCAACCACGTCCAACGCGACCATACCTACGCCGAAACGGACGAGAGAAGAGATACTGCAGGATGTGGTGATTATTATACCGATCATATTCATCGTTAATTCATCGCAGATTTTACACATATTACAGATTTGCTTCGGTATAGATGTTAAAGGTGCGGAGATCGTTGACCGAAATCCTTCTGGAGGTAACGAACGAAGAAATCGGTGCTATATGCAGAGAGGTTTGGAGCCGCGCACGTGCCAAAGGTACCCCAGATACACACGATACAACTAACAAATTGATATTTCATATTTCGCTCACCAGTGCACAGAATCTGATTCATACGAGTCTTGTGCAGTGTTGCGGTGAATTTTATTTGCCCATTTGTGTAATATAAGCTTTTAAACATTAAACAAAGATTGTTCAATTCATAGAGTTAATTATTCGATGATTTCAGGATATCCTACTTTATTTTTCCAGGATTTTGTATACACGTACCATAAGTGATATTATTTTTTTCTCTCTCTAAGTAGTATTATATAAAAAAAAAAAAAAAAGAAAAGAAAAGAAACCATATCACCCAGTTTTATTAACTTTTTATAAACTTTCAATTTTTACATAATAATTAGTTCAATAATTGTTTTTTATCGAATAGTATTTTTTTTTTATTATTTATCAAAAATTTAAGAGTTATATTAATTCACAGGATAAATCCGTTCGTGAAAAAAAGGAAGAAAAAGTGGCGAAAAAAATATGATAAGATTCGATAATTTTATATTTAAGAAAAAAAAAAGAACGCGTAAAGGGCAAATATTTATCTTAGCAAATTTTTTATATCCACTTCTCGATCGGTTTATTATTAATTATATTGATTAATTGGATCACGAAATAATTATTACGAAAACGCGACTACATATTGTGGATATGAGAAAAATCACATAAAATTAATTTTATTTTTTCTCTTCAATATATATGTTTATGTACTTGCTTTATATATATATATATCGTAGTTATCAGATAATATTTTAACATTTTTAACAAAAACGGTCCTACCCATTATCTGTTTTCATTGATAATCTCATTCATACTCTTACCTTACGGCTCTGCACGTAAACTGATCGTTGATATATAAATATACATACATATATATATATTATATTCCTCTACTAACGTCATTTCTTTACAAAAGAAATTTCAGTTTCGTACAATTATCTAAAAGGATTGCTATTAAAGATTTCTTAAGGTATATGAGGATTGATGGCAGGATCGACTCTCTCTCTCTCTCTCCTTGTGATATCGGTGATCAGTACCATTTAATTTTGGGGGGTATCCTGATGATAGCACTTAGCCATTGGTACTAAATGCGTGTGTATTGTAAGTCCCTGCAGGAGAGATCCCCGTCGCATCCCTCAACAACATGGCCCCTCTTGCTCAGATCACTCGCAAACTTGGTAAGTTTCTAAATTATTGTAATCTTCAACGCACGGTCATCCTAGGAACCGGTCGTGTATACGCAGTTATTTCTATAAAAAATAAATAAATAAATAAATAAATAAATAAGTAAATAAGTAAATAAAAATAAAAAAAAAATGCGTTCGTGCATTGTACCACTCTTTGTAGCCATGCTCGCTTATAAGTTCTCTCGTGAAAACGAAGATGTCTTTCAGGACATTTTTCAATTGTAGCGGCAGCATATTTAGTGGTCGAGCGTATGTCTTTATTGTGAACGAAAACGTATTATAGAGATGCAGGACAAGAATGATATATTTTTTGTGTCGTATAGGTCTGGGCATCTATGGCGACAGCAACAGCGAGTCTGAGGAGGAGCAAAACGAACACGTACAGACACAGAACAACGACAGCGATGAAGAACTCATAGTATGTCTCTCCATTCTTGTAAGATAAAATATAAAAGATTAGGATTTAAGAACAGAAAGGTAGTAAGGGGATAGAATAACTGTTGTTATACTATTTTATAATATCGTCGTTACAGGAAATGGTGAAACGGCGGCAACAAGCGTTCAAAAAGACGGAGGAGGAAATCGAGGCGCGTTTGGCCGAGGAGGATGAGAGGGAAGAGCAACGTTACGACGAGCAGTATAATAAACAACAGGAAAATCATACTGGTAATACAAGCTGCAAAGAGTCAGGTATGTTTCGAAATATAATAAAACTAAGTCGTTATTACATGATTAAGCGTAACTCCGTAACATCACTACTTTAGTTGATGAAAAAGAAACGGTAAATAATCAAAGAGAAGCGTCTGAAACTTTGTCGAGCGGCGGACAAAGTCCACAGCAACAAATAGCGCCGCCTGATATGGCAAAGACCAATACTCCATCGGGATCGGCCGATTCCGAATCTAGCAGTTCCGAGACTACGACCTCTTCCTCGAGTCATAACTCGGTGAAGAAGAAACGATCGACCAAAGATCGCGATCGTGAATATCGAAAGAGGAAATCAAAGAGTAGAAGTAAATCCAGAGGGAGAAAGTCTCGGTCCCGTTCTTCCGAGCGTGGGCACAAACGCAAATCCAGATCTAGATCGCTAAAGTCTCGTAAAGAGTATCGTTCAAGGTCTTCGAGCAATTATAGGTCCAGTAAGAAGCATAGATCGAGATCGAGAAATCGTAAACGGCGTAGATCTCGCTCGAGGAGCTGTCGTAGATCTAGATCCAGCTCGGCCACCAGGAAATGGTCGCGATCGCGTTCCAGGGGAAAAAGGAAATCGCGTTCCCACTCGAGAGGTAGAAGAAGAAGTCGCTCCTACTCTACTAGACGGAGTAAATCCCGTGCAAGGGACAAACGACGATCACGATCCAGATCCAGGGCTAGAGACAGATCTCGAACACGCTCCAAGGACCGTAAACGTTCCCAATCTTACGTTTCCAGGAGTAAGAGACGGACACGATCTAGATCTAGGGATCATAGAAAATCACGATCGAGATCAAGGCAGTCGAATCATCGGGACGGTAAGAAATCGTCGTCGCATCGGTACAGGAATTGAACCTGACCCTGAAACTTCTAGCCAAGGTTGTATATACATATTATCATAATTAAGTAACTTTTCGAGATATTCGTACGAAATTAAAAAAAAAAAAAAGAAAAAAAAAGAAAAAAAAATGAAAAGAAAAAGGAAGAAAAAAAAAGGAGTAAAAAAGAGAAAGATAAAGACACGCATCTTCGGTCCATAGATAATAATGTTAAAAAAAAAAAAGAAAAAAAAAAAGAAAGAAAGAAAATATTACCGGAAATGTAAAGATTTTCAATTGTGATTGTCCAATTTGAAATTTCTCGGCTAAGCGCGCGTTAATATAGTGATATCGAATATCGATTAGGTCATTTCTTCCCAGTTTTATTAAGCTCATTCGAAGAGTATATATATATATATTATATCTTTAACTATACATATATATAGAATACATCCGGACAGTTTGTAATTATTTCGCTCTATCAGTCAGATTTTTAACTGTAGCGTTATTTCAATATATATATATATAAAGAGTAATTTATCCTTTTTTTTTTAATTTTTTTTTTTTTTTTTTTTTTTTATCTTTTTTTTTTTGTATTTAATCCTATAATTCCCACACAATTCATTAATATGGAAAGTACTCAAGACACATGTATGCCCAGCGAAGTTTTTTTCATTCACGATCCCCGATATCATTATTTTGTAATAATGTATCCATTTTATACAAACAAACAAACATTAACCTGCATTTTCGAGAAATCGTATAGATTAGCGCGAACTTTCCGTCTAGAAACATGTCGGACGTCGATTTATTTCCTATACGAGATAAAATAAATATCGAATCGTTATTACTAATCTCAATCACACTCAAGCTTGGTTGCATCATACACCGCTATAATATATGAAATTAATTCAGGTGCAAACGAGTTTTAACTTAACCGATACATTCGAGAATAAATACGCGTAGATATCACGACCCTTTGAATCTTTCGTTGTTTCCTTTTAGAATCGCGAGTCTTCTTCATTTATGTATCGAGTGGCATTTGTTAATCTCGAATCAGTGAAAGAGTGAAAAAAATAAATAAATAAATAAATAAATAAATAAATAAATAAAACTGTTAAAACTTTAAAAATCGCGATGCATATATACTGTTGATTCAGTTACATGTATTGATACGCATACGTTCGACATACGTTAAAACCGATGATTTCAATGTATTGTAAGTGTACGGGCCTTACATACATATTGCTATATGATAAGTGTAACGAGTCATTTTTAATTGAAATAAATAAAATGAAAAAAAAATAAAAAAGAAAAAGAAAAGAAAGAGAAAGAAAAGAAATATACATGAAAAAAAAATGGAAATATTCTCACCTGTGTAAAATTTCATTTTTTCTTTGTGTTTGGTTCACTTTTTTTTTTTTTTTTTTTCCTTTTAATTCTTTTCCCTTCACATGTGCGTTATAGTGTGAGAGAAGATAAATGTGCCATTATCTTATTGCATTATTATAATTTATTTCATATAAACATTTGATACAGTTTTAAAATTTCATTTCGTAGAGCTTAGTATTTAGTAGTTTTTAGTGTTAATAAGTAATTAGGTTCTATAGAATAATATCGGAGATAAATTGGATGGAGTGATCGAGGAGAGTTCAAAGTTTGGTTTGGCATGATTATCGTGTTCACTTTGATACATTCGGATATGTATATATATATATAAAAGAACATCTGCAGAACAGAATGCAACGTGTTTTCTTCTGCCAGAGGACCAGGCTTTTTGAGATATGTATCTATCGAAATTAACGACTTAGATATTTTATTCTATTTTATTTTTTTATTTCTTCTCTTTTCCTTTTAAATTCATTCATTAAGCCCAAGAATTAAATCTCAATTAAATTTACAAGTAACGAGATATCTGCAAAGTGTAAATTTTGCCTCTTTTTCATTGAGCAAATTTTAGATCTTAAAAAGTTGATATGTAACTGTATATTTTTTTAACTCTATAATTTTTTAATCTTCTTTTTCATCTCATTTCGAAATTTTCGAAAAAAGAGGATCGAATCGATATTTATCTTATACGTATATATATATATATTTATATTTATTTCAATTCTCTTCTCGATATGTGCTATAGTATTTTTCTTAATTTTTTTTGTTTTTTTCCTTTTTACATCGTAAGAAATCAACAAATATTGGTCTCATACTGATCTGTGATAGTCCTCTCGATCGAAACAGGCACACAGGTGATACTTATTGATCGCGATCGAACGTTCTTTCGCATTCGATCTGTAAATATAATAATAAGGGAACGATAAAAATTTTCCACATTTTGTATACGATCAAACCCGATAGAACGACGATTGAATTGCATGTTGTCTGCAGATACCGGTCGCTATAAAATAAGGTACGTATTTTGATCTATGTGGATAACTATGGGGGAGAATCGTCTATATATATATATCGACTAAATCTTATCTAATGCTTGTTAGAAGATATCTTACTTTAAATATACAGTAAATATACATGTGCGCTTAAATTGTCAGAATATTCTCACTACTCTATCCAAATAAGAAGGGGTCGAAGGCCAGGCGTCGATCCTCGAATCGCAAAAATTTTAAATCGACTCGTGTTTATTTTTCTTCTTTTTTTTTGAAATTGAAAAAAATATCAAGGAAGGCAGAATTTCTGATCGCACCTCCTACTCGATAAAATATAATACACAGTCCAAGTATTCGCAAATTATCTATATTCGGATAAAGACACGGCGTAAGCACCTTTCATCTCGATTCGAGGATCGACGAATGATCGTTCAGGATTGTTAACGCGGTTTTAATGTATAGATACATGTGTACAGTGGAGAGGTAATTCGTTTACCAAGCAAGATTGTCGGCAAAGGGTTGCGTCGTGAGAATATTATTACAACCTAGGCATAAGTAGATATATCATTAATTCGCTTTATATATGGACTAGACTCAAGTACTTATTCAATAGTAGATCTTCATACGAATATTGCAAAGAAACGTAGTTTCAAGCTGTTACGGTCGAAGATGTGAATTTACAGTGTGGATCCTCGTCGAGACTCGTTACCGACACGGTCCTCCTCGTTTCTCATCATTTCTCTCTCTCTAACGGATATATTCACGATTACTCATCTCAAACGGAAAGTTGAAAAATTGACACACACGTTTGCAGCAAAATCCGATCTCCTCTTATTGTCGATATTGTCGCTTTCTTCTCTTTGACCCGTTCAAAATTTCGTTAAACGACAGAAATCGGAGGATCTCGTCGTCCTCGCCTTGGAAATAATTAACGTAACGATCGCGGACGGGTCGGTAACGAGTGTTGGAGGAATCGCGAATTTTCGTCCTGTGTCGCGAAAAGCCGATCAACGGACTGGATGGTTTTACAAAGAATCAATAGCAAAATAGTTTCGTATTATTATTGTATACAACTACTACAACGACACGAAGTAGGTAGAAGAAGGTTGCAGATATAATTGTAATTCGAAAGAAGTTGGAAAAAGGATGCGTGGGATCGGAAGGAAAAAAAGAGAGGAGATTTTTTTTTTTTTTTTCGTCGGTAGCCGTAGAAATCGATAAATCGTTTGAAAACGTGTTGAAACGTTCCTAACCTGCAAAATAATACAATATACATATAATCTTTTATGTATACATATATATCTCTTTGTGTGTATGTGTGTATGAGTGTGTGTCTGTGTGTTTGTATGTGTGTGTGTATATATATATATATATATATATATAAATCAAAATTGCAAGAGGATAGGGAGGATAAGGAGGACGACGCCACCCTCCTTCTCCCTCTTTCGTTCTGATATGTATGCGCAAAAATAAAATCACGATTTTTCCTTTCTTCCCTTTTTCTTCTTTTTTCTTCGTTCCTCTTCCTTTCTCTCTTTCTCTTTGTCTCCGGAGAATATATTCCAAGCGGACACACTTCCTCCCCTTCCCGCCCCCTCCTCTGACGTTCGCGCAGTCTTCTCGTTTCCTCGAGCACGTTACGTTACGTTATCGCGAAATAAGAGTAACGCGTCTAAAATTATGGAAGGCTCGGCCCAGGCTTCGCCAGACCCTCGTCGATATACCCGCGCGTGTACATAAATAGCCGTATAAATTAATTAAGTACAAAAATTACAAACTTATCAACAAAAAGAACTATTGGCAAGACTCGAGGCTCGGCCGGATCAAAAGTCCCTCCCCGCCCCCATTCCTTCCCTATTGTTTCCTCCTCCTCTTTTTTTTCTTTTCTTTCGTTTAACGGAATACGCAACTGTCTCTCGACAACTTTTCTTCGGACAAAGGAAAACGATGCAAACGATGCGATGCAGGGATCGAATTGCACGATTCATTATCCATTTTTGCGTATAAATAGAAAGGAATGCTCGATAACGCCAAATGCGATATTGAATTTCATTTCATTTTTCATTTTTCACTTTGGTCCATCGAGTTCGAATAAAATATTACATCGCGAAGGTATAACTCGATTCCTGCACAAGTACAAGCGCGGCAAAGTCGATTTTTGCGCGGGGTACCATTTTTTTTTCTCTTCTAAATCTTAAAACATCCTTTTCAGAAATTACCGCACTTTTAAAAATACACCTAACACATATCACAGAAATCGTGTGTACTCCATTGAAAAAAAAGAAGAAATGATCACACCGCGAATTAACCACCCCCTCGCGAGTCCTCCCTACTTTTTTCTTTTCTTTTCTTTTTTTCGGAACATATATCACCGTGAACGTTCGCAAAAAACATCGCGAAAAAGGACATCGAAACAAGGAAATGAAATAAAGTATGTCACGATATTAGGCCTAATTAAAAAAAAAAAAACTAAATTCCGCGTTTAAATGTTGCGTTTCTCCTTTTTTTTTTTTTTTTCTCTCGATCGAGGCGGATTTTCTATTTATATCTTTTGTGCTCCTCGACGAAATAATACAATCTATGCGAATCTGTACGAAGGTTAAGAAGCGTGGCTATCTCCGTTCACCCGGAGCAAGGAACTGCATTCTCTGAGAATATATATTTCACGGTGGAAGGAAAGGAGGGGACCACCTTTTTTGTTTATGCTGATAATTACACGCAGGAAAAGTTACGATTTTGCGAAAAATCGGTCGGAGGAAAACGAATCTCTAGCCACGCTCCGCGTTTATCGTTCATTCGAGCGTACCTTTTAAATTACATACGATCGTTCGGTTCGCAGAAATTCTCTGTCAATCATTCTCCATCAAACTTGCCACGCGAACGGTTTCGAAAATCGGTCGTCGATCCTCCACCGATCTCGTTTCGAATGCGCATCTGCGCGCAGGGAGATACACATCCCTGTAATCGTCACGCGATTTCGCTACGATTCGACTCGTAGCGATGGGATTTCGAAATACTCGAAATACTTCACGACGATCATTCGATCCGAGGACAACCTCGTGAAAACTTAACAACGCGTGGTGACAAACTGTAACGAGTTAGCGGGGAAACGCTCTTCGACTTTTAACCGGTATTATCTGTATGGTACAGTCACGCGTTTTGCGATTCGCCTCGGTGAAACCATCTCCTCCTGAGAGATACTACCTGCGAACAAAATCGAGAATATGATGATATCGTGTTATATATTGTATTATACTATCGTCCAACGATGGAGGAAATTTTTTTGCGAAGAAAATAAGAGAGTTTCCTTTATTCTATCTCTCGAATAAGTGATTTTTTCCCTCCATAGTTGGACGAATAATATATCATCATTGATTATGTAATCATCATTGTGAATATATTAAATTCGTTTGTCAATTTGGTGATCGTTTTTTCTTTTCTTTTCGCACCGTTGGAAAAGATTACCTTGATCACTGAAACGGAGCGATGCCGAGGTGACGAGGAGGCTATTGGTTGAGCAGGGTGTTAGTCACCTCAGAGATGGACAGCAAAGGACTCCCGGTGTCCGGTTTGGAATCTGAGGGACAGTTGGCCCCATTCCCGCCGCTGATGATCCCACCGCGTGTTGGTGCTGAGGGTGGTGGTGGTGGTGCGGAGGGTGGTACAAGACGTTGCTGTTGCTGGTGCTGCTGTCCTGCCCGATGCCCATGCCGACCCCTGTCCCCGTTGTTCCCACAGCTGACGGGGGCGTGCTGCAACCGAAACCGCGCGTTTCCCCGTTATTTCCACGACCCCTTTCCAACCCCCTCGCTCCTTCATCCATCTCACTCCTTACATATTCCATATATTACTCGTATTATTACTCGAATCGTCACTACAATAATTCGTAGAAAATTCTCTCTCGACTTACATCAGATAAAAAATTCTCTTGTACTTGTAAGTGCAGTGAGCTAAATCAAATATATCGTACTAAGAGAGAAAAAAAAAGAAACTTCGAAAAATAAGAAAAACGTGGACATGCAGAGTACATGATTGAATCGATATATCTATACGATTCGAGAGAATTGTTTCATGCATTCGTTACGCGCATGCCCAACTTACTTTTTCGCTAATTTTTAATTATTCTCTAACCCCGTACTACGCGTCTCTTTTGAAAAAAAAAGAAAAATATCCCAAATAATTCTCTCTCTATATAAAAAACAAAGAAAAAAATTCTACTCGAGTCCAAGGGTCCTCGAGAGAACGTCCTCGGCTCCGCGTAATTAATTACTTTAAAAATGCGTGAGGCAGCAGCATCTGTGACACTCACTGGGGCGCGTGCCTTGGTGGTGCGGGGTGGTGATGGTGGTAAGGATAGTACTGGTAGTGGTGGTGGTGTTGCACTCCTTGCCATACCTCGGAGCCCGTGTCCCCGTGCCCGTGGCCTGGATGCGAGTGCGCGTATCCGATAGTGCTGGCCGCCGCTGCCGCGGCCGCGGCCGCTGCAGCCGCCGCCGCTTGATACTGAGACGTGGTCACCGGATACTGTTGGTGCTGCTGTTGCTGTTGCTGCTGATGATGTTGCTGTTGCTGTTGCTGCTGTTGGTGTTGCGGCTGCGCCTTGGCCCTGGGCGAGCCGGGCGGCGCCGCGCCCTGTTGCTCGCCGGGCGACGCCTGCCGCCATTTGCACTCCCCGTTCATCGAATTCATTTCCGCCAACGACTTGAGCGGATCCCCCCCGCCCCCCGTGGCGTTGGTCGAGTGGGTGGACGAGTGGGTGGAGTGCGGGGTGGGTGGGCTGTAGCTGCCGTTGTTCCTGGGCGGCGTGCGGGCGGGCGGCGCCCCCCACATGAGCACCGTTTGCCGGGGCGCTTCGCCCCCGTACACTTCCGGCTTCACGTCCTCTATTTTCGGCGTGAGCACGCCGTTCGTGGCGCCGGTCACCGGCGAACTCCCGGCGGAATTGCTGGACGAGCCTGGCCCACCCTCCAGGGAGTGTCTGCTACCGGCTCGAACTATACCGATGTCGGTGGTGTGCTGTTGCTGTTGTTGTTGCTGTTGTTGCTGTTGCATGGCGGTCGAGGCGGTCGCTGCCACGGGGCTAGACGCGTACGGGGAGCCGCTCACGCTGCTAGCGTGTCTCGTCTCCACGTAGCTGTACTTGGGCGACTCGCCCAATTGCTGGCAGTAGAGCTTCTCCTCGGCTTTGCTGGCCAGTTGGTGGGTCTCGTACGTAGGCAGGGGGACGTCGATGAAACCGTTGTACGCCGTGCTCGTGTGGTACTCGGGGTAGTAGGTGCCCAGGGGCCTGTATTGGAACAGGTTCTCCGTGGCTGCGGTCAGGTATCTGCGGGCAAATTGTCGCAAACGCTATTCCGGGGCATTTAATCGCGATTCAAGGGAATTTGTTCGTTCACACGAAGCTACTAGTTTTATACTAAATACTTTCGACTCTTCGAAAGAGTGGAAGAATTATTAATTGCATCGTATTGATAATTTAATGACTGGTTGAGAGTGATACTTGAGGTTACCTAATTAGTAATTACTTAATGGAATGATGGAGGCTCACCTGTTGTCCAACGCGGTTGCAGGGTACAAAGTCTGGTGGTAGTTGCCCGTGTGGCCGATGTACGTGGTCAAGGAGGGATCCGTGGTCGCTGCTACTGCCGTGGGCGCGTAAGCGGTCGGGTACATGGTGTTCAGGTTGCTGTATGCCGCTGCGACCGCGGCGGCGGCGCTTGTATCGGCCGCGAGGTAGTCCACGGATGCGACGGTGGGTGTGGCGGGCGGGGAGACGGACGATTGAGCGGACAGTTTGGTACGTTTGTTCCGACAGGTGGACAGGAAGTCTCTCAATTGGGTTTTGTACCGCCTGTTCACTCTCTGGGACGTGGGCTGGCTGGGGAGGGTCGGAGTCATCACCGAACCGGTCAGGCTGTCGCTGTCCGAGAAGTAACTGTTGGTGAGACCGGCGTCCAGGTAGCTAACCTTGAAGTCCATCGTTCGTTTGCCCAGCAGATCTCTGCCCTCCTCCTCCCTGGATCGAGAAAAATGAAGATGAATAAAGAATTTTTCCTCGATTAATGGAAAAAAGAAACACTCACATGAGGGGACGATGAGTGCTGATTACGAAGTCGGGTTTAGAGTTCTTGTAGACCAATCTGGAGCTGGTCTGCAGCCACTGCCATCCGCCATCTTTCTTCTGGAATCTGTACGCTATCATCCCCGAGGCCCCCGTCTTCAACACTGATCAAACGAATTGGAATATGGATATGGTTTTTTTTTTTCTTTTTTTTGGTTTTGGTGGAGTGGAGAAATGCTTGCTTACGTTCTTGGTGGGCACTCGCCACGTATGCCAAATCGTCGTAATGGACTAGATCGTAGCCGCCAAGGTTTGCTAGTTCGGCGTCCGAATAGCCCAACAACATTTTCCCCCGTTGGTCCATGGACACGAGCGCCAGATCCAGTTTGTGCTTGCTCTTGAACATCACGTCCTTCTGCGGGACTTCGAGCAACGAGGGCGGGCCGAACGGTGTGCACAGGGCGAACAGCGCCAACGGTGGCTCCTCCGTTTTCCTGTTCTGACCGTGCAGTATCTTCACTCGTCCCCTGATGTCCAAACGCTGAAAGTGAAACAAAGAAAAAAAATAGAATATTGCTAGATTGATAAAAGGAATCAAAGGAGGAGCTAGATTCTTACAGTTTTATTTCTCGAATTAAGTATAACTCGAGCCAAGTTAAATGTTATTTAATCTCAATAATTGGCAAGATATTCTGAAGGAATCCCGAGAAGGAAAAAGTCATCTCATTTATGAAAATGAGACTGTAAAAGTTTTACGAATGAAATCCCTTCCTGACTTTTGTCGCACGAAATTATTCTTATCAATTTTATTCCCTCCTTAACGAGGAAGAAGAAGATCGAACGACAATTCCTCCTTTAATCGCGACAAAGAAATATCAAGAAAGAAAACCATACACTATACGACGCGAAATAGTGTCGTAAACTTTTTGAGAGAAAATGCGCAACTCCAAACGCCATCATCACCACCGGATGCCCGAGGAAAACACGCGGTAATCACAGGGAGAGACTTGCCTCCGCGATTAACTCTATTATCGCGAGCTGGGGTTAAACGCTGTTCTCGCTTGCAATTATGAAAATTTGATGCCGTAAAAATCGGATCGATAGGTGGCGACATTTTCGCAACAACGAGGTCGAACAGGTCTCTCTATTTAATTGTTAGATTGGCGAGAAAAAGAAAACGAAAGAAAGATTTCTCGTCTGTATATCGTACAAGATATCTCCGTGGGTCAAAGGATCATCCTCGTTCGCGTGACCGTGTACGAAGAGGTTTCCATGAATGAACCAGAGTTTACGTTGCACTACGTTCCCTAAACGAACGTGGAACTGTGACCAGGCATGCGAGATACGCACAGCTAAAGACCCCCGGTATCGATTGGCCTCAGTAGTGGAAACGTGCACGGCCTGGGCAACATAAATATCCAAACAATATTGGAGAATGACGAGAGACTCTCCTTCTTTAGATTTAAATCCACTCCTATGTTAATTTGAAATAAGATGAAGGTTTGAAAAAATTGAAGATATTCTTGATCTACATCTTTGGAATATTTTGAATAATCTTGAAAAGTGATCGTTAATGACTTTTTGTCTTTCGTACGATATAACTTGATCTTTAAATTTAATATCTCTTCGAGATTGCGATAAAATAACGATTATTTTTAACAGAATCGCAATGGAGAAAAGATAGAGAAAGCAATTATTCGATAAAAGATAAAGTAAGGATCTTATCTTTAATATTATTAATTTCTAAAGAAACGTTTCACAAGTCAAAAAATTTTTAAAAGAAGACATCTATGATACTTCGATTCAAATGTCAAAAACTCACCAAAAAACCGGACGTGTTGTCCAAAAGACACCGGAAGCGGACAGTGAAGCTTCGCTCCAAAAGGTGACTGTGTTGGGGTGAAAGGGCGTCGTGCAAAGGCAGACTTGCACTTTCACTGGGAAGGAACGAGTTCCACATAAGCTGCCTTTGCAACTCCTCTCGATCCTCGCTGTGCACCAGCTCGTATACGCTTTGATGGACGATGTCGGACTGAAACAAACAAAAAAGTCAGGGTGGTCAGTGAAGAAGAGGTAAGTTTCAGGGATGGAAAAAAAGTTTCTTTCGTTACAGGATCATGCAAGTACGTAAAATCTTTTATGACAAGGCAGGTATTCGCAGAAATGGAGAGGTATATAATCAAAAAATGCAGATAAAAGTGTAAAAGTAATTTTCTGAAACGTCCTGCAATTTTTCGCAAGCTCTGTCACCGAAGCAGAGTGGCGCAGTGGAAGCGTGCTGGGCCCATAACCCAGAGGTCCGTGGATCGAAACCACGCTCTGCTAAAGGGGTTGATTTCTCCAATAATTAATTTTTTTTTTCCAGTTTTTATATTACAAATTTTTTGAGTTTTATATTGGCTTTCTTAATATTTTTTTTCTTTAAATTTCGCTTGTAACGAGTTTAAAATTTAATGATAGGTAAAAATTCCGTAAGAATGTGGTATCAATGAGGTACCAGAAAGAAAAAAGTAAAAAGTTAAACATCCCTTAGCAGAGCGTGGTTTCGATCCACGGACCTCTGGGTTATGGGCCCAGCACGCTTCCACTGCGCCACCCTGCTTCGTTGGGGGATGTTTTTAAATAATTTTCCACAAGATTGGACGCAAAACAATCTAATTTTTGTCTAATCGATATGATAAATTCATAAATTTCGATCGAGAAATATAACGCGAGTGAAATATAACGTAAGTCTGTTTTTTATTTGCATCTGATCGAACCATTTTAAAATTATATAAAGAAATAATAAACAAGCGTTATTTATTAAATAACAAATATTACATCGTTAAATTACACCCCTGGTAACGAAAGAAATTTCGTGATAAATTTTACGTAAATCTGTTCTCTATTTCATAATTTCACATGTTATTCTATTATTGTTAATTACATGGCATCGCGAATCAGTCTTTACAATTGGAGATTATTGATCTACTTTAATTCACCCTGTGTAAGGGGGTTGAAAACAGCTTTAGGGAAGAAGCCGACACAACAGCAGAGTGGCGCAGTGGAAGCGTGCTGGGCCCATAACCCAGAGGTCCGTGGATCGAAACCACGCTCTGCTAAAGACAACAACGAAGGTGAATTGTCACTTTTTTTTTTCAATTTCTTTTTACATCCTCGTTCAAGACACGCGTATCATTCGATATTTGTGCGAAATAAATTTTTTACAATTTTCCTTATCATAAAAATACACGCATCACGTAATGCAAACATAACTTTGATATATCATCCCTCCGTGCTTTGCATTTAATTTTTAAAAAAATATTCTTTTATCGTCGTTTTTTTTTTAAAGTGTTAAAAAAAAAAAAGTAAGAATTATCTAATATCAGCCTTTTAAAATATGCATTTACTACGTATCATAAAGTCTAAATTTAGCAAATAAAGCGGTCGATAAAGAAAGTAATTTAACGGTATATTTTTCAAGAATTAAACACGTGTAAGAAAAAAAGAGATCTAGAAAAATCCTCCCTGTAAAAACATCGAGACTTTTCCAATTACACGAACAAAAAGTTCCAAAAATTCGTCAAAATAATTCTATCCCAAATCAAATTCTTCCATCGTAATTGAAACGCGATAATAATGACAATCCACAATTTTCGCACAAATTTTATCCACAATTCAAATACCTTGCCCTCTCCTCCCTATAAATAAAATACATTTCACCCGAATCAAATTCCCTTTCAACACGCTATTCTTCTAACACGTTCAAATGGAAAATAGCCCGAATAAACAAAACGTTGAAAATCGAACAACGCGATAATAATTTCCAGTGCAACCCTTCCCCTCCCCGGAACTGGAACGCAGTGCAGACACAAACAGTTGGAAGTTGGCACTCCCCAGAGCGGGCAGACGATCGTCGTACGGGTTGGAGGAAGGTTGGAGAAGGCAGCGGCATTATTTCAGGAAATATCTGATCGGTCGTGACGTCGCGACGGCGACATAGGCGCACGTACGGAACATGTAGCTACACGTGTCCGACGCACTTTATCGCGCATAATTAATCCGGCCTAGGCAGCGACGGCCGATGAGCCCGTGGTGCACGAAGAAACCCATAGTTTCCTCGTTCCTTCGTTCGAGAAAAAAACGAGCAGAGCAAGAATAACTCCTCCGTTCTGCGCCTCCCCTCTCTCTCTCTTATTTCTCCTCCATCCTCTCTCTCTCTCTCTCTGTGTTCACTCTGTGCGCGCGTATGATCGGATAATCGGGCCTCCACCACGCACCCCAGGCCTCGCGAGCCAGCCTAGAAAATAGATCGAATTAACAGGGACCCGATCGGGGTCCATACGTGGTTGCCACGGTTGTCCGGCCTTCGACGCTTGGAATAATGCAATAAATCAGCCCGTGGAAATGATACGGGCGCGCGAGCTTGCCTTGCTCGCCACGGCCTCGCTACGAAACGTGTTAAGCTCTCGTCGAAATAGGAAGGCGCTGGCGCTACCCGAGTTGTACGTTTCTATATGGAGACCTCTATGCGGATCGAGCACAGCTGTTATCTGGGAGGCTGAAGATGGGATCGTTGCTCACTTTTCTCTTCCCTTTGGATCGGTGTTGTGGATTTAGGAGAGGGTGAGTTTCTTCGAGACGAGACTTTTTTTTTAAAAAGCGTTCGAAAATTATTAGGAAATGTTAACGATTGCACGTTATATCGTTTTAATTAATATCCTATATGCGTGACTTTTTTTCTTAAAATTATTATTATCCAACGAATACGGATCGGTACTCGTTCTGAGATAAATTATGGACGGAATAATTCTCTGTTACTTTCCTAGGGTGGAGCAACAACACTTTTATCGTAATCGGGTGGAATAAAGAAGGCAGGCTTGTTGCTCGATCGCATAATTTCGACGATGGCCGGCCGGCGTCAAGCTCGAAGGGAAGCGCGGCCGGTCGAATTGTCGCGATAGGCCATTAGCTGGTCATAGTTATCCAGGGGGCTCGGTTAACCGGGAATAATATAATAAATCACGCGATAGAAGGGAACGGGAGCTTTCGAGGTACTACGTTGCATTTCCGATAGGCGGAACAGGGTAGCCGCACGTAGCTTCTGCACCTTCTCGTAACGTTCGTGTCGCCGGTGCACGGATCTCACGACTTCCATGTTACTCACACCATCCCTGTGCTACGATATTACCCGTGAACGATGCAATGGGATGCTCCCCAACCTCTAGTTTTTTCAAACAAAAATACCAGGTCTCGCCTCCTATAAAGTCGTAACACCACCGATATCGAGAAAATAACAAGCAATTTTTTTCATTTACAAAAATAACCTCCTATTAAACTTTCTAACATTTCTCTTTGGAATATTACTAGAAACGCGTAGTCTATCGAAATACGGGATCCCATTTTAAAATTAGATTTAATAAATTTTATCATAATCGTTCATTCGCTCGTAAAAAAAAAAGAGAGAAAGGGAAAAATAAAAGCAATTTTAAAGTCAAATCCATTCAAAACTCTGCTATGAAGAGATTTTCGATCATCGTCGATATAATAAATTCTGAATTAATCAATAATGCATAATCTATCTAATTCCATAAATACAACAAAGATTCGACTAGAATAGAATAGAATGAAATCTTCAATGAAAAATACCAAGCTCTCCCTAAAAAATCTCCCTCTCTCCAAAAAACCATCATCATGGAAACGCAGACGAGAGACGAAAAACGTCCCTCCCTTCCCCCTCTCCTCCCCCCGAGTCGGACGTCGACTCGATCGGCCATAAAACTCGATCTCTCAATAAATATAGGAGAGAGCTCAGCGCGAAGTCAGCAATCCCCGTGTACCCGTTGCGAGGAAGGGGGGCGAGTGTCCCGCGAAGGAGGCCCGGCCGGTTCACCACCCGGGGTCCACCTTCGATGAATTCAGGGAGGAGGGAAGGGGAGGGGGTCGGCTTAGGGCTTTCCCTAAGGTCCCTGCGCGATCCCGCTGCGCGTTCCGTTTGCTCTAATTTTAATTAAACCCCTTCCTCCGGACGGACAGGATTTCCGTGGTAATCGAGCAGGCTGGCAACGGCCATACTTCATTGGGACACGCTCGACGTGTAATTGCTCCGCGTTGCCCTTTATTCCGCCCCGCCAACATGGCTCGCCGGCCAATTTTATCCCCCCTCTCCACGTCGTCCCCGCGGTCCCCGCGTATATCAAGCGAACGTATTTGGCCGTACGTGTAATTTTCATTAATACGTGATTTATTCCGGCAAACGGTGATTTATGGAATTATATCGACGCCCGATAGATCGGCTTCGAAAGAGAGAGGGAGAGAAAGAGAGATTGGTGCGCTTGTTAAGTCGTTCCCCTGGCCACGACTTTCGATTATTGCGTTCAACGGGCGACTTTTTCAGGGTTTCACGGTTTGTGCGGTACGCAGTGCAGCTACGTACAACAACAAGTCTGTGGAATGGAAACGTTCTTTGATTCGTCGAGATATCGAGAGTCGAAATCGCATTCCCGTACGCGATTGTTTCATTCTTTCTTTTCTGTCTTTCGAAAGATTCGAAATCCTTTGTCTCTCTCTCTGTTCGATAATTTCTTTATTATTTATCAAGGGTGGCATAAACAATTTCATCGAATACTTTTTTTCTTTAAAATTCCAAATAATTCGTGCAAATATCGATTACCCAAAGGAATCGTTCTTTCGAAGAATCTCCCGTATAATAATAATAAATAATATCAGCGCTACGAAATACCGTTCTAACTTATAATCAAATTATCGCAACAGATTAACAAATCACGGCCAAGTAAGTTCCATTCCGGTGGAAAAGAAAGAAAGGAAGAAAAAGAAATTCTAAATCGCAAGATCGGAGGTGTCGGTGTTCGGTTCGAGGAACGAGGCTCCCGCAAAATACGTTGACCCCGCCCTCTTTTATTTTCCACAGCCGGGGCCCAGGCTCGCATTTATTTTTCCCCATGGAACTCTCCTCCTCTCTCTCTCTGTTTCTCTTCTTCTCTCTTAGAGTTGGCCAGTTAGCCAGGCGACGGGCGGTTTGCCGGTAAGGTCCGGTAACGTTTGTTACCATTGCTCGTTTAAATAATCTCGAAACATGCATCCGCGGGACGGAGCGGCCGGCTCGTGGATGGCTTTACGATCGACCCTCGTCGTTAATTAAGAGCTTGTAATTATTTAGTGGAGACGCTAGCGCACCCCCGCCGGCATCGAAGCGGTCCCGCTCTCCCTCTTGGCAGGCTTGATTTACATTCCAGCGAAGAATGCGAAAGGCCTCGCCTCGCTTTGCTCTATTTTATTCATTTCCTTTCTTTTTTCCCGCCAGTACTCTCTCGCGCCCCTCCTGCGCCTCTTCGTAATCCTTCGTTCCGACGAGAAACGAGCCTCGATTACTAGATATCCAAATCGGATGGGGAACGACGATTCCTCTTCCTTTTCGAATGTTTTTCGATTTTTCACAATTCTCGTCGTTTCCAGGAGAAATTGTAAAGGTGTGTTATACATGTCTCGAAGGGAAAAGAGTAGACAGGCATTTTCAATTTCTCTGCAAAGTTCGTACTTTTATTCGTATTATAATCACGTTTACGAAAAGGAAAAGAGAATTCTCGCATGATTTATATATTCAAGTTTCCTTTCTTTTCCAATTTTTAAAAGGTTGATTTTCTCTTCGATCTTTTTCGAATTGCTCTCGGAATCTTTCAATTTCTCGTTTCATCGTTTTTCTCGAGAAAACGAATGAACTGAACTTATCTCGAGATAAAAGATTCAGTCACCGTGATGAATTATTTTATCCCTAATTTCTCGCAATATGAAAACTTCCTACTTTTATTACAATCACGTTACGAAAAAGAGAAGAGATTCTCACACGATTCACATATTCAACTCTCCTTTCCAACTTTTTAAAAAATCGATCGATCCTGCTCCACAAATCGTTTTCCAATCTGTTTCCAAACCGTAACAGGGGAGGAGAGAGGGGGAGAGAAAGTATTCGTGGACCACATGCGTGGTATCCACGTCAGACATACTCTCCGAGGACGGGAACGACACCGAAGGAATCGCGTTCCCGTAAATCCCGCGGGACGCGTGAGATAAATCAGGCTGGACGCCGGGTGAAATGGACGGAAACACGATTCGGCGCGATCAAAGGACCCTCTACAAATTGAAACAAATCAGCCGGCTAATAATAATTAATCCGTGGCCCGCATTAATTATCGAATGCCGCCCCAACGTCCACCTCCTCTTCCTCCTCCTCCTCCTCTTCCTCTTCCTCTCTTCTTCTCCTCCTCCTCCTCCTCTTCCTATCCACTTGCGCGAGAGATCGCATCGAGAGAATCGTCTCGAGGGGGCCAGCCACGAGAGAGAGAAAGAGAGAGGGAGAGAAGGATTTTTGCGCGGTGTGTGCGCGATAATGCGCCCCCCTCCCCCTTCTTAACGTTGAGCTCTCAATTACGAGCGCAGAGTTATGAACCCCCCTCTCTTCCTTCCACCGACCTCCTTTGTAACAAAAACGAGGGAGGGGGAGGGTGGGGGAGATGTAGCCTTAGGGTCAGGCGGCCGATCGCGTCTTCATTAACGGCTATTAATTGTCAAAACGTGCCACATAATTCAGCGCGTGCGAATCGAGGTAACCTGCCCTCTTTCTGGATGCGAATCAATTGATTTTTCTAAATCGATTGGGAACTCGATGGGATCGAAGTATGAAAAGGAAAATCGCGAGAGGGAAATGGGTAACTAAGATGTAAAGTTGTAAACTGTGTACGAACTCGTTCAACCAACAACTTTATCTCTGCGTGATTGTTCAAACAAGTCTCTCTGATTGGTTAAAGAAATGGCGAGAGAATTCTAACGTATCGATACGATATAAAAACTTTGTTAAAATACGTAGACTTATAATTTATTATAATTTGTTTAATTTATAAAATTTCGTACTCGAATAATTGAGATAATAATATAAATAATTGTAGTTAAACACACTGCATCGAAATACTTTAATACTTCACAATTGTGTCAAGACTCGAGCTATCAAGACTCGAAATGAAGCGGGACTTCTTTCCACCGATGAATCAAAGAACAACAATTACAAATCGAATTAAAACCAACAAATTAATTTTTGGTTACCGTATCAGGATACGGGAAGGGACGCGAGAAGGCGAGAAATCGAATGCTACGCACCGAATGCTATCGCCCCCGCCCCCTCCCCCCCCTCATCTTCCGCAAGAGCGCGCCCATTGAAACGCGACGGAGCACGCAAACGCCGCGAACGAGCAGTCGTTGCACGGCTCGGTAACGGGAGAAAAGGTGCGTGTCCACTGGCCGACATAACTCGCGACATTTCTTGCGAGAACGAGATAACGAATCGACGAGAGACAAAGATTTCGCAGATCCCTGCCGCATATATTTCGACCATTATATTCTTACTCCTTTGTCGATACATGATAAACAATAAACTGCTCTTTCTCTCATAATCGTTCGAGAATGGATCGATTCGTAATCGTCGCGTTGTTCCTTCACGATTCCTCGACTCGACGTAATCTCAGATTACATCCAATTCGAACAATTCAAAGTTCCAAAATTCTCAAAAAAAAGATCTTTTTCCAATTCCAAAAAAGTAAAAAGTTCGAAAATTCGATTACATCATAATCTGTGATTACATCGTATAAACTTCTCTCTCTCTCTCTCTCTGTGTCTCGGTTCAAATCGGTGGAAAACCTTGTAACGACGGCGTCCACTCGGTTAACAGCCATACATCGAGGTTATTATTGTCTTATCGCCCTTCCCTTTGTCGCTCCTTTCCAGTTCGGTATCTCACGCGAGGTGAAAAAGCGCGGAGGGCGTTTGGGAATCGCGATCGAGGGTCGATCGAGGGGAGGAGGCGGCTGTTCCACGGAGGCTTGATTGGCTCACCCTTCCGATAGCGCCTGAGATCCTCCAGCGGCCGAGCTCCGACTCGGATAAAAGTAATAATTTAAGCGAAAAGGTCAGAGGGCGAAGTTATCGTAGCGCCTGGGAACGAAATCGAGGGGGAGAGGGGGAGAGAACTTGTGCAAAGACGAGGAGCGAATGGGAGGGAAAAAATCGCTTTTGCAATGACAATAGAGGCAAGATGATAAGTAAGGGTGAGATCGAAATTATGTATGATGTTAATAGTTGTCCTTTGATTTTCAGAGATGCGTTGTACTTTTGTTTCTTCTATTTTTTTCATTGCTTCTCGTGATCTTTTAAGTTTTATTTAGAGGAATGTCAAATAATTCGTTCTGTCTGAATTATTCAATATTTATAAAGAAAGTTTTCTCGATAAAATTTAAACATCAATTAAATTTTGCATGACACGAATGATTTCAAATAAAAAAACACGATGGACAGGGAACGTAGACGGTTGTTTAAAGTGGTATTAATTAAGTTGAAAGGCGGTTGTGAGTTTTTCAAAGGGGTAGTTTTGGAATTTGTGAAATAAGGGAAAAGTCTGTAGTTTTACGTAAGCGGTAATTGATAGCTGGATATAAATACAGTGTTTCTTTGCTATTTGTTTATCGATAAACTGCAAGGGTGGAACGAGAGAGGGAGGGAGAGAGAGAGAGAAAGGGGGAAAAGGGAGGAAACGAAAATCCTGGCTTCGAGAAAATCGCTGCGTCGGTTATTAATCGCGATACAGTCAGTTTCTTTTAAATATTCCGTAATCGGGGGGAAAAATCATCGTTCTTCGTGTATCGTGACGTGTATGTGAACCGTTTGCGTGCCCAGTTACATCTCAATGAATGCCACCGTCGAGTCAACAGCCGAGGAATTATTCTTCCCGATCTGACTACCCCTATTTTCCCCTTCTTTATAAACAAATTATTCGTCAAAGACGATCCCAGATCCTTCTGCAATATTATAATTGAACGTTTTGCAATTCTATCTCACTGGAAAGAATTTCGTGGAATTTCTTTTAAGTAGGAATAAATTCAAAGTTGAACAGATGGAAATTTCGTGACTATTATGATTTTTATTTTACTTCAGAATCTTCTTCTTCTTGATTTCTGCAATCTTTTAACTCATCAAAGATTCGTGATTTCGAAACATCGAAACTTTGATCTTCGTCTCAAAATTTCAGACCTCTCAAAAGTCTTTTCAATTGCAGAAAAGTCAAATTTTGATAGTATCGAACAATTCAAAGTTCCAAAAAAAGATCTCTTTCTAATTACAATTCCAGAAAAGTAAAAAGTTGGAAAATTCTCAAATTTAGATTGAGGAAAAGAAAATTTCACAACTTCGATTATCCTCCAATTTTCCCAACCCTTGCATAGAGATATCTACTCGAAACAAGTTCTCAAGAAACGAATCGGGAATGATTGTGCGTCGCAAGGCGTGCGATGGGAACGAGGAAAGCCACGATCTCGGTTCCAAGCGATCCGCGAAATTTGTTTGCGAAGAAACGCGAGATCGCAACGCCGTTTCCCCCCTTTTTACGTACGCGGGATCATCGGATCGGAAAATCATCATCCGCCGTTTCCTGCAATTACCATCCTATGGACAAAGGCGTTCGCGTGCGTTTCTACCGTGTATATACACACACACATATGTATACATAGTCATCGTGGAAATCATCATCCGTCATTTTTTCCTCCACCCTCCCTCGGTGCCCCAATCACGCCCTCTCTGTCGCACTCGCGTGCGTGCCGGGTTGGCTGCGTGCGGATCGCATTTCGGTGCGCGTTCACCGGGGGTTGAACGATATCGCTCTGTTCCGGATAGAAAGGCAACCGGTTTCTCTCTTCGTTTAATCCGTTCCTTTTCCTCATTTCGCTTGTTTACCCTTCTCGTGCTCCTCGTTATTTCTTTGCCAGCCATCAACGTGGTTCGCGGAACATCCACTCGAATTAACCGTGATTCTAGACCAGAATCATTACGGTTCAATGTGTATTTGTAAATTTGGAGTTAAATTGAACGGGAGAAATGTATGAAAAATAAAATATTTTATCTTCGCTAATAGTAATCGTGTTAATTAGTTAAAAAGGATATATTTGAATTTTTTTTGAAAGAAATTTTGAGAAATTACTCAGAAATATAGATGGAATAGAATTTTGATTTTTCCTACTTATAGTTTTAAATATTATAATATTTGATTTGTATTAGCGTTGGAGGTGAAAATAATATATGAAAGTAGAGGATGTGATGAATTACCGTTTTATGATTATCCATTTGGTGAGACAGAATGCAGATCTGTTGGAATATGTTATGAAGATGAATCGTTCGATTGAATTGAGACCAGTTTGGATTAAGATCTGCAGTGGAACTTGTTTGGCAATTACATCCATGTAACGTGGAATATTACAAATTTATTTATTCCGTATTTCAAATAACATTTTATTTTTCGCGAAATTCGATCTTGAAAGAGGCGCGAAATTTAAATTTTCACACGAATCATTTTCTCCCTCGATCCTCGTTCCTTCAATTTTTATTAAAAAATTCGAAATTATTTGAAAAATTATCGAACAAATGATACTCTTCGTGAAATTCTCAAAAAGAAAATACAAAAATAAGAAACATTTATCCAAAGTTATCGTTTCTATTATCCTAAAATCAGAAGGATTTTCAATATTTTCAAATTTATCTCATCACCAACCTGATTACTTGAAGCAATTGGAACGTTAACCAGATTAGATAATCACGGAAACATACTGGAAAACGTGTAGCGTTGCGTTGGCAAAGGGGATGATGCGTGAACGTGACACGTAGAACGAGACTGACATTCTTGGCGTGACTAGCTCGTGCGAACACGAGAAGATAAAGCAACGTTGCAGATACACGTTTTTTTGAATCGATTACGCTGCAATCGGGAAAATAAAGCGAGACATTTCGATTCGACGATCGAAATAGAAATGAATGTTAAGTACCTGATGGAAACCAAGGTAACTTTCTATGCTGTGGGTGGCGAAAAACACTTCCCCGTCGCAGGTGAGTATGAGCAGGAACCCGTTCAGCGCCTGTAAACAAAATCGTTTCAATTAGTTTCAATCCAATCGTTGACACTTTGTTATTCGTTATTTTCGAAATTGCAGTAATCTCAGTTTTACTTTTCGTCGAAAGTAAATCTCGATTTTTATTATTTTACAATCAGAATACCTTCAAATCGTTTCTAAATTGAAAATTTGAATTTCAAATGTAATTGCTATAACTTAAAACGCGCGTCGTACAAACAATTATTTTATTCCATCTTATCTTTCATCGAAATACTATTAAATACTATTCAACAACTAGAATACTTCCGACTATTTCTAAATTGAAAATTTGAATTCCAAATGCAACATTAAATATAACGTATACATAAAATGACTCGATACATCACGTTATAATTTTATCAAAACGCTTAAATTAGACTCAACGTGAGAAGAATTATCCATTAAAACTCCATTAAGAAAAAAAAGAAAAAGGAAAGAAATTCAGTGATAATTCACCGATGAAAAAAAAAAAGAAAAAGGAAAAAGAGAACCGCGAACGAGTGGCCGTTTCCTTTCGAAAAAGGAGGGATCGAACGTTCCGGAAAGTTTTCCCATTTATCGGCGTGGGCCGATGGTGGTGGTTTTCGAATACGAAAACGAGGTGGAAACCTCGAACGAGTACGTATCGAGGCCCGAAATATCCGTCCTAGTTTAAAACGGAGGCTAGAACAGCGCGGGGGAGTGAGCCGTTTAAACCACTCGTCCGCCCACCGCCCCCCTTTCCCCCTCAGTTAAATGTGTATTGTTTTGTTTTATTTCGACCCGTTGCCGTAGGTGGCCGTGCCAGGTACTGTCTGACGAGTTTTTATTGGTTGAAAATATGAAGAGAGTATCGTGTCAACCGATTTTCCTTTTCTTATCGATCCCCGAACGATAATTGCACACGAATGCACGATTATCTTATTTTTGGGATTGGAAAACGCTTCGTGTTATCACGACGCTTTTGGATTTTCGAACAGATCTCGCACATTAGAAAAGATTGAATAGATTCCTTGGAAAAATTCGGATAATTTCAATTTTCTCAAAGATCTCTCGATTCTTTAAAAGGGGGGGGGGGGAAATTGGAAATTTTAGTTGGATGGTAAGGACAGAGGGGATGGTAAAGGACACCATAACCGATAGTGGAAGGGGAGGTTAATCGAAGCGATCGCATGCGCGACGGATGCTGCGATTTGATTGGTTGATCCGGAGGGTGGGTTTCTCTCTCGCGTCAATACGGATCACCGCGGAGGGTGAGTCGAGGCTCAATCGAGCCCCTCTGTACCAGCAATATAAGCTGTAATAGGATTTTCCCGCCGCCTGCCTACCGCTCGCTCCTTCCTTTCGAAATGGCCGACATTGGCCATTTCTGCAAACCCCCATGGGATTCCATTTAATCGCCACGATTGCATCTCGTCTTCGATCCTATCCAACCGAGCGAAAAGGTCAACAAATAATTGTGATTATTAAAAAAAAACGAGAACAAAGAACATTAAAATACGAATTAACTTTGATTTTTCCAAATGTATAAAACTATCCCTTTTATCCACTCTGATTCCCTGATAGATAAAGGATACATTTCCCTGAAACTAGATTATAAATTAAAATCCTGAATGTCAGAAATAAATAAAAATATATATCGTTTTGAAAAAATTGTAATTCGATCGAATTAATATCGAATGGAATATTCGATTAAATATTTTCGTCAAGAAAATTCGAATATCCAAGAGATTCTGGTGGTGGGCGAGAGATCGAGGAAGAGAGCATCGGAGGGGGAGGGGAAAATCGATGGATTTTTATTTCTCGCGTGTGGTGACCGGGAGCGAATCAGTCGCGTGCCGAGCAGTGCGAGTACTCGCGTGTTCCGTCCAAGCGTGAACTTCTAATACCCCTTCATCCTCACCTTGACTCTCGTGTATTAGCGGGTCGCCAATAATACTTCACGCACGAAATCTTTCCATTTTCTTCGCTCATGCAACCACAAGTCACGGGCACGGACACGGATCGGCCTCTACGCAGAATACCTGCAATCGGCATTCCGCCTCTCTCGATGCTCTCTGCATTTCCTCTCCTCCTCCTATTCTGCTGTCTTTAGAGACTCTGCGACTCTTTCCTCTACTCGAATCAGTGATTCTCTCTCTTTCACGAAACTAAAAAACTCGAAACTTTCTATCTCTTCTCTTTTTCTTCGAGCAGAGTTGAGTTGCATCTTCCTCGATACTCTGCATTTCCATTGTTAATCGAAGATTCTTGATTTTTTCCCTTGCTCTTACATACAGTTCAGAGGCTCTTTCATAAATCCAAATATAAAATTCCATTACACAGGAAATATTATTGAAAGTAATTTGGCTGGAAGGCTGGTTTGGAGATAGCTTTCGAAATTAGAAATTTTTGAAGAATTTGGAAAAAGCGAGTTCTTTGGACGAAACGAACTGAAAGACAAACGCGTAAATCTGAAAACGTAACACATGGGAAGGAAATATGGCAAGAAGTTATAGATATACCGAGCGATTAGATCGAAAAATTGGAAGCAAGTTACGTGCGCGGAAACTTTAAGAGCAGCTTAGTCGAAATAATAAAGGAACTATAAATTCTGAGTGTGAAGTGGCACGCGAGTTTGCGCGCTATCAATCCGCGAGAGCTTTGCGAAGTGGCGATCGAAAGAAACGTGATATCCACGCTGTGCTAACCTTTTATCTCCACTCCCTCCCACAATTTTTTCCCCTCTTCCCTTCCCCCCGTACAACAAAATACAATATGCTAATAGCCATTTAAACACTCGAATAACACCCGAGATATTTAAATATCCTTGTCTCGCGATTAATCATGCATAAAATCGTGGAAATCTTCAAATTTTGAAATTTTAATTTTCCAATTATTCGTTTACTCGATCGCTTTAAACTTCAAATCATATATTTTATAATTTTACAACATAACATTCTGTATATATGTTCAATATTAAACGGCAATTTGTATCTCTTCCCACTTATCCACGTTACAGATACCGATCAAATCGCGATATTAGATGATGGTCGTTATTAATTGCCCCCCCATTATTCTTCTTAATTTTCTGAAACGCTGAAACGAATTAATGAATCTCCATTATGTGTATATATAAATCAGATAATCGACACACGGCTTCTTTTTTTTTGCATCACGAGTGGAATTTCATTAATATAAATATACGTATACAAAATAGAAACCTTTATTCCGGGAATATTGTGTTTTACATCGACTGGATGCAATTACAGCGCGATTTAATTAACACATAATTCATTTCGCACCGGCAATTAACCCGTTCCTATATGGCAATCATATCGTACGCACAAATACATGCAACGTGCATTAACGATCACATTTCTCGATATGTTGTATACTTTAAAAGAAAAAAATACTTGCGCGTTTCTTCGCAAGGAGATTGAAATTCGTTTTTTAATATCTGTAAGTCGAGGTTATCGCGATTAAGAAATATTGTTCCCGTAGTTTTCGAGAGGAGTTTGACGAGGAGTCACGTTGTCGAATACGAATTCTTGGAACCGCGATTTTCGTCCATTTAAATTCGAACTAGAATTGCAGATTCAGTCGAAAAGTTTCTTTCTCCTATCTATCTCAAAAATTACATATTTAATTCTTCAATTAATGGATAAATTACTTCGATTGGCGAGTGATCTAAATTCTTAATAACAATGCTGCGAAAAAATTTCGAATTCCAATCAATTCTTTCAAAAAATCGAAAATTTTAATTCCAAATGAAACACTATCGAATCGAAATTACTCAACTATTTATAATCTTCGAATTCTTCAACTTGAAAAACTTTTACAAACTGTGACAAATTGCCAACGCTTCCTGATCGAAAAAATGTTCGATTCGCGTGCGTTTCAACTCGAATATTTATCTCAGATAACGTAACCGAGAGGAAGGAAGGGGAGGAGGGAAGGATTAATCTCGATATTTATTTAGTTAGAAACTCGAAACCATATTCTCGCCAGAGTGGAAGAATTCTGTCCGATCCCGTTTCGCGCGGTGGACGAGAAGGGGTGCGTGGTGGTCCATCAACCTCGACGTCCTCATCGACTGCAACTTTGTCGTTCGTGCGTACGTTCCCGATAACGACCTCGTTTCGTTCGTCACGAACGCGGCCGAGCAATAATTTTATTCATTTATCGCTTTCCACGTGTTCCCCCTCTCTTCTCGTTCCCTTAATTAAGTCATCCCTTACGACGGACAGTCGTAAGCCTCTTTTTTAACGAGCCGCTTAATTGCCTCTGTGTTAATTGACCACCACGTATCATTATCGACTGACGGTACAATTCTGTCGTGAAATTAGCTCGCTTCGTTAACAGGTTAAATTTAATTTGACAAAGGTAGAACGAAGAAGATATTTTCATGGTCGAGTATCTCGATTATATCAAGATCAATCGGGATTTTAAGTATTGTTATACAAGCGTGATTCGATAATTTATTTTGCAAATAATTGGAAATTGATTAAACAATTATTACAACACGGAATTTAACATTATGCACGTATCTCTAATCTAAGATTAATAATTATAAAATATAGAAATATTATCGAAACGCGACATTTACAGTTATTATATTTTATTATCTCAAAAGAACATTGGATAATGAAAAAAATTACACCTTCGTCTAACGTACTAATTTTCAGAGATATTCGAGCGCTCGCCACACGATTTTTTAACTCGTGATTTTTTTTAGAAACTTTAAATTCCCCAGAAATCGTTATCACCCCCGAGAACTATTAATCATTCGGTTGAGAATCAAGCGTGGAGAGAAAAAAAATGTCGGGGGTAAATATCTGAATGATAAGAAATAATAATAAGCACGATAATGGTGACCGCCTGATGGGTTTCATGCTCGGCCGTAATTAATTATGGACATCGGAGGGGTGAGTTAGGGGCGCGTTCGCGAAACTAATACTCCGACTTCGCGGACTTTGCGAATCCTTTTTTTGGTCGACGGGCAAAATTTCGTCCATTTTTTTTTCTCTCCCTTCCTCTCTCCTTTCCTTTCCTTCTTTCGGCTACTAACTACTTCGATTCGAGGCGACGTGTTTCCAGTTTCCTTTGGCAAAACTCACTCGACGACGTTTTATGCCAACGAATGATTAATCGCATCTGCATCCATCCCCGCAGCGATCTCCCTCTTTTCGTTCCGTCTCCCATAATTGTATAATTGGATTTCCACCTTTCTTTCTTTTAAATTCCTGATTTATTAAAATTCGACGATTCGGATAGAAAAAAGAGAAATAAGCGAATGAACGTATACGAATTAAATGATATTAAACATAATAAATATAATATACAATAAATAAAAAAGAAATCCTCCCTTACCTTAAAAAATCGCCCTTCAAGAATTCCTAAAATATCAATTTATTTTATTTTAAATATTCCTTAAAGGATTCCAGTTCCAAATAATTCCAAAAAGAAAAGAAAGAAGAAAAACTTACTAGATTCGATTACAAGATTCGAATGGAAGGGGCGGGGGAAAAGTGGAAAATACTAAATTTCGGAAGGACGGAAAGGAAAGATGGATCCATGCGGCCGATGTCTGGCCGGTGTCGACATCGGGGCAACAGCGAATGCTGGCGGTACGTAAGGCGCAAAAGGGGGTGGTATCTAAGGGAGGAAAGGAGCACGCGATCAATACGGGAAGGACTAGCGGTGCCAGACCAAGGCGAGCCCCGTCGGCCACCCACCCGACCTAACCTACACATCATCCCATCCCGCCTAACCTACACTTACCCTTCGACTCGGCCCTCGCCGTGTCTCGCTCGCTCTCCTTCTTTCCACCGCGCTTTCCCGATCGCCCCCCTTGCGCCCCGCTTCCGGTTATCAGTCTTAACCGCCGCTGCGCTATGAACGAGCGCAATCACGGCCCAGAAATTGATGTTCAGAATGCTTAGAATCCTCCCTTCCCTCCTCTTTCGAGAGAGAGGATTGCCTCGTCGAACTTGAATTTCGATCGAATTTTGGTCGAATTTTGGTCGAAAACGTACGAATTCTTCG
Organism: Apis mellifera; assembly: GCF_003254395.2. Taxonomy (NCBI): domain Eukaryota; kingdom Metazoa; phylum Arthropoda; class Insecta; order Hymenoptera; family Apidae; genus Apis; species Apis mellifera. The sequence continues at coordinate 6,012,356 of NC_037645.1, forward strand.
TTGAATAATCGATACTCGCTTCATATTCGTTTTTATTTTAACATCGTGTCTTCTTGATACACTTGATTCAGTGATTCGAATTATCTTGCAATTATTCTATGAATCCTTCGTTTAGAAATTTTATTTTTTATTTTTTAAGATAGAAGAGTATTTAATTCGTATCAAAATGAAATTAGTGTGAACATGATCAATCGTAATAGAATTGTATTAGGTTATATGAATTTTGTACGACGAACATTTGTAATTGAACGATTTCGAACGGAAAGTAATTTTGCTGTCCGGAATAATTTCGAGAAGTTTCATTTGCATCATTTTTTTTTTTTCTTACCATAAAATTAACCATATGCAGAGAGATAATTATAAAGTAGTGGTGTCCGTTTTCACGACACCGTAGAACGACACGAAAAATAAAGACTCGTTTTTTAATCGTCGAAAGTTGGCCGATGTTGCCACACGCTCTTCCTTCCGTCGAGCTTCGACACCTGCTCCTCTCGAATCACTCGACTCCTCTTTTCGCATTTTTTTCGATCCCATCTGCAGATTAACTATCTTGTTTGATTAATCTCGATACCAATTCTCCGACGGGCTAATGAAACGTTCTTTCTCCCCCTTTTTCCTTCTCCTTTTAATAATTTGCAACGCCTTTCAATCGCTCTATTAGAAACCAATTTTGCCAAATTTCAAATTCTTTGGATTTCGAGACTCTCTTTGAGAAAGATATAGATGCAGCGTGTCATCTTCATTCGAAATTTCTTCGAAAAATATGTAAATTGAGGTACAAAATGGATCATCTGAAATTTGTACCGGTTCGAAAAATAACTTGAGAGTTTGAGCGACTTTTTGGAAACAAAAATATATACAGATCGTAATACAAATATTCACAAATGTTCAGTCGATATTCTTATCGAGTTCTGCATATATGTAAATTAAAAAAATAAATAAATAAATAAATAATCGGTTCGTCCAATAGGTAAACGAACGATCGTTTACTCGCATCTGCTCCACGCGAGCATTTCACTTCGAGCATCAGATCCAAACTGTTACTTGTTGCTGATGCTTGCATGTCCGCCCCTTTTGCCTCCTGGCCCGATCGCTCAACTTCGTCTTCCCTGTCGCATGGCCGTGCACGGCCCGATCGGCCGACGATTCTTTAAAAAAAAAAAAAAACCAACCACCCCACGCCACGAATCGCCAGATTCCAAGCACAGGTAATGGTAATACTACCCCCTTTCGTGTAACAACGTTACCCAATTCGCCGGCGCCAGCCACGGAATACGTGCTTTATTTATTTACACCGACCGTCCGTCCGGTAAAACCTATCTCTTATATAAATCACCACCACCACCACTACCACCGTGCACCACCACTGTGTTCCCTTACGTAATTCGCCGACCGATAAAACCGAGTTTATACCAGTTATTCCACCGGGCGAAATTGTAAAATTTCTAACTCCACCGATCGACCTCGAGTTCAACACCTATCCTCGTTTGTTAACAGCTACGAGCCGATTTATATAGAGAAAAATTTGGGTCCTCGAAATTATTATCCTGTGTTAAATCGTCTTGAACGAATCGATATTAATTAAATCGAGCGAAGCCTACAACTTTAATTATTTCTTATTTCGGATCCTTTTAAGAAGAGTTGGAATTATGATAATAAGAAATAAAAAAAAAAAATTATGATAAATTAGAGATAAAGAGAGAGGCTAATCGTTTGTAAAGATGGAGACGAGCCGATTTATTTGACGTAGAGAAAAATTTGGGTAAAGAGCAGCGCACGTTCGAGAGATTCGTTGCGATCCCGTGGAAAAGCGGGGAGGGAAGCGCGGAGATGTGGCAGATGTGGGCGGCCGAATTGGAAGTCGAAGGAGAGGAGAGGAAGGATAGGGGAAGGGGGAAATAGGCTCGTTCTTGTGATTACGGGTTGACCGGTGGCGGGGGTTGTTCCACGACCCTCTTTCATCGCTACTGCGGTGTGGCTCGCGTATTAATGCGATACACGATAGCCTGCCGGCTATTAAATAAAAAATATGAGAGCAAAATGGCCGCTTTCGCGGCGATACGTCACCGAGAGGCGTGATTTGTGCCGAACCTTGCGCCGGCTGAAAATCCCTCTCCTCTCTCTCTCTTTCTTTCTCTCTCGCAACCCCTCCAAGATCCGAGAAATCGCAACCCGGGTCGTGAAATTTCGAGGGACCGCCTAATGCAATTTGGCGGATTCGAATTCTTGAAACGAGGAAAGAAGAGAATCGTTCGATTTTTTTTTGGAAATGGTGGATTGAAGGCGAGTGGAAGGATTCGAGGATTCGAGAAGAGAGAGATTATCGTTTAATCTCCATCTATTGTAAGTAGAACGTTTTTAAATAAAGCAAAAAGTGTGTGAAAAAATTTGTAATTAGCTAATTTCGTAAATTTTTCATTAAAACCAAAAATTTCGATTATATTACCTCCAATCTTTCTACTCTCCAAGTTTGTATTAAAATTGAAAGATGCCTGTTTCAAGGAATTTCGTATTGGAATCTTGGTTTATTAATACTACTTGTAGTAGTATAATCTTGATATTTTACAATTTTATTAAAAATTGAAATATAGGATTCGAATAATTAAAGTTTGTATTAGAATTGAAAGATGCCTGTTTCGAGGAATCATATTGGAACCTTGATTTATTAATACTAATCTCGATATTTCACAATTTTACCAGTAAAATTGAAATATAGCATTCATAGTGAATAATTAAAGTTTATATTGGAACCTTAATTTATTAATACTACTTATAATCTCGATATTTTACAATTTTACCAAAAATTGAAATATAAGATTCGAATAGTTAAAGTTTGTATTAGAATTGAAAGATGCCTGTTTCGAGGAATCAAATTGAACCCTTGGTTTATCAATACTACTTGTAATCCCGAATTTTACCAATAAAATTGAAATATAGGATACGTGGTGAATAGTTAAAGTTTGTACTAGAATTGAAAGATGGTTCTAGAATGATATCGAAAGAAGAAAGAAAGAGGAGAAACAGAAGGGGTGGCGGAGTTTTTCTTTTCTTCTTTCTTCCAGGACGCATCATGTCTGAGGAAAGTATATTCGATTTGTGGTTCGGAGGAAAGCCGAGAGTGGCGCGGGATTCTCGACGGGGGGGCCGCGTATCGTGCGCCCTGCTCGGGGTGATAATTTGCAAGAGACGACAGAAATGGATTGGCAAAGTATGCTCTTCTCGCCGATTGAAAAATCCCCCGTTCGCGAACGCTTTTTTTTGTCAATTTATTTACGGATGAACCTGCTCCAAGGATGTGTCTCCTTGGTTAATTTTAATAACGCGACAGTTCGTACGCTCACGATTGTCCACCGTGTTTTTGTTTTATCAATTTCGATCGGGTCGAAAAAGATTTGTATTTATCTTTTAAATGTTACGATGATTAAGCTTACTCTTCCAATCTTTTGTACGCATGGATCATGCACAGATTTTCCTAGATTTTTCTACTCACAAAGTGCAAATTTATTGGGTACAGGTTCTATTTTAGAAGAGATTCATTTATAAATTGAAACATAACAGCCAAAAGATAAAATATCTTTTATCAGGAAAAAAAGATTCGTCATCTTTCTTTTGAAAACTAATATTCAGACGAAAGTTTCACGATTCGACGGATGAGACAAACTTCGAAAACTTATCCTCGGATAAGTTCAAGGAAAATCCTTACAAACTTGATAAACTTCTCCAAACTTAAGTCTTACCTAAAACTGTAGAATTCAATTTGCAAGAAATCGGCATCGATTACAAAATTTCACAAAAGAAGAGGAGGAAGAAGAGTAAAAAAAAAACGCAAGGAAAAGAAATCGCGGAATGATTAGGAAAATGGTGGCGTGCGACTATTAAGCTTCGCCTATTAATAAGTAATTGTTCGTTGAGAGAGATCGGTCGTAAAGATATCGAGCCTCTAGTTACATACTTGACTCGTTTAATCCTCGGCGAGGAGCGATGCTGGAGGAGGGGAAGAAGATGGGGGGCGAATTCGAGTTTGTGCGGCGGCGAAACGCGGCGAAAGTGTTGGGAAACGGTTTCTCGCTTGAACCTCCTACGTCTCCGCCGTAGGAAAGGCTCGCGCGAGTAATGGATCCGCGCGCGCCGGATCCAGAAAATCCTAAGTATCCAGCGGGAAAGTATCCGCTTGCACGCTATCTTAGAGGCGATCGCTATCTGCGAAATTGCCTTAAATATTCCAAGGGACTCGTTCCACCATAAATTACGCAACGATATTGTTTCTATCATTCGGCGAACGCAACTACTCCTTCTCCTAGTTTTCAATAAGTCCCGACGAATAATTCAATCAACCGGAAGTTTCCTCCGTTTCTCGCGAGTGGATTCCGTTTTAAAATTATTTACTTTTGTTATTTGCGCGTTTGATTATTTATATCTTTTTAAAGAGGAAAGGAAGAGAAATGATTTCGTTCCTTCTGTGTTGGCTGTTTCTTTTGGCTTTTTTTCAATCAATGAATGGAAGAAATGGATTCGTTTTTTTCTAGTTTTGTAACGTATTGCAGAATGATAAATTCTTATTTAAAATTTTTAATTTTATACGTGTAATGATAACGTGCGTTCAAAAAAAGAGAAATTATATCGGTTGATTTGTAGCAAATAAGTGGCATAGATGATCGTTTATTTTTAAAGTAAATGATGTATATATCTGAAATCATTTCGTTTCTTTGCTTTCATGATTTATGAAGTTGATCGGCACGACTTCGCCAGTTTAATCAACTGGAAGGAAGATGAAGTGGAGCCTCTATTTTCTCTCTATTTGTGTAATGATACTTTTAAGTAAATGGTAAATTCTGTTTTAAAATTGCTACTTTTATTTAATTATTTATTATTTTTTTTTAAAAATAGTCTTGTAGCTTCCGTTCCCTGTTCTTTTTTTTTAATCAACCGGAAGAAAGATCGCTCTGTTTTCTCTACTTTTGTAAACTTACTAAAATTAAAAATTCCAATTAAAATTTTCTAATCTTATTATTTTATATATATAAAATGATAATGTTCAATTCCTGAAAAAAAAGAAAAAAAGAGAAATTAATCAGTTTCACAAGTTGATTTATAGCATAAATAATTCGTGGCATAAATAATCGTTCATTTTAAAGCGAATGATATGTATCTGAAATCATTCCGTTTCTTTGCTTTCACGATTCGTGAAGTTGATCGATACATCTACTCCTGACACGGCTCATATATACCTCGTAATAATAAAAATATAACACACACAGTAGTGTATTATTGTATCGATCTATTGTACTGATTCATGCCATTATTTTTATTCTCTTGGCATTTGGCTTGCTTGGAAAAACTTTAATCCTACCTTGTCATACCTTCGAACGAAATAAGAATAAATAAAAATAGATAGCTTCGATCACTCTCGACTTCCTTTCTTCTTCTCTCTCATATTTTAAAATCCACGGATAAAGAGAAACCTACACGATATAATAACGTTTACTTACCAATAATTGCGAAAAAAAAGAAAATATCAAAAATCCTTCTCGTTCTATAATTAAACAATTTTATATATATATATACGTGTACGTACTTTTTAAATATTTCCACACACACATATGTACACGTATACAGATGTGGAAGCGCTACAAGTAAAAACGCTATAATTGGCGGTAAGAGGGAGTATAAAAATTCGATCGCTCAGCCGTAATTTGGAGAGTGTCCGGTGGTGGCGGCCGGCTTGTCATAAACCGGATTTACTGTCGGGCTTCGTGAACTTTACGAGGATCGGCAAAACGTTGTGTACAAACGTTGTGGGTATATAAAAGGGGGGGAGGAAAGGGAGGAAAGGCGTAGGAGGCCGAGGGAAGGATCGGGGGGAAGGACAGGTTCAAAGAACTCCACGAATTATAGAAAATACGAGGGCCGGCCGGGCGGTTAATTTCTGCTACCCCTGCAGCTCGTGGAATTATTGAAAATGTCCGCGGATGAAACTTTTATCCGATACCTCGTTCGCCGGAAAGGAAACAGGATGCTCCCTTGAATTTATTTTGCGAAACCATCTCTCCCTCTCTCTCTCTCTCTCTCTCTTTCCTCTCTTTAGAAACTGCGAGTTTCTCCGATTAATCAATCAGATCAGTTGTAATTTCCAATTCGTATAAATAACAATGCTCACACAAACTTAAGATCCTCACCAACGATTCTCTTCCGTCAGATAACAACAGGCAATCATGCATTTTTTTCTGAATTTAAATTACGACGAATCAAGAAATAATCTTCGATCTTTCTTTAGAGAAACTGAACCGATTTTCTCAAATCTTCCGATCCAATTCCATGAAATTGGGAGAACGAAAATCCTCTCCTCGAGATGGCTTCGACTCGCCTATCCCAAGCTGTCAGAATGTCCCGTCCAGGGATCGGGGCACGAGCTACGTAACAGCAATTAACAGCATCGGCCAATTAATAACCGGCCGTTATAGATGCTGGCAGGGATCGTTTCGATCGCGTGGAATCGTATACACACGATGCCAGCTTCGTGCGCGGTGCTAGTGTGGTGTATATCGTTTCTATCCCCCCCTTCCGCCCTCTCGCCTCCCCACCACCTCCCCCGGCGAAACGCTCGGTGTATCGTATCCCTCTCCGTCCCCTCCCCCTCCGTGTATGGACCCCTCGCCCTGGACCTGGCCTCCACCGTGCATTCGCGTACACTCCACCTCCGTGTATGTGTGCGTGTGTGTGTGTGTGCGCGGCTAAAACGCAGGAAAGGGGGAACGTAATAGCCTCGCATGATACACCGCCATTAATCCGCGTATATACCCTTCCATACTTTGGAGGAATAGACACCTCGTACGCCTCGGTTTCATAGCCGGTTCATCAGCCGGATATCTCCTTCCCCTCCTCCCCTCCTCCTCCGTCCTCCCCCTCTCCCACTCCCTCGCCCCTTCCTGTCTTTTCCTCTCACTCGCGATGATTTAATTTCGCCCCCCCCGTCTTTTTCCCCTCTCCTCCCCTCCCCTCTCCTCTTGCTGCACAGCCTCTCCCCACGAAGATTCGGATGGGAGAGGATCGGATGACCAAGCCTCCCAGGAGGGGGTTGGATGGACGAATTTTGGGGGTTGTTTTTTTCCTTGTGTTGGAAGTGTTTGGAAGCGTTGGTTGGCGGAAGGATGGAGATCGGATGGATTTTAATAGACGGATTTTTTCTTTTTTCCTTTTCCTTTTTATTCCTCTTAATTTGAGATTCAATTTAAAATTTGAAAGAAACGAGAAGAAAATTTTGTTTAATTCCGAGTCAGAGTTAGAGAAAGAGAGAGAGAGAGAGAAAGAGGAGGGTGTTTTGTTTCGTCGATTAAATTCGGCTCTCGAATCTGAAAAAGAAAGGAAAGAATAAACGAATAATTTGGAACTGACCTGCAGGAACATTTCGCCGTCGAGATGATGATGGTCGTATGCGGCGAACGCCGCCAACTCCCTCGCCCGATAGTGAGAATCGTGGTGAGAATTTTCTTCCTTGTCTTTGTGCATCACCACTGTAAAAGAGATTTGAAAAAGGATTCGTTAATCGTGACTCTCACCTTCCATCCCTTCCCTTCCCCAAATTATTTAAAAGATCGATCTTTGCTCGATCTTTACGAATCGAAAAAAAAAGAAGAGGAGTCGAATAATTCCTCATAAGAGTCGCTTATCCGTTCCACTCTTTTCTCCCTTCTCTCCCTTCCTCTTTCGTGAAAGAGAATCGAGAAAGAAACGAAAAGGAAAGGGAGAAGTGGACGCCGCCACGTATCCTGCCCTCTTTATCTTCTCAAATCGGATCCTTCCGCTCGAGAGGAAACGGAGAACGGTTTCCACCGTTATCGAGCCGATGATAATCCCATCGTCGTCGGGCCGACGATTCTTCCGCGATCGGAGAGAAGGGAAGAAGGGGCATGGAACGAAAGGAAGGAGATTAATGGAAGGAGAAACGGAGAAGATCCGGCAATACGTGACAGGATACGTGAGCGACACTTCCTTTTAAGCCCTATAATATAACCCGTCGATCTCTCTTTCTCCCCGTCTTTACACCTGCCGTATCCCCTCCCTCCACCCCTCAACGTGCACGCACATAATTACGCTAAAAAAACGTGGCAAGATATCGGCCTCCGTTAAAAAAAAAGAAAGAGAGAAAAAGAAAGAATAACGTCGACTCCTCGCGATTCCAACGATTCGTCTCAATTTAAAACTCTCTCTCTCTCTCTCTCTCTCTCTCTCTCCTTTCATTCCAAGGGAAAAATTTCTTCTGACATTTCCCTTTAAAATATGGATTACGATGGTACAATTCCTCCTTCAATGGGATGCAACTTTCAAAATTCATATCATCGATATATATATACATGTATATATTTGTTATATACGAATAAGAGAAGCCATTGTCCCCCTCTCTTTCCCTCTCTCCTTCTTATCCATCGATGTAGATAAAAATCACCGAGAGACGAACACGTGATTCGTCGTAATTCTTCTCTTCTCTCGTGGAACAATTCGGTTCAACGTTCGAGCGGGAAGTGAAACTCGGTGTTACGAAGAGCGCGCGCGGACTACTCGGTCCCCCTCTCCTCCTCCTCCTCCCTCTTAACCCCCCTCGAGGTCGACACACGATTTTCGTATCATTTACACGAGGAAACCGATCGCGGCCGGGTAAAATACGATATTTGAGGAGTGGCGGGCCGAGGTAAAGTGAAAGCACGACGACGGTATCACCACCGCCGTGGCAGACCGTGTACGAATAAGAAAACAAGACCACCTGCGAGGTGGAGAGAAGCCGGATGATACGGAGTCCGCCGATGCGTTTCGAAAGCGAACAACCTCCTCCTCCACCTCCTCCACCTCCACCTTCTCGTGGAGCATTTAGCGTCGAAGGGCATCGATGCGTGCATGAAAGATGCGCGACTTGGCCGCTCGTAAAAAGGTGCACGCAATACTCCTCGGTGAAGCACGCGTGCGCCACGCGACCCTTCGGGCCAGTTTTCATCGTACTTGCCCGCTATCACCACCTACCACGCCGTTCCCTACACGGTATCCAACTTGATCCAACGTGTCTCTTAATGTTTACGTTACGTGGGTGGGGATCGAGGTGGACGAAGAACGTTTATCGAAATCGTTTCTTTTTTTTTTTCTTTAAAAGGGTCGGGCGTCTTTTTGAAGAGTCGAGGAAGATCGATGGAGAGGAATTGTTTCGATCGGAGAATGGAAAATCATCTCAATTTTCTTTCGCGTATAAATATATGGTAATTATTAAATTTTTCCAAGCGCCTTTTTTAAATTCGAAAAAGTTAATGGTGGATGAAAGCGTAATAACAACAATCATCTCAATTAAATTAATTACGTCAAGAGATTAAGTTCGCTCGTTCATTCAAGTTTATTAATTACTTTTTCTACGAATTATATATATATATATATATTAAAAAAAAAAAAAAAAAAAAAAAAAGAAGAATGAAAGAAACAGACAGCTCACGCGAGGATACATTTAACACTTATTAAAAAGAATTATGACATCCGTAATTTTTTGCATAATTGGGAGCAAAGTGCGAAAACTCGAAAGAAAGAATTAAAAGAGCGTGGAGGAACGCGAAAGAGAGAGAAAAAAAAGAGAGAAATATACGAATAATTAATTAACAAGATTCCTTAGATCGCGATCAAAAGTTCGAAAACAAATTCAGAGACGGCAAAAAAGAGAGATCGGGAAGCGCGTTAAAGTGATTAAAAGAATTATTATTAAATAATCGTATTAACCGACGTGCCGAATCGGAAAACAAATCGGAATAAAATTGAACGCGATAATTCACAACGAATCGCTTCGTTTCACCCCGTGTTACACCTGTAATTATCCGTACGTGTATGTATATACGCGAGCAGAACTAGTGCCGGAGTAATTACACCGTTCGTCACATCGATTCGTTCCCGCGCACAATTTTTAAATCCCCCCTTCTTCCCCCCTACGGATTGGTCCTGGCGGCGGAAGAGAGTCGGATCGATCGGGGCAGAAACACGGGCATTAGCCACGGTCATTAGCCGTGACGGAGCCATCTCGACCTCGAACGGTGGGAGGGAGGAAGCATTGAAAATCGAATTCGTCGTCAGGGTAAATAAAGCGCTGTGGGTGCGGGCCACGTATCCCCCACGTTATCTCGATGCTCATTCTAATGGGGGTCCTGTCCCAGAGGGTCGCGTGGCAGAAACGCGGCCGCAGAAACGACATTGCGTGCCACTATTTACGAGTGGGCAACCTCCGTGCGCCGCTCATCCTTCCTGCACGCGTCTCCTTTTCCTTCTATGAAACCCGGATCCCGAACCGGAGAATCGGGCTCGCCCATCTTCCTTCCTTCCTGTCCCTAATCGGGCCCGGCCAACGATCGTAATTTCTCCGATTCCTTCATCATTTTTGCCATCCTTACAGATCGCTTTTAAAATTTTATTCCATCACGGATGATTGTTTAAGATATCTTTCGAAATCCTCCGCGATAACTTCACCTTCAAAATTGCATTCAACTCTATCCAATAATATCTTAATGTAATAAAATATCTTTCGTAGCTTTCAAAACGACGATCCCCATAGTCGCAATATCTCCATAAATAACAAATATTATATATTATATTAAAAAATAGGATCACTCTCGTGCTTTGGAAAGTTTGGAGTCGGACGGGAAGAAAGGGGCTGCGCGAAATGGAAGAAAACTGCGATACCGATCGAGATCCGGCGATGCGAGAGAAGGGCGAGTCGGTCTTTTTTTTTAATAATAATTCCTTCCACGAGGTCGGATCCGAGCGGAAGCGACGGAATGAAAAGCGGAGCGGAGGCCAATCGGAATGCTCGGAGGGATCGGAGCGATGGCGTATACGCCAAGGGGATCCCTCCATCGAGTTCACCTCGTGTGTGCACGAGGCTCGAAACGCGTGAAACACGATCTTGCGAGGAGGGAGCGCGAAAGTTTGCTCGTCATGCTTGTTTGTCGAACGATTTAGGATACGTTTGCGAAGCTTGACACGCTTACCGAACACGGTGACGAGGAATCGAATTAGTCGAGCTGTTGACTGTCGGGCGTGGACGTGTCCATCATCCCCTTGTAGGCTTCTAATCTACTTTTACTAAAGCGTCCTCTCTTCTCCTTTTCCTTTTCTTTTCTTTTTTTTTTTTTTTCATTTATAGCAAATCTCTTCGAGTTGGTTTCGAGTGTTACTCATCTTTCGATAAAGAAGTCTTGAAGTCAATTTTCCCGTTTTCAAGAAGCCCTTCCAATCTCTTAACTTTTAATCTTTAATGCGAATATTCTGGTTTGTATATTTTTAATATGTTGGAAGTCTGTCAATTTTCTAATTTCCAGAAGCCTTCCCAATCTCTTAACTTTTAATCTTTCTGATTTGTATAATATATTGGAAGTCTATCAAGTCAATTTTTAAATTTCCAGAAGCCCTTCCAATCTCTTAAGTTTTAATCTTTAATACGAATATTCTGATTTGTATAATAGGAAGTCAATTTTTAAATTTCCAACTTCTTGATCTTTAATACGAATATTCTTTGTATAATGTGTTGGAAGTCTATCAAGTCAATTTTTAAATTTCCAGAAGCCTTTCCAACTTCTTGATCTTTAATACGAATATTCTGATTTGTATAATGTGTTGGAAGTCTATCAAGTCAATTTTTAAATTTCCAGAAGCCCTTTCAACCTCTTAACTTTTAATCTTTAATACGAATATTCTGATTTGCATAATGTGTTGGAAGTCTATCAAGTCAATTTTTAAATTTCCAGAAGCCCTTCCAATCTCTTAACTTTTAATCTTTAATACGAATATTCTGATTTGTATAATAGGAAGTCAATTTTTAAATTTCCAACTTCTTGATCTTTAATACGAATATTCTTTGTATAATGTGTTGGAAGTCTATCAAGTCAATTTTTAAATTTCCAGAAGCCTTTCCAACTTCTTGATCTTTAATACGAATATTCTGATTTGTATAATGTGTTGGAAGTCTATCAAGTCAATTTTTAAATTTCCAGAAGCCCTTTCAACCTCTTAACTTTTAATCTTTAATACGAATATTCTGATTTGCATAATGTGTTGGAAGTCTATCAAGTCAATTTTTAAATTTCCAGAAGCCCTTCCAACCTCTTAACTTTTAATCTTTAATACGAATATTCTGATTTGTATAATAGGAAGTCAATTTTTAAATTTCCAACTTCTTGATCTTTAATACGAATATTCTTTGTATAATGTGTTGGAAGTCTATCAAGTCAATTTTTAAATTTCCAGAAGCCTTTCCAACTTCTTGATCTTTAATACGAATATTCTGATTTGTATAATGTGTTGGAAGTCTATCAAGTCAATTTTTAAATTTCCAGAAGCCCTTTCAACCTCTTAACTTTTAATCTTTAATACGAATATTCTGATTTGTATAATGTGTTGGAAGTCTATCAAGTCAATTTTTAAATTTCCAGAAGCCCTTCCAACCTCTTAACTTTTAATCTTTAATACGAATATTCTGATTTGTATAATAGGAAGTCAATTTTTAAATTTCCAGAAGCCCTTCCAATCTCTTGATCTTTTATACTTTTAATATATTGGAAGTCTGTCAAGTCAATTTTTTAATTTCTAAAAATCTAACACCTTAACTCCTTTAATCTACGAATATTGCCTCGAAGAGTAAGAGGAGAAAGAGAAAAACTATTAAAACTTGAGATAATCTTCTCAACGCGTGATACAAAAGTTCTTCCTTCTTCTTTTTCACAACAGATTCGCCATTTCTTTTCCACGTGTCTACATACGCGGATTATAATTCATTCCGGTAATTGGATATTTAATGGAATCATTATTATCGACGATACGACGAGGAAGTATCGGCGCGATACTTGGCAAAAGTGACGGACGAAATTAAAAATCGCGGCTCGCCACGCCCATCGCATTTCGGGCCACGTGGACCGAAACAATCAACCGGTGGCACGCGCGTATCGAAGCGTTGATCGCTTCCTAATTGGGGCCGCGTCCGGCATCGCCGATCCCATTAATCATCGATCGATTATACGCTCAAGGAGATAATCACTTACTTAACCATTCACTTAGCCTCGGGACGAGTCTCCTTGCCGCGATGTGAAACGCAACGTCATCCCCCGAATATTCCGGGGGAAATAGCTTGATCGCCACGTTATTTGGACAGGGGATGCGTACGTCTAAATAAAGAAAAAGGTAGTCGCCAAATTGGCCTGAATTATTTTTCCTGGGTGTGCTTTGTTACGTTTCAAATCCATCTCTCTGTTCGCATTTGTCACATTATTGACATTTGATTTTTAAACATTCGTGGTTTACTGCTTGTCCACTTGTATATTTGAAAAGAAAAGAAAAATAATTAGAGAGATTTATTATAATTATATAGAGTCGTTGGAATTTGTAATATAAAATTATGGGAATAAATGAAATTGAGATTTATTCTATAAAAATCTCACGATCGAGAAAAAGAATATTAAATTTATCTCATATCTCAAATTTTTTACTTGAATTCACATCTATGTTTCTTTACATAATCTACGTTACATCCAACTTTAATAATTTTGATTTTCGTTCTTGGAGATCAAATCCTCTTGTATTTATCTCGTATCTCAAATTTTTGACTTGAACTTGCATCCTTTATGTTACATCCTTTATGTTACAATTTTAATAATTTTAATCTTCATTCTTGAAGATCAAATCCTCAACCTTCCATACTTTTCCATCTCTGCAAAAATAAGATCCTATATTAATCCAAGGATAATAATTCCAATATATCACATTTCTTCCAGACAACGAATCTTTAATCTTCATCCTTAAATCTCCAATCCTTGTGTCTCTTATTTCTCACTTGGACATTGTATCTATTCGTCTTTATATATATATATCTTTGTTACATCCAATCTCAATTAATAATTTTAATCTTCATTCTTGGAGATTTTTCAATTTACAATCATCGATCATTCAATTTCTTGGAGAATTAAAGTTTTCATCAGATCTCTCGTTTTGCAGCAAATACATTTCCATCTCTATACAACGATTGAATCGTGGAGTCCTCCCACAATTCCGATATATCTCTTATCCCAGACAACGAATCCTTCGAATCTTCACCCTTTCGCGAGATCAGGGATATAACCGCGAGCGAAACAGATGCGGACGAGCAATTAAAACGTTCGATCCAGCGTGGAGATAAATAATGGGCGAAAAGCATGGCGGAGGAGGGGCGCAGGCAGCGAAAGGTCACGACACTAGGACGGAACGCTCGATCGAGGAGGTAAATTGGTTCGCGTGGGGGAGGAGGAATAGGGCGATAATTGGCCGGGATAAGAGGCCTGGCCCGAGACGCGCAAGAAACGCGACGTATCGCCGCTTTTTTTCGGAAGGGGGAACGATCGAAAAAGACTTGGCCGAGTTGACGAAAAACCACTCCGTCTCTCGCGGCTTTATCGCGCCGCGGCCATTCGTCTCCGCGACGTAATCGAGCGAGGGAGCCGCCCGGGACGAGTGTATTAGCGGCCTGATAATCTTTCGCTATTTCGCTAGGAATCTAAAAAGTGATTTTCCGTCGTCCTCGATCGAGAATGATGGAAGAGAAGTGGATCGAGTAAATTTAACAAATCACACCAGATCCATGGGACTCGAAATTAAAAAAAATTTCTATATTAGGAATCAAGACTCGTGAATAATCGTAAAAGTAAAAATTTCGATGAAAATTGGCAAACATTCGAATCAAATCTGATCCATAGTATCCAAATTAAAAGTTTCGATGGAACGATAAAAAAAAAAAGAAAAAAAGAAAAAAAGAAAATTGGCAAGCATTTGAATCACACCTGATCCATAGAATTCGAAGCCAAGAATAATCATATCATAAATTAAAAGTTTTGATGCCATGATAAAAATTGGCAAACATTCGAATTACACTTGATCCATAAGATTCCAACTTTGAAATTGGACAAAATTTCGTTTCTATATTCAAAGCCAAGATTCGCAAATAATTGTATCCAAAATAAAAGTTTCGATGCCACGATAAAAATTGGCAAGCATTCGAATCACACCTGATCCATAGTATTCCAAATTAAAAATTTCGATGGAACGATAAAAAGAAAAAAAGAAAATTAGCAAGCATTCGAATCGCATTTGATCCATAGAATTCCTTTGAAATTGGACAAAATTTTCCCATATTCGAAGCCACGAATAATCGTATCCAAATTAAAAGTTTCGATGGCACGATAAAAATTGGCAAGCATTCGAATCACACCTGATCCATAGGATTCCAACTTTGAAATTGGAAAAAATTTCCCATATTCGAAGTCAAGACTCGTGAATAATCGCATCCAAAGTAAAAGTTTCAATGCCACGATAAAAATTGGCAAGCATTCGAATCACACCTGATCCATAGTATCCAAATTAAAAGTTTCGATGGGACGATAAAAAGGAAAAAAAGAAAATTGGCAAGCATTCGAATCGGATAAATTTAAAATTACACCTGATCCTCGAACCGAATCGTCAGAGCGGAGCGAAAGAAATTGCATCGGGGTAAGTATATTCGGCGCGTATACATAAACACACACACACACACACACACACACACAGACGCGCGATCTGATATCGGGCAGAGGCAGACGCCGACAGTTTTTATCGAGGCGACGAGCAGCGCAGCAGCGCACACCGAGGAAGAGAGTAGTTTTCGCAAGCGCTCTTTAGTGCTCGACGCCACGATACACTCGCGACCGGCCCCTGCCGCCTCTCTCCTATGCACAGTGACCGTATAAAGTAATCCGTCAGACAGAAGTGGGGTGATAATGCATGAGTGCGGTTGCCCCGCCCTATCCCTGTAACCGCGATAAAATCTCTCATTACGCAACGAAACGGACCCTCTGCCCGGCTAGACTGTTATCCTTAGACACCGACTCTAATAAACCATACGTATGTGGAAATTTATATTTTCATTTCGGGACCTATACCCTTCCCTGTCTTCGAGTCGACAACCCCTTTGCGAAAAAAGGGGTTCCGAAGCATTGCTCCTGCCGTTTCAATATATACTTGCGTTCTTCCAATATATTTCTCCGTGAACGAAATAATGAACGATATCGAATATTTCTCTTTCCTCTCTTCACTTTTTTTCAAGGTGTTTAATAACGAAAATTAATCTTGAATAAAGGCAATCTTAATTAGACGATTTAGACTCTCAAATGTATCCATTGGAGTCAAAGTTCTATCGCTGCTATCGTAATTTTCGTTAAATTTGATTCACAATCGTTTCGAAAAATTCTTATATCACGGATAACGTCGAAAGGTATATTGTGTTATATTTGCTCGCGAACAGATTCAAAGTTTCGAAAAATATCGAGAGCAACAATTTTTCATGAGAGAGAAAAAAGATAGAAACGATCAGAAGGATGAATCATAGAAATATTCAGCTCGATGACAAATCGGATTGACATTCGTCGCGGTAACAACGCGGATGACCGACAACAGGACCCATGACGTACGCATGGCCGCAATTACGAACATGATTACACGTCGTTGAAGGAAATGTGCACGAGGCACGGCACAAGCGTGTGTCATAAACGCGGCTAACGTGCCAATTTGTATCTATTGTTAATTAGCCTGCTAACAGCGAATTATCCTCAGACTGTGGATCGCGATTCTCTCTCTTTTCCTCCGATTTCTTTTGTTCTATCGTGCGTCACGTTTCAGCCTATCCTACCTTGATTTTTACCTTAATTAATTTCATCCTGTGCATGCACACACGGTGTCTTGGAAACAAGATGCAAAACGTATTTCCAACGTCCTTGAGAACGTTTTCCTTTCATCTCGCACATTTCTGTGTCTCGAATTTTTTCCAAGAAAATCTTCATTCGAGTTGGCTTAAATAAAAAAAATTATCTTGAAATAAAGGAACGAAGAAAGAATCCTTCGATTCCCAAGATAAACAAGATAAATATTAATAAAAATATAGACTCTCCCTATCTCTCTAATTTCACATTCTACGAAAATTGTGAAAAAATTGTAGAGAATGGATTTTCATTCGGGAGAACGTTGAACGAAATTTTCACGGAGTAGCCCTGGCGGAGAAGGGACAGCAGGAAAGCAGTTCTTAATGCCCGATGGACTCGTGTCAAGGTGATTCGAGCCGCAATCCCGAGCCGGAAACACGGCGCGCACAATCGCGCTCTATCATCATCGTGTGTGATCGTGATCTTGGTTTATCTTGGCTCGGCTTACGATCCATCGTTTCCCTCCACCCCCTCCGAGAATTTCACCCTTCGAACTTTACATTCGATGACGCAAAGACGACACGAGATTTCCTATTCTCGTAAAAAGATGAAAAAGAAGCTTTACTTTTTCACTCTTTTTTCTTTTCTTTCCTCTTTTCTTCCACAATTATTTTCCTTACGTTAAATTATTTTATTCTCCATCTTAGATTTTTCAGTTCGAGTTTCAAGTATTCGAGGGGACAGTTTACACGACTTTTTCAACCGTTTGACGTTTACACGGCCGAGCTTTAGTTTAGGGAGAGGGGAAGGAGTAATAATAAATGTACAGGTCGAACTAGGCCAAGCGAATAACTTACGTGTTAAGGGGACAGGGGGCGATAGAGAACGGCGATAAATAACGCGGTGTCAGGATGTTTTAAAAATATTTCAAAACCGACCCGAATCGCTAGTTAAAAAGGCGCCGCTCGACATTTATGGTAATCGGGGAAATTACTTTGTATAAAAGCCGATTAGAGGCCTATCAATCGTTCCTCTCTCTCTTTTTCTCTCTTAACCCTATCTCAACTTTTGACACTTTCAATGCTCGCAGATCTATCTGATTATTAACAATGAACGAGACGTCTCTAACGATAATTGGATAAAACTAAATCCCTTCCTTCTCCAGCTTATGTAAGCATTATAGTTTCTTAAAAATCCACCGATGGAAATTCGAAATTTCGCCGAAACCGAACAAAGACAATGCAATATTCATCGCGACGAAACGGAGGATTTTAATTGGACCAGAACGATCACTATCTCCCCATATCTAAAACCCAGCGCCGGTCGTCCCCTCTTCGAGATCCCGATCACGGATCCCTGGACAAGAGTAGCCACCATTGGCGTTCGAAAAATTCGAGGGAGGCGAGAGAGAGAGGAAGAGGGAGAGGCTCGAAAGGCAAATCACATTATAATTAGCTTGTACAGCTGTAGATACGAGGGCAAATTGTATTAATGCATTCCGCCGTCTCTATCTAAGAGGCCTATAAGCGGCACACAGTGTCCAGAGCGCGCAGTGGGCAGCTGTCGAGGCGTATACTGCCCCGCGACACGACATCGTCATTTATCACCGTTGGTTCGGGGGGCAAGCCTCGTGCAAGCCTTTTATACATTACCTAATGAGTTTCATAACCGAATTAAATTTTTCGGCCCGTACGGGTAAACGGGGCTGGGCGTCGTCGTTAAGGCATTAAAACATCGCCGGCCAAGATTAATCTGTGCCTCCATTAGCCGCCGACCGCGCGTATTCTCGTCCTCCCGAATGGTAAAAACAGCGAGACTTACCACTCCTTTATCCCTCGGATCCTCCTGCAGGGAATTTCATCCTTTCGATTCTTCCCTCGATAATTTCCCGATTCTTTCATCTTTCATTGTGTTATCATTTTGTCGTCTGCGTGTTGAAAGGATGCGAGTCGAAAGAAAAGGAAATTAGGATGAATTATAGGGGTAAATATGTGCTTGCCCGTAAAGCGACGAAACTTATTACTTTTTAGTTAATTAATGAGAGTGGTTTCATAATAGAATTTCTGAAAGATCAACAAAGGCGAAAGAAGCGAGGGAAAGAGAGAAATAAGAAGCGGGGGTGTATTTCGAAAGAAGAATGTCGAGGAACGTAAAGTACAGTCGTTGGCCAAAGTCTTCGTTCAAACATCGAAATTAAACCTTTTTATCGAAATAAATTATAATATTCGATGATAATTCATAGTAAATTCTCAAACGTGAGTATCGCATCGTGGAAAAATCTTCGAAGATTAAAAAAGAAAAACTTTGTTCTATATCCTATTCTATTCCATTCTACATTTTCCAAGTACACTTATACACTTTCCAAGTAAATTTTCCGTCGAATCTTTTCAAAAATGATCGGTGTTTCCAATAGTTCTAGATTTATCTAAAATTTCCCGAATGGAAATTGGATTAAAAAAAATCTCGAAACACGAAACACTTTCGCGAACGACTGTAGGTATAACTTTCCGCGTGTTGGCTCGTTCGGAAGCGATGTGCCAACACTCGAGAACCTGTGCAAACACTCGTTTGTTCGCCACTCGTGATGCTTCGATCGAGCAAAGGGTAATGTACTTTGCTTGTTCGCTCTCGATCCTCTCCACTCTCTGTCAGTCCCATTTTCTTAAAACATTCCTGACATCGAAATCACGATCCTAGTAAAAAAAAAAAATAATAAGAAAAATGTTTCGAAATCCATGAAAATGATACCCAATATACTTATCGAGAGTATCCCTTTCCCTCGATGTATCCAGACTTTAAATCAGAATTCCAGATTATCAAAAATCGACTCGAATCGATCGGAAAATCCATTTATTCCCAAGCGAGAATCGTAAAGAACGTGTATTTCAACTCCTCGAAACGAAAATAAAAATCTTGAACGATCAATCGCATCGTGACTTAAACGAGCAACAATTTCAACTTGTGCAAAAGAATAAAATTTGTCCCAAACCAAATCCTCTCCAATCACTCTCCACTCGTCCCTAATCTGATCAATTCGCTCGAACGAATCGTCCGATTTATAACAACGTTCGAAAAAGTTAAATTTTCTATTCGAGGAGGGGAGGGGACAACGAGGCGACAAACGTGCACGCGCGAAATCATTTAAAAGGAGGAGAGGACTCGCCGTTGTGGATCATCGATGGCCGCGGGAATCCGAAGGAGCATCCTTGTCCCTCCTCCTCTCCCTCTCCCCCTTGGCTCGTGCTTCTAACTAGAATGGATCGCCGTCATTTTTCAGGTAACCGGGACGACGAATACGAATCCAAGGGCCCGCAAACGAGCCCTGACAAAATACGGAAGGTGGGAATACATTATCCCGGCTCATTTGTACCGGTCTCCCTGTTTCCATGTTCCGTGCCTCCGCGACTCCTTGCGATCACGTCCCATGATTTGTGCTTGTCCATTCCGCGGAGGGACAAACAACTTCCTCCCCGATGTCGTTTCGAAAATGGAGAAAATTTTTTAATTCATTTCTTTCTCGAATTCGATCGATTCTCGATGAGAGAATTAATTATCGACAGAAATAAAATTCGCTAGAATTCGAGAAGCGATTAAGTAAAGATAGACGTGTATTAGATGTTGAAGTATTGTTGCTAGTGGAATTCTTGATTGATTGATTCGATCTTCTGCGTGGATTGTAGAAGAAGGAGTAGCGTTTCAGTGTGAAGAGAATTGTTGAGGCTTGTTTAATTTTATTAAATTATGAATGACGAGTCAAAACAAACTAATCGACAAATGAATTACAACGCTCCAGAGAGTAAGAAGAATTTCAGATCGTGAAAGAGTCAAAGAAGTCACGTAGAAATAAATGCGTATATTTATAGAAATAATAAATTGATAAAGTTCGAGTCCAAATCTTGCAAGGAATTCCAGAAAAATTAAAATTTTAACAAATCTCGATTAATTTCCAACATTTTGTATAATCGATAAGAGGACGGGATAAAATGGCTAATTAGAAATATGAAAATTGAGAAGAAATATGTAGATTAAAAATAATAATTAGATCGCTCTTAGGAACGAGAGATGAAATTTGGACATTTCGTTCCGATATGTATTCCTGGAACGTATCAAGTAACGAGATTTCGCCGTGATATTTTCCATTCGTCTCATTCGATTGAAAACAGAAGTGGAGGAACTCGTTTCCCAAAGGACGAAGGAAAAAGCGAAACGAGCAAATCGAAGAGTCACGCCTCAAGAGAGACATTTCCTCGTTCTAGAGGCCGCTAAGTGGCCGTATTGTGATAATTACGAGCGCAAGCTGTTTCCCTGCATCGAGAGGGGCCGAACCATTACCTCTATCCGCAGCAACCCTCGTCCAAATTTCGCGATCGAACCTACGTCATCCGCCTGATTTTATCGAATTTAATTAGAAGCAACCACTCTCTTTCTCTCTCTTTTCTCTTGTCACCCGCCATTAAATTTCCATTAATCCGTCTCTTCGTACGTACCCCCTCGTGCCTAATTATTATTTCGTCTTCTTCTATTCGAGAATGTCGTTTGCACTATTGCACGTGTCAATCTTTATCCTTCATTTCTGTGTTATTTCTTTTGAATATAAAATCTATTTATTCACGCGTTTCTTTTTTTTAAAGAAATTTTGTGCACCAATTTTTTCGGAGTATACACTCGAATGGAAAAGAGAATTTTAAAAATTAAATCGTTAAAAACAGGAATAATAATAATAAAAAATTATAAATTTCTATTCTTCAGATACCATTAAAGCAACTGTTGCTCGAAAAAAATTATACGCCAAATCATTCATTCGAGCAAAAATTCTAAAATATGGAGGATCCATGGCCGAAGTAATCGATAGCAATTAATTAAGAGGCGAAGGAAACGTTGATTACGAGAGAATCGATCGCCTAATGATACGGAACGTCGTGCAACATCGTGTTTCCGAACGCACGTGTGTGTACACATAAAGGAAAGAGAGAGAGAGAGAGAGAGAGAGAGAGAGAGAGAGAGAGAGGTGGACTGTTTTAACGTGAGACAGATCCAGGGGCTAATAGCGGCTCGCAATTACAGATTTTATCGGCGGCGCATCTTCCTTTGCTTACAGCGGCGGTTTCTCGGTTGGAAATAATGCCGAGCAGTGGCAGCTTGCAATAATAAAACGGAAACCTCGTTATTTCAACTGAGAAATTAATGCGATCGGGACCTGTGTTCGTTTATTAACGTCCCTCCTTCTATTCCTCTCGCGATCCTCTTGCGTCCACACCGTCCGATCCTATGCTCCAAGATTTTATCGAACGTCCGCCAAATTGTCCCTTGTCTAAGTGACGAGTACGTGCTCGAAATTTTGAATATTTTACGTAACATCCTCTTTCCTTTCCGCATTTCGATTTATTTTCAGCCTCGTGTCTCTGGAATCTTTTCTTTTCCAACAGTCGATCTATCTATATAACAAATAATTTATGAATAAAAATTATCTCGAGACTATGAGATTAATCTTACATTAAAAATATTTTAGTCTTACATTAAAAATAAGCGAGTACGAATAAGCATAAGACTCCGTTGGATCTTCAATATTTTCCTCAATAAAGTTTATCGATCGTGAAAGAGAAATCGTGGGACGAAGTTGAGAAGAATCGAAGGAATAGAAGGAGGAATGAGCCGCGTGCAAAAGTTGATTCGATTACACGGTTCAAACGAAATTTCTAATTTAATTAGTCTCGTAGTACATTGGCAGGACTTTTTGCCTTCTTTCGAGAGAGTTCGCGTGCTCGCTCATACACGTGAACCCCCGGCTGTCGAATTCAAATTAACCCCCCTCCAGGCAGGGTTAGCAGGAGTCGAGCAATTTTCTTCTCCCACTCTGTCCTGCTCCTGATAAATCGTGCATTTATGCTCGAATCCCCATCTCGACAACAAGATAACGAAGAATTAATTAATCTTACTTGTCTTGCTTTAAATTTTAGAATTTCGAATCCTTTGCACGATATCTTTTTCCCTCCAATTTTTTCCCCTTTCCACGTGTGTCACAGTTTATTTCGAAAAACAAAGGGAATTTTTAAAAATCCTCCAGGAATCCCAATAAAATTTCTCTATCCTTCAAGATCCATCATTGAAAATCGAGAGTCACGGTTCTCCTTTAACGAAAATCTTATTTTCTTCGAACTCGTTTCAATATTTCCTTTGAATTTTATTCTATTCCTATCTTCTAATCTCCCAGATATTACATACATTTCCATAATACTTTAATGAAAGTTAAAGCGAGGAATGGAATTACAGAGTCGAAGAGGATATGCTCTCAATGCTCGACAATAATGCAAATTCGTATCCAAGTGTCGTGGACGTGTTTCTAAGCAGATGTTCGGCCACTTAGCGCTCGCCTAAGAGAGCGCCTCTCTATCGAGCAGCTGTTTGCTGCGTTTCACGCGGGTCCGCGATTTCTAACGAACTTCTAAATTACCTACGTTGTTTCTCTTTCCGTTCCCTCTCTTTTTGCGACTGATTACGATAATATCTGGCCCGGCTCGTTACGAGAAGACGATCGCGAAAAAAACGGCCCCCCTTTTCGTCCGCTAATGCGTCCAACCAAAGATACGAATAGAGACACGAGTTTCGACGAGTCAATCGTGTAAATCGCTCCATGATCCACGCCCTTCGGTTGTAAAACTCGCCTTAAGAGATTAATCTGTATATCCTTTAATTGGTTCCTCGACTCGATTCGAGACAGGGAGAAAGAGAGAGAGAGAGAGAGAGGAGGAGAGGAAAATTAATAATGGAAGGAAGATTGGTTGGCGCGCAACATCTCACGTGCGGGCATTAAAATCACCTGCTTTATCGCGATTTCTCGTTTATCCCTCCTGGATAAATAAATACACGTACATGTGGGTATACAAGCGATATTTTTAAAGGTATTCGGGCGACGATATTTTTTTGATTCGTTTCAACGATTTCTTTTGTCGAGGTAGATGATTATTCGTTTGAAAAAGAAGGGAGATTCAATTAATAACGCTTCGATCCTCTTGGGAAGAAATAATATACACGTGAGAATAAGAATCTCTTCTTTCTCTTTCTTTCTTATCCTTAATTTTTAATCTTTCATCTAATCGTTGATTAATAATTTAGAAACGATGAAAGATTTCGATTTCGTTTCATTACGTTTCAATTTTTCATTCAATTGACAATCAAGCACAGCCAATCTCTTCTCTCTCTCTCTTTCTTTTCTTTATTCTTTTTTCTTTTGAAGTAGACGAGATCACGAGCAGGTGAATGGCAGGTATCGTGTCGAGTATATCCAGAGATATCGTTATTCGGGCGCAGCGTCGTCGTCGACTGGTGGGGTGAGTTCTCTCGGGGGGTTGCGAGTTATCTCGGGGCCAAATCGGGCCGCAATTAGCGGAGGCAAAGCAGGAAGCGGGCAAACCAACGTGATACCACTCGAATTCAAAATTTCATTAATTAATACGCCTCGAAACGAATGATATACTTTTTTTTTTTTACGTTGAGTTATATTTTTCCACGTCTTATTGCACAGAGCGAGACTGATTTGCGAAATATTTCTCGATCATTTGTTACAGATTAGATTCTAGAATCTGAGAAAAATTTCTCAATTACGAAATGATTTAAGAAACTCGTAGATAAGAAATGATATATAAATCGCGTCGATATTCAGTCGATTAATTTCTTTTCGCGAGAATGAACAAGAACAACTTTCAAGAAATTCAGGAATTATCTGAATAACGAAGATGTCACATCGACGATGTTAAATATCTTCCAAATTCTAAGAGTGTTTCTCCTCCTCTTCTTTTCTTCATCTCGTTCCTTTCTCGAACGAGATGCAACAAGGGAAGGGGAGAAGGCGATCGTTTTGAAGAACGGTGACGAGTCAAACAGGCAAGAAACACATTTCAGGGTTCTAAGACACTGGAAACCTTTCGCGGTGGATCGCAGCATGGACGCGCAGTGGATCTACAGCTAATCCACTTATGGTATCCGATGTCGAATACACTGTCCGGTGTTCGGTTTCACCGTAAATAACAACGACGAGCCGGCTAATTCGCAAATCTTCTCAGAAAGCGCGAGATTGCGCGCCAAGGAAAGCACGTGAAATAGAGGGAATAAACGGATATAATATCCCTTTCGGAGGGGGAGGGGAGATAATTCGCGGATCACGCGCGACAATTCGCGCCGCATTTTTCGTGTCATCATCGATACCTGTAGTTTTATTTCGTCGTCCATCTTTTTTTTCTTTTCGAGTTGGATTTGTCTACCATATTTCGCTCGATTCTTCTTTTTTTCAGTTTCCTTCTTAACATTCATCGAACGTAAGAAAATATACAGGGTGTCTCTCTTGATTTTATATCGTTGTTATTATTATTCTGTCGCGGAGGGAAACGTTGAAATCAGAGAGAGAGAGAAAAGAACGTTGAATGTTTTCGAGATGATTTCTCTATAAAATGGAATCATTGAATCTTTAACATTCTTTATATAAACAATATATTAATCTATTTATGCTTAAACAAGTATTATTAATTTACTAGATATTTCAATTTTGAATATAATGTATCGTATATGAAGAACGAAGAATTATTTTCTGAGCATACGTATATATATATATATATATATATATATATATATATATATATCTTTTTGCAGGATTATTTATTTTTTCTTCTTGCTCGATCGAAAAATACTTGGATCTCTTCAAATTAGATAACTTGAAGGATAATTCACTGGCTCAACGTCAACACGAATTTTCGCGAAAAAATGATTAAACCGCGAATAACCTGGATTAAAAGGATGGAAAGGGGATGATTTTTCGTTGGACGAAAAGATGGTGGAGGCGAAAAAATATTCACGGGGCGCGTTATCGCGACACCTCGCCGCTCGTGAATCTCGTCTCGAGGAGGGGAGGGTTCCA
This sequence comes from Apis mellifera, assembly GCF_003254395.2. NCBI lineage: Eukaryota > Metazoa > Arthropoda > Insecta > Hymenoptera > Apidae > Apis > Apis mellifera. The sequence continues at coordinate 6,037,973 of NC_037645.1, forward strand.
CGCGGATTCCAGCAAGCGAGACCGCTCATTAGCATCATAATAACGAGCCTATATGTCTTTGAGCCGGTCGATTTACGATGCCGTGTCGCGCAGTTGATGCGTATTGGTGCCGCGTATATATCCGGGCGCCGCGAACAAGGTGTAAGGTAACATCGCGCTCCTCGATTTCGGACCACACCGATCGTCGCGCGCCATCTGGATCCTCGAACCTGGAGAAACACAGGTTCGTTATTCATTTTGACCAATCGTGACGAGGAATTTGACGTTTGTTGTGAAAAAAAAAATTTTGCTTACTTAACTGATGATGAGTTAGTGACGGATTTGAATTTGAGTTTGGATATGGATTATAGTATAACTATATAAAAATAAATTAAATTTATTGGAATGGGGTAAAAAATTTGATGTTATTGCGTTTGATTGATCAGCGATTTTATTAGGAAAAATTTATTAGTCGAAGTTAAAAGTTGCTTCGATTAATTCAAATTGTCCAAAACGTAATAATAATTACAGTACCGAAAAATGGCCAAGAATATTGTTCAAGCATTTTTAATCACTTAAAGTTTTTACTAGTTGCTTTTTCTCTTTCAATTTTCCAACTCTATTAATTTTATTTTATCACTAGTATAACACTAGTATTCACTAGAAATATTCCTTTCTATATTTCTATATTTGAAAGAGCAGAGATTTGGAAGTTCTCTCTTGGAGAATGAAACAGAATAATTGGTTAAAAATTGTTTCATAAATGATACTTGAACAATTTCAATTGAAATGAAAGAAGAGATTAAAAAATATCGAATGAAATATAAAATATGAAACTGTCCGTCTGTCATCGAACGAACCAAGTTCGCGAGGCAAACACGACGCGAAGTATCATTCGGTGATAAAATAAAGGACGAGGATCTCGAGCAAGAAAGGTATAAAGTATCGTCGCGTCCCATTGCGGACCACCCTGAAGCGGTCTCAGCCGGCGTTCCTCGCCATCACCTGCCCCGACCTACGAACAGAAACAACACTTCGATTTTCCAGCCACGTTTCTTCTTATTACCACTTTATCACGATCCATCGATCCACATGTCTCTCCTTCCCTCCCCTTTCGGACGAGAAAATAAATCTCGTGATAAATAATTTCATTCTTCGAGATCTCCTTTAAACAATCTCCCCAGAAACTCCACGTTTTCCCCAACTCGATACACACGTATACACGTACGTACACGCTTAATAAGCAACGAGTTATACGCTGTACGTTTGCCAAATTGTGCGCAATAAATACGGAGCCGATTCACTGGAACGGTTAACCACATCCTCGCCTCCAACCCGTCGAATTATACGTATTACACCCCATTCCGCGGGATTTCGAGCCGAATCTTTAAGGATATTAGACAATGAATGCATGGGAGGAGGGGTAGAGAGCGAGGCACGAAGCGAGGCGGATCATCTGCATAATGACGTGCCCGCCGAAAGCACGGGGGCCTCCCGTTCATTTCCAGCAATTGGCGTGCATCTGGGATGGATTGGGAATCGGCCGCGGGTTTACGAGCCGGCCGATCGATATCGATCGTTATCGACGATGTTTCCCTCGATTATGTTTCTTTAATTACGCGCCGATTATTGCGGATCGCCCTTTCCAAGAACGCCGCCCTTCCCGTGAACGATGAATCGATCGTTCCCCTGGCTATACCCGGCTCTTCTTTCCCCGAGAATCCGATCGGGATCGTTAAAGAATCCTCCGATTCGTCGATCGACCAAGATCCTACGAGGAATCTTTCTAATATTGTTGTAGATTGTTTTAGAAGATTGGCAAGTTTTTTCTAACATCGAAGCGTAGAATTATATTTAAAATTATAATTTATTATTAGCAGTTCCATTTAGGATCTCTAGAAAATTTCTATCATCTCTTGATAGTATGATTAATAATAGTATCGATCATTTGTATTCGTTTCTTTTTTTTTCTTTTCTTCTCCCGTTTTCTTACGGGGAATAGAAATGTCGAAAATTTGGAAGAAAGGAAAATGGGTGAAATTGAATGGTTCGGTTTTCAGAACGTTAGCCGACATCGACATCGGGCTCGATCTCCGCGTGTAGAGAGCAGTTTCGATAATTTCCAGGCAGGACAGGCCGGCGCACGCGCCTCCGGCCGGAAGTACTTAAATCCATCATGGCGCCCACCGGAAACCGCCTGAGTCACTCGCGTAATCGTACCTCCTCCCGATGTATCGATTTTCCTGGACGTTTCTGCGAGGCCTGGTTCGCCCAGACTTCTCCTTTATCTCCACTCTTTCTGTCGCACGTTTATTCCCCCCAACTCGTGAAAACTCGCTTTTCGCATCCCTTTCTTTATCATCGCCGCGTTTCGCGAAAAATTTTCTATAAATACCAGAAATGTTTTTGAGAAATATTCTTTCTCGAAAATTGACCAGCCACCTTTTCTTAACGTAAAAAATTCCCCTTTTTCGATAATCGATCGTATTCCAAAAATTATCTCGTTAAAGATATTCACGAAAATGTTTCAAAAGCTACTAATATTTGCTTTCTTTAAAACTCCTTTAAATAATTCCAAAAACTTTTAACTTTTCGAGAAAAAAAAATGTGCAAGGAAATGTTTGGTTATATCTACTTTCTTCGAAAGAATAAAACGCACCATTGAAGGCTACCCTTTGTCACAACCGATCACGAATCAGAACTAGAATAAATCAGACCAGAATAATATCAAAGAAATGCTTTGATTAAAAATCCTGTGCGAACCAAAACCCGACTCGACTCGACTCGACTCGACTCGATTCGGCTCGGCTCGTCTTTTTCCCGGAATCGAATTCGAGCGAGTTGATTTAATTACTCGGGTTGTTTTATCAGAATTTTCGCGGAATCTCGGTCGTCCCACTTATTCACCTACCCACGATCGTATCGTGTAATTTCGGACCGGTGTAATTGCACACGGGACGCGTGCGCGCCGGCTGTTGATTTATCGCGAGACGTTTCGTTACGTGTGACTACTAGCCCCTCCTCCCCCCACTGGTTAACTATTCCTCGTTACACACCTCAACGTTGTTGAACGCTTCGAAATTTTCAATCCAACCACGACGGCCATCCACTCGGCGAAATTCCTCGTGTCGTTCGATGTTCATTAGTTGACCGCCGCGTTTCTTACATTCGATCGTTCCGTTCCGTGAAATCTGCACGCAATCTCGGATAAAATTTCGCAACTCGAGTATCGAATTTTCCAAGAAATTCCGATTATCCCGCCAACAATTGTCGATCAACAGTTTCGAACGGAATTTAACTTTGTCGCATCGATGAATATTTCCGATCAATTTTCGAATAGGATTCGTTTCGTTTGTTCAGCAAATAAATTTGCAATATCATTTTTTCTTATCGATATTTTTTTATAAGATATGAATATTAAAACTTGTCAACGACGATGGAAAGGACGTTCGATAACATCGTCCACGTAAGACAAATAATAATTAGGCCAAGGGTTAGTTTCTCGCCGATTCATGTCACCCCATTTTAACGTAATTTCGTATGAGAAATTGCTCGAAAAGATCATCAATTCTCGATGCAAAATTCGAAACACCGTGAAATGCAAAAACCGTGGTTGCACGCTTGGAAACTCGTTCGACCTCGACAACCCTTCGTGCGAGGATTGCTATTTCTCGATCGCACAGGCGACGATTAATTAAAGAAGAAGAAGAAGAAGAAAAACAGAGAGTCCGGAGAGATGGAATTTAAAGGGGTGGATTGATCGAGGAGTAAGAAAAAGGATAGAACGAACACGCCCCGCGGTCGGTTTTATCGTCGGAACGATATAGAAGGAGGAAGAAGAAGGTACCAGGGTGGTCGTTTCAGGCCACCGAGAGATCGATAAAGTCTGCCACCGAGAAGGTTCACCTCGTTCAACCCTCCTCGCCCGAGGAGGGTTAACTCGAGCCCGAGTCAATTGTTCTCTAATCGTAAACTTTCTCAAATTGCCCCGACTCCCTTGAAAATCGATCTCGTGTAAAAACGAACTGTGCCCCCTCTCTCTTTCTCTCTCTCTCTCTCCTCAATCTTCAATAAGAAATCTGATGGAAGACGTTGCTACTTAAACAAGATCCCAAGACAATGGATACAAGAATAAGTTCAATCGTTTGGAGAGGTCACTTTTGTTCGAGAGGGGGTGTAGATATCGCCATTTCCAGGTCAAAGGATTGGTTTACGACGCCAATGAAATCGTGACATCTTTGGAAAATTCGTTATTCGATATACGGATAAGATGGAACGGCAAAGATTGGAGAAATTTTCCCAAACGAGTCATCGAGCGGTTTTCCATGGAAGGGCGGGAAAGCAGAAGGATGAAATCAGCTGAGCATGCAGAGGGGCCACGTGGCGGGCCTATCCCCGTGGAAAGGGGAATTGGCAAGAAATATATATATATAGACCCAATGACAGGGGTCAGAGGCATTTTTAACAAGCGGTTCCCTTCGAACGACGAGGATCTAATAAATCCTTCGGCGGGGATCAAACCTGACACTGTTCCTCGCCTTGGATCAATCGTCGGCCCTCGATTGATATTAATGACACCTTTTAACCCCTTTGGCCGGCTACCGAGTCCGCTCGACGGATATCAGAAATGATTCCGGGGCCCGGCATGAGTAACGGCAACCGGCCGACATAAATCTTTCTGTAACGCTTCGCGGATAAGCGCTTTCAACCAACATTTATTCCGATCCTTCGTTTTCGCAATCTTGTCTCATCTCTGTCTATGGTGAGTGTTTTAAATTTTCTGCTCTCAACGAATTCGAAATTCGAATCTTAATAGAATCTTTTGTAAATTTTGATCGATCTAAAGTTCATAGATCCACCGTTAATAGTTTCATCTCGAGCCTTTGTCATCATTGTTAATAGATCTTCGTAAATTCATTCTAAAATTCGTAGATCCACTGTTTCATCTCGAGCCTATTCCAAAAAATTCTTATTTCAATATATAAATAACGGGTCAAAATGTATTTTCTAAATTGCAAAAGATTTTACTTTCATTCATTCAAATTTGAATTCGTTAATAGATCTTCGTAAATTCATTCGAAAATTCGTAGATCCACTGTTTCATTTCGAGTCTATCCCAAAAAATTTTTATTTTGATATATAAATAGCGAGTCAAAATGTATTTTCGGCTTCTAAATTCCAAAAGATTTTATTTTCATTTATTCAAATTTGAATTCGTTGTTAATAGATCTTTGTAAATTTTGATCGATCCTAATCTCTCGGATAATTCATTCTAAAATTCGTGATTCCATGATTAATCCATTCTTATTTCGATAAATATAAAAGATCTTACCTTTATTCGTTATAATTTGCTCTACTTAAACGTACTTCAAGTCTAGTTCTCAAGTTTTTTGAAGATTCGAAATATTTTCACTTCTGAACGTTTCATATCAATAATATAATTCAACGAATACTCTTTGGAAATTGTGTCCAGTTAAGAAACTTACTGTAAATTCTAATACACCGATTAACATTAGCAGAAATATATATTCATATGTATATGCACGGATCATTTAATGGTCCTGAAACGCGCTTGTAATTACGCAGTGCCGGGAGTCATTCATATTGCACGAGAGTCCGTGCAAGCCAAGGTGATGCATGGGTCCGCCACGACGTTGCCTACGTCGAAACATATGTTGCGATATTTCTAACGGTGCTGGCCGCTTGTGTCAACTCTCGTTCTTGCTTCGTTTTCTCTTAACGCGTCGCACGCCACCCATCCGGATATCCATCGTCCGTTTCCTTCATCGTGCCCGCTACATTTGTCGGTAACAACACGATGATTCACAATTTTTCAAGATAAACCGGATCGATTCAAATCGATGCGAATTCTTGTACAAATTCTTGTTACAAAGAAAAAAAAGCAAGAAATAGTCCAATATTCCTTTCCTTTCTCAATTTTTCCAACGAGATTGAAATGAAATAAACGATCGTCTTTTACACTTTTACGAATAATAATAAACGAATGTTAAAAATTTTGTCAGAGAAAATTAAATGGCCGAACGTATCGAGGATTAATCATCCTATCATCTGGACGTAGTCATTAGCCAGAAGTCAGCCAGGGCCCGATTAATTCTCAATGCTTTTATTTCAACCACTTTGTCCTTGTCCGTGGCCGCGTACCTGGCACGTGTGCCTTTCTGGAATCGTAACAAAGTCCCCCACGGCCGTCGTACCTACGGGATACCGCCCTTTTCGTATAATTGCTTTGTTTATCGTCCCCAATCAGGGCGCCGCTATTAGCATATAGGCGAACCCTGGCTCCCTTCCCCCTTTCCCTTTTTTCTTCCTTCCTTCCTTCCCTTCTTTTGTTTTCTTCTCTTCTTCTTCTTCTTCTTCTTCGTTTCTTCTCCTCCTAAACTTTCACGTTGAAATCTAGTCTAGGCTAAAAACTTGCTTGTCTTTCCTTAATTTCCCTTAACAACGTCCATCGTGTCTTTTAGATCGATCATTTTTGCTCAGAAGAGATTAGTTTAGATAAAAATATTCACTGTATATAATTTTCGATTCTTCTCGAATTGCGTACGCGGAACAATTAACATTTTCATAGCGTGACGTCGTCTTTGGTCATTTCATGTTTTTTTTCCAGAGTTTCTTAGACGATTCTTGGGAGACGCTTTGCAGCGTCACCGAGAAATCAATTCCTCGCGAGGATGCATATTTTACGAGGCTCGGCTCCGTTCGAAACTCGATCGATCCATTCCTCTTCATCGTCGAAATGCGATTCACCTCTCGAAATCGAGATCGAAAAATTACATCGGATACAACGAATAATCGTGTAATTTCCTTCTTCGATTTCTAAGCGATCGATACGAAGGATGGAATTCATGGAATTGTGAAAAGTGAAAAATCGATCGGCAGATGCGAGGAGTAAGACGTTCCACGGCGTAGGCGGCAGGAATCAAAACGCTCGGACGAGTGATTCAGCGAGAAGGGCGAAACACAAGGTGTGACGAACGAAAATGACACGGGGAGCTGGTTAAACCGGCGGGGCGAGGCGCTTATTGACGCCGCTTTCATCCCCGCAGCTGCATTCATCCTTGATCGAACTCATATTGACTCGCAGCTGATGTCGATAGCGCCAAGCAGAAAATTCCAATTCGACTCCCGATTTTAAATAATCGTTTTTGGAAAATTTATTTAAATCCCAATTTCAAAAACTTAAAATTCTACCAAGTAAGAAGATTCCTCTTCGATTCCAAAATTGTTCAAAAGAATTCTAAACGTTTCGATTTTTATCAGTATCCTTACCTAGAAAAAAAATAATCACTTGAAATTCCAAAAAACTTGAAATTCCACCTAGTAACAAGATTTTTCTTCGATTCCAAAATTGCAATTGTTCAAAAGAATTCTAAACGTTTCGATTTTTATCAGTATCTTTACCTAGAAAAAAAATAATCACTTGAAATTCCAAAAAACTTAAAATTCCACCGAGTAACAAGATTCTTCTTCGATTCCAAAATTGGAATTGTTAAAAAAATTCCAAACTTTTCAAGTTTGGTCAGTATCCTTACCTAGAAACACATTCCATTTTCAAATCCTAATTCCAAATAATCACTTGAAATTCCAAAAACTTAAAATTCTATCGCGTAAGAAAATTCCTCTTCGATTGCAAAATTGGGATTCTTAAAAAAATTCCAAACTTTTCGACTTTGGTTAATATTCTTATACCTACATACGTGTTCCAATTCATCCCTAATTCCAAATAATGATCCATATAAATACAATAATTGCTTTAGAAAATTTATTCGAATCTCGATTCTAAGAAACTTAAAATTCCACCGAGTAAGAAGATTTTCGATTTTGATCAATATTTTTGATCTAGATACCTGTTCCAATTCATCCCCAATTCCAAATAATGATCCACGTATAATAATCGCTTTAGAAAATTTATTCGAATTCCAATTCCAAGTACTTGAAATTCCATTTTTTCGATTGCAAAATTGGGATTACTCCAAAAATTCCAAATTTTTCGGTCAATATTTTTATACCTGTTCCAATTCATCCCCGATTCCAAATAATGATCCACGCCTATAATAATCGCCTTAGAAAATTTATTCGAATCCCAATTCCAAGTAATTAATCTAAATTCCAGCTAGCAAGAAGATTCCTGTTGGATCGCAAAATTGGTATTATTCCAAAAATTTCCAAAACTTTTCGACTTTGGTCCGTATCCTTGCCTAGAAACACGTGTCGCGGTGACGAATAGTCCGCATACCAGTATAACCGGAGTAACACGATCCCGAACGCGTGTAAAAGGAGCCCCCCGATTCGAGCCAAGTCGGCCAAAATTGCACGCCTGATCCTCACGAATCGGCGCGTTTCGTCGTATTCGTAATCGCGGCCTCCTTTGACATTCCTCTCACGCGGCGAGGGGCAACCGTGAGCGTTGCTACAGGTCGTTTCACGGTGATTCCCCGAGTGCCCGATCCGCGCAGGCTTGCGTAGAAAACCTGAAAGACGATCACGGTCGCCCGGCGTCCCGCCGTGGCCCGGGCCTCGTGTTACCTAGAGGCCTTCATTAGACTGACACTGATGGCGAATCGCCGCCACGAATCACGTAATCCTCTCCCCTCACGCTCTCCCTCTCCCATTTGCCGGATCGAAGGGGCATCAGGAGGGGGGGGAGGAGGAGGAGGCGAGCGCAACACGAGCCTCGGCTCCCTCGCGAGCCGAGGAGAAGTCCGATTCCACTCTGGGCCATTTCCACTCGAGCCACGACCTTTAATGAGAGGGTTCTTACCCGAGAGACGATTCCCCGCCATCTGTGATCCGTGTTCTCTCCCCCTTCTCTCCTCTGTGTGCTTTGTTTTCCCGGGAAAGGATCAGTGAAATGGATAGACGGACTTTGAAGTTTCGAAGTTGGACGCCGTTTCGCGAGAAAACAGGAAACGGATCTCGTTTCTTCCATCATTCGATGGATTATTGAACGCGTTGAAAAAGTATTATAATATGAATAGTTAGAAATTTGGAACGAAGTTGGTTTAAGTAAATCAGAGGCTATTACAATTGTTCAACATTTTTCGTATCTTTAACTTTGCAATTATTATTTCTTTCGAACGGTAAATTATCGAGGTATGGAAATAACTTTATTCGTGACTTGGACTAATAAATTTTGCCCATCACTTCGTCCCCGAACTGAACTACGTAATATGGATTTCTAGCGGGGATAATATATTTCAGTCGCAAGAAAAAAAGAAAAGAAAAGAGAAGGAAAAGTGAAATTGAGGAACGATTTCTCGTCCAAATATCTTATACGGCTCGTTCGAAATTCGTATCGAGCGTCCTCTCGATAAAATTCCGGATTGATGGCCGATCGAACAGCGTTTTTTTTCTTCCTGGCGCAAGTTCGAAGCGAACTCGATTTGGCGCAGCTGTACTCTTTCGAATATTCGGGAAAGAGCGCCCCTCTCGCGGATACCGTGAGACGCGCCAGCTGCTGGAGGTGGATGATAGATTTACGGCGAATCATTTTACACGGCTATTTGGGATACGCCGCGCCAAGAAATATTATCGACGTTAACTCTCGAAAAGCGACGGCGAGAGGGCACAAAGAGAATGTTGAAACGCGATATCGTGTCGCCTCAACCCGTTTTTCAGGCTTTCCTCCCGTTAACCTGCCTCGTTTCGTCGCGGCGTCTCTCGCCGTGGATACGCTTGTCACGCTTCGTATAAAATGTTTAAAAAAAAAAAAAGAACGGAAGAATCTTCGTCGATGTTTACTTTGTCCCGTTAACCGTTTGTTTCTTTGAGATACTCTTTCGAACGTTTCGTTCATTGCCGGCATCGAAATCTCCATTTTTTCAGAAACCATTTTGATCGAGGCTTGGATAGGATTATCTCCAAGATTAAAAGAGTAAGTTTTAAAATGAAAAGAATTTCGCACAATTATGCTTATGTACATTCTAGAGATTTCTAAAGATCGTCTTTAAATTGTAAATGAAATGCTTATATATCCGTTTTCTGTGATTCCAAAATCATAAAATCACTCAAAACAGACAAAAATTGAAAAATCTTGCTTGAAAAAATTATATCTCGCTCAATCCGAGATATAACAATAAGAAAACGGACAAAGAATTTCGTACAATTCAAGCTTATCGATGTCTTTAAATAAAATATTGCTGTTACGAAATGTAAAATATTATATCACAAAAGATGGAACATGATTCCAAAATATCTTTCAATCCGACATATGAGTAATAAGAAAACGAGGAATGAAAAGATCGTTAAAAAAAACTGTATAATTAAAAACATCCTACCACTTTTATCCCCGAATCGTAAATATACTCCTAACCCTTTCATAACTCTTCCTACAAATTTATAAATTCCTCAAGATTCACGCAACCCGACTATATCTCTCTCTCTCTCTCTTCCCATCTCCATGCTCAATCGAACAACAATCGAATCCTTCCGATCCGTCGAGGCATCGGATTAATCCTCCTCCCTCCCCAAAGCGGAGTCTTTCCTCGGCGAGGGAACACGAGATCATCGAGATCCGTTCGCGCATCGGTCCGTTGAAGCGTCGAATCGGTGGCGAGAGGAAGTTCGAGCAGAAGAAGAAGAAGGAGGAGAAGAAGGAGGAGGGGGTCGGCATAAGCGCACAGAAGCGTAGGCGACGGCTTCTAACCGGGCCGACAGCGCCCCGGATCTTCCGGGCGAGCGAGCGTGATCGCGGGCCGCGGGCAGCCGGGCCACGGATGCCGATCGATCTGCGTGCACGGGGGGGGTCGAGGGGGCCGATCAACGGGGGCCCGCTTTCCCACGAAACCACGTCCACCAGGGGAAGGCAGCGGAGGAGAAAACACGGAGGGAAGAATAAAAGATGAAGAGAGAGCAGGCGGCGAGGAGGAGGAGGAGGAGGTAGGAAGATTGCGGCGGGAGGGGACTCGAGACGAATTCCACAAAATCTGCCTGAGAGAAAGAGAAAGGGAAAGAAGAAGAGAGAGAGAAAGAGAGAGTGGAAGAGGAGGTGGTCGAAAAGAAAAGAAGAAAAAGAAAAGGAGAAAATCGCGTGTGTCTCGAGTGTCGGGTCGAGGAGCGGGCGGAACGAGACGGCGAAAAGTGACGTGAAGTTGCGGCGCGACGTGGTGCATACATATACAAACGAACGTTTTTCGCTTTGGGATGTTCGGGTGGGGGGGAGGGGGATTTTCGAGCGTAACCCGGCAGCCGCGTTCAGCGGCGGCTCAGCTTTCATTTCGGGGCCCGACGACCACGGGCCCCGAAAAACGACCGAGAAGTTTCTCGGCCGAGCGCGCCACCGAGCGGACACAGGGCCCGCTCCCCTCCTCCTCCTCCTCCTCCTTCTCCTCCTCCCCTTCCTCCCCTCCCGCCTTTTTGTGCCCGCGTCGAGCCCGACCCACGGACCCATCGGTAAGTGAACCGATGTTTGCACCTTCCGTGCGGTCAGCCACCGGGGCCATGGCGGACAGTCGCTTTTAAAAAGACTGTCCAACTTAAAATAAACGAAACCGCAAGGGTATCGGTGCGCTCGGCCAACGGGGCCCCGGACCGGCCAACGCCCGTTTCTCGTTTCTCTCGGCAGCGTTGGAAACCGATCGAATTCCTCCCAAAACTGCCAATTTTTCTTTCCGTTTCGTGTTCTTCTTCTCCCTCCCTCCCTTTCTCTCTCTCTTTTGAGATTTCGGACGAGTGGAACAAAGTAGATATAATTGGATGGTATAAGGAATTGTCCTATAAGACGGTTATAACGTTAGAATTTTAAAGGTGTATAAATTTAGATTTAAATATCGGAATTTTTTAGATGTCTCGACGTTTAAGCGAGAGATTATTCTTCGTTGTGACGCTCGAAGGATAATTCGAAATACCTCTCCCGTTCGATCAAAAGTCCGTGAAGATAGAATCGAGAAGGAGCAGATCGTAGATCGGCGCCTCTCACGGCATCCCCGTGGAATCCCGCTAGATCAGCGCGCAACACGGTCGCGGCTGATTTGTCTCACGATCCGTCACGCCGCTTTTTGCCACCCGATCCGTGATTCCGACCGGGAAATCGCGGCGAACCGATGGCCTCCGACGTCCTTGCCGCTCATCTTCCGTTCCCCCGTTTTCGAGGAAGAAACCGAGCCGCGGCCGTCCCTGATGGAATATTAGCGAGCTCGTTACCGTCCTAGGGGCGATCATCAGCAACGATCATCATATTTTAGCTTGATATCCGCCGATTTACCTTGACGCCATGCCGCGAGATGGTAATCGATACGACGACCGCGATTCGGTCTGCCTTTGTCCTCCCTTTCGGAAGGCAGCGGGGAACGATACTCTAAAAACGAGACGCCGCGAGATTCTTGCGAACAGTTGTTTTGCCCGTCCAGGCTTCGATTTTCGAGAAACGAAACGTACTTCCTTTCCCACTCGTGGGAAACGCGACATTTCTGCAGATGCGAGCAGATGATGATATCGTCGAGAGGGGACAAAAAGAGCGTTTGTAAGAAAGAAAAATTTCCAAATCTATATATATATACACAATCAATATTTTTAATTAAACTATTTAAATTTAATTTAATTTTTTGTGTTATTTATTTAAATAAAATAAAGTTTCGAAAATATTAAATTTAGGGGAATTCAATGTATCAATAATACAAAATATTCAACTAAAACCCCATTTTTAATTTTAAATCTCTCTCTCTCTTTATATATATATATATATATATATATATATATATATATATATATATATATATATAGAGAGAGAGAGAGAGAGAGAGAGAGATTCTTTGTGTAATTGTAGTGTTTTGAAACCGGTCGAATATTCGATCATTATCGAAGATTTTTGAAAGACGATTCGAGTTCTTATATCGCGACGAGATATATTCGAAAATTCTCGCATTTAGGAATTAAGGTATAATTACAGGTTGTTCGTCATTGTAATAAAGGAAGGATAATTAGAACGCCAACTGATATCTCCTGGGATTACATTAATTTCTATTTCTGCTTTCTCTTCTGTCGTTCAAAAGGGGACAAAGTTTGCGAATAAACCGCACCCATGAACATCACTGAACTAGACCTATATTTTCCATTTTTTCTTTCCATCTACAAAACGAGCAATCTAATACTCTCTCTCTCTCTCTTTGAAAATTGGCATTGACACATCAAAACTCCAAACAATTGCACTCAAGTAAGTGGAAATCTTCCTCTCCCCCCACCAATTATCGAAATTGCTGCCAAGGATTTTATTACACTTCCGCCTCCTTCCGCATCGCATCAATGTAAACGAAAGCAATGCAACGAAAGTCGAATTCGTTCACCCGTGTTCACGGGTCATGAGCACGATCTGGAAGGGAAGGGAGGGTTGCGGCCGGCAACCCCTGCGTCGATTCGCCGCTAGTCTTTTCGCCCGACCGTTGGTTTGTCCATCTAGCCGGCAACATTTCGGCCCCCTTCGGACAGTAGGAGCGGACAGAGAGAGAGAGAGAGAGAGAGAAAGGGGAACAGGGAGGGCCAGGTGGTGATGCGATGATGCGATCGCGCCATATGCTGCGCCCTCTAGGGGACTCGGCGTATACGCGCCTACTAATTAATTCCCAGGCCTTTGTTCTAGCGGACAACACGGGCGAAATTACTCCTGGAACCTTAGCTTTTTTTAGACGCCAGTCTACGCCACCGATTGTTAGACACAATTAACCGTGCTTCCGATATTGGCCTTTTTCTTTTTCTTTTTTCTTTTTTTTCACGATGCGCTTTTCAAGACTTGGTACTTAGGAAAAACTTGAGGAAAAGTAAAGGGGAGAGAAATATTATTCCAAAATTTACGAATTTGTTCTAAACAACAGAGGGCTATCTTTGTAATAAGAGGATTGATCGATGGAGATCGGATAGAAAAAAGTATGGCATATTTCGTGGATTATAATCACTCGAAACGCACTCGCGTTAATTACATTACTTATACCGCTTAAAGCGAGTGTTTCAAATCTATTCCATTCGAGAAATCTGCACGAGGATCCACGAGCTATATTCGAGGGGATCCCTCTTCGGATCGAAGAGGCGAGGAGGATTTCGAAGAAAATCGAATCTCGCAAATAATCGGAGGATCGGGCCATTGACTGCCACGCGAGCCAATTAAATATCCATCGACTCGTTCGAAAGAGGAAAGGCAAACGTTCCTATCGTTTTTCACTGTGTGTGTCTATGTGTGTGTGTGTGTGTGTGTGTGTAGTAGCTACCACCACGTGAGAGAGGATCACGAGATCGTTGAGAGAGTAGGAATAGAAACGCGTATATAACACGAGGGGTGGGGGAGGATTGTGTCTAGGGACCAAGTGGCGGAGGGGGCACAAGTGGCACAACATGGTGGTGAAACAGGGGAGGCGAATGACTGGTGTCGGTTACACGGACTGGCACTGCACCCCCTGTTTCGTTCACCTACTACCCGCTACCCCTGCGGTTACCTGCCAACCCCCCTCTTCTCCCCAAGCTCCCGCTCCCCCCCTCGCCACCCGTGGAAACGATGTATTTATATTTCTATATACGTTCATCGTTTGACCCACCGCGTATGTACGATACCACCCTCCCCGATCCCCGTCATTAAGGGCGCTAATCGCTTCCACGGAACGAGGCTGCGTTTCTCTTCGACGAAAAGATGCTCCTTGGCGGATCCTTCATTCCTGAGAATGATAAAATTTATTCTATATTATCCTATTTTTGAAAATTGAACTCGAGGGAAGCGTGTAACAATCAAAGATAAACAGTTGTATATTGAATAAATTAATGAGATTCGAAAAATTATCGGAGAGATTCAAAGAAACGCTATTGCTTGAGAAGAGTTTTTTCTTCTTTCGAAAGAAGCCACAACAATTATTAACTTTAAAATGAGTGATAAAATTAATTAGATTCTAAAAATTATCGGAGAGATATTTAAGGAAATCGAAAGAATTTCTTTCGACGAGAGGATGTTGCTTGGATCTTTTATTTGCGAGGACGATAAAATTTATTCGTTTAGAAATTGGACTCAAGGGAAGCGTGTAACAATCAAAGAGTAGATAAATAGTTGTACCTTGGATAAATTAATGAGATTCGAAAAATTATTAACAATCAAAGAGTAGATAAATAGTTGTACCTTGGATAAATTAATGAGATTCGAAAAATTATTAACAATCAAAGAGTAGATAAATAGTTGTACCTTGGATAAATTAATGAGATTCGAAAAATTATCGGAGAGATTTAAAGAAACGCTGTTGGGAAGTTTCTTCTTTCGAAAAGAAGAAAAAATGTTGGACTTGATGAACTCGAGAGAAGCCACAATTATTAACTTTAGAACGAGTGATAAACCTCGAAATTGATGAGATTCGGAAAATTATCGGAGAGATATTTAAGGAAAAACGAAAGAATTTTTTTCGACGACAAAGAAATGTTGCTTGGATCTTTTATTTGCGAGGACGATAAAATTTATTCGTCTAGAAATTGAAAATTCGAGGGAAGCGTGTAACTATTAATGAATAGTATAAACTGTTGTACCCTGGAGCAATAAATTAATGAGATTCAAAAAATTCAAGGAAACGCTGTTGAGGAAAGTTTCTTCTTTCGACGAAAAGATGGACTTGATGGACTCGAGAGAAGCCACAATTATTAATTTTAGAACGAGTGATGAATTTCGATAGAAAATTGATGAGATTCAGAAAATTATCAGAGAGATACTTAAGGAAAAACGAAAGAATTTCCTTCGACGAGAGGATGTTGCTTGGATCTTTTATTTGCGAGGACAAAATTTACTCGCCTAAAAATTGTATAAACAGTTATTATATACTTTAAAGGGAGCGATAAATGGAAAATTGATAAGAATCGGAAAATTATACGGTTATTATCGGAGAGAATATGTCGAAGAAGGAAACAGAGGAAAGGAGTGACGGTGTCGGGTAGACAAGAGCCGGGATGGAGCGTGAAGAGCCGACACCGAGGTCCGAATGGGATGGCCGTGACCTTTGATCGTGGAACTAATCCAAAGTACGCGTATCATGACGGCATCACGGCGCATTAAATGCGCCGTGTGAAGTCACCGGTTGATCGATGACGATTATTAGTCAGTGGACCGGGCGGACGTCACAAAAGGGCCCGGCCTTTAAATAATCGGGCGACTCTTGACGAGCGATTAAAGGTTCTGTCTCATCGCCCCTCGCTATTCCAACCAGGAGATTGATGCCCGACCGTCCGACAAGCTGCGAGAAGAATCAGAAAGATATTGCATCCTGTTCAAACGTGTCCTGCACAGCGACACGTCCGCCTTAAACGTCCTCTTCCCCGTTCCATTTGTTATTAGACCAAGTTTCACAGTTATACTTGGTTAATCTCTCTTTGTTCTTGAATTCGAAATATCTTTCTTTATCGTAACGAAAAGTTTCCTCGCAACTTTTTCTATCTCGTAATGAGAAACGTTTTACTGGTTTAAATTCTATTTGGGGAATTCGAAGAATGGAGTAAACGTTCGTAAATTATTTTTCACAAATAATAGAGAAATATCGGAGAAGATTATTATCAATAATTTTCCAACAATGGCTGGCAAAAAGAATTTTCCAGATTCTTATTACACGAATTCATGGGTTACGAATTTATGAAAAATGTTGTTGATTTATGGAGAAAATTCGTTGTTGATTTTTCTGGTTGAAAGTCGAGTGGTTTAACTCGAGTTTTTGAGCTACTTACTTATGCACCCCTGCGAAACTTTCTCTTTTATGCACCCCTTTTGACACCGTCATGTTGGTGAATAAAATATCGCGCTTCCACGTTAAATTCTTCGACTGTATCACGACGCTCGTGAAGAATACGATACTTTCCGTATTACCAAGAATCGAGAATCTTTCTCGATAAATAGCAAGAATAAACAACGTTGAACACCTTTTGCTCTCCGATCGTTCGATACGTCTCGTTGAAAATTCAAAATTGCCGAGGTGTCGACGTATCTCCCACGTATATCTCCCTAAAACCCTTTCCATTTCGCTCCCAATCACGAATTCACGAAAGTTATCGGTGGACGAAAAGGTGTATCGTATATTCTCCCCCTCCCCCCCTCCTGGAAGGTGTTATTTTCGCTCTAATGAATTTCTTTGTTGCCTTCGAAGGTAACGGAGATATATGAGTGACCCCATTTAAATGCCCCACCCTTCGCCACGGCTTCGCTCATAAATATCCGCTCACCCCTCCATTCCATTTGCTCTTCGCCGTAATAAATATTTCTTGTAACGATTTTTGTTGCGTACAATCTTATCTAACCACCACGGCTCCGCTGTACATACCTCGTAATCGAATCGAAATTACCCTCCGTAAGCGTAATATCGTAAGCGGTGGATCCGATTGAAATTTTCAAATAAGGAGAATCGCGATACACAGGAAATCGGTTCAGGTTCAGAGATATATCATAAAAAAGGAATCACTCGGCGAGAATTGAATCCACGCTCGTATCTAACTTTTGGAATCAATTTTCGAAAGCTTCCTTTTCGAAGATTTTCGAAAACAAATTATAATTACGTATCCTTCCTTCCTCGTTTCTAATATTATTTTCCTTCCATTCGTCTATTTAAAAACGAGCAAACCTTGGATCAGTTGCTGTTTCGATCACAACTTTCTCGAAACTTGTTGAAAATCTTCTTTCGACTATCGTTTCGAGCGATCGAGTATTCTTCGATTCGAAAAATCGTTAAAAACACGTAAGCGCTCGGTCGGTAAGAAGATATGATATCGGTTTAAAAATCGGATCGATTGCGCACAACAACGGATCGTTTCGAAATCCACGGACAGCTCGGAAGTTGCGCATGAAAAAAAACGCGCGCGGGGCGCACGCTTTCACCGTGTGGTCATCGTTATTACCATTATGAAACACGGTGGCGGCGGCAGCGGCGGCACACACAGTTGGCGATTAAAAACATTAATTGCATAAACCGGTAATTAACTGAATCATCATCGTGGCCGGCCACACCGTACGTGGCGTAATTTTCCCCCAGATCTAGATATCCCCAGATGTGTAAGCAAAACGATCCCTTGATTCATCTTCGTCACGCCGTCGAATCGAGAGAGCCGAATTGTGTCGTTATCGAAATACAGGGAAATATCCCTCACTTGCTTGTCACAATATCGTCGAAATTGCGATCGTCGCGTTGTAATTTAACCGTTTCGTTTCGAAATCTAGTTTTTCGTCCGCTCAGTTTTTCCACCGATAAACGCGAAATGATTAATTGAAAAGCGGCGAGCGGCGCGATCCATTCGAGATATAATTAACACCTCTGCACCACCGATCGAAATCGCCGATGAAAATTGCACCGTTGAACGGTGAAAACGACTTTGCGACGAGAAATTAATGGATCGGACGGTGATATCGCCTGTATTTATATTCCGTAAATCTGAATCGCGTATTCTTCGAAACTTTTGCATTTGACTCGAAACAGAGTTAAAAAGGTTAGAAAAAGTTTAGAAGAATCTGGAATTTAATATTTTTGAAAAGTATTATCGCCTCGTTCATCGCATTCGTATCGTCCTCGTGATTACGATCGTGTTAAAAACAGTGAATTCATAAAAAAAACAGGAGAAATAAAAAGGATTTCTAGGATTTCTGTTTCCCTGGCAAAATGATGTTCCTCCCTCGAGATTAAATCTTCGGAAAGGCTTCTAATAAACATTTCAGGTCGGAGGGATTAATCAAAGCAATTAATCAAAAAAAAGAGATGTGAGCGAGAGATAGAAGAGGCAGTGTGTACACACACGCGTCATGTGAAATTTTCCTAATAAAGGAACACTTTGTAAGATGGTAAGGAACGTTTGAATAAAGCGAACGATATCATTATGCTTCGACGTAGAAATTATGTTGTTGCTTGCTTCGAAGCAGAAAGTTATCGGTTTCTTTTTTTTCCTTTTCTTTTCTTTTCTCTTCTTTTCTCGCCACGAGGAACAATAACACGAGGAGAGGCGTGTAAAAACAGTTGCGTTACGCACCGTAATTGATCACTATCGGACGAGCACGAGCGTGCAAACAGCCGCTTTGCAGTTTCAACCATCTCTCGGCCGAGATACGCTCGACACACATTGCGGATAATCGAGTCGCTTCCCTCGCGATGCAATTCCAATGAGTCTCCCAATACAATTTTTCTATTCTTTTATTCCCGTAAATCAATCTCGCAAAGAGATCGATCCGATAGAAATTTTGGACTTTTCATTTTTCATTTTCTGCGACGAGGGATCAATCGTTGGAATCGGTGAAGAAGAAAAATGAATTCTCTCCAAGATAAAAAGATAAAACAGTTGTATAAAGACAAATATCTGAAAGGAACGGTTCTGAACGGAGATTAGATTATCATCGCGCGACAAACAGAAGAAGTAAAATTTCTAAAATTAAAGAGATCTCTTCTACAAACATTCCAGATCGAGGCTGCTCCTACGATTTTCGTTTCGCAACGAAACTCGATACAGAACGATCTAAGGATCCCAACTAATCTCTCTCCGATCGTAAATTCAAATTTTGGCGCGAAAATCGAAAAACCCGCAACGATCAATCGTATCTCCTCCGCGGGGGAGGAAACTCGAGAGCGCGCAATTTATCGCATTGCATCCGAAGGAAGGAAAAGTGGAATGGCCGTGGAGAAGGCGTGTGCCGCGAGCGTGGGGTGAAGTTAAACGAGCGAGCTCATGCAAAGGTGTCTCGTTCAGTGGGTCAGTGGTGGCAAGAAGCCTTCCGGGCATCCAGCTGATCGTGGCATGGCGTGTTGCCCCGATGCGTGCTGCAGCCGCACACGGAACAAGGAGAGCTTCTGGAGGCCGTGGCCCCCGCTATCGCCGTGGATCCTCGATAGATCCTCGCCCCCGTTTCATCGCAGCCCCGTGCCATGCCGTGCACCTTCCGTGCGTGCGCTCGGTCCCGCTCTCGCCCTCCCCCGCTCGCGTGAGAAGTTCACGTATGGAGGCGAGGACCGAGATCGAGAAAGTATCGCGTACACATTGGCTTTCGCCCCTCCCTCGATCAATCGAACTCTCAATGTCTTGCCGGAATATTTCTCCATCCCCCTAAGAAAACCAAAAATTCATCTCGATTCAGTTGCTGAAGTAAAATTCTTTGGTTTTTGTATTTGTGTATTTGTGTCAATTTGAATATTAAAGAGAGGGGAGAGGATGTAAATGTGCAAATTCAATGTATCTGCCTATTTTGGATCTATACTAAAAAGATTGATTGATCTTCAGATATAAATTTTTTCTTTTCCATCTCTTTCTCTTTAAAGGGA
This sequence comes from Apis mellifera, assembly GCF_003254395.2. Lineage (NCBI taxonomy): Eukaryota > Metazoa > Arthropoda > Insecta > Hymenoptera > Apidae > Apis > Apis mellifera. The sequence goes on from NC_037645.1 coordinate 6,058,201, forward strand.
ACTATATGTTATGTTATATTTATATTATGCAAGTATATGTTACAACCGAAAATTTCGTTGGACGATTGAAGAATCGGTAAGAACGAAGGTTTGCAAAATCGGACGGTGTATCCGAATAACGTTTCTTGATTCACTTTCCTCGATCTTCCTCGATCTTCCTCGAGGAACAAGGCCGCGTCTCGGTATTTTATTTTATTTTATTTCCCCTCCTGCCCCTTCCCTATATAATCGTATCGAGCGGCTGGAAACGAGGATCCCGGCGATCCATCGTGGCGGAACGGCGCGACACAGGGAGTAAATCCAGGGTGGTCGACGGCGCAAGTGTTAATAACCTTGGCCGCGAACGCTATGAGGCGAGTGCTGATTACCGCGGTCGTTAATTCTCGGTTAATATACCACCGTTACACTCGATATCTGTGTGTATGCGTGTATGCGCGCATACCTCGCGAGGAATTAGAAGGTCGCTGCGTACACTACGTTACACGCCGATACCATCTCGCCCATATTTATATCGCGATGATACTGGCTCGGGTTACTCGGGCCGGAGTTACGGCAGCTGAGCCACCTTCGCCCGGCTTATCCCCCGCTTCAAGCCCCAACTTCCTCCGCGTCTCGGACTTGACGAGACACGGCTCTTTCGCACGTTTCCACCGAATTTTAACGAGTTTTTTTATACGTAGAATACGTACAAAAGTTTCCTTTAAATGTACGAGGATGATGGAATTGTCAGAAGAACTGAATTGAATCGAAACTTTTCTTTGAAACTCTTTCCAACGAAAGTCTGAGATTTTCAATGTTCAAAAATTGGATTGAATTTCAAGAAGAAAAACAAGTTTCTTCGAAAATTAATTTTCCAACTCGAAGAGATAGTTTCCTTTTTAAAGGAAGAGAACTTTTTTGGCGCAAGTTTTTAGCATCGTTCCAAAAGTTCCTCTTTTCTTTTTCTTTCTTTTCTTCTTCTTTTGAACGAAAGTCTGAGATTTTCAATGTTCAAAAATTGGATTGAATTTCGAAAAGAAAAAGAAGTTTCTTCGAAAATTAATTTTCTTCGAAGAGATAGTTTCCTTTTTAAAGGGAAAGAACTTTCTTGGCGCAAGTTTTTAACATCGAATCGTTCCAAAAGTTCCTTTTTCCTTTAAATGTAAGAGGATGATGGAATTGTATCTCGATTATTTGGCAAGCAGTGAGAAATAAGAACTGAATTGAACGGGATCGAAACTTTTCCTTGAAACTCTCTCGAACGAAAGTCTAAGATTTTCAATGTTCAAAAATTGAATTTCAAAAAAAAAGAAAAAAAAAAGTTTCTTGGACGTATAAATTAATTTTCCAACTCGAAGAGATAGTTTCCTTTTTAAAGGGAGAGAACTTTTTTAACATTGTTCCAAAAGTTCCTCTTTTTTATTTTTCCTTTAAATATACGAGGATGATGGAATTGTATCTCGATTATTTGGCAGAGAAATAAGAATTAAATTGAATGAGATCAAAACTTTTCCTTGAAACTCTCTCGAACGAAAGTCTAAAATTTTCAATGTTCAAAAATTGGACTAAGTTTCAAAAAAAAAAAAAAAGTTTCTTGGACGTACAAATTAATTTTCCAACTTTTAAGATTAAAGAGGTAGGTTTTTTTTCTTTCAAAGGGGGAGAAACTTTTTTTGGCGCGCGTGAAGAGGATAACTCGTCATGCCTCGCTCTGCACCATAACCCCGCAAAATTCTCGGATTGATATAGGTGAATTAGCATCGACGGGAAGTGTGCGCCAACTAATAAACCAAGATAGCAGCCTATAACGTCCGTGGCGCGAGCATAAAGTTTCACCAGCGCTCTATATGAATATGAATCAACCGGGCTCGCTCGCCGCGTAATTAGAATGGATGCGTATCCGTAACCCACCAGCGAATTGGACTGTAATAACAACTAGTAATTATTATCAGCCGCGCGTTATATATCAGTGTTCGGCCGATGCTCGTTTCGCGTTAAGCGAGATTTTCGTCCGGATAAATAGAGCTCGATGAAAGTTCGAACCACTGTTATTACGAGCAATTTGCCCCAATATTTGCATATTTCGCGCGCCGCGTAATTATCGCCTCCCTCTAAAACGTCCCGGCCAACAACATTGTACTTTTTCCACAAATTTTTCACCACTCTATAGATAGACTCGTATACACTCTTCTCGATCCAAGTAATCGATTCTTTTCCATCACATTTTTATCAATTCTATTATTTCTCTATCTTTGGAAACGGAAAACGTTACGCAAGAATCGATAAATTCGAATAAAATTAAATCTCTCCAATTGAATATATCTATACACCTTCTCCTTTGTTTAATCAAAGCGTTAGAGTGGTCGCTAATTGAAAAGAAATGTGTGTCGCTAAGATTCGTTCATAAAAATTTATAAAGAAGGCAGAGGCCGGAAAGGAGAACGAAAGAAAAGAAAAAAAAAACAGGCGCGCACACACACGTTGCCGTCCAATTAATAACCGACCAACCTATTTCTCCTCCCTCCAAATGCTCGACGAATCGATCGATCGATTATTCGTCGGAATTAACGCAAGAATGGAGGGAGACTACAATGTGCGCGCGCACAATTGCGAGGCGGGATATATTTGAACGCGCGATCCAAATGCATTACGGGTTAATTGGAACGGGCGTATCTATCACGCGCCATGAAAACAAATAACAGGCGTTTAACTACACGAACGCGATTGTTTCTCCCGCGGAGAGAAGAAACGGCGACGGGCCGATGCCGCCACCTCGACCGTGAACGAAAACTTTTCCGAGGTAAAAGAGTTGTCGAATCGGAAAAAGGGAAACCCCGGCCGTATCCCGAGCGTGGCGAGCCACGGCTTTCATTAAAATTAAACAAAGTGATTCAAACTGATACTATACGCAAACCCCTGTTGCGGAACTGGCGGCCGAGTTCGGATCTAATCGTTTAAAATTAAACGCTGAATAATAGCCAGTGTGTATATATATATATATATATATATATATATTGTTTTCTAGGCAACCGTCTCTTCTCTCCTCTTCTCCTCTGCATACGAGAAAATTATGACGCGGAGCCATCCGTCCATCGATCGGGAAAATTAATTCCTGAGAATTCTCCGAGGAAAGGATCCAAGACGAGTTGCCTCGTTAAGAAAATAAATCTGTCTTACATGGAAGATGTAATTATCGGAGGTGTAAAATCTATTCCGTTGTAGAAAAGGAAAAAAAGAGAAAATGGAAAGAAAATTCCAGAATTAAAAATTTTGACGCGTTCGTTGAAGAAATTCGAGTATCGAGATGATAGATAAATAAGTTTCATTTCTCGCACGATATTAAATGATATTTCGCGAAGCAAAATCATTTTAATTTCCGCGTTGACATATTAGCTTCATCCAATTTCTAATCACTTCTCGTCCCGAATTACGAATCGATATCGATACGCGGAAATATTTACGACGCGAAAAAAGAACGAAGATCGGTTAATTTTTCTCTTCTCTTTTGCGGTAATCGATCCAATCGCAAGATAAACGAAACTCGTAGGACGTCGAATTTCTCCGCCACCGATATTACGTTACAGCACATTTCGCGAATCTTAATTGCGAAGCGAAATGGATGAATCGAAATTACGACGCTGTTCAGCGATAAATACAGATCCAATTTTACGATCCCTCTTCGCGTCGAAGAGAATTCGATTTTAACGAGTGAAAAGTCGAATTGGATCGGATTGGACGACGATACTACCGGAAGATACTGTGCAGGAGCTTCGAGGCGAAGAAAATTGATCTATAGTGATTTTCTTTCTTTCTCTTTTTTTTATCCCTACTAAAGTTACCATACATCGTCGAACCTCGTTCATATATTAAAAGAAAACCGTACAACGAAAATTGAAAATTTTTATCGAGAAAGAAATTCACGCATATTTGTTCAAAATAATTCGAAATGTCTCCCGAATGAAACTTATCGTCTTAAAAAATTCTTTCCAAATATCTTCGATCAAAAAGATTTTTACACTCCATCGAATAATAAAAATATTCAATTTTTCAAAAATATCTTCCATGAAGAAAAATAATAAATAAATTTAAAAATATTCGACTTTTCAAAAATATCTCCCGTGAAGATAAGATTGGGATTGGAAGAAAGAAAGGAACGAGGCGCACGACGAAAAAATTCTTTCCAAATATCTTCGATCGAAAAGATTTTTGCATTACGCTCCATCGAATAATAAAAATATTCGATTTTTCAAAAATATCTCCCGTGAAGATAAGATTGGGACGGAGAAAGAAAGGAACAAAGCGCACGACGAAAAAATTCTTTCCAAATATCTTCGATCGAAAAGATTTTTGCATTACGCTCCGTTGAATAATAAAAATATTCGATTTTTCAAAAATATCCCCCGTGAAATAAGATTGGGAGAAAGAAAGGAACGAAGCACACGAAAAAATTCTTTCCAAATATCTTCGATCGAAAAGATTTTTGCATTACGCTCCATCGAATAATAAAAATATTCGATTTTTCAAAAATATCTTCCATGAAGAAAAATAATAAATAAATTTAAAAATATTCGAAAAGATTTTTGCTCCATCGAATAATAAAAATATTTCATTTTTCAAAAATATCCGTGAAGATAAGATTGGGACGGAGAAAGAAAGGAACGAAGCGCACGACGATTCGATGGCACTACCGCCCCCTACGGATCGCTCTCCTTTCGGACCATTTCCTTCGTTCGTTATTAAGGACAACTCCCCCCGCATCTGCGTATTCCGTTTCGCGTTGTTCAACGCGATTTCCATAAGCGGGTAACTGGGGAGAAGGAGAGGCTCATCCGCGATGCCTGCCACGGATGGCAGGCTCCACACTTGTTAAAGGGATTCTCGGGGCTCGTTTTTCTTCCATTGCTCTCTGTAATTACGCGCAACTAACCTCTTTTTCCTGAATATGTTAATGAAAATGCGCATCGCGTTCTTAGAGACCATTGCGGATCTTTATGCGGCGGTGTAAATACGATACTTGAAACTTTTAATTGTTTAATTAAAATATCTAAACCTCTCTCTCTCTCTCTCTCTCTCTCTCTCTCTCTCTCTCTGATTATTATACAAGCGATGAAAGAACGATAAGGATATTTTTTCAACAATTTATCAATCGTGTTTGATTTAACTCGAGAATGTTATTATCGAAAGGACAAAGCGTATATTAATTGCCGATCTTATCTTTTTATTGGAGCAAAGATGAAAAATAAGAAATAATGGAGGATATGGTAATCGGTCAGATCGGAATGAAGGATAGTTTGTTTAAAACGAACTCTCTAATTTATCTCGTTTCGGCGGTATTCTTGGAAGATGATACAAATTAACGATGCACTTTGTTACAACGCGATGATTAATTTTTTTTCAAGAGGAACGAGAGGAGTGTGCATCGGTATGAAATATAAATTCCTTCTTCTTCTAGTAATAGTTCTACAACCTATCATCATTTCCAAGCGATTCGTGGAACTTGATGGTAACTTGATTACGAAGCGTTGAATTAACACCAAGAATTATCGACTATCGTATATATATATACATATATATATACGTAATTATATTATATATGCAATTAGATCTCTATATTTGCATATCTGCATCTCCATCTCTACGTATATACCAATTTCAATGTTTATGCTTTTTTCGAGTTAACGAATTAATCTTTTAATTAATTAACAAAATGGTACGGCGTGCAGCTTAATAACCAGAGACAATTAGACTGCTCAATTACGCCACCAGAGTGAGCACAATTTTCAAAAGTGTATCCGAAAAGAAAAGAGACAGAGAGAGAGAGAAAGAAGAAAATATCTCAAAAGAAACAAGGATCTCTCCTACAACACAACGCGTTAAATAACAAAATGGAAAGGTGCCACCGATCCAAGGAGCCAAGGTTCCAATCGAAATCCGTTCTCCTCTCTAAAAGCGGATACACCTTCGATACACCTTCGACGACGACTCGTTCGCTCGATCGGTCAACATTTTCTTTTCTTTTCCTCTTTTTTTCCTCCTCCTGTCCGTAGATCGCGATCGTGCGAGCCGGACGGTGGTGGGGAACGGTGTCACGTAAATGCGTGCGTGCAAGGGGGAAAAAATTTCGTGCTGCGTCTAACTAGCTTCACCTAGGCTGAATTTTCATATAAAAATATTCACAACTCTCTCATGGTCGGTGAGCGCGTGCCCGCGAAGATCGCTATCCGAGGCTGGTTCTCGGTGCATGCTAACGACTAACGGGCAAACATGGGTTCGTTATAAAAAAAAAAATGAGGAAAAAATAAAAAGAGAGAGAGAGAGAGAAACGGTGTATACATATATATACATATATATATATATATAAAATATCTCTCTCCCTCGAATCAACACGACGGTTCCGCGACTCAGTTTTCGTTCTCCGAGAGAGAGAACAAAAAGAGAAAGAGAGAGAGAGAGAATCATCTTGGAGATCGTCGTCGAAGCAACGATGTTTCACGCTCCGCGATTTCGTGCTTTGTCGTCTCTCGTTGCCGCGCTTCCGTTTGTTGTTTTACGTCCTCTAGTTGAATATCTTGAGAGGTTGGCGATGAAAACTTGATTCGATTAGATTTCAGATATCGCGAAACGTTGATTGATCGAGTTGTTGTTTCTCTTTTTCTTTCCTTTTTTCCCCTCTTTTTAAAGATCTCGGTAAAATTGAAAATGGGATGATTCGAGAGATATTCGAGCTTTCGTGTAACGTTTTATAAATTTATCTTCTCCCTTCTCTTGCGTATCTCCACGAATTTCTTTATTATATCTTAATTTATTATATATTATATATTATAATTTCTTTATTATATATTCTATCTTGGATCTCTTTTTCGCTTCTGGATCGTAGAATCCAATTTCGAAATTCGATCGAGATCGTCGCAAATTTTTCTAAGAATCCTTCGATATTCTTCTTGTATCGTAATTCTTTAGAATTTTTCAATTCTCTTTTACAACATCCCCTATCCACCACTTTTTCTTTCTCTCTCTGGCCGAGTTGTGACGAAGTTTTTGGAGGAGGAGGGGGTTGCTCACGTGACAACGGCGGTGGTGGCTGGTTCGAAAAGCAGAGAATCCATGGAAATTAGCGATGCTCGTTGGCAGCGGCGTTGCACGATGATGATGAACCCCGATAAGAGGCGGCGTAAGGGTGTTATTAGCTGAAAATACGTGGAACACAAGCGGGAATCGGGCACCACTCTTTATGGGAGAGAGAGAGGGAATCATAATTGCGAGAGTTTAGCCGTAATGTCGGCAATCATTTTAATTAAGAATAACTCCTCCCTCCTCCCTCCCACCGAGTTCAGACGGCGTAATTGGCGTATTTCTGTATTTTCGTTCGCCGCGGCATCTTATGCAATTGGCCTGTCGCGTCCCTTCGTGCCGGCAATCCGATTATCACCCGTCTTATTTAACTCGAACGATGACTCGTTCCAGCAGGAAATCCTGGAATCGATCGATCGATCGATCGATCAATCGGCTTGGGAAAAGAGATTGTAAATGTCCGAATACAGGGCGTGAAATTGATAGAACGTTCTTCTATCCATTCTTCCAAAAAACTGTGAAGATTCGAAAAGATTCGTGAATATTATTTATATAATTATACAAACTCTATGTACGAAGAATGAGAAGAAAAAAAATGTTCTTTAAATTATTTTTAATAAAATGAATTATCTTTCTTCGAGGAAAATTGTGAATAGATATCATGTGAATAGAGTCCATCGATGGAGCTAGAATTATCAATCCTCTCTTTGGATTTACCTTGTTACTTGTATTTTTTTTCGTTATAAATAGTTTCAAAAATTGTTTGGAAAATTTCGCACGAATTTAATCGAATTAAATCTCGTGAGCTATTCGTTACTTTCGTACTACGATTCGTCGATTAATTGTATAACAAGCATACGACTGATAGCAATTATAAAAGGTATCAGCTGTTCAGATACGGTCTTCCGGTTATTATTACTCGTGTTCGGCCATTTATTAATTTTTTAATCGAGCCAATGATCGGAGTCGATGTTAACACGATCGATCGACCGATCGATCGATCTATCCAATTTGACTTTCCGGCCAAGGTGAGGACAGGTGTGGATCACAAGCGAGACGAGCGAGGATCAGAGCTGGTCGGGACGAGTCGATTTTTCTGTCATCTTCGATACTCCCTGTCCGATTATCCGGTGACGTTCAGCCGCCCGCGATGATGTACGCAACCTTTAAGTCCCGTGTAACTCGTCCATTTACCGTTTTCGGCTATCCTCGAACATCTGCACTCCCGTAAATATATCCTTATCATCGAGGCATTACGTGTACCCAAATAAATTAAGCAGCTGGATATACCCAGCTATTTAAATCCCTTTTTCCACCATCGAACCACCTCTTCGTCTTCTTCTTCTTCTTCTTTTTCTTGATATACTCGAATATCATATCCACGATAATTTATCAATTTTTAATTCATCCCGATGATTCGTTTAAAGAATTTTATTAATTTTATATAACTGAATGTAGGATGATTGGTAGAAATTTGATTGTAATTGATTGACACATCTATTTCAATTGATAATTCGTCAGCGTATACACACGTTCGAGAGTATTTATTTTTCGTTATTTCTAATCTGATTTATAAATTAAATGATATACGGAATAATCGAATCGTCGAAATAAAACTCTTCGTACTCCAACTCCTTAAATCAATAAGAGGAATTAATTAGGATTAACCCTCTTCTCAAAGTCGTCCATCCGTCATTTAATCACCCCGAGCTACAAAATTATACGCAGCCCTCGTTCAATCTTCCATTAATTGTTGTCCTTTAATAGACAGACCCGCACGATATTTATTCATAGTGGACAATCATCCCGATGCGGTGATTTGCATCATATTTCATTACCGCAAACACAACGTCTAAACACACATTGTACGAAGATACGAATCGAGCCGTACGAGCAACGACGAGCTTCTCTTACGATGCTTCGATTATCCGAACGATTAATCGTTGCGTACTCTAGTTGCGTGAATTATCCGCGCCCGAGAATACGGATACGTTACACCGTGTCCGTTTCCTTTCGCGTGACCAACAACGACGATAACGTTGTTATACCGGGGACACACGCGGTGGAGAAAAAAAGAAAAAGAAAGAAAGAAAGAAAAAAAAAATGGAAGACGATCGAAATGATACAGTTGGACACAGAGTCGCGTTTCTCGAGACAATGTCGATGGAAATTATTGCGGATAATATATTGTGCACGGTTGAGATAGATCCTTCTCGACGTAACGTTTCGAACGTAATATATAATACACACGGTGCAAAAAGTATCTGTCGAATTTTATTTCTTTGAACTTTATTTAAAAAAGAAGAAGAAAAAGAATTTATGATAATTTCATAAAGAAAGATACTTAACGAAAGCATCATACAGTTTTATGAATTCTGAAATAAGGATTAATTTTACAAGCGATTATTAAATATTCGATACGAAACAAAATATCAAAATTTGGGGTAAAATTTTTTACGATACGGTTGCTATAAAATCGGGACCAAAGTCGAGTAACGAAAAGAAGGAAAAAAAAAGAACTCTTTCTTTCCCTTCTCTCAAACACGACGAAAGAAGAAAGGTGTTCGAGAGAAACGGCGGGATCCCTCCGTCCGTATAAAAAGACCGATATTCGGCCGCGGTCTAATTGCCGCATTTTTAATAATGACGTTAATGAGCGATGGTTATCGCGTGTCCGGTGTCGAACCGATTAAAGGCAAATCGGATGTTGGCCGTCCGAAATGGAAGAGGACCGAATGCCGATACCGATCGCGGCCACGCGTGCCATTCCTTCCGTGTATCCATCTCCACGCTTCGGGCCCCTGTCGGAGGAATGCACGCGCGCGCGGTCCGCGTTCGTTCCATCGGAAGAGGAGGGCTTGACGAGTCGCGGCAGATGTCCCAACGAACTTTTTCCCGTATCTCGATCGCCGTTTCGGCCACGGATCGCCTCCTATGACACCGAACAGAGAGATGCCTTCGACCGATTACCGAGTACCCGTTGAATATCGTATACACCTTTAATTTAGATTCCCTTTAATCCGCTCTAATTACGCGACACTTTGGAATTTGGACGAATTTGCTGTTCAATACCCTTTCGACAATGATTATTATTCGATATCCATTTCTCCTCCGTGTAAGATTTTTTTTCTTTCAAAAATTTATATCATTTTCTAAAAATATTATTTAGAATATTGGTGAATATATCGATGTGTCGCGAAAGATCGTTAAATCTTTCGATTCGAATTTCGGAATTGATCGAATTCGGAGAGTTAAAAAGGTGAAACGCGGCGTGTCTCGCGTGTTCGGAAAGGAGAGGGAGAGAGGAGGCTTGTGGCGACAAGCGGAAAGAAAATCACTTTTCGAACGGCTTGCGCTGGCCCCCGGGCTGACGGCTTCATAGCAATGGACGATCACGCGCGCGCGTACACGCACCCCTTTCCAGCGATCCGAGATCATAAATGGATACCGCATCGCGATAATGACATGAAAAATGAACTCGAGCGGAGATAATCGACGAAATTAAATAATTGCGCCGACTTGGTTGCGCCGACGAATTTAATCGATTTACCATCTTCCATAATCCGGCCGCCGTTTCCGCTTCTCGACAACCAGAGATCCGTCTCGTTGATTTCTTCTTCTTCTCTTCCCCTCCCCTCTGTCCCTCCACACTCCTGTCAACTCTTCCTTCGCCTCTCGATTCCTTCGCAATAATAATAATAATAACTCCTCTCGCCGCCATTTTTGCACCATCGACCTTGCGTTATATCCCCTTTCTTGTTTCCCGCTTTCTTTCCTCCCTCCTCCTCCTTCCTCCTCGTTTAATCCGAATTTCTTCGAATTCGAACCGCGCCCCTCGTTTCCAGAATTAATCTCGTTTCCGTTTCTGCCCGCGTACGCCTTTTTGCCTCGAGTATGAACCGTTTCCTAAATTCCCCGCCCTCCTCCCCCCGTCACGCGGTGCTTCTCCCGCCAGGTGTCAGGTCGAAATGAAAAATGTAAATGAGTCGTAATGATGAGAAGGTAACTGTCCCGATCGGTATCTCTCCTTCATCGGCGATCGCGTTCACGTTTTAAGCCACGTAAAAACCCCGGATCGGTCCCTGAAAACTTGTCCCCTCGAAAATTGCTCTCCGTCGATCAACGTTTCTCGATCCGTTGAATCGTCGATCAAAACGTTAATCTCTCTCCACAATTGCAATTTATTTTCCCAAATATTTTCGATAATTTCATCGTTAAATGGACACCTGGTTATTCGGTTCTTTTCCTCTCTTTTCTTCTCAAAATTTCACAAACGTTTCAAATAACGTTCGAAGGCAATGTATATATATATTTTTTCCTCTCTTTTCTTCTCAAAATTTCACAAACGTTTCAAATAACGTTCGAAGGCAATGTATATATATTTTTTCCTCTCTTTTCTTCTTAAAATTTCACAAACGTTTCAAATAACGTTCGAAGACAATGTATATATATTTTGTCCTCTCTTTTCTTCTCAAAATTTCACAAACGTTTCAAATAACATTCGAAGGCAATGTATATTTTTTCCTCTCTTTTCTTCTTAAAATTTCACAAACGTTTCAAATAACGTTCGAAGGCAATGTATATATATTTTTTCCTCTCTTTTCTTCTCAAAATTTCACAAACGTTTCAAATAACGTTCGAAGGCAATGTATATATATTTTTTCCTCTCTTTTCTTCTCAAAATTTCACAAACGTTTCAAATAACGTTCGAGGCAATGTATATGTTATAAAGTAATTACAGTCGTGTGTAGGACAACGAATAGAAATTTTTCCTTAAAAGTGAGGGGGGAAAGAATGAAAGATTCATAAGGCGCGGAAGGGGAAAATTGTCTTTACCGGAAACGAGTTGATCGATGATACTAAGCAGCATGGCAAAACGTCGCCGTTCAACAGTGCAAAGAATTCATTACTTTACCGCGTCGTTATTCCACCGGTGCGCCGGTGGGTTTTGATTAAGGTGTCGGAGGGTGACGAATTGTATAATGAGGATTTGATGCCCTGCGCGCTGGTAAGTAATTAGTCCACCGAGATTATTAATGCCTCGAAACTAACAATTTCATCACCGGGGACCTTATTCCGAACGGCAATTCTCGCCTCTCCTCTTTGTCCATCTGTCACACGCAAGATCAAACTCGAATTATCACACAGAATTCTCTCTTTCGAATTCCTCCACGCTCGTTCCTCCTCGACATTACTCGTTCAACAATATCAAACGGATAATTCCTCTCCTCTTGCCGATATTGATTTTTCCAACGAACACGTTTCTTGAATTCTAACTTCACATCTTTAGAGAACTTTGATCGAAACGAAAAAGAAGAAGAAGTCTGAGTCTTCTTCTCTCTTTCCATCCTCGATAAAACAAAGAACGAGAATATTTCCTCGCTTCTCGAAGAATCCAAACTTTAGAAAACTTGTCATCGAGGCGAGGAGGGATCGAGATTGGGCCGTCAACGAGGGCGTTGGAGAGAAAAAGCGAGCGAAACACGGGAATAAGATCGACGCGGAGGAGGTTAATTACCGAGACTCGTCGCTTTGGACCTTTTATGGGATCTACGGAGAATGGCGAGGAGCGGGGAGTGGGGAGAGAGAGAGGGAAGAACGGTAAGCGTCGGTAAAAAAGCGAAAGAGGCGCAACCCCGAACGATCCGCTATCTGAATCTCCTGCAACGTTCGCCACCTCTCTTCCTTTTCTTCTTCTTCTTCTCCGACCATCTCTTCTCTCCCTTTTGTATTTTTCTTCTCCTTCTCCCTTCCTCCCCCTTTCTCGCCTTCTTGTTGCCGAGAGCTAACCGAGGCTAGGCGAGGACGCACCAACCACGTGCCCGTTTGAAAAATCGGCGCGTTTACCGGCAGGCTAATTAATTTACATAGGGGAACGATCCTCCTTTTTCCTTTCCTAGTAGACTCACCAGTGTGGATCCAAGTGTGGGAAATGGACGATAGCACTCCGTTTCTTGGGAACCTTTACCCGCTCGATACGCATTCTCTCCCCCCATTCGAGCAAAAATCGTACACAATCGATTCTTATTATCGCGCGCTTCTGCTTCCACTATTATCGTATCGACTTAGAAACTGATCAAAAACGATGAGCACAAAAGGGAACGTTCATCACAAGGAGGCGAAAATGAAAAATTCCCTTCGATTTTCGAACGAACTTACCATTGGATAATTATTGGACGAATTATCGAATTATCAATTAAATCGCTTCTTAGCGCGCGACGGAAATTGGAAAATTTCTCTGTTCGAATTTTTCTCAATTAGCCGTCGCCTTCCCCACCGTGGGAAGAAGGAAAGGGGGAGGGGAAGAGAGGGGTCAGGTGAGGCAGCAGCGGTAATGCACAAGAACTCCCAGGTATCGGGGCATCGGGCGACGACACTCGGCCGGGAGTCTTCGGAAAAGATCCGAGGGCCGACAATGAATACCTATTAAAACGGTGTGAACAATGGCCGGGGTTGGGCCGTGGACCCCGGCCTCGGGGATCGGTGGCCGGTGGCAACAAGAGCGCTAAGTAGGGGCCGGCCAACCTCTCTCGCGGCCTCCGCAGGTGATATACTGCGAGATCCGCGATATCGGGACGTCGCCTCTCTCCCCCTCCCTCCACACCAACGCAACGCTCCCCGCGTGTCGCATTCCTTCGCACCCTCCCCCCGCGATCCGGATTCGCGTCCATTACCTTGGATACGCCGCGACCCACGCGTCGCTCTCGTCTCCACGTCTCCTCCGGGGGTGGCGAACCTTCACTCGTCACCTCCGTCATTTTGATCCCCCATCTTTTTTATTTTTCGAAATTTCAGAAATTCGGGGGAAGCGGAAATTCTTGAAGATTAATTCTTGAAGTCTATTTTCGAGGATAAAAAGTGGCATCTTTTGGATCGATTTCGTAACTCGAACGAATAGATTCCTCTAAGACAAATAAATTGATAGAGTGATAGATTAAGATATTAAAGTGTAAAGATTATCGCGTGAAATTACTTTAAGTTGTGTTACATTTTCTAGCAGGGGTTTTCAAAAAAAAGGAACAAATTGATCGATGCGAATCTCGAAATAAAAAGATGGAAAAAAGAAGGGAAAAATTGGAAGTGGACGCGTGATCGATCGAGGGGGAAGAGCAGGGAAGAGGCGTTCAGGACACCGGGTTATCATCGGGACTTTCCTCGCGAGGGGGGGGGGGGGGGCTTTCGTGGCCAGGTTCGCAGTACTTAACGGCGTTAAATCGATAAAAGTGTAGAAGCCGCATTACGAGGGTTTCGTGTGGGCACACTTAGAGGCCGCGCACGTTCGTCGTGAGAGATTGGAGAGTTGCCTCCTGGAAGGCAACCGGGGGAGGAAGATAATGGACGGGAAGAAAGAGGAACGTCTACCCATTATTCCGCGCCGATTCTTCGATTGGCCCCCACCTGATTGCGATTGCAGATGAGATTGCACACCCGTGGCGCAGGGAGCACCACCGATCGCAGTTGCATAATTCTCCCTCCTCCCCCCTCTCTCTCTTTCCTTCCTCTTTTTGTCGTTTCCTCAACCAATTCCTTTCGTCCATCTTCTTTGCTCGATTCGAAGCAATTCTTTCTTTTCTCGCTTCTCGATTCGAAAGAGAAAACTAAATTTACCGATTACAGATCGTTATTTATCGCGAGGATTGCCCTTGCTCTTGTTAAAGCCAACTTTTTCTCAAATACGTACCGATAAGCGGGCCAACCTTGAATATCGTAATCTTAAACAGTCACGCCACCCGCGATCCCGATGGTGAAAATCGAAAATTGGGTCACGTTGATGCGAAAACGATTTATCTCGAGGTATTTCCGATTAAACTTAAATTAATATTCAACAATCGGAACAATCGAATGGAATGGAATAAATGGAGAAATCGTCGAGATCGAATTGAGAAAATTCGAATTCGAGAATTATATATATATAAGATATATTTTTGATATAGTTTCGTTGTAACATGACCAGCATGGTATCTGGGCTGACCTAAAATTTAAAAATGTCATAGCCGCGCCGATATCTTGACTAATTATGAATAAGCAAATGCAAATGGGCCGGGCAATGTTACGATTCAGCGTCACGAACGGATTATAAACTCTTCTTTTGTAAAAGAAATTACAACCTTCCGGCAAATGAGCGCCACGAGTTTCTCGTAATAACTAGGGCTTATCTTTTTACGACGGATTTTCAGGCTATTGATTGGCAAACCCTTGCCTGCCCAACCACCCCCTCCCTCCGGCCGCTCGTATTCTCGTCTCGTTCCTCCTCGCTTTTTCGTCTGTCTTCGGGGACCACCGTTCGAAATCGATATGGAAATTTTTCCTTCCTCCCCGTTTAACTCCCCGTTTAGTCGGCCACTTTAACGTATCCCATGTTCTCCGTCCGTAACTTTGGCCATTTATTTCTCTTTCTCTTTCTCTCTTTCCTTGCTAATTCTTACGATATCATTATCATCGAACAACGTCAAAAGTGGTTCTAAATCTTTTAGATTAGAAACGAGAAATGATGGATGTTTCGACGAACGTATGGAAGTATGGCAGGTTGTTTCCAATTAAGATTAATTAGATGAATTATTCGATTCGATGAATAATTAAAGGGTAAATTGTGTATTTTTCTTTAATTAAACGAAACGGCGATACGAGATCTTTTCCCTCGCCATTCTCTCTCTCTCTCTCTCTCTCGCCTCGCGTGTTACCCGAGATCCCGCTGATTCGAAAATTGAAGATTGATCAAGTAAGTGAATTATAATTATTGACATATATTAGAAATGGTAAATTATACTATAAATTATTAATTAGGAAGCAATTGTACAAGTTTGTAGATTGCGATCTAATAGAGTTAATAAAGAAAAGGAAATAAAATATATAAATAGAAATCTTAAAAAGATCTAAAGGGTACGTTAATAACTTGGATCTTTAAGAAAATAATTTTTCAAATTTAAATAGAAGAAAAAGAAATTCCCTCTTTGCATACCTACGTAAATTTCCAGATCTTCGTGAATCGTTGTTCCTCTCGAATAAATACATACTCGATAATTTTAATCGTCGAGAAATTAATGAACCAAGAATCGAATAAATATTCTTCCTCTGTTCCCGTTAAAAAGAAAAAAAGGAAAATAGTAGAAACATCTGCATAGAGAGACCACTTCCTCCGCAACATCTTGCACAATGCACGATAATCCAACAATGGTGGGCAAGAAACGCGCGGATCACAATGGTCGGTTGCCTCGGAAACCGAGAAGTTTGACGGTGAACGGACGAATTGCCGTATCGCGGAAGAACCGCCGCCCATTGTTTTTCAATCTTATTGTTTCCTCGGGAGACAGAGTAACGACAGCATCGCGTGTCCATTCCCGAGGATGCTAATGCCTCCCTATCTCGCCTCTCCGATCTAATAATTGATAATATATCCATCCCTTCCGATTCTCTTTCCTTCCGATTTATAATTGTTATTATATACGTGTTCGTTTAATCGAAAATGGAAATTCACCTACCTTGAAAATAGCTCTTCGTCCGAAGATAGCTGACGCTGAGTCTGAGGATGCTGAGTCTGTCCAGCTTGCTGAGGATATTTTGCTCGAACGGGAGCAACGAGGCCAAAGTGTCCAACTCGGCGTTCAATCGCTCCCGATGTCGCTTGCTGGGATTCGATTTCGTCACCCCATCCTTTTGCGGTGGTTTCAAGCTGCAAGATGTATTTATATATGTATCATCCTTTCGAAAATTCTCCAAGTTTCAAGATAAATATATAGAATATAAGAAAAATTAAAAAAGAATAGAAAAGAGAGAGAAAAAAAAGAAGGGAGATAATCGTTCAACCTTCGAACCTGGAAGTTACAGGAATTCCTGGGCCACGTTCGAGGCTCGAACAACAGGCGGCCTACGAAGCGAAAACGATCTCGATAATTAAAGGCGACCACTATTCGAGGGTTGATTGACACGCGAGAAAACCCTGCGGACCACTCAACGATCTCGAATTCTTCGGGATAAGTATAGTTATTACTTAAGTATTTCTCCCTTTCCATTCCTTTTTTCCACCTTTTCTTTTTTCTTTTTCTCCACAGTTTCTTCCTTTCCACCGTTTTCTCTTACGTATCTCTCGTCTCCTTCTCTCCTCCACGTTTATTCCCGGGGCATAAAATGTATGAATTGCAATTATGACGAGTGTACAAGTCGACTACCGGACCACGTGGTGGTCCGATCACCGTGTGTGTTCATTGGCGTAACGGCTGTATTTTGTTCCTGCGATTTATAACATTGTGGAGGAGGGACGCTCGTGCGACGAAAAAAGACGAATTGAAATGAAATAAATAAACGGACGATTCGTATCTACGGGGATTGACAAGGAAATCTCGTAGACAGATTTTTCGAAAAGTTGCTCGTTTGATCTATATTCCACGGAATTATCGAACGAGACGTCAATGCTTGTTTTTACGTTTTTACGTAGATGCAAGGTTACTCCGAGTATATACGAATCGCTTATTTAATTGAACCGTTTACCATGGAATTGAGATTCCATGGCTGACAAATATGGAATCGTGACGTTTTTGCATCTCAGGTAAACAATTTAAATGACCACTTTGTGTGTGTATGTATATATATATAGCTTTTTAAACGAAACTTTCATCATCATCTTTCACAACTCGAAATAATTGTAATTTTTATTCTTTAATTACGATACTCTCTCTCTCTCTTTATATATATATATTATTCCATCGTTCAATTTCGAAAAAGTGAAATCTCTCTCGCTCGAGAGAGAATTCGAACGAAACATCGGCTTTTATCGACAACGTTTTATTTTCTCTCCCTTCAAGATCGCGTTAAATCGTTGCCCGTGATATTTACGCGGGCGAGGAAAACGCAACGAGACGAGGGAAGCGCGTGGAAATAGGAAGGAAGGAAGGAAGGAAGGAAAGAAAGAAAGGAACGTGGAAGGAAAAACGGCGATGGCCTTAATTAAAATGCTTAGGGGTTAGAAAGCGTGATGAATGAGATTGGCGGCCGTGGCGTACGAGCGCACGATGGGAAGCACGGGGAGGGGAGGGGAGAGAGAGAAGAACTCTATTAATTATTAGATGACACCGAATCCATTATCCGGGACGAGGAACGAACGGGCCGGGGTCCTCGAGGAATAGCCTCATTCAGATACCATTAGGGACCCACGGCCCTCGCGCCTTTTGTTCTTTCGCGGCTGCTCGCGCCTTCCCCACCGTGCAAAACACGGTTAATTATCGGGGGGACGGGAGGAAAGGAGCGCCACGTGGGCCGTGTCCTTCTTTTGCCACCTCTTTTACCTGCACCGATTTTCCTCCATTCAACTCCACTCGTTCCAACGATTCATCCTTTCCCATATTTTTACAATCACGCGTGGAGGAATTTGTTTTTACATCATCGAGAATCGAAGAAAGAATTTTGCCAATTTACGAAACAGGTTGTAAACGAAATGTTTCTTTCTCTTTGATTGATTGAGAAACGAATTTGATAATTTGGATATCGATATTTCGAAGAATTAACTCACAATCTCACACACATTATTGGAATGATGAATTGGAACGAAAGGAGAGGATTGGTGGAGTTCCTAAAATTCTTTTATTTTTCTCTCACTCGATCTTACAACGATACTCGAGATTGGTATTCGATTTTGAAAAAGTATTTTTGCAACCAAAACGAGGGACAAGAAGATTTGTTTTGAGAGAAAAAGAGAGAACGATTCGATTCGGTAGAAAGGGAAGAGGAAACGAAATTCTTGGGACAAGATTGCCGACGCATTCAAGGAACTCGTCAAGGATATCCGCGGACGACTCGGTGCAATTTGATGACACTAATTGCTATCGTTAAGACTAACGACGAGCGGGGTAATCCGGTGAAACTTGGAAGAGGATTCCAATTCCCAATTTGATACGCCACTGCTACAGTTATATATTTTCCATTCGAAGAAAAAATACGCGTTTATAATAATAAGATCATAACGAAAATTCTTCGATTCTCTCTCCTCGTCTTGACCGATAATAAAAAGATCTTTCTTCTTTCAATTGACATTTTCACTACCAGGACGCACGCTTGCCTCGTTAAACGAAAATATTATAACGCAATGTCATTTTCGAGTCTGTTCATCGAAGCGTGGACGTGAAACAATACGAAACCGATCGCGTTACTGCCTGATTCGATCAACTTGTCACGATGACAAGCGTAGAAAAAAAAGAAAAAAAATAGGAAAAAGAGGAAAAAAATAAATGACAGATTTCGCTAAATAAAATGTTATCCCGGAGGGAGTCGATGAATGGAGACACGCGTTTACGTAACCGACTTTTGTTCCGGCGCACCGTGGGAAGAAAGCAACGTAAACCGTGCACTTTGCGCGGCGGACACTGCATTTGCAACGCGTTTTGAAACTCGAGAACGAAACCGATGCGACAATGCCGGCAATTAGAACGTAATTGTCCCCTCATTGTACCCGTTCTGACCGATTCCTCGAGTTTCCTATTTCCCGCCACGCGGATAGAATTCCGATAAACATGTGTGCCAGGGACTTTTGGGCAAATTTTATCAATTCTCTCCTATCTCCTCATGGATGTATCCCGACATAAAGAGAAAAATGCTCGTCGATCAAAATAGACTTCCAAAAGTATTATTTTTTTCAAAGTGGAAGTAATTTTATTGCATGGATAGATATGTAAATTTAAAGGGGAAATAAAGACGAATTGTGGAACGATATATTGAGAGTATAAATATAGGTATGTATGCAAATGTAAAACGTGATACTTTGTTTTATATTATTTTATATCTCCTCATGGATGTATCTCGACGTAAGAAAAAAATGCTCATTGATCAAAATAGTTAAAAAGTATCAAAATACTTGCAAAAGTATTATTTTTTCAAAGTAGAAGTAATTTTATTACGTGGATAGATATATAATAAATTTAAAGGGGAAATAAAGAGGAATTGTGGAACGATATATTATGGAGAGTATAAATATAGATAGGTATGCAAACGTAAAACGTGATACTTTGTTTTCTTCTTCTTCTTCTTCTTCTTCTTCTTCTTCTTCGAGAGGTAAGATGGAAAAAGCGTTTTATAGTAAGGTGAGGGGATTGTTAATTTGAATTTTACTTTGTTGCGGCAATTAACTATCATCTTAATCAGCTTATTTGTAACTCCCATGGTAATTGGTTGCCATTAAATTTGAATTACAGTTGCCGCGCTGCTGGCCATTACTAAATTTGGACCACACGGTTTTCTCACAATGGTCGGTTACCATCTGACGATTATTTTAATTACGTTTACCACAACAACCGGTTATCACGGAATCATAGATCGTAACTATCCTACTAATAATTAGTAACCTCGAAATAGTTGCTTTATTTGATGGAAGGATCCTTCATGCGAATCCTTCGATCCACTAATCAGATCTCGAGTAATAACCACTCTTCTCGATTATTCTGAAAATTTCAATTTATCACGAACTTGCAACCACGTGCGTGTAATCTTACGTACGTAGCCGACACGATTTTTCTCCGTTTTCTTCCTTTTCCGTTCCACAATATTTACAAACCTAATTTTTATCAACGATCAGATTGTTCGAAAATGGAAAATTTCCTTTCCGAGAAAGAGAATGTTCGAGACGAGTAAAGAACAAAGTTGCGATTAAATTTCCAATCTTTATCTTCATCGAGTTTCAAAAAGAGTAGCGCGAATTTCGAGCAAAGAATTTGAATTTCCCTCGATTTTCCATCCCTCCGTTATCGGCTCGCCTCGAATCGCATTTTCCAGAAGAGTGACGCGACCTTGGATAGGGATCAAACTTTCATCGAGAATTCTAAACTCTAATTCCAGCTAAGCTGCTTATACTATTACCAAGAAACGAATTTAAAAGCTACTTATACTATTACCAAGAAAACTGTATCGCGCTTGGTTTCATAGGGAAGGACAAATGCGAGTCCCGGGTTTGATTAGAATTAAATAACACGAATCAAAGGTGGCACGATTGGACGGGTCGACACGCTATCCACTAATCCATCAGCTCAACGACGGATCTCTCCGTAGATTATACACCTCTAACCCTCGACGGTGGCCAGCTTTTTCGACAAATATTCGATACAAGCCTTCCCTCCCCTCAACATCGATTCGAGCGGGAACCATGGTAAAATAAACATCTGAACCGTCTTATTAACCCTTCCAATTTTCACGATTTAAAAAGAAAATTCTTCGATCCTTGACGTTTCAATTTTACGAATCTTGGCGGTTGACATCTTAATTTGATATTTATGCTATCTTTTTCGAAAATCGTTTTCAACCAAGTTTCATACGTCTTTCAATCCTACGAGGAAATTAATAATAATTACAATTAATATTTATATCCTATTTCTTAATATCATTGATAGAATGATTTTAACTAATAAAAGCTGCAATCAAAATTATCATCTTCGCTGTGTTAACAATTCAAGGTCAGAGGATGGAAGAAAGATTACCTATTTACCCTTATGTAATCAAATATTCACCGCGAGCAAAACAACTTGTAACTTAAACTTTCAATTGAAACGTCAATTTCGTGCTCTATCCTCGAGACGGTTAAAAATCCCCCAAGAGGAAACCATTTCCACGAAAAGTTCGCCATTTTGCCCCCGACACCCTTACATCCTTTCCACCCTTTATTCAACAGGACAGATGCGTCTGCGTATCCGTTTTCGTCCCTTCCTCCAGTGGCTCAAGCTTCGGTTGACGCGTTCCTCCTCGCAGGAGAGGAGGGAAAAGAGGGGTTGATCGTTGGAACGTAACGAGGAGACGCGCAGGCGCCCGGGAAGGGTGGGTCCACTATGGATTTTCGAGGGTAGAGACGCTCTACCAGTGGAGTTCCGGGGTGGCAGACAGCATGGGGGAGCTCCCACCGCCAAAGGGATGCTAGCCTGTTTCCTGGGATGGTGATATACACGATGGAGGGAGGTGGCGTCTAGGAATGCCTGGCATCGACCTTGAACCGCGGCTTCTCGCAGGAAGTTGAAACAGAGGGAAAAGAGAATTCCATTTTCATTTGGGTTAAGTCGAAAGTTGTAACTTTTTCAATAGGTTTTTAATTTTGAGTTACAAATTTATCAAGGATTGGATATATAAACCAATTAGTCTATAAATTATAAGATTTGTAGGATAATTAAACAGGGAGTTGAAACAAGAATTCAATTTTCTTGGAGGTTAAATCAAAATTTGTAACTTTTTCAATAGATTTTTAACTTTGAATTACAAGCTTATCAAGGATTGGATATATAGCCAATTGGTCTACGAATTGTAGGATAATTAAACATGGAGTTGAAACGAGAATTCAATTTTCTTGGAGGTTAAATTAAAATTTGTAACTTTTTCAATAGATTTTTAATTTTGAATTACAAATTTATCAAGGATTGGATATATAGGCCATATATATACCAATTAGTTTACGAATTGTACGATTCATAATTAATCAGGAGATTGAAACGAGAATTCAATTTCCTTGGGGCTTAAATCGAAATTTGTAACTTTTTCAATAGATGGATTTTTAATTTTAAAATACAAGTTTATCAAGAATTGGATATAGAAATTTCTTTATGAATAGGATAATTAAAGAAACAAGAATTTCATTTTCATTTGAGGTTAAATGGAAAGTTGTAATTCTTTCAATGGATGGATTTTTAATTGTGAAGTACAAGTTTATCAAGGATTTATCAAGGATTGGATATAGAGGCCAATTGGTCTACGAATTGTACAATTTGTAAGGTAATTAAGGGGATTGAAACGAAAATTCAATTTCCTTGGAAGGATTGGAGATATAGAGATTTTTGTCTATGAATAGGATAATTAAAGAAACAAGAATTCCATTTTCATTTGGATTAAATCGAAAGTTGTAAGTATCTTTCAATGAATGGAATTTTAATTTTGAAGCACAAGTTTATCAAGGATTGGATATAGAGGCAAATCGAGACTTGGTCTACTTGAATTGTACGATTCGTAGGAGCGCGTGATAATTAATCAAATCGTTGTCGTCGAGTAGTTTCGTCGTTTCGTTAATTAAGTTTCGTGGACGTTCTCTCGTTTCTCGAAAAATCGATGTTATCGGGGCAGATCCCGTGGGACGATAGCGGAGGTATCACTCATACCGGCCCAAGGAATTACAAAGCGAGGAGGAGATAACGATTCAACCGGCTGTTGGCTGTCCGCGATCAAATCGCATTTTAATGAAAAAGTGAAAATTTCGTTTCGTGCCTGGCGGAAATAAAGCAGAGAGCGGACTTTTTTTCTTTTTTTTCACCGCAATTACGAGAATCAAAGTTTCCAAAGAAGAAGAAGAGTCGCGTTGTATCCAATTTTTAATTCATAGATCTCCTAATTCCTTGTAAGACTGCTTTTTTTTTTCTCTCGAAACGTTACGTTCGTAACGAGAGATCGATCCGAATTTCCCCGCAAACTTTCGAAATTTCCTTCTCCCCGCAAAATCCACGCAACGAATTTCGAAACGAGCGGAAGTGCATTCGCCTGTCAACGTGGTATTTCGTAAGCGGCGGGCAGAAAGAGCGACTTTCGACATCCTGTGGCGAATAATCGGCCATATGTCGGCCAGAATTAGTGGTCTCTTCGTCCACAAGAGGCCTTCTCGACAACAAAAATGCAAATGCAGCTGTTAAGCTACTTTCGCGGTCGTCGATTCGCCTCGCTCTCCTCGATTCTCCACTCTCCGTCCACGATCGTATCCGTCCGCAAACTCCACTTCCCTTTGCTCCTTCCAACCTGTCCTTTTCTCTCCCTTTCAAAATAACCAACACCACCGCCTATCGATCGACCATTACCAATCCACCGTTCATAATTTACTTTGCAAAAAATAAATAATTATCCACAGATCCTTCACGAAAATCTTCCTCCATCTTTCCATCCATCTATTTATACTCCTTTCATCTTCCATTCGATGCTTTTATCGGTCGAGAAAATGAAGACTCGTCCTCAGAAAGACAAAAGGGAGGAGAGGACCCTTTATAAGATCCGTGGCACGAGAACTTCCTTGTCTTCCTTTCACGAGGTTTGCTTTCAAATCAGCGAAACGCCGACGCTAGAAAATCGGCGATCCCATGGAATCTTTGCTGCTAACGGGAGCAGAAAGAATCGGCACGCGTTTTTAGGCCCGTTAACAAACCAGTCACTCACTCACTCACGGTTTACAACATTACACGTACCGGCGTTCAACCAGAGCGTCGCGAGCTCTCCTTCTCTCCCCCCTTCTCCTCTCCTTCTCATTCACCTCGCGAATTAATTACCGTGATCGTTCCCGGATTAATTACGGCCGGTTGCTATCCCCGTGTTCCGCCGCTTTTTCACCCGCTCGCACGCGATTCACCGGGCGAACGTCGGTGGCCACGGGGACCACCGCCTCCTCCTCGCCGACTTTTTCCCCGCGCAGCGTTCCCAGACGATGACCTGTTGGCCAGATCACGTTCCAGGGATTCGGGGATCGACTCTTTCCTCCTCTTTCCGAGAGAAAACTCTTGTTCGAAACGTTCGTCGTTCGTTGAATGATCGATCGTTGATCGGCAATAGGCCTGTTAGCCCGTTAATCTTTGGATTTCGTTGCGCTTATCACCCGAGAACAATCTAATCTCCCGGGGATTACCCTTTCTTAACTCTGTTTAAGAATTACACATTGCGTTACCACCACAATGCAATTTAACACGCATCAAGTACAACAGATCAGGGGATTCTATTAAACGAGAAGGTTTGCTCTTCCAGAGACAACGTGTGTATATATAGAAAGAGGGAGAGAGAGAAAGTGACATTTTCTCTCGATTCTTAAGAGGGGGAGAGAAGAAGAATTCGTTTCAAGATTTCGGTTCAACGTTTATTTACGCGGGTTGTATCAGGGAGACCGACTATATAGAGCGCGTAACTGGCGTGACAAACGGAATTATTATGCGAGGACGAACACCTCTGCCGAGATAGGCAACGACTGCCGGAACTAATTGAGTATACGACGAACTGAGACAGCGTCTCGAGGGAGGAATAATCGCGAAATTGCGAATTCGCGAAATCGTTGCGACTTCGCGATCGAAATAGCAATAATATAACGAATATACGTTTCCTAACGTTTTGGAAACGATGCACTTCTTCTTGCTTCTTATAGTTAAATTACGTTCTCCATTCGAGATTATTTTCCATCTTCTTGATTTATCGTTTCGATGAATATATTATTTTATTATATATAATAAATTGAATTTCGAAACAAGGATAATAATAATAATAATAATAATAATTTCGCGAAGGCTATCTCTGGTTATTCCAACAAGTTATTTATCTATTCGAATTTGAGAAATAATAATAATATAAAATAAGCTCGATACAAGAAACGCGAGCCTATTTCCCTAATTATATTGTTTCTGAAACTATTCGAGTTTCTATTATTTCAATTCGAAATTTTATTGCGAGATCCCGTACAAAGTTACGCCATTTTCCTCCCTATCATATATCAATACAGTTTCTTCCCATTTGAATTTCAAATTCACGTTTGGATTCACGTAAATAACATATAAAGTTCCGCTTCGAGCCACTTTCGATACACGCTCGCTGTTACAAATTTCCAAACGAAAATCCCGTTTCCACCGAAAATTTATAAATTTACGATCATCTTCCAATTCGACTCCCTTTATCCCCGCTGCTGCTACGCTTCCATCCCTCTCGGCCGAGATCGGTTCGCGATTCCGCTTAGAAATCTGGACGCATCGAAATCTCCGCTCCGTCCCACGCAGCCGCGAGAGAGATCCCCGCGCGATCACTCGGACATCGACATTACCTCCTCTGTTCGCGTGATCGTGCACGGGCCGGCGAATTTCGAATTCAGTGGAGAATTTATGGCGGCGCGGCGGCCCAGCAGCGGCCTCTCCAGTGCCCTGCTAGTTGTCCCGGCCGACAACCAAGTGAGAGAGAGAGAGAGAGGGGATCCTCCTTCCCCAATACGACTTTTGCACCCGTTGCGTTTTCGGCAGCCGGGAGATTTGTGGTCCCAGGGATTCGACGATTTAGATGTTCATTTAATTTAGTCGTCGTCCGTCGTGCTCCACGGACCGACGGACCCGTGCTTCATTAATAGTCGAACCAACCAAATAAAGGAGCTTTGATTTATGCGGTGACCGCCTCGCGCAGCGTCCACGTACCAACGCGTCCACACCACGGCTCCTCCGCCACCACGCGGTTAATTAAATTGTTTATAGTCCTCGTGGTCGTTTAGTTGGTGATTTTCTGGAATTAAGCCTTACATGCCCTCGACGTTTCGAGGTTTCTCCAATTATACCGACGGATTCTCCCTTCCTCTCTCTCTCTTTCTATCTTCGGATCCGAAGGATGGACGAGAAAGAAGAAGAAAAAAGGGAATGGACGCGGATGGACGCGGAGACGAGTTCGTTTGAAAGTTCGAGATGGAAAGAAAAAAGGAAAAGATCGTTTATTGGAGGAGGAGGAGGAAGGTGGTCGCGTTATATACAAGGGTGAAGGGTTGGCGCGCAACAGTCCGCGGCTGCAGATGCTCGATAGGGATCGGGAGAGGGAATAACGTCGCTTTACGGTGGAGGCCGTAAACAAAGGCCGAACAAAGCGTGGGACGTCGAATGGAAAGTCTCACGGATCTTCGTTAATTGTGCGGATTGAAGCGTTGATCCCCTCGAAGCGATATCTTCGATTTTCTGCAATAACCTGGCACGGGCCATGCAACATAAATTCGCGGTGGACGGTTCGCGGAATCCCTCCCTCAATTCTGGGAACCGAGGGTGCGGCAGGAATAATGCAACAACTTTTACTCGAATTTTTCTCCCTTCCTTCTATTTTTCTCTCTTCCTCTTCTAACACGACGAGGCTATGAATTTTAAACGAACTAATTTCAATTTTTTCTAATCTCCGTTTCCTCCCTCCCCCCCGTTAAATTAATTAAAAACAACAAGGTTGATACAAGAGTAATACACACACACACACACGGATAGACGCACGAATACACGCATACAGGCGGAATAAAGTAAATTCATACGGAACATTTTCGTTCCTTGTAATTGGCCTGAGAGTGAAGTCGAAAGTTGCAGACGCCTAGCCAGCCAGATCTCTCGGCGAACGGAGAACTTCCGGCGCCCTTAATTGCGCCCAAGGCTTATTAGACGCGGCGGCGACTGCGTATGCGCCACGCATGCAAATAAGCCCCGCTCGCGCGTTTTAATATGTATATTTTGTATATCCTTTGCACGCATATTGATGTGCATACAATGGCGTACGCTCGTAATGAGATGCGAAGGGTTCCACGTACGGTCGAAACGAAATACACGTTTGGCGGCTGCCAGATGCTAATTATCGTCCATTATCTAACGTCCAGTAAACCCGTGAACACGAGGATCGAACGGATCGACATTAAATGTCAGTTATTAAAAAAATTCATGAATTATTAACATTCTCCCTCTCCCTCTCTCTCTCTCTTTCTTTTTCTCTTCGTATCGGAGCTCGATCGATCGATCGATCGAAGGAATCAAAGTCGAGTGGCACGCTGTAATCGAAAGATGCCGAGTTGAGAGGCGTCGAATGCTCGATTAATCGGTACATGGTGGTAATTAGCCGCCCGGTGAAAATTGAGATCGCGCTTTATTTGGCGCGGCACCATCGACAACGTCCCATCTCTCGAATCGAGTCGAGAAAAATTATATGTATGTGTGTGTGTATGTGTGTAAAGATTTAAGAAAAAAGTATAAACGACGAGATTTATCAATTTGAAAAATCGCAATTTCCAAGGGAAAAATAAGGAACGCGATGTTGAAATGAAGGCGAGATCGAAAGATCAAACGGGGCCGACAATCATTTACGAACCGTGTGTATATATTTCCAGCTCACGTGTGGTCTCGTTCTCAAAGGACACTTTACGAATGATAAACCGTTCCTAATTAACCCATCAACCATTGCACATGCTCGAATACGTACGTTTAACAGGTAGCAC
Source organism: Apis mellifera (assembly GCF_003254395.2). Taxonomy (NCBI): domain Eukaryota; kingdom Metazoa; phylum Arthropoda; class Insecta; order Hymenoptera; family Apidae; genus Apis; species Apis mellifera. Next base: position 6,086,207 of record NC_037645.1, read on the forward strand.
GTTCCGAACGATTTAAGTGCCGCCTCGTCTCGACAGCAGAGAGAGAGAGAGAGAGAGAGAGAGGTCATTATCACCAGGATCGCCTATTTCAGACGCGATTATCTATTAATCATGCATCTCGCATTACTCCTAATAAGCAACCGCGCGAGCATCGTTTTCTCCAGATCGAATTTCAGCGATTCCATCGCGAGAATGAGTCGCTTCGAAAAAATTTTCCTCCTCCATCTTTATCTTAATCTCGAATTCTCGACATTATCTCCGGCGAGAGAGAGAGAGAGATTCTCGATTTCTCTGTCACGGCTCATCGAGGAAAAACGGCAAATTAACCACGCTTTGCATCTTCTGCGATTCCACAATTTGATTCATTGAAAAGATTCAATTTCGAACGAGCGAAAAATAATCATTCTTCTCCTCGTCCACGATAATATTAACGAGTTCCAAGATACTTTTCTAAAAAAAATATTGGAAATTCAATTCTCCAATTTTCCTTTCGAATCGTCATCCCTCTCCCGTTCCGGCAAACTGAAATCGATATCCCCCTCCGTTCGATCCCCATAATCGGCGCCGATTTGCTGGCCGAGGTTTCGTGTCGAAGCGAAAAACCGTGTCGCGGCGCGCTCACGTGACGGAGTAAGAAATCGCGAGAGCGCGTGGTTTAGGAAGGAGAGTCGTTAATCAAGCGGCCGAGTTAGAAGTCAACAGGTGCGGGAACGAAGAGAGGCCGGCTCGCTCTCTCGCACGGGACACGCATGCCGCGCGTGTGTCACGACGGCCCTCCTCTCTCTCTCTCTCTCTCTCTCTCTGCGCGAGAGTAGGTAGCGGTTCTCCACGAAAACTGGCACGAAAAAGCACACCTCGTGTAATATATATGCATATAAGATGTGCAAATAAGTTCGTTCACCTTTTTTTCTACGATCATAACTTTTGACAGAATTCGAATTACTTCTCGTTTCTGGTGCCATCCAAAAAGAGCGTTCTTTTAAGAAGAGTGATGAGCGAGCATCACTGCTTATTTTCTGCATTCCAACTTAGGAAATCAGCTGTTGAAGCTGATTGAAATGGTTTGCGCACCACTGGGAGAGAATCTTCTGTATCCTAATGTCGGAACGCGAAAAAAGTCGTGGCAAAGATTCGAAGCCGGAAATTTTAATTCGGAAGACGACGATCGTTGCATCGAGAAAGTTCACACCACGGTCGAAGAAAAATTTTCAACCCGGAGAAGAATTGGCAGAATGATCAGGACAAGCATTTATCCTATGAAGTTGAAACAATTGGATAATCTCGTATTTACGTAATAAAATCTTGAATTTGGAAAAAAAAAAAAAAGAAGGGAAAGAAGTTATTTGCACACGTAATATTCGCGCTATAATTTTTCAAAAAGATAAGCTTTTTAACGAGGATATCGTACTTTCGCAATGCCGATATCGATAAGCCAATATCGATATATAAATTCGGCCAGAGAGAGATTATCGAGTGGATTAAGTTGGGCGCATTAAAACGTCGTTAAGGTGACGCGTAAATTGCGATCGATGCGATCGATAATAAAATTTATTGTGCACGCTCGATCCAGCCGCCGCCGATTCCCTTAGCTGGAAACCGGTCCGATTCGGACGAGGAAGGCAATCTTCGGTTTTTCGCCTCGCCTCGCGCGCGAATACCAATTTTCTCCGGGTAATTATCACTTTAAAGAGAGGGGGGATAGCGGAGGCGCATTAATAATCCGCGGGAAACGCGGATGGCTCGCGCCCAATCGCGCGTTTCGCTTCGATCGATCGCTCCCTGTCGATTCATCCTTCACAGATTACGATCTTTACGAGTCTTTACCACTCGTTGATTAAGTTGCGATGGGTCTTCAAAAGCATCGAAGAGCGATCTTCTTCCACTTGGTTCCATAACTATATATATAAATGCAACCGTCTTGCCACGAGGAGTCAAGAAAAAAATCGAAGAGGTAAAGTGTCACCTTTGATCAAATTCATCATTCATACGTTCGTGGAAATATTCGTTCACGTGGCACGTATCACCAAATCGTAAAGAATGGAGGAATTAATTTATTCACGACAAATTACGCGAAATTTTTGGGCTCCTCTTTCTCTCTCTCTCTCTCTCCCTTAACATATACCCAAGAGTTAGCTAACGAAGAGAAACTATCTGGTACATAGAAATTCGGGGTGGACAGAATCGAGGACGATGTCGGAAGGTGTGACGAACGAGCGAGGCATCGAGTTCTCTTCTAAATGCTTTCTAACGGCGTCTTTAATCACTCCATCGAGCAGCCCGAGAGAGGATCGAAAAAGGGGGCCGCGGACGGAGTGGAGGGAGGGGGGAGGGCCCGTGCTACCGAATTCCCGTGACAAGGTACAAGGAACCGAGAGGAGCAAGTTGGCGAGCAAAAAGAGGGGCGAGGGGCGAGGGGAGGGGGAGGGGGAAGGAAAGAAGGAAGGTGGAAACGGGGCTGCTGGCAAACGCATTTGTCGGCTGTTGGCCCGGTTCTCGTCGCTCTTCGGCCAGCAGGAAAGATTAGTGGTCCTAATTCCCGTGCTCGTTCGTTGCTCAGGAAATCCCCACGCTGGAAAGACAACAACGCGCGTCTCTGCCTCCCCCTCCTCTCTCTCTCTCTCTCACTCAGTCCAGGGAACAGCGAATGGAGGGGAAGGGAGGAGAGGAGAGGAGAGAGAGCACACGGACGAGTTATCTGTTCCGTTTCTCCCGTTGAGCCCGTGTAGGTAGGTTGTGTAGTAGGTTACGAGTGTCCGAAACCGGAGGCCACGCTCGTGCTGGCTACCGTAAATGTAAATATCCTACGCTCTCCGCATTAACATACGTCCCCGCAGCCTCATTAAGGATGAAATTAATTATCCATCGGAATCGTTTCTCGTGTTCCACCGAGGCCCGAAACTCGGAGGCACACGGGAGACGGAAAAATTTCGACGGATCCCTCTTCCTTTTCATTCCAATTTCGCGTTTCCTCGATATAATTGGAAATATGATAAATAATTATATATGCATATATAACGTTCGACTCGATCGATCTGGTAGAACTGGCCTTGGACTCTTTCGACGAAACAATTCTTCCAAAGATTCGCAATCCGTGGCGTGACGGTTTCAAGAAGAGATAAGAAGAGAGAGAGAGAGAGAGCATCCTTTCCTCGATAAGCTGCGGCTGCTACCTGACCTAAGGTGGTCGCGTTCGCGCTTAAATGCGGCGGCAATCGATGAGTTATCGCGCGTAAAAGTAATCAGCAGCCGCGAAGAAATCAGCGGGGAGACTTAGGGCAACAATTATCCTAATGGATGCAAAGTCACACCCCGGTGTCCGCGCCCGGCATGGTAATGAGTCGATATCACCGCATACCAAGACCTTGTATCCTTCCAAGTCCTGTTCGAACCAGCGCCGCGCCACCACCATCATCCTCATCCTCATCCCTTTCCCTCGTCCCTTTCCTCTCCCACCTATCTTCTCCGGCGCATCTTCTCCTCCTCGCCCCTTGCACCCTGCCCCCTCCTCGCCACCGAAATTCACTCAGCCTCGAAAATCACGTTCACACTCGAGGCACAGCGTGGCCCTTTCCGTTCACCACCCAAGATAACCCGGGGAGAGAGAATCCTAACCTGGGCCGATTCTCCACCCAATTCTACCTTTTCAACGGGGGGGACATTTATTCACGCCCGAGCTCGAGCGTGCCTTTGCCATTTTTTCTTTTTTTCTCTCCAAATCCGCTCTAAATTCCACTTCTCGGCTAAGATGGAGATTTTGGAATTTAGATCGCAAATTGGATATTTGATCGATCAGCTTCCAGAAGGAATCAGAGCGATCTTTGGTCGAGCTTTATTCGTTTATTATTTGGAATTTGATGATGCCAGTCATTTTTTTTTTTCTTTTGTCTTTTATGCTTCATTCTGGAGGATCTTTATATAGTTTTAAAAGATTTTTTAGGTATAGCTTTGGAATTTTTATATTATCACTTCTCTTGATCTTGATTCGTTGAATACGAGGAATATTATTAAGCTCCATGTACAATTTTGAATCACGAATTTCTTCTAAACTTCGATTTTTCACATCCGAATTGTTTGCAATGTTTTCTTGGCGATGACGAGAAGAGTCGGTTCGAATTTATAAGTACAGCAGTTTAATTACGAGCCTAAACGGGTTAAGGAACTCGTCCCGTGCTGGGTAAACCGCTTGAAATGGCTTCGCACTTGTCACTGACCACCGTTATCTTCTCTCTTCTTAGAAGGTATTATATAAGGGTGACAGAGATATCCAGAAGCATGACCTCTACCTGCTGCTGCTGCTGCTGCTGCTGCTACACCTTCGTCGTCGCGATTCCCCACGCGATCGCTCGCTCACGATTCGTTGAAATCGAATCGAACGTTATTTATTCAACCCTTTCCGCCGCATACGATCATCCTGCCCCGAGTCGAGCCTCGATTTTACGTTCCTTTCCGATCCAACGATTCGCACGATCAAATTTCATACGCACCTGGACTCTCGTAAAAAAAAAAGAAAGAAAATTTAATAGGCGAATCGTTATTGCACACGCTCGAGAAAGAAAGAAAAGTTTCCTGCATCGAGTCCAATTTTGAAAATTTGAAATTCAAAATCGAAGATTTCGTTCTCTGGAAGTGGTTTTTTTTTGAAAACGAGAAATGATGCAAAGTCGAGAATGAAAATACTTTCCAAATTATCGTTATTTTTTCACTAGACAGTAGACACCAAACGATAAGAGTGATCCGATTTTTCAAATTCCTTTTCGAGAGTTTCACTTCCTGACCTCATTCCTCGCACGATGCTTCGAAAATTTTAAACTAAGAGAACTCGTAGAATAACATTTCAGTAACAAAATTGAAAGGAAGAAATTCAAAAGTACGATGATATTCACACGTATTTCAAGGGAGAGAAAAAAAAAGAGAGAAAAAAAAAAGGAAAAAGAAAAAAGAAAATATCCGATGGATCGTGGCGTGTGGATGGTTACGATGACCGGAACGAACTGCAGCCGGGCCTGGATGGCAAGGAGCTTTTGTACTCCGGCAAGTGCATTGATTGAAATTAAAACCAGTTAAGGGTGCAACCTAATCTCTGCCCGAAGAAAACTGCTAAACCTGCGGGACTTTTTACCGTGACCGTAATCCACGGATTCGGTGTCGTTTTCCGTCTAACTAACTCATCGCATTAATCAGGTTCTCAGCTGACACGTTTCGAACGCCGTGTTGTGTTTTAAAAGACGAATTATTCACGAAAGAAGATATTCAAAATTTCGTCGAATCGTCGCAACTCTAACCAATATACATTAATCTCCATAATCTCCGATACGAATCAAGTGGAATAGGAAACTTGAGAACGAAACTTGAAGAATGAAACCGTTTCTTGACCGACTAGATCCATCGGTTCAAGATAAAATATCCATGATTTATCGATTATTCGACGAGCATCATCCACACACGATGAGTGTGTCGAATAACAGCAACTTTCTCGACGACCCTTCGCGACGACAGGATCCCTCGAATCCCTTCCTCGTCGAAGGAGAAATAGTCACGTGGAAGGGAATCGAAAGGGTGGAGATAATAATTTCGAAACGGAACACGAAGCCAGAGGGAGGAACGGGGCAACATTTGCACGATTTCAAAACTGGATTGTGGCCGTAGATATAAAACGAAAATCGGTCGACAAAGTCGACGACAGCCGATTACAGGCAACCTTCCTAAAAAAAAAAAAAAAAAATTCCATCAACGAAATAAACCGATTACGGTGGCGCGAGGGAAGATCGGGGCGGGGGAGGATGCAGAGGAGGAGGAGGTAGAGGAGGAGGAGGAGGAGGAGGACGAGGAGGGGGAGGGTCGGAGAAGCCGACATTTCTCGGTCTTCCGTGGTTGTGGTGGTATTAAACCAGCTGCTCCGGAATCCGCGTATCCGCGGAAGAAAAATTCAGGATATACACGTGCACTCGTCGGAGGCGAGTCGTCGTCATCGCCGCCGTCGCCGTCGTCGTCGTCGTCGTCGTCGTCGTCGTCTGTGGACGTGACGTGTCGGTGTGCGGGCGCATGGTAAAACTATTGGATTATTCGTGGTGTACGAGCTGCGGTTAGCAGGCATCAGACTGAGTTTGTTGGATTCGGGATCAAAGTAATCTCGTTTGCCACCCCCCGATCAGCCTATCCCCGATCAGCCTATCCCCGATCACCAGGGTTGGGCAGACCACGCCCTATCGCGGCCGGCCACGGTTCTCCTCTCGATCGAGCTTTTCCAAAAACAAGAAAAAAAGAAAAAGGAAAAAGGGAAAAGAAGAGAATCGTCCATCAAACGGCGATCCAACGCGTCCATCGAAAGCGAAGAATCGACGACGAGTAGTAGAGCGAAATCGAGCCTCGCTCGGACCGATCCTCTCGACGATTTTCGCGATTTTCACGGGCCCCTGATCGGCCAGGGAAAATCGAGCGGTTTCGAAACGGGACGATGGCTCTCCGAAGGGGAGAGAAAAAGCAAACGGTGGACTCGAACCCGCAATTCCCTTTGAACGGGAATATTTAAGCGGATATTTGCGGAATGTTGGACACCCCTGATGTCAGCCGAGGCGTGTGATCTGGTTAGTTGACTCTGTAGGGTGGGTTTTGCCCTCGGTAGGCCGGAATCCGCTCGTTTTTCGAGGCCGGATTAGCCTCATAAGACGATACCGTGGCTCGAAAGATTAGATACCGAGATTACCGGTTCAAACAGCATCGGATGACGGATTGAATCGGATCACCAAGTCGATACTGATCATACTTGGCGAGGAAGACCGCCGAAGATCAGTGGAATCGGGTGGCGGCGACCCGATCATCGACCAACCGATGACGAGGCCGACATACGTCTTCACCTTTCTCGCGTCTTATCGTGTAAATTCGTCGAATCAATTTGTTAACAAGATGCCTATATAACTATACAGAGATATCGTGGCTCGAACATCGATCCACGGGGATCACGGCTGGTAAACCGTCGTCGAAAGGACATTAGCCTGCTACTACGCTCCACGACATTCTTCTGATTTCCTCCTTTCGATCGAAAGAGAAATGTGCAATTTTTTTCTTCCACTTCGAGAAGATTAAAAATTGCAACGATCTTTCTATCTCCTCTTCTTTCGAAACATCGATTCGTTTTAATTCGCGAACGAAAGAATTCGATCTTCGAACTTTCCCAAACGTTAAAAAAAGGCGTTGAAACACTCACTTCGCTTCGAGAGAAAGATTCCAATTCCGGAGAGCGATTGAGTCATCCGAGTCGTGGACAAACGACTTCGAACGTGTCCAGTCTCCCCACGAGTTTTTACCTCTTTTAATTCGACCTGGTCACCGTTAAGCGAACCAAAAACCACTCTGACTTCTCTCTCTCTCTCTCTCTCGAAGCGGTGATAAAAACCGGGCGACGAAGATCATCTCGAGCACGGTTCGTGACGTTTCAGGGCGGTGGCTTCGCGTGGTCCATTCTGTCCGGACGAGCACGCACGATGACGTGATCACGTGACCGTTAAAAACCTGACCTAACCGACAACATCCCTGCCGGCACGCCATTATCCGTGCGTTCATCGCTACTGAATGAGCCTCGATGTCCGCTGCCACAAGCTCGCTCTACCCTCGTAAATCCATCCACCGGAGAGGACATGCGATCCAAAACTCCCTCTTCTTGTCCTTCCTCTTATCAATCGCCCGTTAAACCCAATTTTTCCCATTCGATCCATCATGCCCGCGAATCCTCGATGCAGCCGCCGATCATCAAACTCCTGGAATTCGTTGCACGAGAACAGAGATCCTCGCTTCTTTGTTTTCAGAACGAAGTAAAGGACAGAATTTAATATCTCAATTATTAAAGTTCGTTCGTTGATACTTTCTCGATCCGGAAATCTCGGCATCTTGAACAACAAAATCGATAAGGTAAATTTCCTTCTTCTTTTTTCTAGAAACAGGTCATATATATAAATTTCGAATTACACTCACAACACCCAATCCATTCACGAGAAATAAGTTTCGAAAATCCTCGTGCGTGTGTAAGAAAGAGTTTTACTTCCAAATCTGTTCACATTCCACAATCATATCCCATAGATATTTCTATAAAGATCACACTCGCGTCACACTTTCTCATCGTCCAAACAGGACGATTGCAAAGGGAAGAAAAAAAATTTGGCGAATCGAGAGAGCGAGATCACGTCCCCAACGACGTGGCTCGATAAAATGACAGCGAAGTTGGCGATTGGTTACCGGTGGCACGCAACTATGAGAATGAACTAATATCCAAGTGTCGACCTAATATCGAAGCTCGGCGTAGAGGCACCGGGGGAAGGCACGCAACGTCTCTAACGTCACGAGCCGTTGTATCCCTTTTTCTCTCTCTCGGCGGCTTGCATGTGCGAGTACCTCGCAAGACGTGCCGTGGATATCCGCTGGTTGATCGATACGTCAGGAACGCAACGATTACTCCTCCACGGGATTACTTTACCGGTATCGTGTTGCCAATCTGTGTATACAGAGAGAAGGAGAGAGAGAGAGAGAGGCTAGGTGAAATTGCGCGAGAGTTGGAGCAAGTTTGGCCAACTTCCTTCTTTACCCATCCCGTTTTGGGAAAGAAGGATTATCCCCTGACGTCAATTTTCACTTCCAATCATCCGACTACGATCAAGTTATCCTAACGAGTTTCCCTCTAGGACCATCAGATTTTTCTTTACGATTTCAGGAATGAAAATATTATCGTTCATCAGCCAGATTTATTTTAATTAACAAGTCTCGATCGAAATTTCTTATTATTCATCCAATAATTTCACCGCTTCTTTCTTTCCTCTTCTCAATGAAGGAATCGTTCTAACTTCTGATTATAAAATCACGATTTCTTGTAAAACGTTTTCACGAAGCTTCTATCAGTTTTCTAAAAAAATTATTTCTGTAAAGAGGAGAGAAATGATCGAAAAAATGAAAGAAAGATCGAAAAGAGAGGTGGACCTGTTGGTACCCACGTGAAGCCACGAATCGATTTCGATCGATCTCGCTCTCGATCTCATAAATATCTGGCGGAGGCAGTCGGCCGGATAATTACGTATCGAGGCGTACGAGGGGCGTTCTCTCTACAAGCTTCGAATATTATGCTTATACGTAGTCGCGGCACGCTTGACCCTCTTGACACTCAGGATGATATAATAATAATTGTTGCCACGAAGAGGAGCAGCACAGTCCTCGGCCGGGCATCATTGGCAGAAAGTGGCCAACCTCTCTCTCTCTATATATATATATCGATCCCTGTGTGCGAGGGCCCGGTGCGCGGAACAGAGGGCCCCGTTTAATTTCCTCGCTTCGTTTCATGCCTCTCTCCCCAATCACCGTTTTCGTTTGGCCGCCGTTTAATTAATATCGGGACCAATTTCGAAACCCATTCCTTCTCCTCCTCAAAGGAAAACCATCCACGATACATTTCCTCCTTCCGAATATTCGCTCCTTCCTTTCGACTCGCCAATTTCGAAACCCATTCCTTCTCCTCCTCAAAGGAAAACCATCCACGATACATTTCCTCCTTCCGAATATTCGCTCCTTCCTTTCAACTCGCCATTCTGTTCACCGTGAATCGCAGTGTTTTCGATCCATCTTTCTTCTCTTGAATTTTTCTTTTGAATTTCTTTCGAGATCTTTCCGATACACAGCTCCTTTTCAACTAATGATTTCGAATTAAAATCGTGATATATATTATAATTAGATATTCGAGGGTTTTATTTGCTCATCGAATCGAATTCTTCTCCCATTCTCGACCCTTCTTCGACTTCGAGAAGATCGAAAATTGCAACGATCTTTGTATCTTCTTTCGAAACGTCGGATCGATTCGATTGAAATCGTGACAGGCACAAGGGCAGTGATTTCGAGTGCCTTCTCTTTATTATTGATTCTTGATCCAGAGAGGTTCACATTGTGGGAGAAGGAAGGAACAGGGCTCGAGGCTTTACACGAGAATTCCCATCGGTGGAGGAAACATGTTGGCCAGCGTTGGCCTCTCTCGCCTCGCCTTCTCGTTTGAAAATGAGATTTCGGTGGAGGGCAGATAACAGACAGAGAACTGCATACCGAATTAGTAGGAGTGGAATATGTGTACCGGGGGGGGAGGGAGGGGGAGGCATTACCTATCGTCGAGTACAAACAAAGGGGAGAGGCGAGGCAGCGTATATAGCAAAACGATCGTCGCTCGACTTGAAATACGTAGCCATTAACGGCCATAACCATTACCGATTCGACTGAATTGTGAGGTTAGTATGGGGCTAATCTGCTACGTGCTTTACTTACCTGTCAAGAAATTAGCATATTATCTGAATACCGGCTCTCTCCCCCCCCCCCAGCCTCCTTCTTTTCTTCCTTCTCGGTGCCCGGCAACTCGGGTTCCTCCTTCTTTCGCTTTCTTCCCCTCCGCCACGCTACAGGACCCACCCTTTCCACTCTCCTCTCCACCCTTCACTCGAAAACAACAACAAGCATTTTTAAACGATTCGATCAAGGGCAAACTTCTTAACACGTTTTCCAACGTTAATGCATTATATAGATCGTTCTTATAATTTCGTCCGTCAATTCCTCGATCGATTCAAATCCGATCCTCTCCTCACTCCCCTTTTCTTGCTGCAAAATTTTCGACATTAGAAGAAATATTTACTTTCTTTCTTAAAATTTACTCGTAAAAGATATTTTCGTTCCGAAAGAAGAGGATCAAGATTTTTGATTACAAATCCTTTGTTTTTTTTCTTTTTTTTTGATAAATTAATAATATTCGATAGATCCATTCGTTGGGCAGATAGGAATAGAGGAATTGCGCGTAGAGGAATCGGCTTCTTCGGTTCTTAAACGTCGGCGTAAAAATCCAGCAGAGATCAATAACCCCCGATTCGTCTCGGATCATTTTCTGTTTTTAATTATACGTGGGTTAGCCCCAAGGGTTAACCCCATTAAGTTCAAGAATGGGCCAAGAAGCTACCGGCCACTTTTATTTCCTCCTGTTCCAGCAAAGATCCCATTATGCTCGTTTGCGTTAAACATTTTCGTGCGTGCCGCCATCAACCGGCACAGGAAGCCACCTTCGATTCTCCTTTTGTCTCGTCCATCTTTTTTTTTCTCTCTCTCCTTCTTCTTTTCGTCTTATTCGCGCGTAAATAACATTTCGCGCGCGCGCGCCTTCTCTTTTCACTTCGATGAAGCAATTAGCTTCAAACCTTCACAAATTGAAACTTTTCTTTAATACGCACTAATAATTTTACCAATATCCGACTTATCTTTCTACGAATTTTATATAAGAATTCGGAGAAAATTTGTTGCACGGAAGAAGATAATCGAAATTTCGAATCAATCAATCTTTTAACATTCTTAAATATTAAATATTATACGAACCGTTCCAAACTTCGAAAATTTTAAACAAAATCCGTACTTATAAACTTCGTAAATTCTAAATGGAAAAAAAAAAGAAAGAATTCAAAGAAACAATCGAACGATATGAACGTTATTCATAAAAACGAAGAAATAAGCGTTTTTTAAAAATTTGTTTCAAACACTCGGCAAAAATTTGACGAAAAGTCAGCTTATAATAACAACAATTTGGAGCATTGGCACGATTTTCTCAAATTGATCGGATGGCAAGAAGCTGGCGCCAACGGGACATTTCGGTTCGCGCCGATAATTCCCTTGTTTACGTTTCTGCCAACAGCTTCATAGAAGCTGGTTCCCGCGCCACCCAGTCTCGGTCGAAATGGCCGGGTCAGAGCGAACAAGTTACGCGAAACCGGGTAAATAAGAGATAATCGGTAAACGAGGAGGCGGCGAGTTCAGTTTTACGATAAGCCGGGAATTAATGCGAGCAACAGGCCATAAGAAAGCCTCGTTTCTTGCACCAGGCTTCGCCCCCTTGTTTACCTTTTCCGCTGTCCACGACCCGATTCGGGATTCGACGGCCGGCCACCGATTTCGCGCCGTTCGTGGAAACTGGCCTCCTCGCCCCGATAATCGTCCCGTTTTTTCCTCCTTCGCCCCGATATAACCCCGATATTTCTTTAGCCTCCCAACAATCTCTCAAATTGTTAGCCGAAGAAAACCGATTTCCGGATAAAGAGGAGAATTCATTCGCCCGGTTTTTCATCGAGGACCCGCTCTTGCGCGCTCTTCCTCCTGCCTTTCGCACGCCTCTCTCTCTCTCTCTCTTTCACTCTCGTCTCGCACGAGACGTAAACACGATCCGGATTTCCTTTAATTGTCCGACACCGTTATCGAAGAAAAAGGTTGAAACGAGATCCTCGTAATTGAGAGAAAGGATCTCGAAGAAAGAAAAAGGAAAAATTACTGGTTACGCTTTTGGAAAAAGTTCAAACAGACACGCGTAGTTTCTTGGACAAATTAATTAAAAATTAAAAATCCAAAGGAAATGAAGAAAAGATTGGAAAATGGATTTCTTTTCTTCTTTTTTTTTTTATTTCTCACTGACACGTGAACGGGAGAGGGGAAAGAGGGAGTAAGGTAAGGGAAGGGTGAAGAGGGGACGAGTAATCAGCGCCACGCGTAATGCGTATCATTGGCCGGTCCTCGTAAACACGAGGGCAAAAAACAATTATTAAGGGAAGATTGAAGAGAGCGGCGGTGAGGAAGATGCGGAGGGCAGATCCTTGAAACGAACGAGCATCCTTAGCGCGAGTCCCACGGTTGTTGTACACTCGCTCGTTTCGCCTCTCTCTCTCTCTCTCTCTCTCACTCTCACTCTCTCGTTGCATCTGATCGAGCGTTAATCGTAAATCGCGCCAATCTTCAACAACCAACGACTCGCTAACGATGTTCTTTGACATTTACCTTTCTCTGCCCTTTCTCTCCGACGTTTCCAACATTGTCACCGTTAAATTCCGTTTACACAACTCGTTACTTACCTACCCGACCTAGCAAATTGTCCTTTATTCCATATCACGTTTCGAGCGATACGTGTCATCTTCGAAAGAAGAGAAACGACATCGAATGGATGGAGAGTAAAAAAGGTAAGATCGAATGCCAAGATTAGCTTAATAAGTGTTACGAACGTCTGGAAAGAAAAATATTTTTGTACAAAAGTAACGGAATTCGGGGCGTGGTGATTAACCGAAGGATTAATAATATTTCCCTCGGTGCATCTTGATACGTCGATCGTGGCTAACTTTTTTTCCGATACGAATCTCGAAGGAAATAAAATTAAAGATCTTGAAAAAAATATTCTCTCCGATTTGAACACAACGACGACGACGACGACTATGCAACTTTCTCCATCCACGTTATCGGCCGGTTGCTCTTATTATATTTTCATTACCGCTTGTTTGCCACGTAATAACAACGTGGCAGAGAATCGGCGAGCATTAGAGAGCTCGTTAGAGAGGGCGAGGGTGAAATTGTACCGTATTGGTACTGTATCGGCGGAAAACAAGTGGCGGCGCCAGCAATTGGAATACGGGAGGGGGAGGGTGCTCGTAAACATGGGAAAAGATGCGGGCCTCGCGGCTGCATATTTATAAAATGCAAATTCTAATTGCGGTAACAGCGACGCGAAATTAATGATTGCATTTAAAACGCTTTATCAGCGGCTGGCACATTTTAACTCACGTAATAAGCAGCCCGTGCTCCATCGCGTGTGTACGTTCGGTCGAACGAAAAGCGCGGTGGCATAAATTTTTATTAAAATGAAAAGGGGAAGGGAAGAGGGAGAGAGAAGGGAAAAAATACCAACCCTATATAAAAAATACCGTCAAACTATTTCATTTCGTCGAATGTATTCAATTATAGGGATATTATTCGTCGAACAAATAAGTAAAAATACGATTAAAATTCACTCCAATCATTTTTGGAGATGATCTACGTGTACTTATTCGTTCGTTACATCGTTGTTTCGCGTTAATTCTTTCGAAAATTCGAAGGGATCATTTCATCGATTTTATAATCGTAACAATTTTATCTTCAAGCATGGATAAGATCGATGCAATACAAAAGAGAATTTCTAATTTTAATAACAGGCTGACCTTCCAAGAAAATATTCTTCGAACGCAAAGGATTAATTCCCCGATCTGACCCTTTGTGTACAGGACAATGATGGATTGAGATTAATTTTAATAACAAATGAGCGGCAAACCGAACAGATCGTCTCCTTCGTGTTAACTCGAGACTCGAGATAAAAAAAAAGGAAAAAAAAAAGAGGGAGTACGATCCCAACGTATTCGTAATTTCACCGAGAATTGAAACAATTTCGCACGAAAACCGAATATATTTCGCAAGTTTCGTGGACAGATGACGCGGAACGAAGCCACCTCTGTTAAAAGCAACGTTAACATATGGCGTGGTTAGCGTGATCTTTCGGGAAAAATGTGCAAGTTTTCGTGCCGTCGACCCACGGAACACCGGTGTTTCTCCGCCTATTGGGGCGGTACTTGCATTTTCGCAAACGCGTTTGCACAAGTCTGCAAACAATCGGTCTCTATACTCTGACCAACCACTCGAGAGTTGGGCATTAACTCTTTGAAAAAGTAACTAGCTAAAAATTTCGCGCCAACTTACTTCAAAATGAACAACATTTATTTATTCAAGTAGTGTAATTGATCCGTTTTTGTAATACAACCTCGGTTTGTCATTACAATTATTTATTATTAATCTGAAGAATTGGGCATTAATTCGAATTGAAAAAGGTAATTGATTAAAAATTTCGAATAAAGTTATTTTAAAATGCTTGAATTATTATCATATTTTGTTTCGAATAATAAATTATTGAACTAACTTTTAAACTATTTAAATTTTGCCCATCACTGCTCGAGACTTTTGTCGACTCAGTACTTACTCTGAACAAATTCTACGTATAATTTATCGAATCGATGATCAAATTCTGAATCGACGATACGGAAAATTTATTCTGTTCAGGATTCGAATAATTGCTAACAAGACAGACTCACAAATTCGAAAAGCATCGTTTAAAAATGGAAATAATACAATTTTTATCGATAGTAACCTACTGCAACATGTTCATCATTATCTTATTTGTATATGAAAATATCTCTACGAATGAATAAGATATCGTACGCGTTTATGTTAAAAAAAATTGAAACGCAATGTGCGGAAAGTAATTAGCGCAACGCGCGATAACGAAAGTATCAACATAAAGACAATCTTCCTACAATACCAATCTTTCCATCGAGTTGTTTTTCCCGTCGATTTGTATCGGCTCTTTCGTTCAATTCAACGAATTTCCATTACAGGAACAATCGAGATATATATATATTCGTCGAAGAGGATCAAAAATTTCTTCCTTATTTCGAGACTCTTCATCCAGGAATCCGGGATGAATTTCAAAGTAAAGAGTCGAGGAAGGGAGGGGCGAAATATCGTTTACTATTAATCTGCCAATTTATTTCGCCGAGACGTTTTAACGCGAAACTGGAAACACGCAGGTGCCTCGTTACTTCCCGCTTTCCCCCTCTAGAAGAAACGTCGCAGCCTAATTACTCCGGAGACCCCTTCGTTAAACAGCGATAAACATCTCGGCGATTAATAAGGAAATACTGTTTTCTTGCTGCTTGTGCCGATCCACGTTGCATCGATTCCGTACGAAAACGACAAAAATGTGCGGCAGAAGGTGCGACATAAAACGGAAGAGAGAGACAGAAAGGGGAAAGGGAAGGGGGAGAGAGAGAGAGAGAGGACTACTTGGCCGGTAGCCTGGCGTTAATTGCGGCCTCTCGTAAATTAATTTTCCATTCGTTACCTGTCGTTACGATACTCACAAATTCGTTTAAAAATGAGATTCGAGTACACGTGAAATTTCTACTTCTTTCAAGTTGATAATTTTATATATATATAATATATAATCTCGATATTAGATACTCGATTTTTATATATGAAATTTCTTCCTTTCGCAAATTACGTTTCGATCAACCATCGTAAATTCTGGGATTAACGATTTTTATTTAAATTTTCGTATAGGAATTTACATATCGTGGTGGGGCGTGATCAAAAATTTGTTTTTACAATTGCACGATGTTCAACAAATTTTCTTGAATTCTCGAAATCACAAAAATACGATTAAAATTTTATCTCGAGAGGCAACGTGTCTCGCGTACACACCAATAATACATAATTCGTGGAAACGATCGATCGAACAATATATCTATCGATGGTAGATATGTATTTGAGGGAAAGAAAGCTTGTTCCGAAGGTTTGCAATATCATCGACTTGTGTATTCACTTGTGCGTTCACAGAAGTATACATTTACCTCCTACTGATTCTTTGTATTCCTATCGGTTACGTTCTCGACTCTGGCTGGGTTCTTTAGGCTCTTAAGATTCTAAGCATTGACTAGAATATTCCACAAGGGAGAGAGGCGCAACTATATCGAATCAACTTTCTTTCTTTCTTTCTTTCTTTCTTTCTTTTTGGGTAAGAAAAATCTGCTCGAGATTCGAGCACGTATGACGAAGTCCATCCTCGGGCTATGAGACGATATAATTTACGATATGACCCTTGACAAGTGATTTGCAGACATCTTGTAACGAGGACCACGAACGGCCTCTACGGTAATCGCATTCTGTTGTTTCGTGCCTTCCTTCGGGCACGTCTCCTTTTCCCTCGTGAAAAACACGTTCCTGTTTATTTTTCACAATGTAGCATCCTCTATGCGATTGCATTGAGTGAGTAACGAGAAAAAAAATCGAATTGAATTGAATTCTCAAAGTGAAAGGAGAAGAAATCGAAAAAATATTTGAACTTGAAAGTTGGAAATATACTTTAGAAATTATATTTTCTTTTTTTTTTCGCGGTAAATTCTGTGATACGAGTTATTTTTTAATATATCTAAAGTAGGTATACAAAAATTTCGTTTATTAAATTTTAAGCGATCAAAGTTAGATAAAGCGAGACAGAGATCCGAACGAATCAGTAGTGTGACGAAGATAGAATAAGTTTTATACTAACTATGTCTCGCTTCATCCAACACAAATCTTAGTCGCTTATAACTTGAACAAATCTCAATCGATATTTTTGCGTTTGTTTTGAACTTTGGGATCAATTCTTCGAATGTATCATACGAACGTATTTTACATAAAGTAATATTAATATAATATCGCAGAGTTACCGTAATAACGAATCGAAAATAATATAAATAATTGATTGTGTCGAACGATAGTGTCAATTTTCTTTCTTTCATTAATGAATATATCAATTTCAATGATACAATTTTTATATAATTCTGAAATTTTAGCTCTCACGAATTCCTCGGTAGTATAGTGGTTAGTATCCCCGCCTGTCACGCGGGAGACCGGGGTTCGATTCCCCGCCGGGGAGAAATTATTTTTCTACGGAAAATCCATTTTTTTTAACCATTTATATCTTGCATATCGACACAGATCGATTATTAATATTATATCGATATTAATTGAATTTAAGAAGAAGAATAAATAAATTACGATAACCATTTCAACCTTTAATAATAAAGATCCGTATTAAATCGTAATCGAAGAGAAAATTTCCAATTTTTCTCGCACGAAATCAGGCAAAAATCCAATTATCCATCGTAATTAATTCTTAAACGTAACACCTAACCCGTTTCACGTTAAAGATCTATAAATATCCAGAAAAGCAAAGCAATCGAATCATCGTTCTCTCGTCATCGAGCATCGTGATACCGTGCCATCCTCGTTCCTGCGCTAATTATCCAAACAATCAGCGAAATCCCGATGCGCCGCTAATAGTGGCAAGACAAATCGGCAACGATCACGAAACGATTCCTCACGATTCCTCCGGAATCCTTCTTCCCCCCCTCGTCACGAAAAATCGCGGTCTCGTTAAGAAACAATTTCGCGCGGAAACGGTGAAAAAATCCTCTCACGTGTCGTTAATGGCAGGCTAAGAGAGAAAAATGTTGAATTTTCCTCGAGACGATGGGGGATTTCGGTGGCAAAAACGGGCGGCGCGTGACCAAAACGGGCGGAAATAAATTCGCCGACGTCCGCCGCCGCCGCCGCCGCTTCATTTCCATATCCACGGGAGAAATATTTTTGTTCCGCGAGATATCGTTTAAGAGAAAAACTTACGGACGGCGGGTGGTTACGGGTGGTTAGAAAATTATGAAAATGTTCCCTTGCCCCCTGTACGGTGAGGTGAATTCCTCGTAATTATCAGAGTTGAATGCTTCGCGTGTTTCGTCCGAGAATAAATAGATATTCGTATAATTTACGTTCCAGCGTAGCGAAATCGTAATAATATTATCCGTATAAAACTCAAAGGTATTTTAAATACGAGTATATTAATTCGTCGAGATACGACGAACGGTATATATATGGATCTTTTCGAATTCGTATAACGCGTAAGAAGTTAAAACGCGTAAGCGGTGTAGAAGATTAATCTTGCCTACTGTCGGGGGAAAAGTATAATGCGAAAAGTGTAAACTCGTTCTCCTTGTTTAACGAGTTTGTGCAAATTTCTCGATAATATCTATCTTAATTTGATATTTCAATTCCGTAAAGGATTTATCTCGATCCCTTGAAATATAATGTTCTTATCTTTCGGCATAAATATTTATATGCCTCTTGGCTAGAATACACATACACATAAATCATCGAATACGGATTGAATGTTATCGAAAGGGAAACTTGATTGATAAATCAACCAGGTATTTAAACAGTATTTAACTTACATATAACACTTGCATTAACGCTTACATGGCAATTATTGAACAAACTCGTTCCATAAACAGAAGAAGTTCGAACAAGTTTATCATCGTTCAGGAACAAAAGATAACGCCAGAAATATAATAATCCAAATCCTCTTTGGAAAAATATCCTTCGATTAATTTTCGATTAAGGTAGAAATTTCCATCGCTATTTTTACCATCCTATATCATATACATACGTATATGTAAAAGTTTCTTTGGATAGGAAATTCTTTTCATTTAATAAATTTCTTTTTTCCCGAATTCGTAGAAACCTCGTCACGATCTCGCTCAACGTAATCCCGAATTCCATGAAAATTCGACGCCTATGCATGTTTGCTCGACCTCTAAGGGAAGGCATGTGGCAGGTGGCCGTGCGATAGTTTGCATATTCATCGGTTTCTCCCTTATCGGTCCCATATTATCACAGCGTGCTTAATTGACTTCAGATTCCCTCATTAGCGCTAATGGGTTAATTCCAAAACTGTTCCACCGTGAGGCGGCGACTAACCGCGGACAAGTACTCGGTCGCGCCCCCTACAACAACGTGAGATTCGTTTTTTAGAGAATCTCGACTCGAGGGAATTAAATAATTCGTTCAAATTCAATCAATATGCGTTTACGATCATCGATGAAATTCGATTCAATATTGGATATACTTTCTTTTTTCTTGAGATCCATTTTATTTTCATACATTTGCTCGGATCTCTTTCGTCGAAGAATTTAATTCGGAGATTGATAAATAATTAATTATTTTTACTTCATGTCGAATTACGATATTCTGGAGAGTCAAATTTAAAGAAATCTTGTTAAATTTTGAATTTTTATTTATTTATTTATTTTTTCTTTTTGTGAGAAAATTTAATCAGTTTAATTGATATTATTTTATTCCGTGTTACGATCATAGTGTAAAGAATGATTTTTATTCGGATTCAAATAATCTTTATATTAATTTATTTTCGATTTTCTTTTTTTTCTTCTTCGACTGGCCATGCTTTTGAATTATTACGAGGCAAAGAGTATCGCGAGGGCGTTAAATTATCATAAGTAATCTTAACGCAATTTTTCAAAAATTATCAGCCGCGAGGAAGACTAATAAAAAAAAAGAGAAAAGAGAAAAAAAAAGAGGGAAGCAACAAACAATGTACGGTACACGGTTCGCATGTTTCGTGACAATGTGTCATAAGAGAATTGCAAACATACGTAACCACGTATAGCTCTCAGTGATACAACCACGTGTAATAATTGTGTATAATATAAAGAGCACAGAATCGTGTAACAACGTGCGCAATGCAGCATATCGATTTAATGAAAACTGGCCGTCGTATCGAACGCATAAAGCATAAGTGTCGTTGCACCAAACGGCCGACCGTTTCAATACAATTTTGCAAATCGCGAGAACGATAAACAATTTCTATTTTTCCTTTTTTTTTTTATATCAATCTTTCTCGCTCCCTTCTTTATTCTTCGTCATCAAATTTAATTCGAACGAAGAATATTTTCCTATTTAACATATTCAATGATACGACACATTTTCTATACAGCAACACAGTCAATTTTTCCAAGAAATGAAAAAAAAAAAAAAAGAATTTCGATGGTTCATTCAACGATTACAAATCGGTCTACTTTACAACGATTCTTTTCTAGAAATTTTTCTTCGATTTTCGATACCACGTCGCGTTGTGATCAATCCAGAAAAAAATTTCAAATAATATCAAACTTTGGACGAAATCTATCTTCGTTTCGAAGAAGAAAGTTTGCGTGGAAAAAGAAGAAAAAAATAGGGAAAGATAAGGGCGAAAAGCATTAATAAATCATCGATTCTTTCCTTCTTTTCCTGACTGTAGACACCTGAGGGTGCACGCTCGTGTCCGTTTTCAAAGCGCTGCAACAACGATAATTGATGGAGAGCGACGAACAATCATACACGATCGCAATTGTATCGGCGCGAGGAGGGGTGAGATCCGAACGGAAAGTTGGAAAGTTTGCAACTGTGTAGCGATTAGAGCATACATCTAGTGACAGACTTTCGCCGTCCTACGCGTCTCTGGACTTCGTAATCGAGGATGTAATTTAAACTACTTACTTGGCCAGACTAGAACAATTTGTCGGTAAGTCGGACGTTCTGACCACTCGTTGGAAAATCATCGGGCGTTTAATGAAATCACTGTCCCTCCCCCTATATCTCGGACTGTGTATATACAATTTTTAACTCCAAACAACAAAAGAAACAAAATTAACTTCTCTCGATGAATGAAAAGAGTAGAAAGAGAATTAAAAATTTGCCCCAATTTTTTCGTTCGTCGATCACGTAATTAAATTTTGAGATCTGAAATTTCTTTTTTACCAACACAATACATACATTGCCGATACAATTCTCGTTTAGATGGTCAGAACGAGAAACAAAAAAACAAAAAAAAAAAGAAGAAAAGA
The DNA here is from genome assembly GCF_003254395.2 of Apis mellifera. NCBI lineage: Eukaryota > Metazoa > Arthropoda > Insecta > Hymenoptera > Apidae > Apis > Apis mellifera. Next base: position 6,107,317 of record NC_037645.1, read on the forward strand.
AGAAAGGAAAAAGATGAAGAAAAAGGAGATAAACCCCGAAGGGGTTAAAAGTTAGGAGAGGAAGGGCGAAGTTTAGGGGAGGGAGGGTACGATAGAAAGGAAGAGAGAAGGCCGACGGTAACTTAACTCGATGCCCCGATATCCGATCCTCCCTATAAAAATGCACACGCCACTCACGTCTATGTAAACAAACGGACATCGAATGGTCGAGTGACTCTCTTTTTCCGGTTAGCTACACCTATTACCTCTCTCTCTCTCCCTCTCTCTCCTCCTCTCTATCCCCTCCCCCCCTCTCTCTCTAGTATGTAGATCGTATAGCAGTCATTGCAGTTCCTGCAACAGGCCAGCCCAACCAGGTAAAGGTACTCCTCCGATTCGCGAAACGCGACTCTTTCTCGCGTTGGAACTCGAGTCGTTCGGTGAACCTAAACTGTTCTCTTCTCTTCTCTTCTCTTCTCTTCTCTTCTCCGCTAAAGCCCGTTGCACGCTGCATTTTATGTTACACCTGCTATGCGTTTCACCGCTCGTCTCCTCTCTCTCTCTCTCTTTAATACCTAGCCGGGGTTTGGCTCAATTTGCTCTTCAACGAGAGGTACAAACTCGTTCACGATATTATCGTAATCCGCGCTACAACACACGATGCTCGATCGAAAATAATACTTCAACACTCTGCTCGAGATTGTTTAAAAATTGGAAAATGTAAAAGCGAATGAAATTTACTCGTGGAAATCGTCGAACGTGTTTCGTCCAGGCATTGAAATCACCGGTAGGGAACGATACGTTGTTTTCCACGATACGCGCAATATATACCGATTAATATTTCTGAAGAATTGGATGGAAAGCGTGTAGATTCGAGGGAGAAGAAAGAAGAGGAAAGAAATAAAAAAAGGAAAAGAAGAAGAAAGCTTGCGGAAAAATCTCTAAAATGGTGACACCGGATCGGTCGCGTAACTGGTGCGTATACACCGCTGCGCGACTATCATGTTGCAACCGCATCTACCGATTATTCTTAAAAGCGGCCGATTTTTCAAGCGGTCGACGACTACACCAGATGACAAAAAGATTGGAATAAACGTGAACCAACGTACGAAGAAAACGTATGGATTTTCCTTATTCCTTGTTCACGCCTCCTTTCGCCTTCCTTCGTTTTCCTTCCTTTTCTTCTTCTTTCCTCCTCGTCCGCCAACACACGTTCCACGATATTTCTCGCGAAGTACGGGCGTCGAGAGTGAAAGTCGGTCTCGGAACAATAATAATAATAACAATAATAATAATAATAAATGAAAAATAATTCTCGAGAATTATTCGACTTGTTTCACTCGCGTCAACTCGCGTATTCGAATCCTCGAATTTGTCAAGATTTTTCCCTACACTTTCCCTTGATCCAAAGATTAAGATAATCGGACGATTGATAAATTTCACGGTGTTGGGTTGAACAATTGCTCAGAGACACGCGGCTCGAACGAAATCGAGGCCCGAACGAGCGGCGAATAAATCGATTCGTTAATCGTTCGAGACTCGTCCGCGTGTGTGTGTGTGTGCGTAATGCCGGCGAATTAATTACGCCGACAACATTGATCGCGCGGCCGATCCGTGAGCGTGGGTGTTGCCTCGTTCAGAAACGCATTCGTCAGACAGCCTGATAAATTGATTTCGTTCTCTCTCCGCGAATCGATGTCGATCTTAATACCCTTCCGAACGAAAGTCCTTCCCTGCCGGCTGACAAAGGAACCTTGCTTAAGCTCGCTTTCCCATTTTATATTCCCGGAGCAAAACTGCGGATGACGAATAAACACACATGGGTCAACAGAATCCCTCAAAATAAAAGACACGCATATATCGCAGTATCGAAAAATACATTCTCGAAGCTCATCAATCGCATCGATACATCATTTCATCCGATCATATTGATCACTTTCCTGCCGCAGTTGCGCAATTACTCGCGGAACAATTACACACGCGTATATCTCGTCTCAAACGATCAAAATTATTGCCTCGCGTCTCTCTCGTCTTAATTCACTTACCATTCACCATTATTATTACTCTTTTACTACCTTATTTACCGACGCGGTTCAATTTAATTTCATTACCGTTATTTGCTTAAGTATCGATCACCGATCAAACGCGCGGTGTTAACGCGCTCTCGCGTTTCTTCTCCCCTTCCTTTTTCTTCCGTCTGTAATTTTATTAAATAAATCAAGTACGGAGGTGACGGCGGCGGCGGCGGCGGCTGCCGGAAACGGGCTCGCTCTTGTCCCACCTGCCACCTCGACAGCGCGGCTGAAATTATGCTAATTAAAATACGGATCGAGCGGCAAAAAAGAGAAAAAAATAAAAAAAAAAATAATATATATAAAAAAAAAGGAACGCGGCAGCACCTTCGAGTGTTCGAAAATTTATACCGACGTATTACGGCGCATAATATTGTCCCGCGAGGCCGCTCTTTACGATTACACGATATCGAAAACATCAAGTGGGCGTTCACAATGTTAGAAGAATTCCGAAATTACGGGCAAGTTCGTTGGGCACATCGAGCTTTCCGCCAACGACGATGCTTACCGGGCACGCGAGAGGAAAACCGATACGAAGGCCGCGTTCACGTTATCTCTCGCCAAAAAAAGTTTCCTTTTCTTTCTTTCTTTTTTTTTAATCGTACAGTCGATCAATCCACGTTTCAAGGCCAGTGTTTCATCGTTGACCACTTTTCTTTTCGCTCCTTTTCACTCCTTCCAATCCATTCCTCATCTTCTGTCTTTTACAAGCGTTCTCGAAAATTGTATTATACTCGATGATCTTAAAATTGGTTTTCTACTGCTTTTTTCATTTCCATTCTTTCTCATTTATTCTTATTATTTCGGTCAATTTTTTAACGGTGCTTTCTCTTTTTCATCCCCAATCTATCTCCATTCCTTTCAATTTCTCTCTCTTCTTTGAAAATTGTATCAATCGATGATCCTCCTAGATCCTTCCTATTTCTCAGTTAGTGCATCGTTTCTTCTTTCTTAAAAAAAAAATTCTCCATCCCTCCACTTTCCATACAATCTCCATTCCTTTCGATTCGTCTCTCTTCTCTCTTCTCCATTCATCTCTCGCCTCCTAAAAATTTTACTTCTTCCATCCATCCCCGACCATCCAACCAACCCCTTTTTCGCCTCGAAACTTTCAACGAGCCGACGATTCTCTCAGATTCCATCTCCTCGCTGCGAGAATCCCGGCTTTCTCTCCCACGAAGCCCCGCCGACATTCAATTCCGCAGATCCGCGACACACCTACGATAATATCGTAATAATCGGTATCGCGTCCCGAAACGGTTAAAATAAACGCCGCTAACACGGCGAGCCGAGGGGCCAGGTTCCCGCACACAAACAACAACACGAAATCACTCCGAGTGTTCACCTGTTAGGTTACTTGCTACCGATTTCGCGCTACGTGCACGACTCCGCTCCCTAGCATCTTGATACCCCGCCGCGGTGATCGCGAGCGTGTTATTACCCCGCCTAGTGGCTAGCTTCACGAAGATTACACGTCTACGTCGGGGCCGATCTCTCTCTCTCTCTCTCTCTCTCTCTTCCCCTTCGAGGCCTACCTCGAATTTGTAACAGCGATACGCGCCGATCAAATTTGCATATCACCAGGAGACAAGTCTGCGCGGGAGAGAAGACTTCATTTTTTCCCCTCCCCACCGCCCACCGATTTCGCCCGAGGGATCGCCCATCGATCGCGTATGCGCGATTCCCTCCAATCGGCCGGGGAAACCAAAACCCGTGCCCCGACAAATTGCCGTAAAAGGGGTGTAAAAGTGTGTTGCGTTGTTGCACTGTGGCTATGTTTTATGAGTTTGTTATTTTCGTGAGAGAAGAGAGTGAAAAGATTTTGAAAAGATTTGGATTTTAGATATAAGGGTGATGGAGAAATTCATCGTTGAAGCTGGAAAGGGAGAGAAATGTAGGTTAATGAAATTAGTAAATCTTGAAAAAGATAAAGGGTTAAGGTTGTCTCCAAAAATTGTATGTCGATTTTGGTAATATTTGAGAAATATATGATATTTGGTATATCTAGTAGTTTCTGGAAGAAAGCAAAGATATCATTAATACTGGAAAATTATAACTGGAAGTAAACGAGATTTCAAAAAAGAAAACAAAAAAGAAGAAAGAAGACATCTTTCTTATTTAACATCGTAACGAGACAGTTTTTAATTTTTTGTCCCAAATTGTAAAATATACAAATTAACGTTTCTTCCCATCGAAAACCCGTCGATTCGATTATCCTGCCGCAAAACGAACAACGTACAATTATATCGAATAACGTTCGATTACCGTAGCAATCGCAAGAAACATCTATCGCCATGGATCACGTTGTTTCCCTCGTCTCGATCGAGGAAAGATCGATTGGAAAGATCGGTCCTTTCTTTCCATCCTTTTTCCTCTCTCGACGTAACAATAAGCAATCCGATTGTTATTCGTTTATCACGCGACACCGTAATCAGAAAATGGCACCGGTCGGCCGCCGTTCAAGTACGTGCAAATCGGCCTTTAAGCAGCCAATACCAAAGTGGCCGCCGTTTGTATCGTCGCCATTAGCATAGAAATGACACGTTGATCGACGCGCCGATATTTATTCGAAATTCCGGCCGCGACGGAATATTGGTATTTACCGCGTATTCGGCCCCGTCCAACCGCCAATTTCACGCCAATCTGTAGCGCGTCGCTTTTCATTAATTAATTCCTGCCGTGCATCCCATCCTCCCTTCGGCGACCGAATGTTTATCGTAAAACGTTTTAATACACTGTCATTTCGATTTTAACATTTAATCCCTTCTTCATCGATCGCTACCATCCAACGTCACGCGATCCTACTATCTTCCCCGATACGATTCTTCGATACGAAATCCCCGTTTTTCCATTCCAAATCAATACAGATCCTTCTTAAGATTTTCCTATATTTCCTTCTTATTAATAGTTTTTTTCTCCAAGAAATAAATTTTACAATCGAAGGAAGATCACGAGAGAGGAAATAAAATTGCAATTGTTGCAAACGAGAAAATGAGAGGGGAGAAGCTTGTACCTTTTTCGAAATCTCTTCTCGAAGCGAAAAAATCGGGTTATAAAATTATTCCTCAAAGAGGGAGGGGAAGAGGAAAGTGTTCGATGATACACGCGTGAGGCGTGTATCGGTCGGAAGTATGGGGAAACCGGTGGTTCGATAATAGAAAGCTCGAAACTCGCGGAGGGATGCTCGCAATTTCGCGATCCCGCAATTCAAAAATTGGCGGAAAGTGGAACGCGGCGCGCAACGGGGCGAGGATGATGAAGCCAGGAAGGCATCCGCTACCCTGTGTTTACAAGCCAACGTGGCCCGCCCCGCGAGCATTAGCTTCTATCTTTGCACCGCCCAATTTCGCGTTCCTCGAATGCAAATTCTATCGAAACGAGCGGATAGCTCGAAATGAAGGGGGGTGCAGCGATGACTCGTCGGTCCTGGCCCGACCGCTCCGAGAGAAAAAATCCAAACCTCTTCCTTTCCTCTCTCGAGTTGAAAATTCCTCCTACTTTCCTTTCTATCTTATGATATAAATTTAAAAAGTCACGTTTACGAACGAAGAAACCAGGAAAGAAAATTCTGAAAGAAAATTTGAAGAATAATTTCAGGAAGGATTCCATCCGTGATTTTATCGATATTATTATTATTTCGGAGGGAGATCAGCTTCGGGATTCCATCTCGTTCGAAAGGAAGGAATGAAACACTCTCGTGTCAATTACTCGGGATGGTTGCAACGTGGTTGAAAAGCACAGCCACACCTTGGTGAGCGGGAAAGGGGTCAGGATGCGCACAAGCGAGGCACAATGCGCGGAATCGAATGGGGGTCCAACGAAGGAAGGGTCGGACAACGATATACTCGAACTAATGATACCGTCGACAAACTAATTACACGAAATAGCGGAACACCGACTCTCGTATCGCGCTGTTTCGATAATTATTTCGCGTATTTCCACGAAATTACATCCTCCCGCTTCCTCGAAACGGTACATGCGCTCTCTCTCGCTCTCCACTCTCGCCCTCCCTTTTCTCTTTCTTTTTTAATTAAACCATCCTTCCCGTGCCGGAACCTTCGATTAAAAAACAGATATAACGATAGAAGAGGGACGATATTATGGCTTTACCGATTAAATATTATACCAGAGGTTTTTTTTGTACTTGAATTTTGTAGATTCTACGATAAAAAGAGGAGGATCTATTACACTATTCAGTTTGTTTTGTTACTCGAATTTTTAAGAATACGAGTCAAGTTCGAAAGAAGAAGAATTCGAAGAAGAATTTTCAAGTATTCCAAAACAATTTCTATCTATCTCGAAAGAAAGAAGAAGATAACGCGGAACATGGCAAATAATTGCTTTAACAATTGTGATTATTATATACTTCTAATTGCAAAGATTAAGCTTCTTCGAAATTCGAATTGGAAAAAAGAGTGAACGAATAATAATATTTGAATGATGTATAAAATAGGATAGCTTTAAATTCGAGCACCAGTTTTCAAAATCGAGGCTACGGCCACACCATGTGTCCCTAAACACTGCACATCCGGCTCCTCCATCCACCCCTAAAACGTTTCCTCCTGTCAGCTCGAAGGAAATCGTCGGACGTCTCTCATCCCGAAAACCAGTAATCACGCTAGTCCAACAACGTCCAAAATTGGTTGGACGCGTACGCAAACCGGCCGATACTTGTTTTCTTTCCTTCGAGCTCGATAATTAGCCTCGTTCCTCGCCAATTTAGTCATTTATTCGTTACACACTGAGAAAAGAAGAGAGAGAGAGAGAGAGAGAGAAGGAGGAAAGATAGAAGAGGAATAAAACAAAAATAGAATAAAAAAGGAGAGAAACGATAGCGCATGACGATAGCGGCCGGTGATGCTTCTTGGTCCTCGCGTAGCGTAGGCACTTCCGGTGCCAGGAGGCGGCCCATCTCATTGTCATTACGTCACCAGAGGCTGTCATTTGGTTTTTCAAGCATCCGTTTTTCTCACCGCGCGGATAGAGGGCTTGATGATCGTAATTACACGTGGGCCGCTTCGGAGAAGGACGTTTTTAAAACAGATACGCGCGTGCGTGTACCATCTCTCGAAAAGACTCTCGATTGATCGGATCTGAACCGGTACACCAAACTGGTTGCTCCTTCTCTTTCTAGTTCACTTACTCGTCTACTGTTTTTTCATTTCGTATCCGTATCGTGGCATTTGATAATGAAACGGCGTATATAAAGATGTAAAAACGAAAAATTAGATTTCGTAAATTAAAAAGAAAGATGACAAAGATGATAGAAAAATTTAGAATTTGTTTTTTTTTAATTAAAAGCATGAGACGAGCCACAACGAGAAATAAAAAATAATTAATTTTTATTTTCCACGCTGTGTTGATTCGATTCGAAACGAATGTGTTTCTTTTTTTTTGCCAAGAAGAAGAAAAATGAATGAAGGCATTTCAAGCTTTTGTATTTAATTACTCGTGTAATGGAACACACGTCGGTGTTAATAAGGAGAGAGAAATTACGAGGAATGTGTCCAGCTTTCTTTTATTCTCTTATTGTGATTTGCGCGAGGTATCGCGCGTGGTTGGCCTGAGAACGATATAAATATCGGTTGGTTCAAGAGAGCAGATACGGGAATGAATTAATAGCCCGGTAGAGAGAGGAGGCGTGCATTCGTTTAAAAAGTGTTTTTCTTCCACGGTCTTGTTGGCAAGATTTCATAGATCAGCGAAGGGAAAGAGAGGATGATGGTCGTTTGGAAGAGCAACGTTTCTAACGCAATTTATGCGCATTTAGTTCAATGATTGATGAACAGTTACTCGAAACCAGTCGTTCCCTTATTTGTCGACCCAAATGGTGTATGTCGACCATTAAAGAAATTCAGACGGCCACACTTTTTTACGTTGAAAATTCGAAGCAAAATCCATCCAGGATAATATATGTACTTCTATCGCCAATTGGCTTCGCACCTTTCGTTAACGAGTTGGCGTAATTCTCTCTTCTCCTCCCCCCTCCTCTTTCTCCGATCAACCGATTCCACTCCTTGCCTAATTTCTTCAAAATTTCTCGAGCAATATTCTCTTTTCAAAATTTACTCTCAATTTTTCCCCTTCCTCCTCTTCTCGAAATATCTCGAAATTATGCGAATTCCAGTCTTCTTCGAGAAATCTTGCGTTCGACTGAGAAGCCAACAATGAGGAGAAGAATTGGAAATGGATGATCGGTCAAACGGTACATACGGAGTCGTTATTATATCGGGCACGGGGCGAAAAATCGGCTAGCGGAGAAGCGTGGAGGACGGGATGCCGCGCGCGCCAAACAAATCGTGGCTAATAAGAAGTTGATACATGGTGGCGAGCTGGAGGGGGCCAATACATAAAAATAAGATAAATTTTACACTTGGCTGGTGATGAATGGCGGGATGAATTATTGAATAGTTAAACACACAGCGGCGTACCAGCGGGGCCAGCTCGGGCCGAGGCCAGGCCCGAAGCCGGATTCGGTGCATCGTTCGTTGTTGGCCAGGGCCGCTCGTTTCGCCACGAAATCTTTCCGCGCATTTCGCGCGTTTCTCGCTCCTTTTCGCTCCCCCCTTCTCTCTTCCTCTCTCTTCATCAACCTCGATCATTTCTTCTCTCCGTCAAAATTTATCTTCTCGCAAACAAGACATCTTCTCCGCGTTAGAAAGAAAATTAAAGAATCCTGACAAAGATTCCGAAGATTATTATCAATTAAGATCCCACCAATGGATTCCATTCATAACCTCTCAGAGAACAATTCTGGAGAACGAATTCTCTCGTTAGATAGATTTAAATTCATTCCTCGGATTTAACGACGATTCGATCGATCCATCTTTTTTTAAGGGATCGTTCGATTAATTTTCCTTTCCGCCCCTCCTCCCCTCGAGTTGTTCGCTTTTCAAACGCACGGCCGACGAGAGAGAGAGTCCGTTCCTGCGGCATAAATTCACCTGCACGTTTCACTTCGTTACGGCTCTATTCACGGTGCTGTAACCGCGAGGACGGGATATTCCTTGCTGTGCGGCCCATTCACCGGGGTCCCCTTCGGGGCCAGCAGCCCCGATCGCGGGTGGAAGATGCACTGCGGCGCGTCCCGCCGATTGTTTAATCGCCTCGTTTCGCCGCCCGCCTCCCCCCGTTTCGCGGAATACCCTCCGTGTGGAAACTTTGTTTCTAACGCGAGGACGTTATTCACCGATCGAACAAGGGCGAGATATATATATATATATATATATAGCATATTCGGTTGGAAAGAAATTAGCAAGAGAGTTAAGGATGTTAACTCCGGGATGATTAGTGGAAAAATGGTATCTTGATCGGGGGGAGGGGTTCTTATTCTTTTCGAATAACCGCTCTCTTGTTTCGTTGCTGAAATATCGCGGCCGAGATAAAGTAAGGTTGATACGACGTTTAAAGAGAGTTAATGAGCAATTATCTCTCCTTCATCGCTGTGATCCGGAACCGAGAGCACTCCGCTTCCACGAAACCTTGCGATTTCTCAAGTATATAAAAAAAGCCGGGAAACCGTCATCAACGTTTCGAATCTACTCCGAAAGAATTCTCTCGTGACTTTCAACTTCTTTTTTTCTTTTTTTTTTTTCCTTCAAGGAGAATTCGTATCCTATTATTGCTGCAAACTCACCTCACTCGTGATTATGAATTACAAGAAAGAAAATCCGAATATTCTTTCGATTATATTTCGCTTCTTAATAAAACATATCCATTCGATTAAGATTTAAGAAACGAATCGCTCGTCATTCGCCAGATACACATTTCCCAATATACTCGAATAATGTATATACTCTTCAAGTTCCGTCACGAGAATTTGGTCGATGAGAAAAATTAGGAAAAGGTAGCTCGCTGTGAAGATCGAAGAGAGGGTCGAGTGCGGAGGAGGCCAGGGTCGGAAGTCGGACCCGGCAATATGTAATGGGGCACCAATTATACGCGTGACACGGGGCATCGTTATAATTGGATACGAGGTGTTAAATCTGTTGGGTGTGGCTGGAGTTACGGGAGTTATGAGTGTTCCAGCAATAATGGTGTTGTCGCGGCTCGGCCTATACATATCTCTCGCACGAGCGAAACGCATCACGGCGCCGGCTAACGCGAGGGGAGTCTATTAAATTACACCGTGTGCTTCGCTGCGACGTAGAAAGTAGGTAAACGATATCCTCCTTCTGCCGGAGGAATTAAATCTTGTCCCGATCCTAACCGATATCTAAACCGTTTCCTCGAGTGAACAAGTCGGCGAAGAGGTCGCAAAATTAGGGAAGGAGATATAATTCCAAGAATGGGGTAATACTCGATTCGGGATTGAATTACTCGAATTTTTAATTGGAGAGACGCCAGAGAATCGGTGTGAAAATGATTCTTTCCAAATCTTCTTGAAGCGAAAAGTCGTAATACGTGCATGAATTTTGAATCGAGAACGAAGAATGAGAAGAATTTGTTTGATTCAGATTTGTGAGATTTCTGAAATTGAAAAATCGATTCGAATGTTTGGAATCGAGAGCAAAAAGAATTTTGGAGAATCGGTGTGAAAATGATTCTTTCCAAATCTTCTTGATTAAAGATCGAGAGAATCGAGCAAAAAATTGTAATACATGAAAATTGTGCATGAATTTTGAATCGAGAATGAGAAGAATTTGTTTGATTCTGATTTGTGAGATTTCTGAAATTGAAAAATCGATTCGAATGTTTGGAATCGAGAGCGAAAAGAATTTTGAAGAATCGTTATATTTTATTCGCGCGTGTGCACGTTCTCGTGGTTAGTTAGAGGCTGTCTCGGGACGTTTGAGAAAGCAGGTTCGTTACAAGGCTATAAACGAGCATTAGAAGATTGTAAGGATGAGCGGCAATTGCTTAAGAACGAATCAGCCGCGACACGACGGCTGCTGTCCATCAAGAAATCATCGACCTCTTCATCGACACCATTCCTTGCTTTTGTCTCGATTTCCGAATCCGCCTATCCTGTTAACCATTCCTTCGTTTCACCCGGTGTAGTTAAAAGACAGAGAAATCCGCTCGAAAGTATCGTTTCAAATTAAAGTAACTCGAACAAACTCTCCTTACTGAATAGTTACAATTTCTAGAGATTAAAATTCCTCTTTTCCTAAAGATCTTCGACAACTACAAATAGAATCTGAAATCTTCCCTCCAAAGATTCTCGAACAAGCTTCTCGAAAACTTTTTCGACTCGATTCGAAACTCGATTGAAATTCAAGAGAAAAAAAAGAAAAAGTCTCGGATCGAACAACGCTTCGAAATCCGATTTACGAGAGATTCAAACGAAGAGTTGGAAGGAGAGGGCGCGACGAAAGGACGAAGGGAGGCGAATTATTCGGTGGTGTGCGTAGAATCGTTTGAAAAGAGATCGGCCCTCCCTCCCTCCTCTTCCTCTCAACAGCGAAACTCTGACAGTCGAACGGGCAGAAGAAGAAGACCGGAGAGAGACTGACTGACTAAAGTATAATCAGGTTTCGACTGAGTCCGCGGCCGCATGTAATAACAGTAATCCCTTCGTTCGCCGGTAATTTGGCCGTTCGCTCAAAAACTCCAAATTATAGAAGCTGCTGTCATTAGGGCACGGTGAGCAGCGCCGTGCATCCTCGCGCGGTCCACCTTCTTCCCCGAACTCTCGGGAATTTTGGGGAAATTCTCTCGGCTCGCTTCTCTTCCTCCGTGCGATCGTTAGCGATCCACGAACGTTTAACGCTAACGGGGGAGGGATAGGGATAAGGAGAGAGGAGGGGAGGGGACGACGCTTTTCCGCGATTTTCGCCACGCGATGTCCCCCTTTCTCGAGTGACGAGGCGGTGCAGTGATGCCGATCGCGATCTCGATCGCGGCAAGTGTGCGTGAAATGATTCTAAGGTTTCGCAGGAAGTTTACGTTACGTTCGAGTCCGATGTTTTTCCACTCGGAAAATCCGCCCGTATCGACCCGTCCACGGAACGAATAATAAAGAGCTATCATTTGTTAGAAATGAATTATTAATCAGTTTCGAGGGTTCGAGAAAACAGGGGGAGCTTATTAACTCCCTGTATTGATGCGTATTATCATAAAGCAATTCACTGGATAACGCGATAGCCACGAGAAATATATATAAAAAACAGTATATAACGAGAAAAATAAAAAGTATCGTACGAACAAAATCGGGGAAAACAGTAGGAAAAATAGTATCGTTCGACAGAATTCGACAGAGATCGAATTTCACTTCGCGAAATTTCCGATCGTTCTGTTTCGATCAATCCGTTTCGAGGGAGGCAACAAGACACCGTGAAGAAATGCCGCGTCCTTAAAAACCTACGCTCGCCTCCTAGGACCAACGGAGCCCGAGGGAAGGACTCCTCGAGTCCGTCCGTAGGTGTCCAAGAAGCCGAGGAAGAAGCGGACAGAACGCCCTAGGGCCACTCTCTGGGCCGGATAGTCGATCTCGTTCTTCTCCACCTCGTTCTTTATCGTATCAAAGGGAAGCTGGTGGGGGAGGGGAGAGAGCGAGAAGAAGAGGATCGTCGACTGTACGTCTCGAAACACCGTTTAAAACTCCATTACGCTGTTCACCCGTGATCCCACTTGATCGCGATCTTCTCTACGAAGTCGAGGAACTCGACGAGCTTAAACTCGTGAACGATCGTCCCTCGTTCCGAACAACGTTCGAGACATCGAGGCCGATCGAGAGGATCAAACCTCTCCCCTCCCCCTCCCCCATCCTTCTATTCTCTACTCGAAAGAAAACAGCTTCGAGCAAATGGAGGGAGGGGGGGAAGGAGGAGAGTTTCGTGCAATTAAATTGCGCTTTACGAAATAAACCGCCACGGTTTGGTTTACGTGAAAGCTTCGACTTGTGAGTGGCATGTCGAAGGTTTTTATCCCCCCCGATAATCTAAGTTTTATTCAAATGAGCAATCCAGGAAATAATGTCATTCCGCGAGTTCTTTCGCGGGAACGTGAGGTATATTTCATCCTGCCGGTCGACGATATCTCAGTCGGAGGGGGGGAGAGCGGGGGGGAGAGAAGGGGGGAACAGGGAGGGGGAAATATTCACGTAATACGGTGAAATACAAATATCGACAAATGTAAAATACATTCGGGAGAGGGCGAGGAGAAAGGAGAGGGGAGAGGGGAAGGGGGAGAGGGGGACGTGAGTCATTACGGTAAAGCGGCACTGTTGGCTTAAATTATCCTATCGGTCGATTATGTCACGGGGTTCTTTTCTTTTTTCTTTCCCTTTTTCTTCTCTTTTATGGACGTTATATACCACCAATGAATATTCATGCTGATCCATCGATAAATAATCGTAATTATAATTGTAAAACTCGACCCGATAACTTTCCTCCCGAGATGCGATATCATCTGGAAAAATTTATCAAACGCTTCCCGAGCAAGAAGAAAAAAAAAAAGAAAAGAAAAGAAAAATTAAAATAAAACTCTGATTAACGACGAATTAAACCCCAATTAAGTCTAATCAAGCCGAACCCTTCCCTAATAAGATCAACCCTCTCGCGATCTCTCGTTCTTTAAAATTCATTCCTCTCGACTTTACAATTCGATCCACTTTTACAAAATTTTATATACACGTTCGACGAGAGATTTATTTCTTCGGATCGTAAATTGTTATCGATCTTCGATCCAAGAATTCGAAGCAAAAATTTCAATTTCGCCGATCCGGCAAAAATTGTCGACAACCCGGCACGCGATGGAAAAAAAAGAGAGGGAAGGAGGGGAGGGGAGAGGAGAGGGGAGGATTAGACCGATTCGGCTATATCTCAACTAATTACGGGCAACGTATGCAAACGGTTCGAGTAAAGTTCAGTCGGATATTCCATGGCCAGAGGGCTTCCCCTTATTCGCAATCAGTGGCGCACTCCGTCTCTGTCAGCTTAGCACCGGTTATCCCCGGTCTATCTTTCTCTTGATGTATCGAACATTACACACGTACACACGTATATATATATGTATCGTGTGTCGCGCGCGCTATATTTATGCGCGTCTGATAGTTGCAGCGCGAGCGCGAGTGTCGCGACGACGACGACGACGACGACGCGTGTATTCGCGCGTTACTCGCGTGCATTTCCGTACCGCAGCGCCGCGAAAATTAAAACTCGAATTATAATCGTGAATATTCATTCCCTTCGATAACTCACCCCCCTCCCTCGACTGGCTCGCGAGTTCAAAAATTGATCGAGCCGGCTCTCTTCGACAATTTTTCATTTTTCAAGGTGGGAATAGGGATCCGTGGGTTATATTATGTATATATATAGACTTTCTCTCGGGTAAAGAGGGTAGGTAATTGGATTGAACGGAGTTGATAAATTGGCTTCTCGACGTTTGAACTTTGAACAAGTGTTGGGTTGAAAGTTACCGGACGATCGCAATTCGGTGCAGATAATGATTCAGTACCGATACTGGAGGGAATCGGACGATCACGATCAGGGTCGGAATTCAGGGCGAGAAATTACGCGCGTACAAAGACTTGAAATCGTTGGTTCAGTTTGACAAAAAATATATACTTGGACTCAGAACTTTACAAAGGAAAATGGTATCGATGATAGAAATTGTCTTAATATTTTCGAGCGTTTAATAACGAACACGACGTCGTTATTTTATCTGAAATCAACTTTGATTCATCGATGAATCACTCGATTTGCTGAATCAGAGAAGAAAAAAAATTACAAATTGTCAAAAGAAAATCCGAAATAATCGAATTGGAAACCTCGACGAATACGAGGCAACGAAGGAAATATAAAAGAGATTAAAAAGCGGGAAAGGCGTTCGATCGGGGAAAAATTCTCCCTATTAACGTTTTCGCTGATGATGCAATAATGACGAATCTCGGTCGAGCTCTGTAATTTACGATCTATATACACACCGAGGCGGCGAGTTAGCGCATAATCGATCGTGGTTATGTGAAAAACATCGGCTATAAGCTACTCCAAGCCTCGGAATCCGATGAAATGTATGTCTTTGAAACGACTGGCGAACGTTAACTTCACCATTGGTCGCGCTTCACGTGCAAACACCCTTCTTCGATCCCATTAGCACCGGCTTTAGACACATGAATTGTACATGTACCATGTCACGATACTTCGTGGCCTATCGTTCTACTGAACGGTTAACAAATTACAGCGGGGGCTCCCGCTTTTATCTCGACTCCATTTATCGGAACGAAAATTTTCATCAATACCCTATTAAGCGGACACTAATAGACCTCTTATTATCTAAACCGATCGCTCCAATTATATCGAACGCTTTGCGCCAAATGAAAACAAACACGTAACACGATAAACTGACGCGCAACGTAATTCAAAAAAAAAGAAAAGAAAAAAAAATGAAATACAGTCAATCGTAAAAGTATTCGTGGTAGTATCGCGAATTCTGTTTCACACGATACATTGTGAATGCATACATTTCTCATGGAATTTGGAATGTCATCTCGAGGGATAAAATCAACCCTTAAACTTTCAATATTACTTTCGTTTGATTTCGTAAATGATAAAATAAAATAAAGGGAAATATTAAACGAATATTAATATTCAAGTTTTAAGTTATTTCTAATCTTTGAAATTGTATAAACGTAAAAAGTGATAAAAATTTTGAAGATTAATTTCGCGCGCTCAAAGGAAATCTACGTATAATCCATTCTAGATAAATTAAAATAGTGAATTATTTTTGCGATTCACAATTCGAAGGCACTGTTATCGTATCGAATTTATTCCGTTATTACTACGAATTGCTGTTTTTCCTCCGTCGGATTAGATAAATGGAGTTTCGATCGTTTCGTTTCGATCTTTACATACGATTTTCCAAACTATTATCCGCGAATATATAGACGGAGGAAAATCACCGTGTACTTCTGCGTGTACATCATATTTCAGATTTCATTCAGATTGTACGCATCGATATCACTGCGTAAAAGCGTAAAGTCGCGTTAAATAATTCAATACGAACGCGCACAATCAAATTAGAAACGAAGTGACGAGAACAGAAACGAGCATGATATATGTCCTCGATGTCCCTCCTTTTTTCACGGTTTACAGACAATTGCTATTTTTCTTTTCCTTTCTTACGTATTGCGTAAGTCGTGGATAATTGGTATTGTCGTGTCGAGAGAAACGGCAAGATAAATTTGATATAAATTGAATTACTGGAACGGATATAATTAACGTAACGATGGTCATTTGTGATTTTCGTGGTTTTTAATCCGTCGCTTGCGATTTAAATTTATCGAATCCCCTATTTTCTTCTCTTCTTTTTCTTCTTCCCCCTACCCTCCCCCCTTCTTTTCATTCGACGAATGGGCCCAACAATACCATTTCCATAATGTATAAAATAAAACAATAAAACGTTTCGTGCAAGTGCACTTTATCGATACATATACTTATATATGTATACAGAGAAACGTCGATTACCCGCCAAATCGCTATACCATAACATTCCGCGTGAAACCTAACGTAAAAGCATCGGCCATTCCCTAATATCCTAATATCCCTCGCAAACTTATCGCAACAAACGACTCTGGTTAAAAAAGGGGGGAAAAAATTTTGATAAATTCCAATGGAAGCTTCGCCACTCCAAGTATCACGCTATTCTCCAATCTGACCAGTCCAGGAAGCCAACATCCGCGTAACCGGCATTTCATACAGAGTACACCACGCGTACCGATATTCATGGGTATTTAACCGGCGCAACGAAAGGGCACAAAATATACACGCATATATATGTATATACATACGCACACACATATATATATATATATACACGTATACACTACCAACCTTTTTCCGTTCCTGCGTCGCCTCTTGGTGGCATAGACGGTTCCCAGTTGGCTCATGGCGACCGGGTTGTTGGGTCCCGACGCCGTGGTCGGGGTCGGTACCGGCGCCGAGGTGGGCGTCATCGCGGGATCAACGACGTGGGGCTGAGGGTGAGAGGCGGTCAGGGCGAGCTGAGGTCCCGGGGGATAGCATGCCGCCGTCACGTAATCCGTCGCCGCAAGGGACGCGCTCGCTGGTCCACAAATCCCGGCGACCACCCCCTGCACTTCACCCCCGATGCTTGTCCCGCTACCACCGCCACTTCCACCACCTCCTCCTCCTCCACCTCCTCCTCCTCCTCCTCCTCCTGCCGCTCCACCACCGCCAGCGACACCGACAACACCCCCAACCACCCCCAGCCCCGCCGAGGCGGTCCTGTCCAGCGCGTACACCGTGCAGACCGTGACGCCCTTTGCCTCTGCCGACGCTACGTCATCGTTGTCTGTCACTGGCGGGTCGGCCAGCTGCCGGCGTCGAGCTTTCGATTCTCGATCCCGGTGCTGGGCGTCGGGACAACGATGCAGCTGCGACAGCTGTTCCCGTTGCGGCAACGTACCACTGATAACGGACACTTCTCTGCCTCTTCCCGCGCCCGTATACCGTGCTATATCGACGATCAACACCGTCCGGTATCGATGGATATTGTCGACGTGGCCTCCTCCGCCACCCTTCTTCCTCTCAAAACGCAATTTATCCAATCGATTATCCAATTATCGTAACGAGCGGAGGAGAGAGAGAGAGAGAGAGAGAAAAAAAAAGAAAGATCGGCGGCGCGAAATTGTCCGCTGGTCGGTGTCGATCACTCGAAAGCGCACAGTTTCCGCAGCGTCGATAAGCGTGACTCGTTTCAATCAATTAACCGGGATACCACTCTTGTTGACACGTTGTACACGATGTCCGATCCCGTCGGATCGCGATCGACGAAACGAGAAATCATCTTTCCAATTGCTAGGTAAGGCAAAGATCCGTAGCCGCCACAACCACCACTCTCGTCGCACGGCCGTTCGCACATTTATTTCGAGTTCACTGTACGTACGTCACCGATATCTGCGCGTATTCCGTGGCCGAGATTTCGATCGAGACGCGGACACGGTCGATCACTGTCGTTGGTCGTTTGGCGCGCGCATCAATCACGCGGAAAACAATCGAGCATCCACGAGTCCCCTCTGTCACTGCAACCCACCGTCACTGCGTACGTCCACCGATTCGTCGCGGGACGTACCGCCGATCCCGCTCCGATCCTCGCACTCGTGAATCCAAACTCGCGCGAAACCGTCCTCCCTGGTCCTACAGCGTCGTTGTGACGCGTTCATCCTTCCCTTCCATCCGATTCGATCGGCCGCCGAAAAAAAGGGGGGAGGGGAGAAAAAGAAAAAGAAAAAGAAAAAGAAAAGGAGGGAAAAAAAAATGCTACTCTCGTGCTTCTCACTGCTATCAGCTCTCGGCTATCGCCACTCACTCGGTAGGGTGTACCCAGGCTCTTTAATCAAAACGCGGTAGTATTCCAATTAGAAGGTATTCGCCGCGTACAGGCGATCACGTGACAGGGCCTCAGTCTCTAACCTTTAAAACCGTGTGTGCATAAAACCGTGTGCGCGCACGTATACACGCACAACAACAACAAGCACCATAAGTCGCTGGGTTTGCCTGGGTTCGCGATCGCCGACACGATATATTTATTCCAGCCACGTTTTCACGACGATCAGATCACGTCACGTGCACGCGGAAACTGAACCGCGCATCCCTCTCTCACCCGCCGACACTTCCCTCCCTCCCTCCCTTCGCCCTCTCCACATCCCCCCCCACCCACGACCGGGCCGAGCTCCCTCCTTCCCTCCCACCCCCTTTTAACGGACACTTTTTCCCCCCGCGGTGACGCGACTCGCGTGAAGAGACGCGGATTCGCGGCCGCCGCCCGTACGATTTCCGCGTCGAAAACCGTGGCGAGGTAGAGGACAGAGGTAGAGGTAAACGAGCACGGAGAAACCCGGTGTTCGCCTGGTAGGAGCGTATCGTGTACTGGCTGCCCTGCCGGGCGTAGCATAAGTCAGGAGACCGTGGCATAGATCGGAACGGGGGATCGGGTGGTGGTGGCGGCGGCGGCGCGGTTCGTGGTGGGCACAACAACACTTACCTCGTCGGGAAGAGGAGGTAACCTCGACGCGATGCCCGCCACCTTCTACCCCCTCAAATTGCCCCGTCACTCTCGCGATCCCCTCCCGCGCCCCCGGCCACGCCCACCGCCGGCACGGCCCGGCCAATCGCGCGCCCAGCATGGCGCTACTCTGCCCAACCCGCGCCGCGCCGCAACGATACCATCGCGCGCGTTAAACGATTACACCTATTCCGCCCGTGATCGCCCTCTCCTTGTCCCACCAACGGGCCACTCCTACGCGTACGCGCCCGCTCTCTGTCGCGCCCAAGGACGCCAGGCTGGGAAGAATTTCGTTCGGCTCGGATCTATTCTGTGTCGTTTGTAATATTTCCGACGAGGACTCTGTTTAAGTTCGACGCTCGCCCCCTCTCCTCTTTTGTCTCTCTCTCTCTGGTTTCATACGCATTCGAAGCGGGTACCGACGAGAGTAGAGAATCTCTATTACAAATTTTTCTTTTAATTTTTAAGGATCGATGGGAGAGTGAGAGAAGCTCATTGCGCGAACGTGATAAGATTTCATCGGATACCGATGACGGTACATCTTCGAATTCCTTTTTCTCCGTTCTTTTTTCTTTTAAATTTGACGAATAGAAGAGGCAGAGTAAGTTCATCGAGCATTATTCGATGAAATGGTGAAATCTTGTACAATTTTATCCTTCGATCTTGTCGATATTACAATTTTAAATCGTTGCGTTCCTTTTCTTCTCTCAAACTAAAAGAATAATGATCACGAATGCGTTGTACAACCATCTTTTCAGTGTCCCGTGACGTCGCCATGGATGCTCGAAATTGATCCGACGGAATGAAAAATATAATTCCATCTTCCACGAAATACAATTAAAATGTGTACATCTATCAACCATTCTTCACAATTGCATTTTCCATATAATATTATCCGATACAAAACTATTGTACCATAAACTCGATCCTCGATAGAAACCTTTCAACATTCGTTACAATCGTTAAATATTGCTCCAACGATTCTTCACGCGCGTCCACATGTCCCCTGAACACTTCTTATCAAAGAAGAATTCTCTTCGTGAGTGTAATCAGATCGTGAAGCACGTTCAGATATGTCCGATACTTTCGAGGCGTGGAACGGCACGTTGGCGATATCGAGACGACGTTCGAATAAGTACCGATCGCGATCGTCCAAGCACACATTTTGAGGCGGCTGTATCCGATATGAAACTACGAAAACAAATTGGTCGAATCGATCGAAACGTCTGGATGACATGCGATTCCATCCCACATTATCCTTGGATCGCTCGATATCCCCTCCGCGTATCGTTGGAAAGAAAATATTCGACGGCAGGATGTAACGAGCTTCGAATTATTTCGTCAAGTGTGCACGAATCCTCAAGTTGTATGAATGGAACACGCGTGAGAAGTTGTCTAGATTCGTAAGGGATGGTGAATCTCGTTTCGATATTTTTGATCGCATCACGACAGAAAACTGAAGAGGAAACTGAAGAGGAAACTGAAGAGGAAACTAAAGAGGAAACTGAAGAGGAAACTGAAGAGGAATCTGAAGAGAATTAGAAGGAATGCTTTCTTCTTCTTCTTTGTTTTTTTTTTATACGAGGGATTTTGCTACAATTTTGGAGGGAAAGAATTTTTGCACGGAGAAAAGCTTGAAAGCTCTCGACAAGGAGAGAAAAGACAGCGAGAAAGAGAAGGATTATTCGAGATAAGTGATCAAACATCGTCGTCTCCGGCATTACGTAAAATAACGTTTGCCTCAATTTAAACTTTTCTCTGTCTATGTATCGGATGGTTTTTCTTCCACAGCGCTGCTTATTCTATAATGCATGGCTACAATTATCTGAAAAACACGTAGAACTAATTATAACTTCCCAAGGCTTTTCTCCGCAATTGTTTCTTGCTCGCAATTGCCTCGCGTTCTTTTTGCACTTGTATGAATTATTCCTCGGAAACTTGTATTCGCGTTCAGGTAACAGCGTTTAAATAATAATATTTATAGTCTGATTAAAGAAGATAAAAATATTCGCGAAAGTTTTAATTTTAAGGAATTATTTTTCTTTATGAAAAAAAATATATATATATAATAAATACGGTTTATTCTTACCGTAAGAGAAAAAGAACGAAAAGAAGGAGAAAATCGAAGCATTCCATTTGCCGTTAATTATACCGATGAAACGACTGCCATTTTATTTATTTAGACACTGGCCGCAGTAGCAACGATCTTGTTTTTCAACGACGTATTACACACTTTCTTACGAAAAATTCCATTCGCATTAAAAACTCATTTCACGCATGCATTTCGGATGCAGACGTTGAAAGAACTCTTTTACACGCAACAAACGCGCCGGCTCCTTCTCAACTATCTCTCGTTCCCTTCCATTCAACGATGTCCAATTCGATTCTTCTTCTTCTTTACTTTACTTCTCCCCTACTACAATTACAAACGTACCATCATCGTGTCTATTTATAAAAATTTTCTGGAAATTGGGACAATCTCTAGATCTTTTTGACTTTCGACAACTTTTATAATTATTCGCCACGAGTTTAAAAATATTTAAGGAGATTTATAAATATCCTTTTGATCCTCGAGTATTAGAAATTACGATATTCTTTGACACAAGTAAGTATCCATTGAATGGAAGAAATCATCTTCTCAGATCTCTGAATTTCAAATCGTAGATTTTCGTCAAACGAGAAGTTTACGAGCATTTTCCTGATCTTTAAAATATTCGAGAAAATCGTTTCGTTTCTTCCAAATTTCCACGGTATTTCTTCTATTATTCTTCCAGTGCGTCCAGTTGCGCATCCAATTCTCTCAGAATCGTGTACTATGACCCATTCGTTTCGTTTCATCGGTCTGGGTCACGCGAATTCGGCCACGAGCCTTGTTTACCTCTTGAATGAAATCGAATTCTGACTTTTACTTTCCTCTCTCGTTACAAATGGGATTACCTGTTAATTCCCGATTTCGTGATTCTTTTCATTCTCCTTTCCAAGGTGTGAGAAAAACCCATATGTAACACACGTTTATAGTTTTTCATCCTATGGTGTATTTAATTTCGTTCAATTTATCAATCTGTCGAATCAAATATCATTTAATCGATGTAGTTTGAATGGAATTCACATTAATGCATTGGAAAGATCGAACAACGAATCTGATGCAATTTTTACATATATAATCATATATCTGTCAAGATACATTGGTATATAATAAATAATATTTTTGGACATATTTCTACAACGAAATTTAAAAATTTTAAAATATTTCTATTAAGTTGAATGTTTAAAAACATTTTTCTATTACAATAGTAAATATCATAAATATATATATAAAAAAAAATACAAGACTATACAATATTTATTGTGAAAACACAATAAACATTTCCGCAATTTAATGTTAATTTATCATAGTATCAAAATAAATAATTCAAGTTTGTAATATATTAAAAAGCTTGAACGAAACTGAAAGAGATATGATATAAAGAAATATTTAAAAACTCTTTCTCTTCGCGAGATTAAAAGATACCGTGGAAATAATATATATTAAGTGTAAAGAAATTAAATATTCACTGGAAATAATAACGATTACATCAGAAACATAAGAGAGACACGAAAATAACGTATAATATATTACTTCGTTACGATAAATCTGTTTATTCCACGTTAAAATATAAATAAGAAACGAGAACATGTAAATTGTATTCAAAAATGTAACTACCTTTTTTAACCAATTCACTGTCGCAATGTAACTCGAACAAAAATTTCCCAAAGAAATTATAGGATAAAAGTACAAAGCGAAGCCTCGTTACAAGCCTCGTCTCGAACCGAATCCTCCCGCCATCTACCGTCACCTCGACCAACCAATCGCCCTCTCGGTAATTGCAGCATTACCAACCGATAAACAGAGAACGGAACCATTGTTCCTCGATGGACCGGATATATCAAGCCCCAAATTCAATTTCCGCCCAAAATCGAGCGAATCACGTTCCCAACGAAATTAAAAAACTTATTCTCTCCAATTTCCATCCGATTTCACTTCGATATACGTATCACAAGTTGCACCGTCTTTTCAACGACGCCTGCGCCTCTTTTGCTCCTTTCGAAACACGGCGCAACACGAAACCCGCCGATCTGTCGCTATTCCGTGCCTCGGAAATAATGGACGACCGGGGATAATGGGCCACCGTATAACAAAAGGCCTGGCTAACAATGCAAAACCAAGGCTTAATTAGATAAATCATTGTTTTGAGACGTAAACCCGCAATCAGGGGCCACGAGCAGCGCAATTGATGCCGCGATACGCCAGCGACACGCCGCGCGCACCGCTCGCGTAATTGCGTGCTATGAATAATTACTTCTGCAACGGTCGGTCAGGGGTAGTCAACCACCGTAATGCTGTAAAAAAACGGGCTCGATACAACGGAGAAACTATAGGGGCTTATCACGTGGCCGCACCCCGTCACCACGAGATTACCATCGTCCTCTTCGCTCGCAAATCCAAAGCGCACGGTTTATACTTTATTCTTTGCATTCCATTTTTCTTTTCTTCTCTTTTTTTTTCTCGTGTTTAGAAAGTAGAGGAATACGTTTCTCTCGAGAATAAAGCCTTCTAAGTTGTCAGAGACTCGAGTCGAAGCAAAGAATGAACGAAAATAATACATTTTTTGTTTCTTCTTGAGAAGAATTATCATTGTCCTCCTCTTCGAATCCAAAGTGCGCAGTGTATTCCATTTTTATTTTTTTATATTTAGAAAGTAGAAGAATACGTTTTTCTTGAGAGTATGCTTTCTAAGTTGTTCTAGATTTGAAGGATGAACAAAAACAAGGTGTCGAATGTTTTTGATACTTTTCGTTCTATGGCTAGATCGTTGAGCACGAGATTACCATCGTCTTCTTCGCTCGCAAATCCAAAGCGCATGGTTTATACTTTATTCTTTGCATTCCATTTTTCTTTTCTTCTCTTTTCTTTTCTTTTTTCTTTTTTTTTTCATGTTTAGAAAGTAGAGGAATACGTTTCTCTCGAGAATAAAGCCTTCTAGGTTGTCAGAGACTCGAGTCGAAGCAAAGAATGAACGAAAATAACACGTTTTTTGATTCTTCTTGAGAATTATCATTGTCCTCCTCTTCGAATCCAAAGTGCGCAGTGTATTCCATTTTTATTTTTTTATATTTAGAAAGTAGAAGAATACGTTTTTCTTGAGAGTATGCTTTCTAAATTGTTCTAGATTTGAACGAAAACAAGGTATCGAATGTTTTTGATACTTTTCGTTCTATGGCAGATCGTTGAGCACGAGATTACCATTGTCCTCTTCGCTAAACGTGCACAGTTTATATTCAATTTTTTATCTTTTTCACGTTTAAAAAGTAGAAGAACACGTTTCCTTTGAGAATGTAAATTGCCTTCTAAGTTGTTAGAGTCGTTGT
This sequence comes from Apis mellifera, assembly GCF_003254395.2. Taxonomy (NCBI): domain Eukaryota; kingdom Metazoa; phylum Arthropoda; class Insecta; order Hymenoptera; family Apidae; genus Apis; species Apis mellifera. The sequence goes on from NC_037645.1 coordinate 6,131,745, forward strand.
CGAGTAAGAGCAAAGGACGAAGAAGGAAAACAAGTATCGCATACGTTTCCGATTCTTTTTGTTCTACGGCCACAAGTCGTTGCGGATTTCTCGGCTCGAATTCCAAACAGTTACACGTTCCAACCGCTTGGAACGATTTTCTCGCGATGGAAATATCGCCCGAGGCATCGAGTTCCACGAAAATCGAACGACCACTCATAACGTTCCCACTTTACGTTTCGAGATGATGCTTCGCGTGTTTTAAAATTATCATTCCCCGAGCAGGACAATGATTTGAAAATGATTTAACCTCGACGTTGCGACGAATCGAGCTCCAACTCATCTCTTCCCTTCTCGATCTTGGATCTCCACCAAATCGGTTTACGTTTATCATTCTTCAAAAAAAGAAAACTCAAAAGATCCGAAACGAGAAAGTGGAAAACAAAGAAACGCGAAACAGCGTCGTTACGATGGTCGAATTCGCATCGGCCAATGGGAACTGGTATCATTAAAGTAGTGCTTCCCTCCTAGGCGGCGTAATTGCCGCCAACTCTACAAATTCAACAATCGCACTTTTCCATTTTAATTAAGATAATTAGCACGATAGGATCGGTGGTTATTAGCGGTGGTTATTTTTATCAAACGAAGAAAAAGAACCAACGAGATATTGTTTTGATGGTTGGGAGCCGCGCGCCGTCGAGTCAAAGGCAAGCGCGGCATGTCAAACGAAACACATTGAACCGTGCCACCGCCAACCCGGGCACCCCCTCCCCCCCCCCCTCCTCCCTCAAATTAACGCCAATGCTCGCGCTAGCGGCAGGTCTCGTTGCGGACATGCGATCATTGGGACAAGTAATACGCGGTTTCGGGTACGTTGAACCTCGAAACGGTCGCAGGGAACAATTTTATATTCCGCTGAATCCACCACCTCCGCCTCCTCTCTTCCACAACCACGAATATCGGGTATCCGTTCGCGGAAAACCATTCACAAACTCGTGCCAACATTTCAACATGCTAAACTCCCTCCAACATCGAATGGCATCGAATGATAAGATAAGTTTTCTCGGAAAATTTGCTCTTGCCGGTTCGTGCGATCCGATCTCGAGGCTGCCTGTATACGTACACGTCAGTCAAAACGAATGGAACTCCCTTGAAAATTCTGACGTTTCAAACGTTTCATACAGTGGATAGCCATCTCTCTCTCTCTCTCTGTCTTTCTCGACGCGGAGAAGAGGCGATCAACCTGGGAGGAATATCTTGCAGATATCACGCGTTTATAGACGTTTATCTAATTGCTCGAGGAGCAAGTTATCCTGCCCCGCAGAAATATGATCCAAGCCCCGGGACGAAGGTGGTGGTCGAACCGATTATTATCCCTCCGGGTTTCGAGAGAGAAAGAGAGAGAGAGATGGCCGCGGAGAGAGCGGGTTACATTGTTATTATAATGAAACAAGGATAAATACAAGCCGCTTGTACACACGTGATCGGCGCAATTACCTTCTTATGATGATTTTCGTGGAGGGCGAGGCGAGGCGCGCAGAGGGGATGGGGGAAGGGTTGGTGGTAGCCAGCAGCAGCAGCAGCCGCCGCCGCCACAGTTCGCTCGGCCCTCCGACAAATTATCAGAAATTATGAGCGAAGAAATTGGTAGTCTAGCCCGCGGTTGATTGACAGCCGGCCTGCCTGCCAGCTCTTTCTCTCCCTCCCCTTTCACCCTCCAACCCTCTCCCCCCTTTTCTCAAGCTACCTTTCACGGGATTACGCACACGTCTTTCCCGTCCGATGTGTCCCTAAGGATCGACCGATCGATCTCTATACCACTATCTCCTCGAGAACCTTCTTCCTTTTCCTCTCCGCATTCTTTCCTTCTTCTTCGTTTCCTTCGTCCCTTTCACAACACTTCTGCTTCCAAGCTTCCACTCGTTTCACACCATTCGGCATTCGCGTGTATTATTTTTGTCATTCGAATGGAATTTGCTGTTTAAATTTCGCGCTCTTTTTTTTGTTCCAATTGAAAGTAGCGATATTATTCTATGAGTCTTCTTCTTTCGATTTCTTCTTTTCTTTTGGTTAATGAAACAAGGAATAACGTTTTCTTCGTCGATAGAAAGAAAAATTTTTCGAGAAAAATCCAGAATAATAGGATATAATCACATAGGAAAATTGTTTCCTTCTCTTTCTCTCCCTCCTTCCTCCGCGTGCTGTTTTTCAATCCTTTTTTCCCTTCATGCTCCTCTTTTCCGCCTTATTTTCTTCCTTTTTAATTCCGTTTCGTAGCGTTGGCCGCGGTTACACGAGCGCGGAAGAGAAACCACCAGAAGAAACAGCAACAAGCGGCCTGCACGCGATGCGCATAATTCCGATAATCGAGACTTTATTTCATACAAGCCGCGCCTTTAATTGTTGTTTATTATTCCAGCACCGAGAGAGATTCCATCGCGATACAGGGATTTCAATGCTTCTGACGTAGCGCGCGCGAGTTTTCCTCTCGGAAACGAGGCTCGATACGGATCGATTCCTCTCCAATTCCGTTTTCCTTCGAATCAAATCTTTCTGCCTCCACCAAGTCTTGAGAGATCGTGACTTTTTATTTTTAAATTCCAAGTATTTCGAAGTTGTGCGATATGAACGTGAACCGAGATTATTTCCCCTCTCCTTCTTTAATCGCATAAATCTGCATAAAATAATTTTATAGTTTGTTTAATTTCTTCTCTCTTATATTCCACACAGGATTAAAAAAGCGTTTTATATTCGTTCGTGTAGAACCGAGGATTTTTTCCTTCTTTTTTCTCTTTGCATAGAGTTAAGGAAAATGCAACGACGGTAGATCAACGCACGATTATTAATCGCACCGAATTTTCTCCACCGAAACATAAATCTCGAAGTAGATTAAGAAATAAGAAATGGGGAGAGGGGAAAAAAAAAATAAGAAAAATCGGCAGAGTTTGCCATGGCGTCGAGGCACGAACAAGATGGCCGCGTCTGCATCGCGCTCCACTGCTTGCAATAATTAAAGCGTACGTTCTTGACGCAACAGTTCTCGCGAACCAGGTTCCTTTTCCTCTCCTCTGCCGACGTACCGATCGGCCGGCCAACATTCCCACTTGAAATTATTTTTCCACCTGCTGCTCGACTTCAAAATTGCGATATTCCCAACTTCCGACGAGAAATTACACGAGCAAAATTATCCATTTATTTCACATCCAACACACGATACATTTCTCTTCGCGATTTTACGTTGCGAGAATCAATTCATCGAAAATTAATTCCATCTTTCGTCCGCCAAATTTCATATATCTCTTCGATTTTTCATTGCAAACAAGATTGCAAATATATTCTTCTCTTCATGAAAAGTAATCAAAATAGCAAAAATCCCAGATGTATAATAAACACATTTCTCGATTCTCAAACTTGATTCTCAAATTCGAATAATTCCTTCTTTTCCATCGGTGAAGAGTAATCAAAGAAGAAATTCTGGTAAGAATATTAAGAATTATAGACGACAATTGGGACAACACTCTGGATCGATGTCCACTCCTGGTTCAATTAGATTTCGTCCAGTCGAAAGAGGAAACCGTCTGACCTGGATCATTAATAAGATTGACTCGTGGTTCCACGGAATGGTAAATACGGAACGGTAGAACGGATTCGTAGTAACGCTTTAACAGGCCAATTTCATGATATAAAAGCGGGCAGAGGACGGTGAGCTTAGTTATGCCGCTGCTTTCTCTCGTTCCAGAGAATCCCCGAGCGAGTTTTGTGCGAGGCCAATAAAGAGCCGGCGACCGCTTGTTGCTCGGTTTTGTGTGTACTGTGCACAAGAAGCCTCCGGCGTTTATTAGGGGCCCCAGATTTTCGTCTGACCCGTCGTCTTCTCTCAACCCTGACAAGGAAATCACTTTCAACGTCCAGGCTAATTTGGCCCCGATCGAACCCGATACAAACTTCCTCTCCTTGTACACGGGATGCCTATAATTGCGCCAAAGCTGACCGCATGGGTCGTGAGATTCCCTTCAACGTCTTGCATTTTTTCTTCATTCGATAATTTTATTCTCTCTCTCTCTTTTTTTTTTAATCCTCTCTCGTGAAAATCTCGTCTACGGGATATAAAAATCCGACCCCTCGACACACTTGAAAACTTCGTTGCATCGTGTTATCCGTTTCTTGATTAGACGTTAAAAAGTCTTTTCGAAATTTATATCGTTTCAAAGTGAGTTTAGAATCGATTCCAGAGCGAATTACGATATCCATTCACTTCACTCGTTATTCTAAACAAATTCGTTTGTTACTAAACGAAAATTTCGTTGAAAAGATTGTACAAATGAGTATTGCATCCTTTTTCACGTTAATCAAATTTCAAATCAATAACCATATTAAAATATTTAGTACAGCAATAACAATATATACTATTTATTACAAAACCTGTACTCGCTTGCCTTCCAATTTTCGAGATAAATTTCCTTTTCTTTAATTCTCCATCGAACTCTTTCAACGTCCAACGTTCAAAGATTCTTCTTTTTCCTTTCGTCCACAATTGTTGTCCAAACTTATCTTTTATTCCAATGAAAGAGATACTTAATAACGGTGAATATAAACCGAGGGGAGCTCGCATAATTGATCCAAGAGAAGAATGATCGGCTGAATCCTCTTGCACCATCCCTCGACTTGCACGGTAGATCACGAAAAATATCTGTTCGGTTGGATATCTCGAGGAAGAAACAGTGTAATGGCCGCCGCGAGCTGGCGATTCAACAGACCGGATGAATAAGAGGCGGAGGAGAAGAGGAGAGGAGGAATTTCAGAGCGGAGGTGCGATAATGAGTAAATTGAGCTGGAAATACGCCGAGTTACGAGGCTGGGATGAAAGGAGCCGTGAGTTAAGCGGTCTCAAGGCCATCTCTTCGACGACGATTCCATGCCGATTCTTTCTTCTTTCTTCCCGAGAGGAGGATCCCTTGTCTTCGCCATTATCTAGCTTCCGGCCGAGATTTCCAAGTAGGAAATTCATTGTACGATATATTGTTTGCATCGAGTTAAGTTCAGGGTGAGTTAAAATGGCGAGAGAACGGTTTGATATAGGAAATGTTTATTCTTTGAGATTTCTAAGTTTTTCTTATTTAGAAACAAAGCGAATAGAATAGAAGAATACAGACGGATGTAGAGAATGGAAATTGGAAATTTCGATGATAATTTAATCGTCATTCTCTCTTTTCATTATTGACGAGATAAAAAAATTCCAGGCAACGTGGAAAAAAAGAATTTCTTCCCCAATTATTAAGCATAATTGTTTAAAAAAGCGACAATAACATAGAGTTTCATAGAGTGCTTGCAAACAATCGTTAGGATAGAAACATACACGATGCTTCCGATTTGACGTAACGAGAAAGTTGCCGGTTCATTGTCTGCGGGACGAACGAGAAGAAGAAGAAGAAGAGAAGAAACGAAAAAGTTACATAAGATTTCCCGTGAAACAAGCGACCACATGCACCTACATGCACGCGTTAATAATCATGATTAATCCAGTAATTATCAACGATCATGTTCTTTTAATAGTCTGGAGAACGTTGCAACGTTTAATGAATAGTGTCACGGATGTCACGCTGCCCTAGTTCTCAAACAATTCGCTAACTCGTAATTGTTATACATAGCCCATGGCTAACCGAGACTGTACAATCTAAATTAACCCTGTGACAAATCTGAGAAACGAAGTGCCGTCCATTTCTCTAATCTCTTCGAAGGAAACCTGATCAAGAAATTTCGAAGTAGTTCGAAGAACCTTAACCCAGATTTTTTGTTTCTTTTCTTCTTCCAACATTTCACTTCGAAACTTAAACCATCTCAGAAGAAGTTAGCTGGGATATTAAATTATCCAATATTTCTGGTATTTTTTCTTCTTCTAAAAAAAATTCATATATAGAAACAAAATTCTTTGAAACATCTTTCAGAATAAAAACTTTTACTCGAGCAATCTCAAGATCTAACCGAGATTCCTGCATTCAATATTATACTTCTCATTCCTTTTCTTCTTCTTCTTCTTCTTCTAAAAAAAATTCATACACAGAAACAGAACACATTCTTAGAACACTTTTACTTGAGCAAACTAAGAATCTAGTCGAAATTCCAAGATTATTGAATACTCTTCTTCACTTTTTTCTTTGATAAAAATACTTATCGAATATTTCTCATTTCTTTTTGTTTTTCTTTTTCTTCTTCTAAAAATACTTATCGAATACTTCTCATTCCTTTTCTTCTTCTTCTTCTTCTAAAAAAAATTCATATATAGAAACAGAATACATTCTCAGAACACTTTTACTCGAGCAAGCTAAGGATCTAGTCGAAATTTTTAAAATTCCTTGATTTCAAGATTATCAAATATTCTTCTTCACTTTTTCCTTTGATAAAAATACTTATCGAATATTTCTCATTTCTTTTTGTTTTTCTTTTTCTTCTTCTAAAAATACTTATCGAATACTTCTCATTCCTTTTCTTCTTCTTCTTCTTCTTCTAAAAAAAATTCATACACAGAAACAGAACATATTCTCAGAACACTTTTACTCGAGTAAGCTAAGAATTTAATCGAAATTCCTAAAATTTCTTGATTCCAAGATTATCGAATACTCTTCTTCACTTTTTCCTTTGATAAAAATACTTATCGAATATTTCTCATTTCTTTTTGTTCTTCTTTTTCTTCTTCTAAAAATACTTATCGAATATTTCTCATTTCTTTTTGTTCTTCTTTTTCTTCTTCTAAAAAAAATTCATACAGAAACAGAACATTTTTACTCGAGCAATCCGAGTCGAAATTCCTAAAACTCGATTCCAAGATCATCGAATACTCCTCTCCACTTTTTCCTTCGATAAAAATACTTTTCTCGCAAAGATTTACACGAATCTTTAAAATCTTTATCCTCCACAATTCGCGCTTCGAGGAAAATTCAATTCTCATTTTCTTTTTTCTCTTTTTTAAAGAATACTCCATTTCATGGTCGCCATGGCGGCGCGTCGGCGGCCCCTCCGCTTCCGAATTTCTTCCAAACGCGCGCAACCGAATTTCTAAATGAATAAAAGATCACCGTTGGATCGGCAGGGATCATCGTTGGCCGCCGCTCGAAATCATCGGCCGCCATCGAAAATTGTTGTTCCTCGGGGATGTCGGTAGCAGCGAGCGAAGGCTATCACGCTACCCAGAAGAAGTACGTTTACTCTGGTTCATCGAAGGGATCCGGCCGCCCTCCTAGACCCGGCTTGGACAGGCCAATTATTCGAAAATTACTCGAACCTATCCGCTTTCTTTGCCTCTCTTTCGAAACGAACGTTATTCCACACGCGAGCCTCATTATCGCCCACCACCGCGAGACTGGTAAAAATCCTTTGATAAACCCCGATGCGCTTCCATTTCCCCCCCCTCCCCCATTTTTATTCTATTTATTTAACTGAACATATAGGAATAAGAGACGCGCGACAACGCGTAATTACATGGGGAATGGAATAAACGAAGAGCAATGAAGCGAGGTAAGATCTTGGGAACAAACGGGGCTGTTCAAGTATCTATTAGGTCTGTTGCACGTGTGAAAACGGACGATGTCGCGAATCCGTAAAACCGTTCGAAGATAAATGATTAATTTGTATATCAACGATACTTGGATATTATTATTTTTATCGATATATTTTACAAAGAAGCGAATTGTGTAATATGTTATACTTTAAGAATTCGAGGCTTCTTTTGTATTAAAGTTTCAAAGTTCAACGTAATAAAAAAAGGAAGGAAAATTAATAGAATTTTTGAAAGATACTTTAAAACAGGATCCTCGATTCTAAATATAATTACGAAAACGAAAAGCTAAAAGATAAATTATGGTGGGCATACAAACGTAATAAAAAGATTTGCAATCCGATACTCGTGCCCTTCTATTCCTCGAGAGAGAAGGAGAAACTAGTACACCGATTCGAAAACTTCTTTCTATCCCCCTTTTCCGACGAACGGTCGAATTTTCCAAGCAAAGACGACGCGCGTGATCCATCGAGTTTCACGCGACCACTATTCCTTTTCTTCCTCTCCCGGTTGCTTTTATCTCGCCGAACGATCTTCATACGAGGAAGGAAAAAAAAAAAAGAGATCGGCAAGTTTGAAACGGAAAGGGGGTGGAGAAAGGGAGGGAAACATAGGAAACATAGGTGTATTTCCAGGGATCAAGATTAGAAAACGCTGCACTGTCTGAACCGGTGCTGGTTTCAACAAAACGATTTCACGTGTGCTCCCAACGTCAATGCAATATTGCGCGATAACGGACGTGCTTAAATCGTGATAATGAACGGCGCACGTATGTCACAAGTGTATAAAGTTAACAGCGTTTAATAATGCACGCGGCAAGCCACGCTTGATCCCTTCCTATCGATAAACGTCAACCCAGTTAATTTTATTTTCAGAGACAGAAACAAAATGCAAGAGAGCGAGGGAGAAGAGCGGGAGGGGGGTGTATCAATAACGTAACAACTGCGTATTCCCACGAACGATGTACACGGTCTGTTGTAAAATACGAAAACGAAAATAAAAGATAGGAGAGAGAGAGAATGAAAAAGAAGAAAGAATTATCACACTCGAACGTCACGTATCTATACTGCGTAATAGTGGCGTCTGTCCTCTCTCGCTACGGTTGTCCATTGCACGGAAATTGCGCTCACGGAATCCGTGTGGATATATAACGAGACACTGTGTTTGCTGTTTATTACCTCGCTGAAATACGGTCTCGTAACGGGAAATTCGTCTAATGATCGATGACGGCACGGAATTTCTCTAACCACACACGTCTCGTTCTCTTTTTGACAAGTTTTATTTTCTTCGTTTTCTCGTTGTTTATAGGTTTTATTTCTTGATCTCTGAATAAATTTTTCAAAATCGATCAACAAACAGATCGAGATGGTCGTAGCTAATGGCAAGTTTTCGGTAAATCAGATCGGTATATATACGAAGAGAAGATAATTTTTTATCTGCCACGTGTTTTGAAAGACACGTAATTATTATCGAACGAGCGAACGGTTACGTAAAGCTAATTTAATTCGTTTATTAACTCCTTGAGAAATAACCACTCGTGGAAAACGAATTTAGTCACGATATCATCGTTTCCTCTACGTAAAATTTACAACGAACAAAATTTTTCTTCTTTCGTACCGCCATACGAAATCTATATCATGCAATTATCGTCGATTATATCTCAATTTATATGAATTTAATGTATCGTTTAAAGATTTCGAGAACGTATAAAAAGGTAAATAAATTTTCTAATTCCTCGTAATTCGCGGTTCTCAAGGATTCAGAATCGAATTCATCTATTGGTGGATCAAACCGATCTCTCCCAATCAAAACACGGATAAACCGGTCAAAAAGAAACGATCGTGAAGAATAATACGAGCGGAAACGAAAGCTACCAATCTGCGAGTGCGATCAAGTTCGAGCGACACCTCCGTGATCATAGAAATTCGACGAAGAAGCGGGTACAATTTGCGAATGGGTTGCAACCGACGAATCCGACGGGTTCCCGTCGGACTGGGACTGGTCTGCGGGAGGAGAGCAAAAGAAGAAGAAGAAAAAAGAAAGAGAGAAGAAAAGAGAAGTAGCCAGAAACAGGAGGGAAAAAAAAATCGAGAAAACGGAGGAATGCACGCGACCAAGATGGCGGCGCATTGTGTGCACTCGATGGAGGGAGACAGAGGATATGAAACAGGAATGGAAGCCGCGGTAGAATGGGGATAATTGCGTTGGAAATGCAGCAAGGCTCCTCCCCTTATTCAAACCTAAAGGCTGCAACTGCAAGTGCCAAGCTGCTCACTTTACGCCGCGCGCACATGACACGTCCACTGGCATAGCGAATAATCCGATATACACACCGCGCCGATATAACGATATACTACCGGTGCTCCGCCTTGAATCCATACCACACACGTATCCACTACACGCGTATGAATCAAAGGTACGATTGCAAAGAAATTTGACCGTTTGTGCCACGATCGATCCAAATATTTTTCAACGAGACGATAATTTTGTTTGCGTTCTTGTTCTTTCGTTCCAATTTTTTTGCTTTTTCTTTTCTTTTCTTCTGCGTCTCAAATTTTCCTCTGTAGAGAAAGCGAAGGTTAGAAATCGTAGAAAAAAAAAAAAAATTGTTTGAGAAAACATTTGATATCACGTAACATTTATGAAAATGAATTTTACGTAAGAAAGTTTAAGTAAACGTGTTGGTTGGTAGTTCGTATCCGCCTGTTTAATTAAGTAGCCATGTGTATTAGCATATTCGAACGTTCTCCTCCGGTTGATCAATTAATTCTTTAGATATTATCGGTAATTTATTCTACTTAGTCAGATAGTTTTTCACTGACTCATAAATTTAATTAATAGTAACCATAAGCGCAAGTTTTATCGGTTGCGTGATCTTTCTCCCTGGTGGATACCCGAGTTGGGTTTTTAAACAGCCACGCGACATCTACGAGCTGACGTATTTATCAACCAAGTGATTTGCCAGTCATCGAAAATGTTGAATAACGTTTATACTAATCAGCAGTTTCTTGATTGATCAATTGATACATTGTAAAGTGTTATGTAAAAAAAGGAAAAAAAGATTTAGTGACTTCTATAACTATGTCTAACTATATTCTGATTACATTAAGATTGATATTTTTCTTCTTTAGCAAACGTTCAATCACAAATAATATCTAATATATGAAATATTCTTAAATAAATGAATCAATTTTTATTTACAAATATAAATCGATGTATGTTTCACTTCCTTTAACAATGAGTAGAATATTATAGTGACATCTATTAGATATACATTGAAATAAAAAAACAAATAATTAAAATATAATATAAATTGTTGTATAAAATTCGAAAACAAAAAATATAAATTGAAAAATATCATCGTGCTCATTAACAATTACAAAACGAAAAAATTAAAAAAAAAAAAATAAACATTAAATATTGTATTATCTAACGCATCAATCACTAAAATATCAAAAATAAATAAGTACCTTACCTTAATTGCAAAAGTGGAAAAATTATAAGATTATTAAAAATGATAAAAAAATTTACAAATAAATTAAAATTAATAAAAATAAACAAAAAAAACTAAAATTTTACGTAAAAATTTATATAATTTAAATATAAATTAAACAAATAACTACTTGCACCATATGTCGATATGATAGTTCACATGTTACCATCATAGTCCAAATAAATACCCTTCGAGAAAAATGTTCTGAAATACCGACCACAGAAAACCATATATATGAATATAAGTACACGAAGTACCAAAAATTCAAATTGCAAAGTGTTAACAGAGGATACCACAATTTTTAAAAGTTAAAAAGAAAGATTTATTACTAATTTAAATTAGTAATAAATCTTAATTATTACAAAATAAAAAAATAATCATCGAAACCGCGTGCGCAGCCAATTAGCTCACATTATTCGCTATAAAATTTATAATTGTATCAAGGATACGATTATGAATAATATAGTGAATAATAGTGATTTTCCAGGTCTCACCGCGTGGAGGTTGCTGCGAATTGGAGACCCACCCTACCCACGATCCCGTCCACCCTCCTTTGCGCAAAAATTTACTCAAAATTAATAATAAATCTTCCTTTTGATGTAAAGTTTACAAAACGTTCAAATCCTTCGATCGTTGTGCAAAAAAAAACAACAAAAGGAATTGTAAAGAAAACCGGCGCGGAAGACTAAACCTGAAAATAAAATTAAAATTAAAATTTCTATCAATATTTTACACTTTCATTTCGATATGAAAATGAAGAATGATTGATAGTAAAAAGCGTGTGCAAAAAAAAAAAAAAAGAAAAAAAATAAGCAAAATAAGCATCCCAAAAAGCGCTACACCATTTTACCCATCTATTTAACTACAATATCTACTTTTCTACAATACACTACTTTATTTAATACCCTTGATCGTGCATGCACTTAATTCTGAACACACTTTCTTTAATCAATATCGTACAAATCTTCCGTTTCTGTAAGAAATCCTGAAACAAATTTAAATATAAATAAAATATAAATAACATCAACATTTTACTTATTCTAAAAATTCTTTTTCGTATTCCCTGTCTCTATAAGAAACATCTTAAACATTTTGTTTTTAACTCTGCCTATTGAACATCTACATCAATTCTCTTCACATCGACATTCACACTGATCATATATGACACACAATTTTTGACAAAAAATTTATGATACGACATAAAATATGAACCACATGTGGCAAGAGGAAAATATCAATGATATTGGCTAGTGAACGAAGTTACGTAGCCATCAAGTATCAAGTACTTGTTTGTAACGAGGAAATTGAGGAATTAAGGCAAGGTTAGGGTATTGCCTTGAAAAATAGGAAATATTGGTATGGAAAACGAATCAGAGTAGGGAAGGCGAGACTGCCTTTTTTTTTAATAATAAGAAGAAAAGAACATCCCATTGTTTATAAATCCCATATATTAAAAAAGCTAAATATTTCTTCTTTCTGATATAATCCTATCCTAAAGCATCCTATCCTACCTAATATAAAAATTAAAATATTTATTTGATGATGTAATCCATTCCAAGTTGAAAGTTGAAGAGGATTCCTGAAACAGACTATAAAACAGAATTAAATGAAACTCAATAATAAAATAATTTATGGTTTTTAACCAGCAAATCACGCATTATCTTTTTTTTCTATTTTTTCTTGTTTATTTTCTTCGATTCGTACCTGTAACAAACTCAATTATTGGATTAGTAATTAGAAAATAATTTATATCTAGGAATAAAAAGAAATATTAAATAAAAAAAAAAGAAAAAAAGAAAGAAAGAAAGAAAGAAAGAAAGAAAGAAAATCGAATTATCAAAATGTTGTTAGGCAATCCATGATTTTGAATGAAAGATATTCATCAATAGAATAGAATAAAATTGAAAAGAATAAAATACATTTTTAAACAAATAGTAAACAAATGCTCTTAACAAGGGGGATGCTGAAAAGAGAAAAACGACGAAAAGGTAACCAGAAGGGTTACCAAAATAATCATCCACTCGATGTAAATCCGAACAAACCGTGAGTGGAATTTGTTTATATTTCGCAACACTAATATGCTAAAAATCTCAAAAGAAAACGCGAAGAGTGCTTCATTATACTTTTAATGCGTTTCTTCGTTAACAAAAAAGAAAAAAAATAAAAATAAAAATAAAAAAAAGATAAAAGATTCGCGAAAACATATACGAAACTCTAATAAACTAATTTATGCACTCATATTTTATTATAGACGCAACACTAATAGCGGAAGATTGCAGCCATAGTCAGAGGCTGCCGTCGTACAATCACCCTTTGTACAGCCTTTTTGGCTGTAGTAGGTGATTCAGGAACTGGAACGTACTTCCACAGTCCAAAAGTGGAAGAAATGTGGGCAATTTGGGCAAATAAACGCAACACTACTATAAAAAACGCGATCTTTCATCAACGCAACACTAATTCTTCAAATGAATTTAATATTCGTTAAAATTTACTATTATTCTGTAAATCTTGAAAGTTACTTTAAATATCATGATATCATAAATCATAATTATATCATAGAATAAAATCAAATTTATGTTAAAAGAAAAAAAAAACGATAAAAAAAGAAAAAAATAGACTAATTCATGAAAATAATTAAAAGCAACCGCGATATTCTTTTCAACGCAACGCTAATAGTAAACGCGATTATCATTTTATCGCAACTCTAATTCAACCCGTTATTTATCAATCGCAACACTAATGCAAAATCGCGATTTGCCCGTGATGGATGCCCACTGGATGAACGATGGGCCAGCATGCAAATTGGCCAAGACGATACAACATGTACTACGTATTACTAAAACGAGCACAATGACAAAGTAGTAACAATGACTTCCCATTCTTTGGACCCAGGCAAGATCCAAAAGATGAGAAATCATTCGTTGCAGCCCCTCTTCGTGACAGTTTGTCGAGGCCTCTTCGGTCTTCCTCCTTCGGGCGCGATGCCCGCTGAAACTTAAATCTAGGCTCGAGATTCACTAATCGCAAACCAAAGAAAAAAAGAAAAAAAAAAGGACTAAATCGCGGAAGCTAAGTGCATGGACGACCAACGAACGTAATGATCGTTCTCCGTACATGCACAGAATCTCGAGCGCAACGTTCGTTTCGAAAGCACATCACGACCGCGACCACGAAATTCGAAAAATCGACGAGCAAAGCCAGAGACGAATGGCATTGTCATCCATTCGTTTCAGCTTCGCCCTCGATTTCTCAAATTTTATTCCCTGAAACAGATTGTCACGCGAAAACGCGCCTACCCGATCAGAGACTGTGACAATCTGCCCGGCCCTACCTACTTATGATTAAACAAACACACCAGAAATATACTACCTATCCTACCTAGCCCTATATTTAAAAAATATGGCAAAACAGGCATACCAACACACTCATTCCACGATTCTCACACATAATACTCGGGCGCAAAAGCCTACACTAGGGAAAGCGTCCCGGGACGCCTCCGACACCCGAGCTTGGCACACTACTCGCACACTCTAACTTTACGTACCATTTTCCTGAAATCGACTGATGATGGCTAGCGACCATTGCGTCAAACGCGATAAAAACGCGTCTATCTACATTTTAATTTAAATGTTTCATGAAAATTTATGAATACTTAATGTTTTCTAAAAGATTAATCATTAGAATTATTAGATTAGTCATTATTGTGAATCAAAATTGTATCATTATTGTAATTTTAAATTACAAGATTAATAATCTTGCATATTATAATTATTTAATTATTTATTAGTTATTCGCAATTAAATATTGCGAATATGATTGTAAATTCTGATTGAATAGCGAATGAAATAATATGATAAATGAAACGACGCAATTCCACAGCCTAACCATACACACACAATGTGGAAAGTACGTCGTGCACGATACACTAACGCATCATCAGTCGCTAAAAAATTTGTATTAGCTTATCGACTAAAGTCATCATATTCATTGTCTCTCCCTCACTCAAGTAGCACCTGGGCACGTGGGTGAGATCCTGACAATAAACATGGAAAGGGTTAAATCTGAAAATCCTGAGCTAAAAAAATATTAATATATCCATTTTGTATCTAACGGGCTAATATTCTTTGACTTTGCATTTATATATTTCAAATTATATAATTATATTATATTATATTATATTATATTATATATGTCAAATACTTATTATCTTTCAAAAATATTTGTGACTCTATTTTATATTTTATTTCATTAATTGAACAAGTTATTGAAATTTTAGCAGCAAGTTAAGTTAAATTTTTAATATTGAATTTAAAAAGGAATTAGAATTCATTGTAATTTAATATAAATATTAATAGAAATACTCTCAGGCGATTCCTTCATCAGAGCATATTTTCAAAATCACAAGAATAATATTCAAAATTTATTGCTCCGATTCTAAAATCTACCTGTCGCGAAATGTCTTCTTACGCAAAATTTAATTCATATTTGTACCAATAAAAATTGAACTTTACTATCTACCAGTGTTGTAAATCATATTGAAGTTAATAAATATCATGTGAAATTATTATATGATATAATCACAATAATCAAATTGATCAAATAACTTAAAATGTTACTCTAAAGGATTTTCAATTATAAAAATTCAAACTAATTATTGTATTGATATTGTATTGATAAATATATAATAATAATTATTATTATCCTATCTTTTGGCGTTAGAAAATTACTAAACATTTTATATTAATCAAATTCAACGCGTAGCGTAAGAAGACCCTAGCCTGAGCTAATAAATAAAACACAACAAAAATAATTGTTACTACTCGCGGGTAATTATTATAAATAAATACCCGCGGTCATTGTGCTCGTGCAAAATTCTACGTATACAACCAGTCACTCGTGTCGATTCGGATCTTTCATCCTACGACATGATTGAATGATCGGAGGAACCAAAAACCATGCGACTCACCATACGATGCGACGAACGCCTTCACTCTTATTGCAGCCCAGAAGTCATCGAGAAGAGATGGTTGTCATCAGGATGGAAGAAATCTGTGACAAAACACGGTTCTCATTACTTGAAAAAATTAAAATACCAAACTAAATTAAATATGCAATAACGATATTAATAATTCCATTTAACTATTATCTATTTAGAAGAATAAAAATTTATAGATAGAATAAAAGGATAATTACCTCTTCGCGTGATGGATGATCGCCTTATTCTCTTGAGAGAAGCACTGAATCTACCCTGTACCGAAAACGAATATTTAAAATAAAAAAAATAAAAATAAGAGACTATTAACGCGTTCGTATATGTTCTGTAGTCGGCGAACAAGCACTGATTCTATCTTCGCGTTTGATTATTTTTAAATTAAAATTTAATTTAAGAGCTATTGTGCTCTAAAAAATATTCAAAATACTATGACGAAGCAAACACTGATTCTATCAACCACATTGCGCGTGGTCACAAATATTTTTTAACATTAGTCCAAAAAAAATCTTCATAAAGATCATCGGCATCTGAAATAAAATGAAATTTTAATAATAACAAAACTATAAAATTCTAATGTAAAAGATTAAAATCTAAAAAATCTAATGATTCTTCTTACCTCTTCGCGTGGTGGATGATCGCCGTATTTTCTTGAGAGAAGCACTGATTCTACCCTGTACCGAAAACGAATATTTAAAATAAAAAAATAAAAATAAGAGACTATTAACGCGTTCGTATATGTTCTGTAGTCGGCGAACAAGCACTGATTCTATCTTCGCGTTTGATTATTTTTAAATTAAAATTTAATTTAAGAGCTATTGTGCTCTAAAAAATATTCAAAATACTATGACGAAGCAAACACTGATTCTATTAACCGCATTGCGCGCGGTCACAAATATTTTCTGAAATTAACATTAAATTAGTAGAGGGGGTGGGAAATGATAGAAGAGAAAGAAATATCTTTTTGATATTTTTCTTCTCCTTATCGAGCATTTGTTCTGAAAATACTGCCTTTTTATTTTAATTGATTACGAAGTACGCAACAATTATTACCAATTATTTATTAATATCTAAAATTTAATAAAATATTCGTCATCAGATTTTAAAATTTAATTTCCAATGATAAATCATTAAAGTTTCTCATAAATTTTCTAATTTTTCACTTTCTTATAACTAAAACGTAATTTTATTATGAATTGCTTAACAATAATCTCTAATAATTCGATAAAATTAAATAAAAATTTAACCAAATAAAAAGAATAAAAATTTATACATACGAAATATAAAATTTTACCACGAAAAAAAGTCACCAAGAAAGACGTGGCGTCCATATTGGAATTTTTCCCGCCTTCGAGAATATTACCATAACGCTATCAATTAAACCTGC
This sequence comes from Apis mellifera, assembly GCF_003254395.2. NCBI lineage: Eukaryota > Metazoa > Arthropoda > Insecta > Hymenoptera > Apidae > Apis > Apis mellifera. Next base: position 6,149,146 of record NC_037645.1, read on the forward strand.
GCAGAAAAAAAAATCAAAACTTCTAAATAAATGAATAATATGTATGAAATTACATTATAATTAAAGTATCAAAGTGTCAAAACGATCGAATCAAATAAAAACTCACGATATAAGCCATCTTGTAATTCGACACTCGAATTATATGGATAAACGAGGAACTCAAAATTATTTAACTGTCGAAAAACTATCAATTCTAATAACGTTGAATAAAACATTGAATAAAGATGTATTAATTAACGCACAATAATAACAAAAGTGGTATAAAAGGAAAATAATATTAAAATACTATGTAATAAATAGAACAAATGTCTCGAGAAAATTTCAAACGTCTAATCGTCACCAGAAATCAACGAACAATGACACTTTGCGCTTCGATTTCGCGCATCGAATAACAAGATGGAGAGGGGATACGCTCGACAAGTCGAAACATGTTTGAACACAAATCCAATTTCTTGGAAATGAAATATCGTAAGAAATGTTTCTAGCCTCGAGCAAAATATAAACGATAGACCAAAAAAAGTAAACAATAAACATACGCGTGAGAACATACGTTGTACACGATATATTATATATTCATTCGGGAAAATATGCGATACTTGAATAATTCGATTTCACGAAGTGAATACGTAATAAATCCTAAAAAATTCCTTTTCGTACGATTTTAATACGACTAAAATGATAAAAAATAAAGAACAAGAAATTGTAAAATGGACGTATACGTATAAAATTATATTGAAAAGTGCCAATATACGATTTGAAATTCTGTCTCGAAATATTTCGATACCGGACGCTAACGACGCAATAGACGAAAAATGAATAATTGGAGGAAAAGACACAAAGATACCCAAACAACTGATTAATTTCGTATTCACTACACCGAATGGATTATTTAAAACACTAAATTAGCAACAAATTTGGTAATAATAAGAGGTAAAATAACTTACTGCGTAATCCGAATTCGCGACGACACTTCCACTCCACACAATTTTCAACTGTAGACTGACGACATGCGCAGTGTGATGCGCATTGCGTTGCGCGCTCCGATGCGCACTGACTCGTCCCGCGTCTCGAATTAAGGGATGTTCTGATTGGTTGGCTCATGATGCTCATTTTTTTCATTCAAAAATCGCGCGAAAAATTGAAATATAATAAAACATAATAAATTAATTGTGAGATTGAAATCCTATAGAGATCTATTTATTTGAGAAAAAAAAAAAATAATAAAGAAATAAAAATTATTAGTAGAATTACTAATTTAACAAGATAATGAAATAAGTTATAATGCAAAGAAGGAATTCAATAAAAAGATTAATTAAATTTAAATAAAGGTAAGGAAAAAAACGCAAAAGTAAAAGCAAAAGAGAAATTCAACGAAAAACTTAAATAATTCATAAAAATTGAAAAATAAAAAGGGAACATGATATAAAATTGAACTAAATTTACAATTGATTTTAAAATAATGGAAACACAGGAATTTAACTTTAAAATAGATAAATTTAAGGAATTAAATTATATTAAATAAAAGAAAGCAATGTCGACATGAAAATCAACAAAAGAAAAAAACATAAAAGAATACTTAACACAGCTAAATTTGAAAAAAAAAAAAAAAAACTAAAGAGAAAATATATTTAATATAAGATTCAAAGAGATTAGGAAAGATTGAAGTACAAGTAAAATATTTAAATTGTGATGAACAAAATCTGAACAGAATTAAGAATATAAAAAAGAAAAACTTTAAATAAAAGTTAAATAAATCCAAGAAAACGTAGTGAACATAAATAAATTTTGATACATAAACTAATTTAATTGGAAGAATAAATATATATATATAAAGAATATATAATATGTATATATAAAGAAAATATAAAAGAAGAATTAAATAATATAGTACATAAATAATAAATGATGAAAAAATTAAAACAGAATATAAAGTTAACAAAAAGTTAAATTCTGTAAAATAAAAAGAATGAAAAGAAAACATAATGATAAAGAAAAATTTAATATCAAGTTAAGACATCTAAAAGACATCTAAAACAATAAAGAAAGAATTTAACATGAATGTTAAATTCTTGAGTTAAAAAGAACATACATAAAAAAGAAAATTTAGTTGTTTTGTTTAAACGTTTTTCTTGATTTGGACAATATTTCCTATTAAATCCTTGTTTTTATTTCAATTCAATTCAATATTGAATTTCAAATATTTAGATTATTTTAACTTTGAGGTTAAATTCTTCACCAATATTTTAACTTTCTTTTATTTCATGATAATTAACATTTATGTTATATTTTCTGTTTGTATTTCATTCATTATTTATGTATTACAATGCAAAAATATATAATATGTTTCTTATATGTTGCAACATTGTAAGATTTAGTTAATTCTTATGTTGCATCATATAAAGGAATTTATTATTGTGATATATATATATATATATATATATAATGATACATATATAATGAACAAATAAAAACATAAGAAGAGAATATATTATGAAAGTTAACTATAATAAAATAAAAAAATGGTTGAAACATAGTTGAAGAATTTAATCTTAAAGTTAAAAAAAATCTAAATCTAAATTTAACAATCTAAAAATTTGAAACATCAAGAAAGATTTTAACACAAGTGTTAATTAAATTAGAAGAAGCACATATGAAGAAAAAAATTCAACATTGTAAATTGGATAATTTTAATTGTTTTTTTTTTTTCAAATCTTTTCCTTGATTTATATATACATAATATTTATGTTAATAATTGACATAATAATATTTCTGCTACATCTTTCTTTATATTTCAATGCTCTTAAATATTTTTAACTTTCAGATTAAATTCTTCTCCTATTTTCAACATTCTTCTACTTTGTAACAATTAATTTTTATATTACATTCTCTTTTTGTGTTTTATTATTCATGCACAATGATAAATTCTTTATTTATATGTTGCATATATATAATGATAAGTAAATATATATAAAAACATAAAGAAGGGAATGTAACATAAAATTTAATGATAATACAGTAAAAAAAAAAAAAAAAGATTGAAATATAATTGAAGAATTTAATTTCAAAGTAAAAAAAAATCTAAATGTAAAAATCTGAAACATCAAAAAAGCAAATTTAATTATTTTGTTTAAATATTTTCTTTAATTTGGATAATGTTTCTGTTAAATCCTTCTTTCATATTTCAGTTCTTTTAAACATTTTTTAACTTTGAGGTTAAATTCCTCTTCACTGTTTCAATTTTTTTCTTACTTTATGACTTTTTACTTAATTAACATTTATATTCATTAATATTCCCTTTTTATGTTTTATTCATTATTTGTATTACAATCTATTACAATGTTAAATTCTTTCCTTATATGTTACAACAATGTAAGATTCAACTAATTGTTATATTGCAACATATAAAAGAATTTAATGTTGTAATATATAAATAATGAATAAATAAATAAATAAATATACAAATATAAAAAGAGAATACAACATAAAGGTTAAGTACTATAAAGTAAAAAAGGATTGAAGCATAAATGAAGAATTTAACCTCAAAGATAAAAAAAACTGAAAGAACTAAAACATCAAGAAAAATTTAACAGTAAGTATTAATTGAATAAGAAAAAAAAAAAGAAGAAAGAAAGAAAAGAAAACAAAAGAAATATATAAAAAAAGAAATTTAACATAACAATTAACTAAATCTAACTTCTAAATTTAACTTGGACTTGAACAATAAAAATTGTACATTGTAATAAATAAGTATAAATAAGAAATAAAGAAATAAAGAAGGGAACATAACACAAAAATCACAATTACAAATTAAAAATGATTGAATCATAGGATAAAACTTTTCTCCAAGGAGGATAAGATAGAGTAAGAATTAAGTATCATTGCCATCTCTTAGGCTTTTAGAAAAATATTTCTTTAAAGAGATGTTTCTAGCTTCCAAGAGATGGTGCTCATGTTCAATTCTTATCTTATCTCTGTTCACTTTCTATTCACTTTCTATATTTCTTATCCTCCTCTATGTATTTCTTTAACGATCTTTAACGAAATTAAAATAAACGAAATACCGACAAGAAATAGATTGACGCGACATCTTAAGGATTTTGTAAAATATGTTTTGAATCGAAAAAAGATTAGAGCTACGTCTAACATAGTATATCTAATTAGGTAAACAATTTATCATCACTCAAAGCACAAAGAAAAAAAAAAAATCTTACACTTTATAATTTTCACAAATTATTTTATTCACAAATAAATTCTTCCTTCCGATTTAAGTAAAACGTTCAAACTTTTGATCGTTATTAATAATTTAATAAATCTTAATTATTACAAAATAAAAAAATAATCAACGAAACCGCATGCGCAGCCAATTAGCTCACATTATTCGCTATAAAATTTATAATTGTATCAAGGATACGATTATGAATAATATAGTAAATAATAATGATTTTCCAGGTCTCACCGCGTGGAGGTTGCTGCGAATTGGAGACCCACCCTATCCACGATCCCATCCACCCTCCTTTGCGCAAAAATTTACTTAAAATTAATAATAAATCTTCCTTTTGATGTAAGTTTGCAAAACGTTCAAATCCTTCGATCGTTGTGCAAAACAAACAACGAAAGGAATTCTAAAGAAAACCGGCGCGGAAGACTAAACCTGAAAATAAAATTAAAATTAAAAGACTTTTATCAATATTTTACACTTCCATCGATGTGAAAATGAAAAATGATTGATAGTAAAAAAGCTTAAAAAGAAAAAAAAAAAAAAAAGCAAAATAAGCAAAATAAGCATCCCAAAAAGCGCTACACCATTTTACCCATCTATTTATCTACAGTATCTACTTTTCTACAATACATTACTTTTTTATTTAATATCCTTGATTGTGCATGCACTTAATTCTAGATACATTTTCTTTAATCAATCTTTATCATACAATCTTCTGCTTTTGTAAAAAATCCTGAAACAAATTTAATAAAATTAAATAAAAATATAAATAACATCAACATTTTACTTATTCTAAAAGTTCTTTTTCGTATTTCCTATCTATGTAAGAATTTAAACATTTTGTTTTTAACACTTGAGCCTATTGAACATCTACAAATTCTCTTCATTCTCAACATTCACACTGATCATATGACACACAATTTTCAAAAAATTTATGATACGATATAAAATATGAACCACATGTGGCAAGAGGAAAATATCAATGATATTGGCTAGTGAACGAAATCACATAGCCATCAAGTATCAAGTGCTTGTTTATAATGAGGAAATTGAGGAATTAAGGCAAGGTTAAGGTATTGCCTTGAAGAATAGGAAATATTGGTGTGGAAAACGAATCAGAGTGGGGAAGGCGAGACTGCCTTTTCTTTAATAATAAGAAGAAAAGAACATCCCACTGTTTATAAATCCCATATATTAAAAAGCTAAATATTTCTTCTAATCTAATCCTATCCTAAACCCTATCCTACCTAATATAAAAAATTAAAATATTTATTTGATGATGTAATCCATTCCGTTGAAAGTTGAAGATGATTCCTGGAACAGACTATAAAACAGAATTAAATGAAACTCAATAACAAAATAATTAGTTTCTAGCAAATCACACATTATCTTGAATCTATTTTTATTTCTTGTTTATTTTCTTCGATTCATATCTGTAACAAACTCAATTATTGGATTAGTAATTAAAACATAATTTACATCTAGGAATAAAAGAAATATTAAATAAAAAAAAAAAAAAAAATAGAAATCGAATTATTAAAATGTTGTTAGGCAATCCATCATTTAAATGAAAGATATTAAGATCGAATAGAGTAAAATTGAAAAGAATAAAATACATTTTTAAACAGTAAACAAATGCTCTTAACAAGGGGGATGCTGAAAAGAGAAAAACGACGAAAAGGTAACCAGAAGGGTTACCGAAATAATCATCCACTCAATGTAAATCCGAACAAACCGTGAGTGGAATTTTTTTCTATTTCGCAACACTAATATACTAATTTTATAAAAGAAAACGCGAAGAGTGCTTCATTATACTTCCAATTAAATAATTCTTTATATATATATATATAAAAAAAAAAAGAAAAAAGAAAGAAAAAAAAAAGAAAAAAGAAAAGATAAAGAAAATGTTTTCCCGAAAACATATACGAAACTCTAATAAACTAATTTATGCACTCGTATTTTATTATAGACGCAACACTAATAGCGGAAGATTGCAGCCATAATCAGAGGCTGCCGTCGTACAATCACCCTTTGTACAGCCTTTTTGGCTGCAGTGGATGATTCAGGAGTCCATTCAGTATTTCCACAGTCCAAGTGGAAGAAATGGGCAATTTAAAACGCAACACTACTATAAAAAACGCGATTATTTTTGAACGCAACGCTAATTCTTCAAATGAATTTAATACAAAATTTATTATTTATTATTATTCTATAAATCTAAAAATATAGTATAAATTTAAATTTATATTAAAAAGAAAAAAAAAGCAATAAAAATAGACTAATTCATAATGAAAATAATTAAAAGCAACCGCGATATTTTTTGAACGCAACGCTATAGTAAACGCGATCATCATTTTATCGCAACACTAATTCAACCCGTTATTAATCAATCGCAACACTAATACAAAACCGCGATTTGCCCATGATGACTGGATAAACGATGGGCCAGCATGCAAATTGGCCAGACGATACAACAACATATACTACGTATTACTAAAACGAGCACAATGACAAAGTAGTAACAATGATTTCCCATTCTTTGGATCCAGGCAAGATCCAAAAGATGAGAACCATTCGTTGCAGCCCCTCTTCGTGACAGTTTGTCGAGGCCTCTTCGGTCTTCCTCCTTCGGGCGCAATGCCCGCTGAAACTTAAATCTAGGCTCGAAATTCACTAATCGCAAATCAAAGAAAAAAAGAAAAAAAAAGGACTAAATCGCGGAAGCTAAGTGCATGGACGACCAACGATCGCAGTGATCGTTCTTCCTACATGCACAGAATTTCGAGCGCAACGTTCGTTTCGAAAGCAAATCGCGACCGCGACCACGAAATTCGAAAAATCGATAAGAAAAGCCAGAGACGAGTAGCATTGTCGTCCATTCGACTCAGCTTTGCCCTCGATTTCTCAAACTTTATTCCCTGAAACAGATTGTCACGCGAAAACGCGCCTACCCGATCAGAGACTGTGACAACCTGCCCGGCCCTACCTACTTATAATTAACAGACACACCAGAAGTATACTACCTATCCTACCTAGCCCTATATTTAAAAAGTATGGCAAAACAGGCATACCACACACTCATTCCACGATTCTCACACATAATACTCGGGCGCAAAAGCCTACACTAGGGAAAGCGTCCCGGGACGCCTCCGACACCCGAGCTTGGCACACAACTCGCACACTCTAACTTTACGTACCATTTTCCTGAAATCGACTGACGATAGTTAGCGACCATTGCGTGAAACGTGACAAAAACACGTGTATTTACACTTTAATTGTGAATATTTATGAATACGTAATGTTTTCTAAAATATTAACCACTAGATTAAATGGTACCATTGTGAACTAAAATTGTACTATTATTGTGAACCAAATTGTATCATTATTGTAATTTTGATTAAGGATATCTAATAATCTTGCTTAATAATTATTTATTACTTATTCACAATATTTAATGCGAATATGATTGTAAATTGTGTTTGTGATTGAATAGTGAATAAAATAATATGATAAATGAAACGACGCAATTCCACAGCCTAACCATACACACACAATGTGGAAAATACATCGTGCACGATACACTAACGCATCGTCAGTCGCTAAAAAATTTGTATTAGCTTATGAACTAAAGTCATCATATCCATTGTCTCTCCCTCACTCAAGTAGCACCTGGGCACGTGAATGAGTTCCTGACAGTGAACATGGAAAGGGTTAAACCTGAAAATCCTGAGCTAAAAAGATTATTAATAAATTCATCTAACGGGCTAATATTTTTTGTATTTGCATTATATTTCAATTATTTGTAACTCTATTTGTTTTATAATTATAAAAATTATGAATAATTATGAATAAGTTATTGAAATTTTACTATATTAAATTTTTAATATTGAATTTAAAGAATTTTTGAATTTAAATTTAAAAAAGAATTCATGTTATTTAATATATTAATAATATTAATAGAAATACCCTCAGGCGATTCCTTCATCAGAACATATTTTCAAAATCACAAGAATAATATTCAAAACTTATTGCTCTGATTCTAAAATCTGCCTGTCGCGAAATGTCTTCTTGCACAAATTTAATCCATATTTGTACGAATAAAAATTGAAAAATTTACTATCTACCAATATTGTAAATTATATTTAAGTTATATGAAATTATTATATGACAAAATTGACAATCAAATTGACCAAATAACTTAAAATGTTACTCTCAAGGATTTTGAGAGATTGAATTATAAAAATTCAAACTAATTATTGTATTACACTGATAATTATATAATAATAATTATTATATGTTTTCATTATTATATCATATTATTAAAATTACTAAACATTTATATTAATCAAAAACGCGAAGCGCAAGAAGACCTAGCCTGAACTAATAAATAAAACAGAAAAGAAATAATTGTTACTACTCGCGGGTAATTATTATAAATAATACCCGCGGTCATTGTGCTCGTGCAAAATTCTACGTATACAACCAATCACTCGTGTCGATTCGGATCTTTCATCCTACGACATGATTGAGTGATCGGAGGAACCAAAAAGCATGCGACTCACCATACGATGCGACGAACGCCTTCACTTATTGTGGCCCAGAAGTCATCGAGAATAAGGCTGCCCATCAGGTAGGAGAATGGAAGAAATCTAAGACAAAACATCATAATTTAAAACATAGTTCTGATTATTTGAAAAAATTGAAATATGAAATTATTAAATTTACAATATCTAATGATGATGATATGTATTCAAATTCTAATTACTTCTATTTACAGAATTTAGATAAAAATTTAGATAGATAAAAGGATAATTACCTCTTCGCGTGATGGATGATCGCCTTATTCTCTTGAGAGAAGCACTGATTCTACCCTATACCGAAACGAATATTTAAAATAAAGAAATAAAAATAAGAGACTATTAACGCGTTCGTATATGTTCTGTAGTCGGCGAACAAGCACTGATTCTATCTTCGCGTTTGATTATTTTTAAATTAAAATTTAATCTAAGAGCTATTGTGCTCTAAAAAATATTCAAAATACTATGACGAAGCAAACACTGATTCTATCAACCACATTGCGCGTGGTCACAAATATTTTTAACATTAGTCCAAAAAAATCTTCATAAAGATCATCGGCATCTGAAATAAAATGAAATTTTAATAATAACAAAACTATGAAATTCTAATGTAAAGATTAAAATCTAAAAAATCTAATGATTCTTCTTACCTCTTCGCGTGGTGGATGATCGCCGTATTTTCTTGAGAGAAGCACTGATTCTACCCTGTACCGAAAACGAATATTTAAAATAAAAAAAATAAAAATAAGAGACTATTAACGCGTTCGTATATGTTCTGTAATCGACGAACAAGCACTGATTCTATCTTCGCGTTTGATTATTTTTAAATTAAAATTTATCTAAGAGCTATTGTGCTCTAAAAAATATTAAAAATACTATGACGAAGCAAACACTGATTCTATTAACCGCATTGCGCGCGGGTCACAAATATTTTCTGAAATTAAATTAAATTAGTAGAGGGGTGGGGAGAGATAGAAGAAGAAACAATATTTTTTTAATATTTTCTTCTTCTCTTATCGAGCATTTGTTCTGAAAATATTGCCCTTTTATTTTAACTGATCATAAATATGTATAAAATATTATCAATTATTTACTAATATCTGAAATTTAATAAAATGTTCATTACCAGACTTTAAAATTTAATTTTCCAATGATAAACCATGAAAGTTTCTGATAAATTTTTTATTTTTTCACTTTCTTTTAATTAGAACGTAATTTTATTACGAATTGCTTAACAACAATCACTAATAATTCAATACAAAAACAGAATAAAAATTTATACGTACGAAATATAAAATTTTACCACATCATCAAGAAAGACATGGCGTCCATATTGGAATTTTTCCCGCCTTTTGAGAGGACGCTATCAAAACGCTACAATTAAACCTGTGAAGAAAAAAAATCAAACTTTTAAATAAATGAATAAAATGTGTGAAATTAGATTATGTTAAAGTGTTAAAACAATCAAATCAAATAAAAATTTGCATAAGCTATCTTATTAAATTCGATAATAATCGAATTACATGATGATACAAATGAATAACTCAAAATGATTTACCTGTCAAACAATTATCAATTCTAATGATAAAATATTGAACAAAGATGTATTAATTAAATAAAACGCACAAATGATAAAAAAATAACTATACAAAAAATAATATTAAAATATTACGCACTAAATAGAACACACGTCTCGAGAAAATTTCAAACGTCTAATTGCCACGACGAGTCGACGAACAATGTCACTTTACTGCGCGATTCGACTTTGCGCATCGAATAACAAAAGGAGAGGGGATACGCTCGACAAGTCGAAACATGTTTGAACACGAATCCAATTTCTTGGAAATGAAATATCGTACGAAGTGTTTCTAGCCTCGAGCAAAATATAAACGATAGACCAAAAAAAGTAAACAATAAACACGCGAGAAGACCTTCTACACGATATATTATATATACATTCGGAAAAATATGCGATACTTGAATAATTCGATTTCACGAAATGAATACGTAATAAATCCTAAAAAATTTCTTTTATATGACTTTGATTGACTAAAATGATAAAAATAAAGTACAAGAAATTGTAAAATAAACGTATACGATTAAAATTATATTAAAAGTCCAATATACGATTTCAAATTCTGTCTCGAAATATTTCGATACGGGACGCTAATGACGCAATAGACGAAAAATGAACAATCGAGGAAAAGACACAAAGATACCCAAAAACTAATTAATTTCTTCTCACTACACCGAATGGATTATTTAAAAAACTAAATTAGCAATAAATTTGGTAATAATAAGAATAAAATTACTTACTGCGTAATCCGAATTCGCGACGACACATCCACTTCGCACAATTTTCAACTGTAGACTGATGACATGCGCAGTGTGGTGCGCACTGAATTGCGCCTGCGATCCATTGCGATGCGCACTAACTCGTCCCGCGTCACTTATTAAGGGATATTCTGATTGGTTGGCTCATGATGCTTATTTTTTTCATTCAAAAATCGCGCGAAAAATTGAAATATAATAAACACATAAATTATTGTTGTGTTGTGAGATTGAAATCCTGTAAAGATCTATTTATTGGAAAAAAAAATAAAATACTAAAAGAAATAAAAATTATTAGTAGAATTACTAATTTAACAAGATAATAAATAGTTATAATACAAAGAAGGAATTCAATAAAAAGACTAATTAAATTTAAATAAAGAAGAAAAAAAAACCAAAATAAAAGCAAAAAAGAAATTCAACGAAAAAACTTAAATAAATTCATAAAAATTGAAAAAATAAAAGAAACATAATATAAAATTGGATTAATTTAACAATTGATTTTAAAATAATCAAAACACAGGAATTTAACTTTAAAATAGATAAATTTAAGGAATTAAATTGTAATTAAATAAAAGAAGCAATATCGACATAAAATCAACAAAAGAAAAAAATAAAAGAATATTAATAAACTAAATCTGGAAAAAAATGAGAAAACATATTTAATATAAGATTCAAAGAGATTAGAAAGATTGAAGTACAAGTAAATATTTTAAATTGAGATGAACAAAATCTGAACAAATTAGAATATAAAAAAAGAAAACGTTAAATAAAATTAAATAAATCAAGAAAACGTAGTGAACATAAATAAATTTTGATATAAATTAATTTAATTGGAAGAATAAATATATATATATATACGTATATATAAAAGAAAAATTAAATAATATAGTACATAAATAATAAATGATGAAAAAATTAAAAGAGAATATTAACAAAAAGTTAAATTCTGTAAAATAAAAAAGAATGAAAGAAACATAATGATAAAGAAAAATTTATATCAAGTTAAGACTCTAAAAGACATCTAAAACAATAAAGAAAGAATTTAACATGAATGTTAAATTCTTGAGTTTAAAAGAACATACATAAAAAAGAAAATTTAGTTGTTTTGTTTAAACGTTTTTCTTGATTTGGACAATATTCCTATTAAATCCTTGTTTTTTATTTCAATTCAATTCAAATATTGAATTCAAATATTTAGATTATTTTAACTTTGAGGTTAAATTCTTCACCAATATTTTAACTTTCTTTTATTTCATGATAATTAACATTTATGTTATATTTTCTGTTTGTATTTCATTCATTATTTATGTATTACAATGCAAAAATATATAATATGTTTCTTATATGTTGCAACATTTTGTAAGATTTAGTTAATTCTTATGTTGCATCATATAAAGGAATTTATTATTGTGATATATATATATATATATATATATATAATGATACATATATAATGAACAAATAAAAACATAAGAAGAGAATATATTATGAAAGTTAACTATAATAAAATAAAAAAATGGTTGAAACATAGTTGAAGAATTTAATCTTAAATTAAAAAAAATCTAAATCTAAATTTAACAATCTAAAAATTTGAAACATCAAGAAAGATTTTAACACAATGTTAATTAAATTAGAAGAAGCACATATGAAGAAAAAATTCAACATTGTAAATTGGATAATTTTAATTGTTTTTTTTTTTTTCTTTTTTTTTTTTTTTTTTTTTTTTTTTTTTTTTTTTTTTTTTTTTTTTTTTTTTTTTTTTTTTTAAATTTTTTCCTTATTTATATATACATAATATTTATGTTAATAATTGACATAATAATATTTCTGCTACATCTTTCTTTATGTTTCAATGTTTTAAATATTTTTAACTTTCAGATTAAATTCTTCTCCTATTTTCAAATTCTTTACTTTGTAACAATTAATTTTTACATTATTTTCTTTTTTGTTTTATATTATTCCATTCACAATGATAAATTCTTTATTTATATTTATATATATATAATATAATAATATATATAAAAACATAAAGAAGGGAATGTAACATAAATTTAATGATAATACAGTAAAAAAAAAAAAAAAGATTGAAATATAATTGAAGAATTTAATTTCAAAGTAAAAAAAATCTAAATGTAAAAATCTGAAACATCAAAAAAGCAAATTTATTATTTTGTTTAAATATTTTCTTTAATTTGGATAATGTTTCTGTTAAATCCTTCTTTCATATTTCAGTTCTTTTAAACATTTTTTAACTTTGAGGTTAAATTCCTCTTCACTGTTTCAATTTTTTTCTTACTTTATGACTTTTTACTTAATTAACATTTATATTCATTATTCCCTTTTTATGTTTTATTCATTATTTGTATTACAATCTATTACAATGTTAAATTCTTTCCTTATATGTTACAACAATGTAAGATTCAACTAATTGTTATATTGCAACATATAAAAGAATTTAATGTTGTAATATATAAATAATGAATAAATAATAAATAAATATACAAATATAAAAGAGAATACAACATAAAGGTTAAGTACTATAAAGTAAAAAAGGATTGAAGCATAAATGAAGAATTTAACCTCAAAGATAAAAAAAACTGAAAGAACTAAAACATCAAGAAAAAATTTAACAGTAAGTATTAATTGAATAAGAAAAAAAAAAAAAGAAAGAAAGAAAAGAAAACAAAAGAAATATATAAAAAAGAAATTTAACATAACAATTAACTAAATCTAACTTCTAATTTAACTTGGACTTGAACAATAAAAATTGTACATTGTAATAAATAAGTATAAATAAGAAATAAAAGAAATAAGAGAAGGGAATATAACACAAAAATCAACAATTAAAAGTGATTGAATCATAGGATAAGATTTTCTCCAAGGAGGATAAGGTAAAGTAAGAATTAAATATCATTGCCATCTCTGCTTTTAGAAAAATATTTCTTTAAAGAGATGTTTCTAGCTTGCAAGAGATGGTGCTCATGTTCAATTCTTATCTTATCTCTGTTCACTTTCTATTCACTTTCTAATATTTCTTATCCTCCTCTAGGTGTTTCTTTAACGATCGTAAAATAAACGTATAAACGAAATACCGACGAGAAATAGATTGACGCGACATCTTAAAGGATTTTGTAAAATATGTTTTGAATCGAAAAAAGATTACAGCTACGCCTAGCGTAGTATACTCCAATTAGGTAAAAACAATGTATTATCACCCAAAGAAAAAAAAATCTCACGCTTTATAATTTTTACAAATTATTTTATTCACAAATAAATTCTTCCTTCGTAAGATGTAAGTAAAACGTTCAAAACTTTTGATCGTTATTAATAATTTTATAAATCTTAATTATTACAAAATAAAAAAATAATCATCGAAACCGCGTGCGCAGCCAATTAGCTCACATTATTCGCTATAAAATTTATAATTGTATCAAGGATACGATTATGAATAATATAGTGAATAATAGTGATTTTCCAGGTCTCACCGCGTGGAGGTTGCTGCGAATTGGAGACCCACCCTACCCACGATCCCGTCCACCCTCCTTTGCGCAAAAATTTACTCAAAATTAATAATAAATCTTCCTTTTGATGTAAAGTTTGCAAAACGTTCAAATCCTTCGATCGTTGTGCAAAAAAAAACAACAAAAGGAATTGTAAAGAAAACCGGCGCGGAAGATTAAACCTGAAAATAAAATTAAAATTAAAATTTCTATCAATATTTTACACTTTCATTTCGATATGAAAATGAAGAATGATTGATAGTAAAAAGCGTGTGCAAAAAAAAAAAAAGAAAAAAAATAAGCAAAATAAGCATCCCAAAAAGCGCTACACCATTTTACCCATCTTACCCATCTTTAACTACAATATCTACTTTTCTACAATACACTACTTTATTTAATACCCTTGATCGTGCATGCACTTAATTCTGAACACACTTTCTTTAATCAATATCGTACAAATCTTCCGTTTCTGTAAGAAATCCTGAAACAAATTTAAATATAAATAAAATATAAATAACATCAACATTTTACTTATTCTAAAAGTTCTTTTTCGTATTCCCTGTCTCTATAAGAAACATCTTAAACATTTTGTTTTTAACTCTGCCTATTGAACATCTACATCAATTCTCTTCACATCGACATTCACACTGATCATATATGACACACAATTTTTGACAAAAAATTTATGATACGACATAAAATATGAACCACATGTGGCAAGAGGAAAATATCAATGATATTGGCTAGTGAACGAAGTTACGTAGCCATCAAGTATCAAGTACTTGTTTGTAACGAGGAAATTGAGGAATTAAGGCAAGGTTAGGGTATTGCCTTGAAAAATAGGAAATATTGGTATGGAAAACGAATCAGAGTAGGGAAGGCGAGACTGCCTTTTTTTTTAATAATAAGAAGAAAAGAACATCCCATTGTTTATAAATCCCATATATTAAAAAAGCTAAATATTTCTTCTTTCTAATATAATCCTATCCTAAAGCATCCTATCCTACCTAATATAAAAATTAAAATATTTATTTGATGATGTAATCCATTCCAAGTTGAAAGTTGAAGAGGATTCCTGAAACAGACTATAAAACAGAATTAAATGAAACTCAATAATAAAAATAATTTATGGTTTTTAACCAGCAAATCACGCATTATCTTTTTTTTCTATTTTTTCTTGTTTATTTTCTTCGATTCGTACCTGTAACAAACTCAATTATTGGATTAGTAATTAGAAAATAATTTATATCTAGGAATAAAAAGAAATATTAAATAAAAAAAAAAGAAAAAAAGAAAGAAAGAAAGAAAGAAAGAAAGAAAGAAAATCGAATTATCAAAATGTTGTTAGGCAATCCATGATTTTGAATGAAAGATATTCATCAATAGAATAGAATAAAATTGAAAAGAATAAAATACATTTTTAAACAAATAGTAAACAAATGCTCTTAACAAGGGGGATGCTGAAAAGAGAAAAACGACGAAAAGGTAACCAGAAGGGTTACCAAAATAATCATCCACTCGATGTAAATCCGAACAAACCGTGAGTGGAATTTGTTTATATTTCGCAACACTAATATGCTAAAAATCTCAAAAGAAAACGCGAAGAGTGCTTCATTATACTTTTAATGCGTTTCTTCGTTAACAAAAAAGAAAAAAAATAAAAATAAAAATAAAAAAAGATAAAAGATTCGCGAAAACATATACGAAACTCTAATAAACTAATTTATGCACTCATATTTTATTATAGACGCAACACTAATAGCGGAAGATTGCAGCCATAGTCAGAGGCTGCCGTCGTACAATCACCCTTTGTACAGCCTTTTTGGCTGTAGTAGGTGATTCAGGAACTGGAACGTACTTCCACAGTCCAAAAGTGGAAGAAATGTGGGCAATTTGGGCAAATAAACGCAACACTACTATAAAAAACGCGATCTTTCATCAACGCAACACTAATTCTTCAAATGAATTTAATATTCGTTAAAATTTACTATTATTCTGTAAATCTTGAAAGTTACTTTAAATATCATGATATCATAAATCATAATTATATCATAGAATAAAATCAAATTTATGTTAAAAGAAAAAAAAAACGATAAAAAAAGAAAAAAATAGACTAATTCATGAAAATAATTAAAAGCAACCGCGATATTCTTTTCAACGCAACGCTAATAGTAAACGCGATTATCATTTTATCGCAACTCTAATTCAACCCGTTATTTATCAATCGCAACACTAATGCAAAATCGCGATTTGCCCGTGATGGATGCCCACTGGATGAACGATGGGCCAGCATGCAAATTGGCCAAGACGATACAACATGTACTACGTATTACTAAAACGAGCACAATGACAAAGTAGTAACAATGACTTCCCATTCTTTGGACCCAGGCAAGATCCAAAAGATGAGAAATCATTCGTTGCAGCCCCTCTTCGTGACAGTTTGTCGAGGCCTCTTCGGTCTTCCTCCTTCGGGCGCGATGCCCGCTGAAACTTAAATCTAGGCTCGAGATTCACTAATCGCAAACCAAAGAAAAAAAGAAAAAAAAAAGGACTAAATCGCGGAAGCTAAGTGCATGGACGACCAACGAACGTAATGATCGTTCTCCGTACATGCACAGAATCTCGAGCGCAACGTTCGTTTCGAAAGCACATCACGACCGCGACCACGAAATTCGAAAAATCGACGAGCAAAGCCAGAGACGAATGGCATTGTCATCCATTCGTTTCAGCTTCGCCCTCGATTTCTCAAATTTTATTCCCTGAAACAGATTGTCACGCGAAAACGCGCCTACCCGATCAGAGACTGTGACAATCTGCCCGGCCCTACCTACTTATGATTAAACAAACACACCAGAAATATACTACCTATCCTACCTAGCCCTATATTTAAAAAATATGGCAAAACAGGCATACCAACACACTCATTCCACGATTCTCACACATAATACTCGGGCGCAAAAGCCTACACTAGGGAAAGCGTCCCGGGACGCCTCCGACACCCGAGCTTGGCACACTACTCGCACACTCTAACTTTACGTACCATTTTCCTGAAATCGACTGATGATGGCTAGCGACCATTGCGTCAAACGCGATAAAAACGCGTCTATCTACATTTTAATTTAAATGTTTCATGAAAATTTATGAATACTTAATGTTTTCTAAAAGATTAATCATTAGAATTATTAGATTAGTCATTATTGTGAATCAAAATTGTATCATTATTGTAATTTTAAATTACAAGATTAATAATCTTGCATATTATAATTATTTAATTATTTATTAGTTATTCGCAATTAAATATTGCGAATATGATTGTAAATTCTGATTGAATAGCGAATGAAATAATATGATAAATGAAACGACGCAATTCCACAGCCTAACCATACACACACAATGTGGAAAGTACGTCGTGCACGATACACTAACGCATCATCAGTCGCTAAAAAATTTGTATTAGCTTATCGACTAAAGTCATCATATTCATTGTCTCTCCCTCACTCAAGTAGCACCTGGGCACGTGGGTGAGATCCTGACAATAAACATGGAAAGGGTTAAATCTGAAAATCCTGAGCTAAAAAAATATTAATATATCCATTTTGTATCTAACGGGCTAATATTCTTTGACTTTGCATTTATATATTTCAAATTATATAATTATATTATATTATATTATATTATATTATATATGTCAAATACTTATTATCTTTCAAAAATATTTGTGACTCTATTTTATATTTTATTTCATTAATTGAACAAGTTATTGAAATTTTAGCAGCAAGTTAAGTTAAATTTTTAATATTGAATTTAAAAAGGAATTAGAATTCATTGTAATTTAATATAAATATTAATAGAAATACTCTCAGGCGATTCCTTCATCAGAGCATATTTTCAAAATCACAAGAATAATATTCAAAATTTATTGCTCCGATTCTAAAATCTACCTGTCGCGAAATGTCTTCTTACGCAAAATTTAATTCATATTTGTACCAATAAAAATTGAACTTTACTATCTACCAGTGTTGTAAATCATATTGAAGTTAATAAATATCATGTGAAATTATTATATGATATAATCACAATAATCAAATTGATCAAATAACTTAAAATGTTACTCTAAAGGATTTTCAATTATAAAAATTCAAACTAATTATTGTATTGATATTGTATTGATAAATATATAATAATAATTATTATTATCCTATCTTTTGGCGTTAGAAAATTACTAAACATTTTATATTAATCAAATTCAACGCGTAGCGTAAGAAGACCCTAGCCTGAGCTAATAAATAAAACACAACAAAAATAATTGTTACTACTCGCGGGTAATTATTATAAATAAATACCCGCGGTCATTGTGCTCGTGCAAAATTCTACGTATACAACCAGTCACTCGTGTCGATTCGGATCTTTCATCCTACGACATGATTGAATGATCGGAGGAACCAAAAACCATGCGACTCACCATACGATGCGACGAACGCCTTCACTCTTATTGCAGCCCAGAAGTCATCGAGAAGAGATGGTTGTCATCAGGATGGAAGAAATCTGTGACAAAACACGGTTCTCATTACTTGAAAAAATTAAAATACCAAACTAAATTAAATATGCAATAACGATATTAATAATTCCATTTAACTATTATCTATTTAGAAGAATAAAAATTTATAGATAGAATAAAAGGATAATTACCTCTTCGCGTGATGGATGATCGCCTTATTCTCTTGAGAGAAGCACTGAATCTACCCTGTACCGAAAACGAATATTTAAAATAAAAAAAATAAAAATAAGAGACTATTAACGCGTTCGTATATGTTCTGTAGTCGGCGAACAAGCACTGATTCTATCTTCGCGTTTGATTATTTTTAAATTAAAATTTAATTTAAGAGCTATTGTGCTCTAAAAAATATTCAAAATACTATGACGAAGCAAACACTGATTCTATCAACCACATTGCGCGTGGTCACAAATATTTTTTAACATTAGTCCAAAAAAAATCTTCATAAAGATCATCGGCATCTGAAATAAAATGAAATTTTAATAATAACAAAACTATAAAATTCTAATGTAAAAGATTAAAATCTAAAAAATCTAATGATTCTTCTTACCTCTTCGCGTGGTGGATGATCGCCGTATTTTCTTGAGAGAAGCACTGATTCTACCCTGTACCGAAAACGAATATTTAAAATAAAAAAAATAAAAATAAGAGACTATTAACGCGTTCGTATATGTTCTGTAGTCGGCGAACAAGCACTGATTCTATCTTCGCGTTTGATTATTTTTAAATTAAAATTTAATTTAAGAGCTATTGTGCTCTAAAAAATATTCAAAATACTATGACGAAGCAAACACTGATTCTATTAACCGCATTGCGCGCGGTCACAAATATTTTCTGAAATTAACATTAAATTAGTAGAGGGGGTGGGAAATGATAGAAGAGAAAGAAATATCTTTTTGATATTTTTCTTCTCCTTATCGAGCATTTGTTCTGAAAATACTGCCTTTTTATTTTAATTGATTACGAAGTACGCAACAATTATTACCAATTATTTATTAATATCTAAAATTTAATAAAATATTCGTCATCAGATTTTAAAATTTAATTTCCAATGATAAATCATTAAAGTTTCTCATAAATTTTCTAATTTTTTCACTTTCTTATAACTAAAACGTAATTTTATTATGAATTGCTTAACAATAATCTCTAATAATTCGATAAAATTAAATAAAAATTTAACCAAATAAAAAGAATAAAAATTTATACATACGAAATATAAAATTTTACCACGAAAAAAAGTCACCAAGAAAGACGTGGCGTCCATATTGGAATTTTTCCCGCCTTCGAGAATATTACCATAACGCTATCAATTAAACCTGCGCAGAAAAAAAAATCAAAACTTCTAAATAAATGAATAATATGTATGAAATTACATTATAATTAAAGTATCAAAGTGTCAAAACGATCGAATCAAATAAAAACTCACGATATAAGCCATCTTGTAATTCGACACTCGAATTATATGGATAAACGAGGAACTCAAAATTATTTAACTGTCGAAAAACTATCAATTCTAATAACGTTGAATAAAACATTGAATAAAGATGTATTAATTAACGCACAAATAATAACAAAAGTGGTATAAAAAGGAAAATAATATTAAAATACTATGTAATAAATAGAACAAATGTCTCGAGAAAATTTCAAACGTCTAATCGTCACCAGAAATCAACGAACAATGACACTTTGCGCTTCGATTTCGCGCATCGAATAACAAGATGGAGAGGGGATACGCTCGACAAGTCGAAACATGTTTGAACACAAATCCAATTTCTTGGAAATGAAATATCGTAAGAAATGTTTCTAGCCTCGAGCAAAATATAAACGATAGACCAAAAAAAGTAAACAATAAACATACGCGTGAGAACATACGTTGTACACGATATATTATATATTCATTCGGGAAAATATGCGATACTTGAATAATTCGATTTCACGAAGTGAATACGTAATAAATCCTAAAAAATTCCTTTTCGTACGATTTTAATACGACTAAAATGATAAAAAATAAAGAACAAGAAATTGTAAAATGGACGTATACGTATAAAATTATATTGAAAAGTGCCAATATACGATTTGAAATTCTGTCTCGAAATATTTCCATACCGGACGCTAACGACGCAATAGACGAAAAATGAATAATTGGAGGAAAAGACACAAAGATACCCAAACAACTGATTAATTTCGTATTCACTACACCGAATGGATTATTTAAAACACTAAATTAGCAACAAATTTGGTAATAATAAGAGGTAAAATAACTTACTGCGTAATCCGAATTCGCGACGACACTTCCACTCCACACAATTTTCAACTGTAGACTGACGACATGCGCAGTGTGATGCGCATTGCGTTGCGCGCTCCGATGCGCACTGACTCGTCCCGCGTCTCGAATTAAGGGATGTTCTGATTGGTTGGCTCATGATGCTCATTTTTTTCATTCAAAAATCGCGCGAAAAATTGAAATATAATAAAACATAATAAATTAATTGTGAGATTGAAATCCTATAGAGATCTATTTATTTGAGAAAAAAAAAAAATAATAAAAGAAATAAAAATTATTAGTAGAATTACTAATTTAACAAGATAATGAAATAAGTTATAATGCAAAGAAGGAATTCAATAAAAAGATTAATTAAATTTAAATAAAGGTAAGGAAAAAAAACGCAAAAGTAAAAGCAAAAGAGAAATTCAACGAAAAACTTAAATAAATTCATAAAAATTGAAAAAATAAAAAGGGAACATGATATAAAATTGAACTAAATTTAACAATTGATTTTAAAATAATGGAAACACAGGAATTTAACTTTAAAATAGATAAATTTAAGGAATTAAATTATATTAAATAAAAGAAAGCAATGTCGACATGAAAATCAACAAAAGAAAAAAACATAAAAGAATACTTAACACAGCTAAATTTGAAAAAAAAAAAAAAAAAACTAAAGAGAAAATATATTTAATATAAGATTCAAAGAGATTAGGAAAGATTGAAGTACAAGTAAAATATTTTAAATTGTGATGAACAAAATCTGAACAGAATTAAGAATATAAAAAAAGAAAAACTTTAAATAAAAGTTAAATAAATCCAAGAAAACATAGTGAACATAAATAAATTTTGATACATAAACTAATTTAATTGGAAGAATAAATATATATATATAAAAGAATATATAATATGTATATATAAAAGAAAATATAAAAGAAGAATTAAATAATATAGTACATAAATAATAAATGATGAAAAAATTAAAACAGAATATAAAGTTAACAAAAAGTTAAATTCTGTAAAATAAAAAAGAATGAAAAGAAAACATAATGATAAAGAAAAATTTAATATCAAAGTTAAGACATCTAAAAGACATCTAAAACAATAAAGAAAGAATTTAACATGAATGTTAAATTCTTGAGTTAAAAAGAACATACATAAAAAAGAAAATTTAGTTGTTTTGTTTAAACGTTTTTCTTGATTTGGACAATATTTCCTATTAAATCCTTGTTTTTTATTTCAATTCAATTCAAATATTGAATTTCAAATATTTAGATTATTTTAACTTTGAGGTTAAATTCTTCACCAATATTTTAACTTTCTTTTATTTCATGATAATTAACATTTATGTTATATTTTCTGTTTGTATTTCATTCATTATTTATGTATTACAATGCAAAAATATATAATATGTTTCTTATATGTTGCAACATTGTAAGATTTAGTTAATTCTTATGTTGCATCATATAAAGGAATTTATTATTGTGATATATATATATATATATATATAATGATACATATATAATGAACAAATAAAAACATAAGAAGAGAATATATTATGAAAGTTAACTATAATAAAATAAAAAAATGGTTGAAACATAGTTGAAGAATTTAATCTTAAAGTTAAAAAAAATCTAAATCTAAATTTAACAATCTAAAAATTTGAAACATCAAGAAAGATTTTAACACAAGTGTTAATTAAATTAGAAGAAGCACATATGAAGAAAAAAATTCAACATTGTAAATTGGATAATTTTAATTGTTTTTTTTTTTCAAATCTTTTCCTTGATTTATATATACATAATATTTATGTTAATAATTGACATAATAATATTTCTGCTACATCTTTCTTTATATTTCAATGCTCTTAAATATTTTTAACTTTCAGATTAAATTCTTCTCCTATTTTCAACATTCTTCTACTTTGTAACAATTAATTTTTATATTACATTCTCTTTTTGTGTTTTATTATTCATGCACAATGATAAATTCTTTATTTATATGTTGCATATATATAATGATAAGTAAATATATATAAAAACATAAAGAAGGGAATGTAACATAAAATTTAATGATAATACAGTAAAAAAAAAAAAAAAAAGATTGAAATATAATTGAAGAATTTAATTTCAAAGTAAAAAAAAATCTAAATGTAAAAATCTGAAACATCAAAAAAGCAAATTTAATTATTTTGTTTAAATATTTTCTTTAATTTGGATAATGTTTCTGTTAAATCCTTCTTTCATATTTCAGTTCTTTTAAACATTTTTTAACTTTGAGGTTAAATTCCTCTTCACTGTTTCAATTTTTTTCTTACTTTATGACTTTTTTACTTAATTAACATTTATATTCATTAATATTCCCTTTTTATGTTTTATTCATTATTTGTATTACAATCTATTACAATGTTAAATTCTTTCCTTATATGTTACAACAATGTAAGATTCAACTAATTGTTATATTGCAACATATAAAAGAATTTAATGTTGTAATATATAAATAATGAATAAATAAATAAATAAATATACAAATATAAAAAGAGAATACAACATAAAGGTTAAGTACTATAAAGTAAAAAAGGATTGAAGCATAAATGAAGAATTTAACCTCAAAGATAAAAAAAACTGAAAGAACTAAAACATCAAGAAAAAATTTAACAGTAAGTATTAATTGAATAAGAAAAAAAAAAAGAAGAAAGAAAGAAAAGAAAACAAAAGAAATATATAAAAAAAGAAATTTAACATAACAATTAACTAAATCTAACTTCTAAATTTAACTTGGACTTGAACAATAAAAATTGTACATTGTAATAAATAAGTATAAATAAGAAATAAAAGAAATAAGAGAAGGGAATATAACACAAAAATCAACAATTAAAAGTGATTGAATCATAGGATAAGATTTTTCTCCAAGGAGGATAAGGTAAAGTAAGAATTAAATATCATTGCCATCTCTGCTTTTAGAAAAATATTTCTTTAAAGAGATGTTTCTAGCTTGCAAGAGATGGTGCTCATGTTCAATTCTTATCTTATCTCTGTTCACTTTCTATTCACTTTCTAATATTTCTTATCCTCCTCTAGGTGTTTCTTTAACGATCGTAAAATAAACGTATAAACGAAATACCGACGAGAAATAGATTGACGCGACATCTTAAAGGATTTTGTAAAATATGTTTTGAATCGAAAAAAGATTACAGCTACGCCTAGCGTAGTATACTCCAATTAGGTAAAAACAATGTATTATCACCCAAAGAAAAAAAAATCTCACGCTTTATAATTTTTACAAATTATTTTATTCACAAATAAATTCTTCCTTCGTAAGATGTAAGTAAAACGTTCAAAACTTTTGATCGTTATTAATAATTTTATAAATCTTAATTATTACAAAATAAAAAAATAATCATCGAAACCGCGTGCGCAGCCAATTAGCTCACATTATTCGCTATAAAATTTATAATTGTATCAAGGATACGATTATGAATAATATAGTGAATAATAGTGATTTTCCAGGTCTCACCGCGTGGAGGTTGCTGCGAATTGGAGACCCACCCTACCCACGATCCCGTCCACCCTCCTTTGCGCAAAAATTTACTCAAAATTAATAATAAATCTTCCTTTTGATGTAAAGTTTGCAAAACGTTCAAATCCTTCGATCGTTGTGCAAAAAAAAACAACAAAAGGAATTGTAAAGAAAACCGGCGCGGAAGATTAAACCTGAAAATAAAATTAAAATTAAAATTTCTATCAATATTTTACACTTTCATTTCGATATGAAAATGAAGAATGATTGATAGTAAAAAGCGTGTGCAAAAAAAAAAAAAGAAAAAAAATAAGCAAAATAAGCATCCCAAAAAGCGCTACACCATTTTACCCATCTTACCCATCTTTAACTACAATATCTACTTTTCTACAATACACTACTTTATTTAATACCCTTGATCGTGCATGCACTTAATTCTGAACACACTTTCTTTAATCAATATCGTACAAATCTTCCGTTTCTGTAAGAAATCCTGAAACAAATTTAAATATAAATAAAATATAAATAACATCAACATTTTACTTATTCTAAAAGTTCTTTTTCGTATTCCCTGTCTCTATAAGAAACATCTTAAACATTTTGTTTTTAACTCTGCCTATTGAACATCTACATCAATTCTCTTCACATCGACATTCACACTGATCATATATGACACACAATTTTTGACAAAAAATTTATGATACGACATAAAATATGAACCACATGTGGCAAGAGGAAAAT
This sequence comes from Apis mellifera, assembly GCF_003254395.2. Classification (NCBI taxonomy): domain Eukaryota; kingdom Metazoa; phylum Arthropoda; class Insecta; order Hymenoptera; family Apidae; genus Apis; species Apis mellifera. The sequence goes on from NC_037645.1 coordinate 6,174,857, forward strand.
ATCAATGATATTGGCTAGTGAACGAAGTTACGTAGCCATCAAGTATCAAGTACTTGTTTGTAACGAGGAAATTGAGGAATTAAGGCAAGGTTAGGGTATTGCCTTGAAAAATAGGAAATATTGGTATGGAAAACGAATCAGAGTAGGGAAGGCGAGACTGCCTTTTTTTTTAATAATAAGAAGAAAAGAACATCCCATTGTTTATAAATCCCATATATTAAAAAAGCTAAATATTTCTTCTTTCTAATATAATCCTATCCTAAAGCATCCTATCCTACCTAATATAAAAATTAAAATATTTATTTGATGATGTAATCCATTCCAAGTTGAAAGTTGAAGAGGATTCCTGAAACAGACTATAAAACAGAATTAAATGAAACTCAATAATAAAAATAATTTATGGTTTTTAACCAGCAAATCACGCATTATCTTTTTTTTCTATTTTTTCTTGTTTATTTTCTTCGATTCGTACCTGTAACAAACTCAATTATTGGATTAGTAATTAGAAAATAATTTATATCTAGGAATAAAAAGAAATATTAAATAAAAAAAAAGAAAAAAAGAAAGAAAGAAAGAAAGAAAGAAAGAAAGAAAATCGAATTATCAAAATGTTGTTAGGCAATCCATGATTTTGAATGAAAGATATTCATCAATAGAATAGAATAAAATTGAAAAGAATAAAATACATTTTTAAACAAATAGTAAACAAATGCTCTTAACAAGGGGGATGCTGAAAGAGAAAAACGACGAAAAGGTAACCAGAAGGGTTACCAAAATAATCATCCACTCGATGTAAATCCGAACAAACCGTGAGTGGAATTTGTTTATATTTCGCAACACTAATATGCTAAAAATCTCAAAAGAAAACGCGAAGAGTGCTTCATTATACTTTTAATGCGTTTCTTCGTTAACAAAAAAGAAAAAAAATAAAAATAAAAATAAAAAAAAGATAAAAGATTCGCGAAAACATATACGAAACTCTAATAAACTAATTTATGCACTCATATTTTATTATAGACGCAACACTAATAGCGGAAGATTGCAGCCATAGTCAGAGGCTGCCGTCGTACAATCACCCTTTGTACAGCCTTTTTGGCTGTAGTAGGTGATTCAGGAACTGGAACGTACTTCCACAGTCCAAAAGTGGAAGAAATGTGGGCAATTTGGGCAAATAAACGCAACACTACTATAAAAAACGCGATCTTTCATCAACGCAACACTAATTCTTCAAATGAATTTAATATTCGTTAAAATTTACTATTATTCTGTAAATCTTGAAAGTTACTTTAAATATCATGATATCATAAATCATAATTATATCATAGAATAAAATCAAATTTATGTTAAAAGAAAAAAAAAACGATAAAAAAAGAAAAAAATAGACTAATTCATGAAAATAATTAAAAGCAACCGCGATATTCTTTTCAACGCAACGCTAATAGTAAACGCGATTATCATTTTATCGCAACTCTAATTCAACCCGTTATTTATCAATCGCAACACTAATGCAAAATCGCGATTTGCCCGTGATGGATGCCCACTGGATGAACGATGGGCCAGCATGCAAATTGGCCAAGACGATACAACATGTACTACGTATTACTAAAACGAGCACAATGACAAAGTAGTAACAATGACTTCCCATTCTTTGGACCCAGGCAAGATCCAAAAGATGAGAAATCATTCGTTGCAGCCCCTCTTCGTGACAGTTTGTCGAGGCCTCTTCGGTCTTCCTCCTTCGGGCGCGATGCCCGCTGAAACTTAAATCTAGGCTCGAGATTCACTAATCGCAAACCAAAGAAAAAAAGAAAAAAAAAGGACTAAATCGCGGAAGCTAAGTGCATGGACGACCAACGAACGTAATGATCGTTCTCCGTACATGCACAGAATCTCGAGCGCAACGTTCGTTTCGAAAGCACATCACGACCGCGACCACGAAATTCGAAAAATCGACGAGCAAAGCCAGAGACGAATGGCATTGTCATCCATTCGTTTCAGCTTCGCCCTCGATTTCTCAAATTTTATTCCCTGAAACAGATTGTCACGCGAAAACGCGCCTACCCGATCAGAGACTGTGACAATCTGCCCGGCCCTACCTACTTATGATTAAACAAACACACCAGAAATATACTACCTATCCTACCTAGCCCTATATTTAAAAAATATGGCAAAACAGGCATACCAACACACTCATTCCACGATTCTCACACATAATACTCGGGCGCAAAAGCCTACACTAGGGAAAGCGTCCCGGGACGCCTCCGACACCCGAGCTTGGCACACTACTCGCACACTCTAACTTTACGTACCATTTTCCTGAAATCGACTGATGATGGCTAGCGACCATTGCGTCAAACGCGATAAAAACGCGTCTATCTACATTTTAATTTAAATGTTTCATGAAAATTTATGAATACTTAATGTTTTCTAAAAGATTAATCATTAGAATTATTAGATTAGTCATTATTGTGAATCAAAATTGTATCATTATTGTAATTTTAAATTACAAGATTAATAATCTTGCATATTATAATTATTTAATTATTTATTAGTTATTCGCAATTAAATATTGCGAATATGATTGTAAATTCTGATTGAATAGCGAATGAAATAATATGATAAATGAAACGACGCAATTCCACAGCCTAACCATACACACACAATGTGGAAAGTACGTCGTGCACGATACACTAACGCATCATCAGTCGCTAAAAAATTTGTATTAGCTTATCGACTAAAGTCATCATATTCATTGTCTCTCCCTCACTCAAGTAGCACCTGGGCACGTGGGTGAGATCCTGACAATAAACATGGAAAGGGTTAAATCTGAAAATCCTGAGCTAAAAAAATATTAATATATCCATTTTGTATCTAACGGGCTAATATTCTTTGACTTTGCATTTATATATTTCAAATTATATAATTATATTATATTATATTATATTATATTATATATGTCAAATACTTATTATCTTTCAAAAATATTTGTGACTCTATTTTATATTTTATTTCATTAATTGAACAAGTTATTGAAATTTTAGCAGCAAGTTAAGTTAAATTTTTAATATTGAATTTAAAAAGGAATTAGAATTCATTGTAATTTAATATAAATATTAATAGAAATACTCTCAGGCGATTCCTTCATCAGAGCATATTTTCAAAATCACAAGAATAATATTCAAAATTTATTGCTCCGATTCTAAAATCTACCTGTCGCGAAATGTCTTCTTACGCAAAATTTAATTCATATTTGTACCAATAAAAATTGAACTTTACTATCTACCAGTGTTGTAAATCATATTGAAGTTAATAAATATCATGTGAAATTATTATATGATATAATCACAATAATCAAATTGATCAAATAACTTAAAATGTTACTCTAAAGGATTTTCAATTATAAAAATTCAAACTAATTATTGTATTGATATTGTATTGATAAATATATAATAATAATTATTATTATCCTATCTTTTGGCGTTAGAAAATTACTAAACATTTTATATTAATCAAATTCAACGCGTAGCGTAAGAAGACCCTAGCCTGAGCTAATAAATAAAACACAACAAAAATAATTGTTACTACTCGCGGGTAATTATTATAAATAAATACCCGCGGTCATTGTGCTCGTGCAAAATTCTACGTATACAACCAGTCACTCGTGTCGATTCGGATCTTTCATCCTACGACATGATTGAATGATCGGAGGAACCAAAAACCATGCGACTCACCATACGATGCGACGAACGCCTTCACTCTTATTGCAGCCCAGAAGTCATCGAGAAGAGATGGTTGTCATCAGGATGGAAGAAATCTGTGACAAAACACGGTTCTCATTACTTGAAAAAATTAAAATACCAAACTAAATTAAATATGCAATAACGATATTAATAATTCCATTTAACTATTATCTATTTAGAAGAATAAAAATTTATAGATAGAATAAAAGGATAATTACCTCTTCGCGTGATGGATGATCGCCTTATTCTCTTGAGAGAAGCACTGAATCTACCCTGTACCGAAAACGAATATTTAAAATAAAAAAAATAAAAATAAGAGACTATTAACGCGTTCGTATATGTTCTGTAGTCGGCGAACAAGCACTGATTCTATCTTCGCGTTTGATTATTTTTAAATTAAAATTTAATTTAAGAGCTATTGTGCTCTAAAAAATATTCAAAATACTATGACGAAGCAAACACTGATTCTATCAACCACATTGCGCGTGGTCACAAATATTTTTTAACATTAGTCCAAAAAAAATCTTCATAAAGATCATCGGCATCTGAAATAAAATGAAATTTTAATAATAACAAAACTATAAAATTCTAATGTAAAAGATTAAAATCTAAAAAATCTAATGATTCTTCTTACCTCTTCGCGTGGTGGATGATCGCCGTATTTTCTTGAGAGAAGCACTGATTCTACCCTGTACCGAAAACGAATATTTAAAATAAAAAAAATAAAAATAAGAGACTATTAACGCGTTCGTATATGTTCTGTAGTCGGCGAACAAGCACTGATTCTATCTTCGCGTTTGATTATTTTTAAATTAAAATTTAATTTAAGAGCTATTGTGCTCTAAAAAATATTCAAAATACTATGACGAAGCAAACACTGATTCTATTAACCGCATTGCGCGCGGTCACAAATATTTTCTGAAATTAACATTAAATTAGTAGAGGGGGTGGGAAATGATAGAAGAGAAAGAAATATCTTTTTGATATTTTTCTTCTCCTTATCGAGCATTTGTTCTGAAAATACTGCCTTTTTATTTTAATTGATTACGAAGTACGCAACAATTATTACCAATTATTTATTAATATCTAAAATTTAATAAAATATTCGTCATCAGATTTTAAAATTTAATTTCCAATGATAAATCATTAAAGTTTCTCATAAATTTTCTAATTTTTTCACTTTCTTATAACTAAAACGTAATTTTATTATGAATTGCTTAACAATAATCTCTAATAATTCGATAAAATTAAATAAAAATTTAACCAAATAAAAAGAATAAAAATTTATACATACGAAATATAAAATTTTACCACGAAAAAAAGTCACCAAGAAAGACGTGGCGTCCATATTGGAATTTTTCCCGCCTTCGAGAATATTACCATAACGCTATCAATTAAACCTGCGCAGAAAAAAAAATCAAAACTTCTAAATAAATGAATAATATGTATGAAATTACATTATAATTAAAGTATCAAAGTGTCAAAACGATCGAATCAAATAAAAACTCACGATATAAGCCATCTTGTAATTCGACACTCGAATTATATGGATAAACGAGGAACTCAAAATTATTTAACTGTCGAAAAACTATCAATTCTAATAACGTTGAATAAAACATTGAATAAAGATGTATTAATTAACGCACAAATAATAACAAAAGTGGTATAAAAAGGAAAATAATATTAAAATACTATGTAATAAATAGAACAAATGTCTCGAGAAAATTTCAAACGTCTAATCGTCACCAGAAATCAACGAACAATGACACTTTGCGCTTCGATTTCGCGCATCGAATAACAAGATGGAGAGGGGATACGCTCGACAAGTCGAAACATGTTTGAACACAAATCCAATTTCTTGGAAATGAAATATCGTAAGAAATGTTTCTAGCCTCGAGCAAAATATAAACGATAGACCAAAAAAAGTAAACAATAAACATACGCGTGAGAACATACGTTGTACACGATATATTATATATTCATTCGGGAAAATATGCGATACTTGAATAATTCGATTTCACGAAGTGAATACGTAATAAATCCTAAAAAATTCCTTTTCGTACGATTTTAATACGACTAAAATGATAAAAAATAAAGAACAAGAAATTGTAAAATGGACGTATACGTATAAAATTATATTGAAAAGTGCCAATATACGATTTGAAATTCTGTCTCGAAATATTTCCATACCGGACGCTAACGACGCAATAGACGAAAAATGAATAATTGGAGGAAAAGACACAAAGATACCCAAACAACTGATTAATTTCGTATTCACTACACCGAATGGATTATTTAAAACACTAAATTAGCAACAAATTTGGTAATAATAAGAGGTAAAATAACTTACTGCGTAATCCGAATTCGCGACGACACTTCCACTCCACACAATTTTCAACTGTAGACTGACGACATGCGCAGTGTGATGCGCATTGCGTTGCGCGCTCCGATGCGCACTGACTCGTCCCGCGTCTCGAATTAAGGGATGTTCTGATTGGTTGGCTCATGATGCTCATTTTTTTCATTCAAAAATCGCGCGAAAAATTGAAATATAATAAAACATAATAAATTAATTGTGAGATTGAAATCCTATAGAGATCTATTTATTTGAGAAAAAAAAAAAATAATAAAAGAAATAAAAATTATTAGTAGAATTACTAATTTAACAAGATAATGAAATAAGTTATAATGCAAAGAAGGAATTCAATAAAAAGATTAATTAAATTTAAATAAAGGTAAGGAAAAAAAACGCAAAAGTAAAAGCAAAAGAGAAATTCAACGAAAAACTTAAATAAATTCATAAAAATTGAAAAAATAAAAAGGGAACATGATATAAAATTGAACTAAATTTAACAATTGATTTTAAAATAATGGAAACACAGGAATTTAACTTTAAAATAGATAAATTTAAGGAATTAAATTATATTAAATAAAAGAAAGCAATGTCGACATGAAAATCAACAAAAGAAAAAAACATAAAAGAATACTTAACACAGCTAAATTTGAAAAAAAAAAAAAAAAACTAAAGAGAAAATATATTTAATATAAGATTCAAAGAGATTAGGAAAGATTGAAGTACAAGTAAAATATTTTAAATTGTGATGAACAAAATCTGAACAGAATTAAGAATATAAAAAAAGAAAAACTTTAAATAAAAGTTAAATAAATCTAAGAAAAGATAGAGAATGTAAATAAAATTTGACACATTATTTAATTTGGAAGAATAAATATTAAAACAGAAAATGCTAAAATAGAAAAAAAAAAAACATAACAATTATTTAAATCTGAAAAAAATTTAATATTGTAATTTTATTTAATATAAATAATGAATAAAACATAAAAAATGTAAATAATGTAAAAGTTAGCTACTATAAAATAAAAAGAGTTTAAAACATAAGAAATGAATTTAATTTCAAACTTAAAGAAAATCTAGAAATCTGAAAGAACAAAAAGAAAATTTAATATGAGTGTTAATTGAATTAGAAAAAACATATAAAAAAGAATTTAATAATTTGCTAAATTTAATTTCTTTGTTTAAACATTTTTTTTATATAATATTTCTGTTACATTCTTTTTTTATTTTTATTTTATTTCATATTTTAACTTTGAGATTAATTAAATTCTTCTATCATATTTCAGTTTTTTTTATTTTAAAATAACTAATTTCTATATAATATGTTTCATTTATTACTATCTCATTTTATGTTTTATTTATTATTTATATATTATTAAATATTATATATTATATTATTTATAGTATTATATATTATATATATGTAATATTAAATTTAATATATATTATATAATATGTTATGATATGTAAATGAATATGATTAAATATACAAACATAAGAAGAGAATATAACAAAAATCAATTACTATAATATGAAAAAGGATTGAAATTATTACAGAAGAATTTAATTTTAAAGTTAAAAATTTAAAAGACTAAAACTTTAATAAAGAATTTAGCATAAGTTATTTATATTAAATAAATTAGAAAAAAAAAATCTAGAAAAGGAATTTAACATAATAATTAACTAAATTTTGCTATATTTAGTTGTTTTGTTTAAATGTTTTTGTATTATCTAAATTTAACATTTCTGTTAAATACTTTTGTTTATATTTTAGTTTTTTACATTTTAACTTTGAGATTAAGTTCTTCTATCCTTCAATCTTTTATTATTTTATTATAGTAGTAAATGTTTATCTTACATTGTCTTCTTTGTTTATTTATTTATTATTTATATATTTTGATATTAAATTTTTTTACATATTGCAACATAACAATTATATAAATTTAATAAAACTTCAACATAAAAAAAGAATTTAATATTATACATAATTAATGAAATATAAAAAGAAAATATAGAAGTTAACTATTATAACTATTAAATCAATTATTATAAAATAAAAAAAATTGAAACATAAAAGAAACAAAAAAGAAATTAATTAATTTAAAAGAATTAAAACATATAACATAAGTATTAATTGAATTATTAAAAAAAAACATAAAAGAGAAATTTAATATAATAATTAAGTAAAACTGTATATAAGAAAAAAATTTAATTTTGTAAATTTAATAAATTTAATTATTTTATTTAAATGATTTTGTATTATCTTGATTTAGATATTTGTTTTAAATTTTTTTTTTATGTTTTAATTTTTCCAGATTATTTTAACTTTGAGATTAAATTCTTCTTCTATGTTTTAATTTTTTTTTACTTCTATATTTTTATATTTCTTTATTTTACTACTATAATTAATTTTTACATTATATTTTCTTTTTACGTTTTATTCATTGTTTATATATTATAATGTTAAAATTTTTTTCTTATATGTTGCAATGAATAAAAAATATAAAAAATTTAATTCTATAATAATGAATAAATGTATAAATGTAAAAAGAGAAAATAATATAAAAATTAATTACTATAAAATGAAAAAAAATTAAAACATTGGAGAATAATTTAATTTTAAACTTAAAAATCTAAAAGAATTAAATTAAGAAAAAAAGAATTTAGCATACGTGTTAATTGAACGACAAAAAAAAAAAGGAAATCTTTATTTCGAAATTATTCTGTAATAATCAAACGACAATTTGTACAAATGAAAATCAAAACATAAAATAAAGATATAAAAATATCATATTGGAATAAAGCAACAAGTGAATTTCTCAAATCTCAACTTAACGAAGCACAAAATACTGGTAACCTCAACAATTAAATATACGATCCACGAAAAAAGCACAAAAAGACTCAAAAATTAATTGATTTCTTTATTACAATAATGAATAAACTATTGAATAATTGAAACTAATAATATTTATAAATTTATTAACAAAATATGAATAAAATTAATAATTGCGCAGTAAAATCGCGAAAGTCGGTTACAATTATACGTTACACGTCTTGTCACGATGATTTTTTATAGGAAAATGATACTGTATATCAAATTTGCCAAAACAGCTTGGCATTTCAAATCAATTCAATAATCGAAATTGTAAAGAAAGATAAAATATTCTAAATTTTTTTATAATATTAATTATTTTATTAATTAAATACATATAATTAAAGATAAATTAGTAGTTTATTTATATATTATTAATTTATTAATTTTATAATTATTTATTCGATTTTTATATTTATATTTTATATTATTTATTTATATTATTATTATATTTTATTTTTATTTTTTTTATATTAATTTATTTCTTCTTTAATTTATTTATCGATTATCGATTTATTAATTATTTATCAATTTATTTGTTTAGTGATTAATTTATAAACTTATTTATAGATTTTTTGTCTTATTCATATATGTACACATCAATTTATTTATTTACTAAGTTATATATTCATTCATTTGTTTATTAATTCAAATTCATTTCATAATTTAATAATTATTTTAAATAAATAAATTATTTATCTAGTGATTTATTTATAGATTTTTTTATTAATTTTTTTATTTTATTCATTTATATATATGCATCAATTTATTTATTTATTAAGTTATATATTTATTCATTTGTTTATTAATTTAAACTTATTTCATAATTTAATAATTATTCTAATAAAATAAATTATTTGTCTAGTGACTTATTTATATATTTATAAATTTTTTATTTTATTCATTTTTATATATATCAATTTATTTATTAAATTATATATTCATTTATTTATTTATTAATTTTAATCCATTTCATGATTTAATAATTATTTTAAATAAATAAATTACTTATCTAGTGATTTATTTATAGATATTTTTATTTATTTTTTTTATCTTATTCATTTATGTATATTATATTAATTTATTTATTCCTTAAGTTATATATTCATTCATTTATTTATTAATTTAGATCCTTTCATTTCATTTAATAATTATTTTAAATAAATAAATTATTTGTCTAGTGATTTATTTATAGATTTATTTATACTTTTTTTTATTTCATTCATTTATATATATATCAATTTTTTATTTATTAAATTATATATTTCTTCATCTGTTTATTAATTTAGATCCATTTCATGATTTGATAATTATTTTAAATAAATAAATTATTTGTCTAGTGATTTTTTTATAGATTTATTTATATATTTTTTATTTTATTCTTTTTTATGTATATCAATTTATTTATTAAATTATATATTCATTCATTTATTTATTAATTTAGATCCATTTCATGATTTAATAATTATTTTAAATAAATTAATTATTTATCTAGTGATTTATTTATAGATTTTTTTATTTATTTTTTTATTTTATTCATTTATATATATATATCAATTCATTTATTTATTAAGTTATATATTTATTCATTTGTTTATTAATTTAAACTTATTTCATTATTTAATAATTACTGTAATAAAATAAATTATTTGTCTAGTGATTTATTTATAGATTTATTCATAGATTTTTTGTTTTATACATTTTTATATATATCAATTTATTTATTTATTAAATTATATATTTATTTATCTGTTTATTAAGTTAGATCCATTTCATGATTTAATAATTATTTTAAATAAATAAATTACTTGTCTAGTGATATTTATAGTTTTTTTATTTTTTGTATTTATGATATATCAATTTATTTATTTATTAAATATATTCATTCATTTGTTTATTAATTTAAATCCATTTTATGATTTAATAATTATTTAAAAAAAGTAATTATATTATCAAAATAATAAATAACGAAATAAATGAATGAATGAACATGTATTATTAAGTTATATATTAAATAAATAAATAAATTAATTATATAATTGATATATATAAATATATTAATGTATATAATTGATGTATATAAATAAATTAATATATATATATATATATATATATATATATATATATATATATATATATATATATATGAACAAAACAGAGAAATTTATAGAAAACATTTACAAATAAATCACTAGACAAATGAATAAATTAACAAATAATTGATAAATCGGTAATTGATAAATAAATTAGTAAAATAACCAATTAATAAAAGAATATAGAAATATAAAAATCGAATAAATAATTATAAAAATAACAAATTAATAATGTATAAATAATTTAATAACTTGTCTTTAATATATATCTAATACATGTACGACCTTAGCCAATCAGAAAGTTGTTATAATAATTTTGGCGCGCGGTCTCAGTTTCCTGTGGAAAGTCATCGTAATAAGACGTGTGATTGTAACCGGCTTCGGCGATTTTACTACGCAATAAGTAATTTTATTCATATTCTGTTAATAAATTTATCAATTATTATTAGTTTTAATTGTTTAATAGTTCATTCATTATTATAATAATGAAATCAATTAGTGTTTTGACTTTTTTTGTGCTTTTTTCGTGGATTGTATATTTAATTGTTGAGGTTACCGGTTTTGTCCTTTGTTGAGTTGAGATTGAATTCACGTGTTGCTTTATTCTAATATGATATTATCTTTATTTTATGATTTTGATTTTCATTTGTCGTACAAATTGTCGTTTTATTATTAGTTTAATTTTTTTAATAGGTAATAGATTTACTTATCATTGATTCATATTGCATTTCTAAATGCATTATGTATAATATTTATATACATTTTTCTCTTCTTTTTGTCTTTGTTATACTCGAAACTTCGACATTTTTTTCATAATATAACCTTTCCAAAAAATTCACGTTTGTCTCATGCTCGATATATTTCGACATATTTCAACATATGTAGATATATTTTAATTTGTCGTTGAACAAATATTCTCTTTAATTTGTGATTCGATAATCAAAATTGTAATGCGGCATTATTATATCGATATTTGTGGTACTCGGAAATTCCATTTTTTCTTGACGTATGTAATTTTTTTGTTAATGTATATATATTTTCTTCCATAGTTGTATTATTTAACATTTGTGCATTATTATTCAGTCAATATATTTATTTCTATAATTAATAATTTTTTGAAAGCTAAATTATTTATTTTTTTTTTATTTATATATTTAACAGGTACATTTCTAGCTATATCCAATTTATATTATGATATATATTTTTTAAGATGAAATTTATGTTTGATTATTGTTTTATTTTAATCGATTGATTCTAATCGATTTATTTTATATATTTTATGTGTTCATTTGAAAATTTTCATTTTCTCTTATAGAAACATTACTGATTACTGATTCAAGTTTAAAGATAAGAAAAGTTCCAATATGGACGCCATCATACCTTTTCAATGAGAAATTTTGCTTGTACACTGTATGTATTCATTTTGTTTTTTATTTAATCATTTTTATGTGATACTTAATACACAATAAACTTTTATAATGAATATTCATCAATATTAATATTTCTTAAATAATAATCTTAAAAATATATGTATTTCATTTTTTCCATTTTTATTCTATTTTTTTATATATAAAATTTTTTATTAATATATTTTAGTAGATTTTATTCGACATGCTGTAATGCTGTAATGCACATGAAAATTCAATATAGTAGTTACAATTTTTTGCAAATATGTGGGAAACTAAAAATATTTGACATTTTAGAAAATGATAAAAGTTCAAAATATGAATGGACTGAAATGACAATAGAATAGCATTTGCGCCGAAATTATGAAATCTGTTGTCATATGCATCAATTTGTAGAATGCATAGACAAGAAGAGGAAATGGCAAACAAATAAGGTAAGAATTGATTGTAACTCCCATCTCTTAAATGCCAAAAGATTTTATAATAAGACAGGATAAAGTAGGATAAGAATTATAAATCAGCTCCATCTCTTGGATTTTTGAAAAAATATATTTGGTATTCAGATGACGCTAATAATCAATTCTTATCTTATTTCTATCCTTCTCATAGAATTTACTATTTTTGTCTATAGTTTTTGATGAAATAATATAAAATCATATATTTAAATTTTTTCTAATTCAATAAGAACAATTTCTAAACAAAAATGAACATAATTAAGGAATTTACAATTAAGATCATTTCTCTTAATTATATAATTTATAGAAATATATATTAATTAATTAAAGTTATAAATAATCAATCTACATTAAATAAGCAAGAAAATATAAATGCTTAATATTTTAATAAATTAAATTTTGTTAATTTCTATTTTGAATTTTTTTCATCATTTTGGCCTTATAACAGAATGAGTGAACGAACCATTCATAACACTTCGCCCCAAAACGACATTTCGACGATAGCATAGGTAGGATAAATTTGGAACAACCATCCCGGATAAAACACGTCTGTGTTTTATGTTAGTTCCGTAGTTAGTTTCGCTTCTCCAACGTTGCGATAGAGAACTTGATATATCGCGGCATTTAACACGTGCAATTAATTAAAAAAGAAAAAAAAATAGTTGAAATGTCAATGAAAATACCAACGAAGTGTTATTACTATTACGTTAAACAGGTATTAAAAATAAGGAATTGGAAATCATAAAAAAATGAGAAATATATAATCAATTTACTTTCTTAAAAATTAAAAATATTAAGATATTAAGATTATTTATATTATTTTGTTTCTTCTTTTGTATTTCTATGATAAACTGAAATGAAATTTTCTAAAATCAATATTTTCAATATAAAATTAAAATAAATAATATAATAGCATTTTCTGAAATTAATATTTTGAGGTAAAATAAAACATAATTTTGCATTTTCTTATATTTTACTTGCTTTAATTTTGTTTCTAAAATTGATTAATTTTTAATGTTTAAAGCAGACATAAATATATTTTTAGTTATTAGATTTTAATTTTTATTTTATGTTCAAATTAATAATTAATGTTTTATAGATTTATGTAAATAATATATATATATATATATATATATATATATATATATATATATATATAACAAATAAAATATAACAAATAAATTGATATTGAAATATTAATCAGCTATTTATTTGCTATTAATATAATAAAACTGGAGAAAGCAAATATATTTTTAATATAAAAAAAAATAAATTTTTATATTTTATTTTAAACAGATATTAATAATTAATTAATTATATTTTCAAAGAGAGATCATTGTAAAACCATTAAAAATGTTTTAAAATTTATGTAAGATAATAAGATTTTCTATTTAAAATTGAAGATAGCGAAATAGCATTAATACAATATTAATATTTATTTCATCATTACTATAATTTTTGTAATTAATTTACAAATATAAACATATTAAATACTGTATTGCAGAATATTGCAGAATCATAATGGCATCGTTTATTTTCATTATCATAAAACAGATCGTAATTTTTTTCTTTCAGCTAAAATGTAAAACCATAATTAATAAAACGAGTGAAGATTGTGATTGATTGGAATTCAATCGTGAGAGAAAAAAATTCGAAAGAGGACAATGAGGAGTCGCGGTGGTGAGGGTGTTTGAGAGAAAAAATTTTCGAAGCGGAAAGCACGATGCCACGCTCGCGACCGGAAACGTTTGAGTTGATGGTCGAAGCCGAGAAGCCTTCCAAGTGTATCAGATTTCTACGTTTTCTACGTTTCCTATGGAAGTTCTTCAGATGCGTTTTTTCCCACGTATCGTTGATCTCATTGGTTGTACTGTATTGCTTGATCGGCGCGTACGCTTTCGAAGCCCTTGAAGCCGCTCATGAAAAAGAGGTAGATATTGTAAATTTTTTTCGTTTCATTGTTATTATTTATTTATAGTTATTAATTTTTTTTCTTTAAATACAGATTTATAATATTAATTTTTGGATTTTGATGTTTATTTCTTATTAGAATTTTTGGGAAGAAGTAGCGTTAAGATGATATTTGATATTTTTTAAATTCAAAAATTCTAGATATATCATGATTAAAAATATTATTGATTAAAAAGTTTTTTTAGTATTTCCATTTTTTTTGTTTCTATTTTTTTATTTATATAATTTTTTTTTGATCTATTCTTTTTCTATTCCCTAAATCTTTTAATTTTAATAAAAATTATAAATATAATATTAATAAAAATCAACACATAAAATTGTTCAAATATCTTACTTATTCAATTACCAAAACTTTCTATTTTTATTATCGATTAGAAGTAAGAAATGAAAAAATAAAAATAAATGCATAATTTGCTTTATCTTAAATAATGATACATCATCTTTTCTTTTTCCATTCATTCTTCGCAATCCGCTTTATCATCCTTTTTTATCGTTTTTTTCATCTCACTTATCCAGATCAAGAAAAGCATTAAAGATGTCAGAGGGAACGTTGCAGAACAACTATGGAAGATTACGAAAGAAGTAGAGGTTCTGATTCGTGAAAATTGGACGGATAGAGCACTACGCGAATTAAAGGTACCGAACCATCAAATTCACATCCGATGATCAGAAGTCGAACTCGAATTTCCTCCAATTCCACGATCATTTTCTTTTTTCAGAGCTTCGAAAATAACCTCGTGTGGATGATGGAGAAAGAAGGTTGGGATGGAAGTGAAGGTGAAGATGACATTCAATGGACGTTTGCTGGTGCTTTATTTTATTCCATAGTGGTCATCACCACCATTGGTAAGTTTTGAAAATTAATAAAATAATTAATCTTGGACACCCAGTTTGAAATTATAAATAATTTTGATAAAAAAAAAACAAATATTGGAAAATATATAAGAAATTTACTTTAATGATAATGATATATCAATCGTATATTAATAAATATATATTCTTAAGATCTTTATTATAAAGTTTATTAAAGTTTATTATTTATAATTACAATTGATAATTATTATTTAGTATTTATAATTACAATTGATAATTATAATTTAAATTGATGAAAACAAAATTTTTTTTATGGTTTAAAAATATATATATATATTCTTTGGTATTTTATTAAAAATATTGGATGTTTGAATCGTGGTTTTCTTAGAAATTGAATAATTTTTAGATAGAACCATGATAAACGATTCAACACTAAGTTTTGTAGCTAAAATAAGAAAAATTTCGTTGGCATTTTAAATTTTAAAATTACAATAAGTCCATAATATAATATTACTATTATTTTGATTTAAAATCTGATAATGAATAATTAATATAATTATTAATATAATTATCATTATTATATTAATATACTTATCAAATCAATTGATGTATGTATTTGGAAAAATAGTATATATACCAATAAAAGAAGAAAATAAAATTTATTCAGTCATTTCAATTCATATTGGAAAGAAAGAATCGTATCTAGGAACCTGTTATTATATTAAAGATTTTTATTCGTTTAATCTCTTATTTTATTTTATTCCATTTTACTTTATTTTATTTTCTTATTTTTTTATTTTTCTATTCTGTTTCATTATCTTATATTTCTTATTCTATTTACTTATATATTTTTGCATAATATATTTTTATTACCTTCTTTGATTTTTAGCTATAGAATGCATTGTCAATGTTTATATAAAAATATTCTTAAAACTTATTAATTTGAATATTATAAATATATATTAATATAATGTACATATTATATATTTATAATATATAATATATTATATAATATAATCCTGAACAGAGATTTTTTTATTTAAATGTTTTTCTTCTACATTGACAACATTTTACTCACCGAATTTTTTCCCATCAAATCATAAAATTTTTAATCTAATCCTTTATTCAGATCGATCGCAATAAGAATTTATAAGATGACATATACATGAAAACCTATTAGAAGATTGATCAGAAGAAAAAGAGAAAATAGTATTCATGTATGTAAATGGAGCTTAAACTTTTTCATCCTCACTGTCGTTCTGGGTCTGATTTTTCTTTAAGGACCGACTATAAAACTGGAAATCGTTGTAGTCGTAATTCTGCTCATAAGGATTGCCTTGGGGTCGTGGATAGAGATTCAGATTCCCTCCAGGGAAATGGTAATTTCCAGGATATCTGTTAGCACTGGTGAAACTCCCTGGCGGTCTTCGATTACCATAATAGTTTGGCGATTGTACAAAGGTTGCTGGACCGTATTTGTTAGGAGCGCTCTGAAAATTTTGTCAAACAACATGACAAATGAAGTATAAAAACGTAATTTAATTTTTAAAAATTTGTAATAATTGTAAAATATTTTTTGTTTTCATGAAAAATTAATTATTTTTATATTGAAAATAGCAGATTTTTTTTAATAGCAGATTTCTTTTAATTTCTTTTGATTTCTTTTAATTACATATGTAATAATGTACATATATATTATTATTATTTTTTTAAATTCAATCATTCAAATTATTTTATTTTTATTTTCTTTTAATATCTATTTTTTTTCCGATTTAAAATTTAAATAAAATTCTCTTAGTGGTTTAAAGACTTAAATTTTGTTTAATTCTCATTTCAAAAAATAATCAAGTTTAAAATTTTTTTTGCAGAATGCGTCTTACGACAAATGAAATTAATAATTTTTGATGAAAATTATGATAAATTATTAACAATTAGTAATATACCGGATAAGGATAATATCCTTGACCATATTGTCCGGAAATCAAGGTAGGATACTTCTTGCTATTAAAACAGCAATATTTCTTGTCTTTTGCGCAAGTACCCTATAGAAATCGTTAAAAATTATTTATATTAATTAATTATTTATGTAAATGAGAAGAATAGCAACTATTTTTTATTTCGTTACTTACAAATTTCAATCCTACGGAGGGACAGTTGAAGCTATATCTGCATCTGCAAGTGTCATATTCTCGATATCGAGGATCGTCCTTGACCCAAGATGGCACGAAACCAGTTTCCAATGCGCCATCGTCGATATTTCCGGTGTAGGAAGGTCTGAATAGATTAAGATATTTTATTCAATAGTTACTTTTTTTAACTTCTAACTGTCTTGCGACTTAATAGAATACCAATATTTTCAAAGTTTTGATTTTCTAAATTTAATCCAAGATAAAAAAAAGTTTTTAAAAATAAATTCTATATTTTAATCTAATTATACAAATAATTGTATCATAGATTTTTTCGATCATATCAAAAATATAAATTTAATTTATATATATATAAAAGTATGCTAAAATATTAATCATCAATTATAAAAAATTAAATTCAATTAAATGTTCTCCAATATCCAATACTTATAAGAGAATAATTTCAATTCAAACGTGATCCAAGTCCAACCCAAATCCAATCCAAACCATCCAGCATGGAACTTCGATGTTTTGGCCTCTTTTCATAAAATGCAACGGTGTACCAGGTCATTGGGTCGTACAAAGCCAATCAACATTGAGGACGCGAGTAACGAAAACTTATTGGGTTGGAAAACAGCGCGAAGATACGAAATACCTTTTTATAATGCCAGTCGGGCCACCAGGACCGACAAGAACTTCTTTGTTGCCAGGATACGATGCCGGTACAATAGGTCTACTGTTAGGACCGTAAGGTCCCACGTTTTGTGGTTTAAATCCTATTAATGGTCTCTCGTTATCGAAATGTTCGATATTCTCATTCACCTGGTACCTATAATTGAACAAATAGTCTGTATTTTAATTTTATTTCTTTTTCTTTTCAATTTTTTTTTTTTCAATCAATCTTAAAGTACCTTAAGATTATTTAAAACATTGTTAAATGGAAAGCATAGGATAGTGTTAAATATAAGAATTCTTTTTCAATCATTCTTATTTTTTTTTCCTTTTTTCATATTCGAATCTTCAAAGTATATACATATCAAACACATATATTCATCAATATATCAAATATTATTTCCAAATCTCTCTATATCTTTTAAAATTAATATATTGTAAAATTTTATTCCAATTGTTATTATGATTTTTTAGTCTGAGAATAGCTACGACAAGAATTTATAAGCTGTGAAAAGACAAAAGACAAATATGACAACACAAGGAAAGAAGCAGAGATTAGAAATCTATTTCCACTGGACATGGTTCTGAAAATTCTATCAGATATAATAAGCTCTTTGGCGAGTTCTTCTTCTATTATTTATCTTGGAGTAAAAATTTCAAAAATTGTTCTTAAGTAAATGCACAATTTAAAAGTATTTTCAAGGACAATTGTCAGAAAATATTCTCAAATATACTTTCGTATGTACCTTCAGAAAAAACTATGAAAAGTGAACAAACCTCGTATTCCCGAGTCTGCTCTCTTCGTTCTTCCATACCCATCCATCGTCTTCGACAGCCATTACGATCATTGTGACGCAACAAAAGAGGAACAGAATGGCCATCGTTTTACGGGAAACGCGATTTCGTAAAAAAGAGAACGATAGTCAGCTTCACCAACGAATATTGTCGACAGTCGACTAAAACGAGAGTGAAAGTGAATCTCGTCTTTATATATGCACCGTGGAAGGTGAACGCACCGCGTGGCTCACTTCGAGGTCCCTTCGATAACAATCTCGGATCAACAGTTTTCGTCCGAGGGTGATTCATCCCTTGTGCGGCTCATTTTAATCACAGGTGTTTTCGTTTAGGATCGTGATTAGGATCGTACAGCGAGATTCATTCAAGGTAATGTGAAAATTGGATAAATTTAAAGCGAGACGATTCATTTCGAATACTGTAAAAAAGTTGAAATTTGAGAAAAAATGTGGAAAATTGAAGAAAATATGAAGATTAAGAAGTTAAAAATTTGAGTATTGTAAAAATATTTTATATATTTCAAAAAATGGAATATTGGAGAAGTTGAAAATTGAATTTCGAAGAATATTTATTTAAAATTGTCAATATAGCAAATATTAAATTTTGGAGGGAAGAAAGAAATTGGAAAAATTCAAATATTAAAATTAAATGATAAATGAAACTCGAAAGAAAAATAATAATTATAATTCAAATTCTATAATAATTTGATTGATATTTTAAAATTTGAATATATTTATTCTTTATGAATTTGAATATTGTTTAATGATTATAATTATTCATGTTATTTTATGAATATCAATCTATTTAATTTTCAATTATTTTTACAATTATAAATATCCTACTGTATCTTATTAAAATCGATTCAAAATAATAATAATAATTAATCTAGAAATATATTTCTATATACAATTAATATGTAATATACATATATATTATATTATGATTTATAAAGAAATCATTTCCATTTATATTCGCAGAAGAGATAATATTGATTTTAATTATCATTCTTAAAATTCAAACCTCACGAGGTGCACGAATGGATTGGATAATGTGAATCAGACACGTGGGTACATTACATGGAAAGCAATGTTCTCGTACCTGTCCTTCGATCTGGGAAAATCCGTCGGGTCGAGTAGGGGAAAGTACAGGTTACGTTACAGGTGATTATGACCTCTTTCTTCGGACAAGATCTAACGAAATGGCGTAATATACGATTCCTTCATGCGACTATGTCAGTCGTTCCTCGAAGGATGTCTGTATTGTCTTTTATTCGAGTTAAATGATCATGGTAATTTTATTTATTGTTAATAAAAATCATGAGTCATTGTATCTCGTGAATAATTAGTTGCATGTGATCAGGAGATATAAAATGTTGATTCAAAGCAATTTTGATAAACAAAGTATATTATTAGTATTATTAAGTATACGCTATATTATTATTGAACCATAAATTGTAATAAGTATAGTAATTTTCACGAGAAATGATTATGATGATAATGTGAAAGAATTAATATAGCAGCTTCTTTAAGTATTATATATATTCATATAGTCATTAAGTATTATATATATTATATATATTCATGCTATTTAAAAGTATAAAAATGATCTTGAAATTTTTATTAAAATTTTATTATGACGTCTCATATTTTTAAAAATAACAGAAAGTATTCAAAATATTTAGAGTTATTATTTTTTATGTGTTTTAATAAGAGTATAAGATATTTCCAGAAATTGAACTATTTCAAAATTCATTTTCTTAACAAAATGTTATTAGTTCAAATTCATATACTTAAACAAATAATTTTTAGTCAATTTAAAAAAGCATTCAAATAACAATGATTACAATAAGTATTTGCATATTAATTATTTTGGCTCAAATATATTAAATCTCATATTATTTAATAATAGTTTTATACAATTACAAAAATTTGATCTAATATCATAAAAACAAAATGTAGATATTGATAAGAAAACGCTTCATTAAAAAAAATTCAATTTCTTCATCATTTTTGCACCGTCATTAAGTTATTACAAGTTCAAGCAACATTTTTCCAAGACACAAACCATTTTAAAAGATCTTATCTCATTTAACATCGTTATTATGGAATCAAAGAAGTTAAAAGTTAAATCTTTATAGAGGAAAGAAAAATGGCCGACTACTTACAGCATCATCCTCATGGTTTATTGTAATCTTGTTTTGAGGAAAGGCACGATTGAACGAAAATCCAATGATCAAGGTCATTTTCACCGAGGATGGCGCGCCGGCTACCGAGGAAATTCACTTTTCCTCCGGGACAGGAAACCGGCAACGCCTCGTAATTCGTTTTCCTTGATTTTTGCACCGCGTTTGCCATCCAACGATCTCGTCGATTAACCGTTTCACGGTTCCACGGCAAAAAAGGACCATTAAATTTGTTAAACTCGTTGAGAAAATTCTTTGTAACAGTGTTATAAAAAATAAAATGAGATAACAGGAAAAAATTATATCTCTAAATAGAAGAAGTAATTTTTACACTGTTTTTTTGAATGTGTTTTCTATTTTGGAAGTCATCAATTCACTGAGAAGAATATTTTATATATATATAATTTTTTATAAAAGAAAAGAGATAAAATTTGGAAAAATGAAAATGCAACTTTATCACATAAATTTATCTACTTTTTTCAGAAGATGATTCTGTTAAAGAAAAAAATTTATAAAATTTTCACCAAAATAATTAATTAATCCATTGAATTTTGTTTGTTCTAATATTTGTTTCTATTCACATCAATGAAAAAATTTAAATATTTTCTTTTCACATCTGTATTTTAAAACACAGTATAGGAGAGCACAGTGATGGATAATTACGTTATAATTATCATGAAATTCTGATATGCACTCGAGGAAACTGGTTATATGTAGCACGAAAAAACGACCAACAAAGACTCATAACGCGTGACCGAGTTGCGTTCCAAAATTCAGCTGGAACATCCGCTATTCTTTTGTATTTGATCGATCGATCCTCGTTCCCTTCCGGCGGATGCGCTCAATCTTCTCCATCTTCCTGATCTCATTTCTCTTTTTTCAAGCGTTAATTAGAGCAATTAAAAAAGAAAGAAGGAAAAGAAGAAAAGTGGAGAGAAAAAAAAAAGAAAGTTAAATATTCTGATTTTTAAGTATACTATTGTAAGTATTATAAATTATAATTTATAAGAAACGTTACATGATTAAAAACTGATATAATAATTGTAGAATGAATAGTGGAAGAAAAAATGATCTTGACCCAAACTATATAGAATGAATCCACGAGAATGAGAAAAAGACTTCTTGTTGTGAAATCCTTGGAGCTTGAATTGACTCAATCGTTCTTCCAAGTATTCCCAGTATTGACCTTGAAAATATTTGTACAAGGTTGAGAACATGAGAATCTCTTTCCTTGAGAAATTTGAATAGTGATGTTAATCACTTCGTTTTCTGTAATGAAACTAAAAATAAATTACGGATATTAACATAATTAATATATTTTAGAGATTATTTGGAATTATGGAAATTAATGTAATTATTAAAAGATTTTTTTTATTAAAAAATTGAAGATTATTTTCATTGAAAAAATACAAAAGTTCAAGTTAAAATTATAATATTGAAATGAATTTTTATTGAATAAATTTTTTATTTCACAAATTTGACAGTTTCCAGATCTCAAAACAAATTCTTAAATTTCAATTCGTTAATTATTCATAATCTAAAAATTATTACAAAATTATCAAAAAAAATTTCAATTCTTTTTAAATCATCGATTCCTTCAAATTCTTTTTCTATATTGAAAAATTTGCAAATTTTCTAAATTTTAAATTGAAATAAAAATTCCCTAAATACTTACAATCGATGTATGTGTTTATTGAGGGTAATGATGGTAAAATAATAGAATTATCGATATCGGCAAGAAATACAATCTCGATTCGAGAGAAAATTAGTATCGTAACTTATAGACTCTAAGAGAATTAATTGCGCATTACGTGAACGAAGAGATTATTCAAGGCTAATCGAGCATTTCTCGATTCTAGGGTACGGTCACATTGCTCCGAAGACTAAGAACGGGAAAGTGGTAACCATATTCTATGCCATCGTCGGAATTCCTCTCATGCTACTCTGCCTCTCGAATATAGGCGACATTATGGCCTCGAGTTTCAGGTAAACTTCAAAACGTACGATAACG
The DNA here is from genome assembly GCF_003254395.2 of Apis mellifera. Lineage (NCBI taxonomy): Eukaryota > Metazoa > Arthropoda > Insecta > Hymenoptera > Apidae > Apis > Apis mellifera. Next base: position 6,198,346 of record NC_037645.1, read on the forward strand.
CATCTGATTCTTATATTCTAATATTATTATATAACTTGTAATTAATTTATTACTATTTTAAAAGTAATAGGGATTAAAATTATTTATTAACTTGTTCAATTAGGAAATTATTTTTATTATTTTTTTGTTATATATTTATTTCTAATACTTTTAGAAAATTTTTATAACTTTCTAAATTAGTGAGTTTTCTAAATTATTAAAATGAATTAAAAATTATCATTTTTTTCTTAGATTTTTATATTGGAGGGTTTGCTGCTACATATGCACCAAACCACCAAAGAAAAGACGACCGAGAAGCCATTTTGTTAGATCATATTCCATGAGACAACCAGGGTATTTATTTATTTAAATCATCGAAAATAAAACAATAAATAAAATATATGTTTATAATGAATAAAAATTATATATTTCGAAAAGACGATATGGTGGAAGCAAAGGTGGTTTTCGAAGACCCATCAGGGTAAGCCAAATGTCAGCAGATTCGGTTTTGTCTTCGGAAAGTCTAGCAAGATCATCGTATTTTGACATGGATTATAAGTATGATGTATTATGTTATATTATTTAATTATAATTAATCATCAAAAATATTAAATATTTTAACATATTATTATGTCTATAGATATAATCCTCGTCGATACGAGGCTGGAGAAGAGAGAAGGACAAGTTCTTCTTATCAATTATCGGGAAATCCAAATTTTGGATTGAAATCGGCAACAGTGTCCAGATATTCTGATTTGCCAATAGCGAGATCGAGCAAAGGTACTTGAACACGTTTCATAATATCTATATTTCGTGATGAAAAAAACAACATGCTTCTAAATAGCAATTGCATTCAGCCAGTTCCAAGATGACAACGCAATCATTGGACAGGAAGTTGTTGATGCGTTCTCCGCATGACATTGATCGTTCCTCGGTTTTGTGCAATAAGTACGCCTTGGATAATTTGGAGAACGAATTACGACGGTGGCAAACTTCCGCTGGAAATACAAGTAACTGTACAATAATCGAGATAATCAATATTTTCTTATAAATTTATTTATATTAATTATTAATATTTTTACTCTTGTTGCATTTATTTATATTTCGAATTTATTTATTTACATTTTTAATTTATTGTATTACATTTTCGATATATTTGTTTATGTTTTATTTATATTATTTTTTACATCTTTAATTTTTAGTAATTTTATCACGTTCTCGATTTATCTATATTCCGATTTTATTTACAATAATCAATTTATCCATTAATATCTTTAGTATTTACAACCAAAATTACGGACAAATATTTTGCATATAGATTAACAATCATAAATCTGTTTTAAAAAATGTAAATCTCATTATATGGAAAAATTGAATGGATCTATTTATTCTTCTGATTAATAAATATCATTGTATCATTCGCAATAGATGATACGAGTAAATCAAAGGAGGAGCCAGAGGCGACAGAAACTCGTGAAAATAGTGAGAAACAAGAGCCATTAATGACGAGGTCGTTGCCCAGAAGATGCTTATCGATGGAAGGTGCGACCAGCAACTACAAAATGAGTCTGCCATCTTTACGACCATCATCGATTTATTTGGATTTAGAGAACTCGAAAAAAACTCAAGTTCCAAAAATCAGACGTTATAGAAACAATTATCCTATTGGTAAATTCTTTTATTATTACATTTAGAAAATCTTTAAAATCTTTAGAGAAATTTATTAAAATCTCTTCAACAATGTTCAAATATTAAAATTTTTAAACTTTTTTTTTATAAATATCATAATATTTATAAACTATTATAATATTATTAATTATTACAAATTCTATTTTTCATTCATATACTAATTTTTCTAACTTCATTGTTTTCTTAATATTCGCATTTATTTATAATTAATTAATTATAAATTATTATAATTATTTTTATCGTTTCTTTTTTTATTTTTTCACATATTTCATCACAAAAGCTCGATCGTACAGAAGGGACACATTGCCATCCGACATAATGTCCTCAGCTGGATTTCCTGTACATAGACAAGTATACGTAGACGATTTTGATTCGGATTACGAGTATTATACTAACGATGATCAGGAAAGGCAGCAAATAAAACCTGTACCAATATGGCTATGCGTTTTCCTGGTGGTTAGTTACATTTTTGGTGGCGCCTTCTTGTTTAGCGCCTGGGAACATTGGCCATTCCTCGATTCTGCATATTTTTGCTTTATTACACTTACCACTATAGGTTAGTACTGCTTTTTTCTTTTTTTTTTTTTTCTTAAATTATTCATATTCAGCATTTTTGCAATATTTAGTTTTATAGCGTTTAATGTTTATGTTGGACTTTATTCTTTTTCTTTTTTTAGTAATATTAATTTGGAAATCTTAGAAAATGTTATGAAATTTAATAAATTTTGAAGTTCCATTATCTCTATTTGTTTTTGCAGTAAGTATCATTTTTACATTATTTATTTTTTTATATATAGTATTATTATTTAATTCAGCATCATTTTTTCGCAATATTAATTAGAAGTTATAAAAAATATTTTTTAAAAAAAATTTATATTCAAAGATATCATTTTTTCCCTCAAAATTTTAATTTTCGTTCGAAATTAATTGATGATTTTTATATACATAATTCTCCAAATCATCATTCATTTTCTACAAAACATAAGGTTTATTCATCTACTTATTATTGTTTGTGCATTGAATAGAAATTAATAACTTATAATATCTATATATTAAGATGAATTTCTATAAAAAATTTAATCAAAAATAAAATAAAGTGAAAATTATATAAAATTGCAAATAAATAAGAAAAATAATTATATAGTGATAAAAATATAATTTTTGTTATAAGTAGTTCATTATTTTCTGAAGAAAAAAATTTTCTTTACATTTATACTATTAATCAGTATTTTAAAATCACCAATATATTCCATTGAATTAAAAAATGATCAAGAATTTAATATTACCCAAATAAATATAAATAAATTACCATTGAAATTATTATTCAATCAATTCAAAAAAAAAAATAGAAAAGAAAAGAAGAAAGATAACATCGAAAGGAACAAAAATTGAATAAAAATAATTGGATTTCAGGATTCGGCGACTTCGTACCAGCGTACAAACTGGACGCCCATAAAGGAATTGCAGTTTGCTCGTTGTACTTGTTATTTGGAATTGCTTTGCTGGCGATGAGCTTTAATCTGGTGCAAGAGGAGGTCATCAACAACGTGAAGAACGTCGCAAAGAGGCTTGGGATCATCAAAGAGAGTGACGACGAGGAAGATGCCGACGACTACGACGCGTACGACGTCGAATACAACGACGAGGTCGACAACGAACTCGAGGGTTACATCCTCGATACCCCTCGATCTCACTCGATGGCTAGAAACGTTCGCGGAATTTCCGTCGTGTAACCAACTCCTCTGACCGAATTTCTTCTCATTTACCGATTTTGTTTCCTTTTTTCGCCAATCCTTCTCTTTTCTTTTTTCTTTATTTTTTTTTTCTTATTTCTTTTCTCTTATTTTTTTCACTAATAGGTGAATAATTTTTTTTCACCTAGAATATTTACATTAATCTTATATTTTTCTATGATAAATTTCAATTTGCAATCAAATTGCATTAAAGAACTTGTTAGAAATTAATTCTTTTTGAATTGAAAATTGAAAATAGAGATTAAGATTTGGATAATTTTTCCAGTAAATTGATTTGAAAAATTTTTTATAAAGAAAATAAAGAAGAAGTTTTTTTTTGCAATTAATGTTTCTTGACTTGGAAATTTTTGAGAAGAATTGAGGAGAATGTTTTTTTAGTTTTTAATTGTATTTTTTAAAGATGATATATTTTGAAGATGGAACTAGAAAAAAATATATCATCTTTTTATTTATTCTATATCATAAAAATTCAAAATTCGTCTTAACACTTTATTCATATATTTCAAAATATAGAATAATTTAAATATTATATCAATATTCTAAAAAATGAATTTCAATTTCCAGAAATTCACTAAAATTAAAAATTGAACGAATCAAAAATTTTAAATATAAACGTAAAGATCAACTAAAGAAAGTTCCTATATTTATAAAATGTAGAATTATAAAAAAGAAAAAATTAATATCAAAAATTTTGAGTATGGACATAAGAAATGACTAGAGAAAAGTAAAGTTCCTAGATATTCTAATATTCACAAAACAATATATATTATTGGAGAATGATTGAAACGAAAAATTAAATGTTAAAAATTTTAGATATAAAGGATTGATTAAAGAGGGCAGCAAGTGTTCCAATATAACAAAATGATGATGTAATACTTACAAGACATAAGTACGCAAAAAAGTGGCGCCATAAACTGATAAATTTCGAGCACATCATGGAGACGATTCCGGAGGACATTCGCGTCTACAGGGTGTCCAGGAAATCAAAACTCACTCGTAGCCAGCGGTTGGATCCGGTTATTTTTGGCAACGCGCTATTTTCAGTTCAACGTCTCGAACCAAATGGCACAGAATCAGTTTGCGAGAAAGCCTCGGGGAAGATTGGCTCGTTTTCACACAATTATCCGTGGAAAAACGATCATTCAAACTTGCATGAAACCCAATGTCAACGAGTGCCTTTAAAAATCCCTGTTTAACTTTTGAATAAATGAATAAAAATTGAGAATGAAAATTGAGTCGATGGAAAATTGTTCTTTAACTTTTTTTTATCATTAATTAAATGTAATCGATTGAAGTTCAATTTGTAAAATGATGAGATAAATTGGGGTTTGTTAGTTTGTGCGCATGATGGACACATGATTAATGAGTTATATAATTAGTGAATGGAGTTAAGTGTTTGTTTTGAACGAATTTTGAAAGAAGAAAAAAGTATTCATTGAAGATTCTTGTAGTTATTGTGGAAATTATTTGAATTGCGATTGTTTATAAAATAAAACCGAGAAATTAGTGTTTGTTAATATCGTTCAAATTGTTATATTCTTATGACAGAATTGAATCATGCAATCAATCGTATAATTATTTGTTTATATTCAATTTAATTATTATAAAATATTTATACAAAATATTTTTCGATAATTATTTAAAAATCAATTTCAAATAAATATAAAAAAATTTAGAGGGGATAGAGAATAATTACATAATCATAATTTTTAAAAATTTCTGACGATTGTAAAAGAACTAAACATCAATATGTGAACAAAATATTCAAAATATTTTTTAAAGAGGAAATAATTTATAAGAAACGTGAAAGTTGAAGAAGAATGGATCTTGGAGCACGTGTCAACACGTGGCAAGCCGTCTCGTCAGATCGCCTGACTCAAAAGCATAGATTGATCTATATTTAAAGCACTGCGAGGAGAAATGAGTTATTTCCAGGATTCTCGAAAATCCGAGAAAAAGTAGGGAAAAATAAGAAGAAAGTAGAAACAAGTAATTAAAGTAAAATAAGTAAAAAAAGAAATGTTGGATATTAATAACTTTGATCGTAAAAAAAGCTGAATAAAATTTTAAAGAGTGATTTTTAATATTAATGTTAAAAATTCGCAGGAAAGAAGAAAATAGAATAGAAAATAGCGAAAAATGAAATAAGATAAAAAGAATAATTTCGAGATAATGGAAATTTTCAGGTCGAAGAAAATGGAAACAAATAAAATTTAGAAATTCGATTAACAAACTTCAATCGAAAAAGTCGGCAAAGTAAATAAATTTTGACTTGGAAAAGACAAAATAAAAGAAAATAACGTAACGTTTCCACTTCGAAAACGCAAAACAAAATAGAAATAATTTCAATTAATAACTTCAGTCGCGATTGAACAAAATTTTGATCTCGAAAAGATAAAATAAAGAAAGAACGTTGATCCGAATAGCCTCGATTCTAGAAGAAGAAACGCCATCCACTTACACTTCGAAAACAAAATGAAAAGGAGTTTGGATCGATAGAACTTTTCATGGTGATTGAACAAAATTTTAATCTCGAAAAATAAAAATTAATATAAGAAAAAGTAATTTCGATCGATAATTTTGATTTCGATATCGAGGAAACGGATAAGAACGTAAAGAAGAAGAAAACGAAATATTCACTTCAAAGAATTGTTCATGGTGAACGGCCCAATAGATTTCGTTGAAGCAGTTTTCGATTCTTGGCGGATTGTGGACGAAGTCGATAGCAGAGACTCGAGCGATTCGAACGATATAATACACGAGAGAGGAAGAGAGAGAGAGCAGAGAAGGGATACCGACATTTCCTATTAAACGCGGACCGTGTAATTTTGCTATTGCGACGGGTCACCGATCGCGTATAATCCGCGATCCCCTTTTTAGCATTCTACCGTGTTCCTTCTATTAATTTATCTGGAACAGATCGTAGAGATCGGAGGAAGCTTCTGTCCGGAAAAAAAAGTGGAGAGGGAATCGATCGTGGAAAACGAACCGGAAGGAATGCGTCCTCCAAAGGGTCGGTTGATGAGGAGGGCCGTTTCCTTTGAAATGCGTAATTATACGCGCTTATTTAAATATGTTTTATATATATATATATGCATACAGCTATTTGGAGAACTAATGATTTGAAATAATGATAAATGAATTAATAAGAAATTGGTTTTTAAATAAAAATTTTATGAGAGAAAGATATCGAGTATATTGAAAGCGAATAAATGATATAAGAATATAAGGTTCTTCTCTTGTGTCTTTATTTTATTATTGCGAAATAAACAATTAATTTTACGTAACTTTTTTTTTATTATTTATAGATGTAGATATTATCATAGATTAGAATTTTACGTAATAAAACGATTCTCTTTTATAACGATCTTCGAAACAAGCTTAAGATTATACTATTATACAAATTATATCAAATTATATTATATCAATTATATCAAGGAAAAGAAAGAATCTTGTTAAATCTCGTTTTACAAAGATAATATCGTATAACTTGCTAGAACTCGGAAGAACGTCATAACATGGAGAGCCACGTTCACGTTACAAACGAATGAAAAGGGATAGTCGACTCGTATATACCTAAACTCTTTTTTTATTTTACGACAGTTACCGAAATACGTTCAGCCGAATTTCATGCGTGTTATATATCTTTCTGTCGTCCAACCGCGACAAATGATCGACGCCATTGCACAAGGAACTACGAAATTACGCCTCTTCTCGCGCGTTTTGTTAAATTCGCTATCGGTTCGTTAACTCTACAAACCGACCTCTTAGCAATTTCGGAATGGACGAACTTATCGACCCTCTTCAACCCTGTTCGTCAGATCTTATTACGGTTCACGGTCTTTGAGAAATATTTTGAAAAAAGATTTTCCTTTTTTTTTATTTTCTAAGATGAGAGTTTAAAGTTAATTACGAAAATATGCTATGGAAATTTTAATTGATACACGAATAATTATTGTAAAATTGTAAAATTATATTTAAGAAATCTTTAATTACAATTTTATAGAAATAAATTCGTGAGAAGAAATGTCAAAAAATTATAGACATAATGTAAAATGCAATTGTCTTAAATTCTAAATTAAATCACTGTAATCATCAAAGGATAGAAAAGACATATATAATGCAGAGGATAAAAAAAGAAAATCTTCAAATTTCAACATTTCTTCCCTGAATGTACACATATAAATTATAATATAATACATTAATATTAAAAAGCAAAGTTTTAAAAGGAAGAAAAAACCTAGATAGATTAAATTCTAATAAAAGTTTCTGATTACATTATCGATTAAAATTTAAAATTACACTCAAATTACGGAGTTTACATTAAAAAGAAAAAAAAAGATAATGCATTAATATTTTACCATACGTGACATCCACTAAATCCAAACTAAATCTAAAAAGAAAACTAAAGGGAAAAGTATACGAAAAGAAAAAAGATCTAAACTGAATTTTACTCGCTAAAAATCTCTCGCGAATATCAGCAATTAACCCGTATCACATACGCGATCATGAAGAATAAAGGATCACTCTCGAACAATTCGATAAAGTCAGAAACGGATAAAATGGTGTACAGAGCGTGAGGAAAAGAAATAAGAAAAAGAAAAAGGGCGAACGATATCTTGAGCAATCGAGTGGCGGATGAATGATGGAAGGGGATCGAGGATTCAACGTAGGAAGGTATTCGACTTCCAATAGAAACTGGCAGCGTGGAAGTTATCGGGTCCGCGGCGGGAAGCGAAGAAAACGGAGGCGGAAACCTTGGGGCGAGAGGATCGTGGACTGGACCAGGGCTGTGATCGCTTTCCTCTTCAGCAATGTTGGCATAGTGTGCTTGGTGGTCGGTTACACCATAGCCGGCGCCTTCCTCTTCACCCATATCGAAGGTAGAAACAACCTGGACATAGTTGGAGACGTGATCAGGCTGAGAAACGTGACAGCTGCCACTCTCTGGGAACTTACCTCTAAGGTGAACATTTTTATTTGCTATTTTATTTACTATTGTCGTGTAAAAAGTGGACCGTTTCTCGTTTCCCGATATTGACAAGCCACCGTTCCACCTATTTTTTCTTTTTTCTATCACATTTTATCGATAATGCCTTTCTCTATTATTATTGGTTTAAATTTCACGATTATATACGTAATAGTTCGCGCTCAATGATGATTTTTAATGATTCTTCTCAAAACTTTTTTTTTTTTATATTTTATGGTTAATTTATTGCTTTTTCAATCACAAAAAAAGAAAAGATCGAGCTTGGTCGAGAAAGAACTTTGTGTCCACAAGTGTTTGTAACGTTTATAAAACGTACGATCGTAAAATTTGAACTTTATTACTCTTTCCTTTTTTTTTAGATTTTAAAGAAAATTTTACGTTCGGTTTTATTTGAATTAAGTATGTATTTAAGAATTAATAAATTTTAGGGATGAGAAGAAAAGATCTCTTGAAATATTCTTAGACAGTTATTAGAAATATTCTTAGAATGATTAAATTAAGGATTATACTATTAGAAGAATTAATTAAAGTTTGAATATATTAGACGATAATAATTAGATTACTGAATTTTAGAATAGCAATTTTAACGATAAATTATCATGGTTGATGTTAAAACTTAAATCCTTTTCCTATAATTTATTCTTAAACTTTTCGAGTTTAAAAGTTAGATGGTTTTTTATCGTATTTCTACCCCTTGTTCGCAAAGGAGAACGTGTTTTCCGAGAGAATCTGGAAAGCGAAAGTGAAGGCGATCCTCGAGAATTATCAGAAGAAAATGGTAACGGCTATAAAAAATGGCTACGACGGCGCTGAAGAAAATAAAAGATGGAGCTTCGCCGGGGCGTTTCTCTATTCCCTTACTGTGATTACCACGATCGGTGAGTTTATTATTTTTATTTTTATAACGGTATAACCGAATTTATTTTCTTTTGACTTCTTTTATCGTTTAATTTTTCGCAATTTCGTCGAAAAATTTCGGATACCAAAAACGAGCGAGAAAAATTTCTATTCATACTTCTGTTCGTATATTTGTAAAACTTCAATTTTTCATTCGATATTTTTTAATTCGAAGAAGAAAGGAATAAATTCAAAGGGATGAAAAAAGAAGAAGGAAAAAGAAGCTTGTAAAACTACTATCGAAATTTTCTTCTTTTTTTTTTCGCTTGGTTTTTTGTGGTTTGGTTGCAAGAAAGAATTGGTATTAAAAATATAACGAAATTCTCTATCACGTAAAAGCTTTGTTGGTTGAAAAACAATGGTGGAAAACAATGCTGGTTGAAAAAAATAATTCATTAAAAAAAATGATTAAATTTATATCAGATAAAAGTTTTATTTTGATTCAATTGCTTGTATTATTGTGAATGGGAGGGCAAGATAGATTTATAATACGAAATTTTCATTCTTTGTTCAATTTTTTGCAACTTATTTTCAAGGAAATGACGAAATAATCCTAATTTTTTTATATATAAATAAATAATTCGATTTTTAATCGAGTGTTTTCGAAAATATTATCTTAAATATTAAATTCTTTTTTCGCATCCCAAATATCTTAATTTTTAATTATAATCACATCACCATTATTTTTTCACTACCGCCAATAAATTGAATCATAATTTAAGAAAAAGCGCAAAATTAACTTTCATTCTAATTCTTTATATTCATTTAAAAATTCTGAATTCTCTCATTCTTAACATTTCAATGAAATATCTAAAATATATTTAAAAGAATGAGAGATTATAAATAAGAGCAATCCCAGCTTATCCATCTTTTCATTGCAACCATTCCAATATTTTTATATTTTTCCATGCATCTTAACAATTATAACGCAAAACGCATTAATCCCCCCCTCCTCCTTGTCACAAACATAATCATAAATCAGGGGAACACAACATAAACCCGAAACCAAGCTCACCAAGTTCAATTTTTTTCACGTTTTCGCGTTTTGCATAATCGCGGTTCCCCTTACAGAAGAAAATCGTGGTCACCGTTCTGAGCGAGAAAAAACCGAAAGAAAAAAAGAAAAAAGAAACGAAAAAAGATAGAAGAGGAGGGGAGGGGAGAAAAGAGAAAGAGGAAAAAAATAGATGCTGGAAACATTCGCGGGACACGAAGTAGTTTTCCCTTGACAAAGTTTAATGTTTCGCGTCGGGACGAAGCGAGACGTTAACCAGCTTGCAAAAAGAATGGTTAATGCCGAAAAGGGGAAACACGAGTGGCCTTTAACGTTTGGAATGCAGTCGTCGTTGCCGTCGTCGACTCGAGGCGGAGGAACGTGTTTTCAAAATTCCACGAAGGGGAAAGGGAAGGGAAACACGTAGAGTAGCTGCGATTTGCTCCAAAAATTTGCGAGCTCCCTTGTGGGAATGGGACGAAATTAAGTTAGGATCTGTGGATCTGTGCGACGAGGATTTCCTGTTATTTCATTTCTCTTTTTTTCATTTATTTATTTTTTAAAAGCAGACGAAGTTGCATTTTTCTTTTTTTTTTTTTGTATGTACCTACACGTTCTCATTAGGTAATGTAAGATCTTAGAGGTTGAAATCTGGACAAATTTCAAATGATAGCGTTTCCTGTGTGAGGCTAAGGGTTTATTTTAATCAGTGTGAGCCGACGTTGTGAAATTTAAAAATCGTATCCTAGTTGCGTATTTAGTTTCATAATTCCACTTTCTATAATTATTATAACGTGATTATCTTGATTGTAGAAAAATCATTTCTTTATTTTTTAGATACGAAAAAGAATATCAAAAATTATATTATTGATGATGAAAAATATTTAAATATATTCAATCCAATCTTCCTCCCTTAAACTGTAATGTTTAAAGTCATTTCTCTTATATCTATCTCTACGATCAAACGTCAAATTGACGTATATCGATAAAGATAGGCATATCATAGAGATTTTCGAGATTAGAACACTTAAATGAAATGAATTCGTATATATATATTTGTCTCCATTATTAATTGGATAAAATTGAGCATAAAAGTATAAAACTGTTTCTGTAATGCATCCCTAATAAATCTAATATTAAATTACCATTCCATTGTATTAAATTTGCCAAATATTCTTTCACCAAATTATTGAAAATCTCTCTCCCTGAAAAAGCATATAACGTCATAAGCAATAATAATAATATCGCACATTTAACACATTTAACGTTATCCTTGAACGTATTTCCTTCGAATCCGATACTCGTTCGCGTGAAACGTCTTAATTCAAGGCAAAAAAGATGAAAACTCTGAAGAAGTTAATTACAGAGTTTCGCATTTCCTCGATATCGGGTGGTGGATCGCGTGAACATCGGTGGAAAACGATTTTCGTACTTACACGAGGCGACAAGCCACGAATCATACGCGGGGGAGTTCGTTAAGCCGGAAATTAATTAACGGCCGAGACTGAGCCACCGGATTGGTCGACCTCCTGAGATTAACGAACCCACTCGAGGGGACGTTGATCTTAATCGATCTTCCGATCGACACTATGTATCGTCGTCGATTAATTAATTCGTTGATTTCTCGCGTCCGGATAAAACGTCCGATCAGGAATTCTTTTATCGAAGTCGTGCGTTTCTTTAAAAATTAAATTTTAATTTGTTATCATTTGAATTATTGGAATTTATAATAGGATTGCGTGTGTGCAAATTTAAAAAAAAAAAAAGATTAAGATTGATACGTTCGAAGTAAAACAATTTTTCTTGAAAATAGATAAATAATCATACATATATAGGAAATGTAATATTACGTGATTTTATTTTTGTATTTAATTTTATTTTAATTTCATATTTTAGAAGAATAGAATCATTAATATGCAAATTGAAATTAAATACTTTAGAATTGAACCATTTATATTTTCATTTTTATCTAAAATTTTTCAATAATCTAAAAAAAAAATGTTTTATTATAATTTTTTACCATTTTTTATTCGAATATAAAAATACTATCGTAAATTTTAAATTTCACAGAATTTTTAAATCGATATCGAGACGAATTAAATATGTACATATAGATATAATACATACAATCATACATATATACATTATCAATTGTATTCATATGTCCATCCATAAATTCAGATTTAACGTTTCATACAACTTTTTCAAATCGTTTCTTTTTCGTTCCGAAACGGCGACAATATAAAACATATCTCACTCCACGTCCGACAAAAACGTTCTACTAGAGATCATAATCGTTTGTCGGAGTACACTCGAAACCAAGAGTACCAAAATAAAAGTGGCAAGATCCGTTTCAAGCTATTAATTTATACGAAAAAGCGGGTGGTATTCGGCGCCAATTGTCGGACGAGTTTAAAGGATGAAGCCGATAACGAGACGGGGACCGGTTTACACGAGGGATTTGATCTCGAGTTTATCTGCGAGTTTGTCCCTCGTTACAGAAATTGCGCGTCGTTCGATCATTTGGGTACACACAGTCCTCTCCTTTAAACTGTTAAACTTTCATCCTACTATTATCTTAACTGAAACCCTCTTAATCGAGAAAGAGGGAAAGAGATAGAGACAAAGATGGTCGTCGTTAAAAATATCCCAAAATCACCGATCGTTGATCGTCTCAAACGCGATTATAAATCAAATCGTTCGTTCCATCGATGAAGCATACTTGTCTCACTTTTACTTGTACGAGTGGTATTACAATAAGTGAAGAGATAATTTTTTTTTAATCCGAGGAGAGAAATAATTGTTTAAATATAAAGAAAATACACCATTTTTCTTTTGAAATAAATGATTCCTTTTGGCTTTTTCGTTTTTTTAATCCGTGGGGAGAAATAATTGTTTAAATATAAAGAAAATACACGATTTTTCTTTTGAAATAAATGATTCCTTTTTCGTTTTAATTCGTTGACTTTCTTATATATATTTATTTAGTACAAAAGGATTTCTTTCTAAATAAACGTTTTTTAAATTCTTTAATTTCAATTTTTTTAATGAAAGAGTTTCCATTTGATCCCCTCTCTTCGTGAAATAAAAATTTTCTTCGCGTTATTTCTTCGGAACAAATATAAAAGTCTCTTTTATATCTGTTTCCTTCTCGCGACAAGAATAAGGAAGAGAGAGTTTTCGAAAAGAATTTTCATTTTTCTGAAAAGAAATATCTTCCCTTTCGAAATATTGTTTTGAGAGAGAAAGGCTCTTACTTCGACGAGATGTCTTCATTCTTCATTTTTTTTTCTCCGAACGATATATATTTAAATTCACACGTTGGAGGAATATTTAGGCAATGAAATATCTTTCGCGTCACGTATGTGACGGAAATCGACTCTTCGTACGGCCTTCGCTCGATGATCTCGCCTCGAATATGAGTCAATTAATTTCCGATTCATCGTTGACCGCGTTTCCGAAGGACGTGTTTAGGCCGGCCCAACGACAGCCTGTCCGAACTACCGTTGGAAAATCGGACGAGGAAAAAAACCTTGGAACAATCTCAAATTCCGATGATCCTCTCACCGTTCAAACCGTATAAACAACATCCAGAACCGATACGACGCGATCTTAAATCACTGGAACCTCTAATAAGCTGTCTGTACGTTTCCGCAAGCTAAGCAAGATGAAACGTGGACGATGGAAATGGGGCTGGAATAGCAAAAACGTAATAAATTCCGTGTATCGCATAGGAAAGTGGGACAGAGAGATCGAAATCGAAAGAAACAGCGATATCGATAACGAACGCGCCTTTATCCAACGTATAAATCATTCTTGAGCGGAAAAATTCTGGTGGATGATAGAAGAAACCTGTGCAAACTCTACTACGGTATCGCTAAGGATCCCTAGATTTACAATTTATGGGGACAAATCCGTAACACGTTGTTTTTACGTAAATTTCGTGGAAAATTTTCTTTCAGGAATTAATTCTTTCTTCAAATTTCAATATAAAAGGACACAAATTTCAAAGATTCGATAGATCTATCTTTTATTCGATAAAAAAAATATTTTTCTCTCTTGATATCACATACGATTTCTAATTTATAAACGACTCATTCGAGTCTTCTCTTTACACGTATTCTAAAACATAAAATCTATTTTAAACCTGTTAAAACCTCTTTGTAATAGCTATTCAATCCTTATTAATAACAGTAGTTATACGGTTTATTTCGTGGAGAAAAAGTGTGCGTTGAAAGGTCGTCGTAATTGGCCATCTTCGCTTCTTTTTCCACGCGTAACGTCATCCGTGATATTTCTTTTTTTAGACAAAGTAAATCGAGGGTCGTTGGTGGATAGAGGGAATTAACGACGCGAATTTTTAGCACGGATAGAGGAATGCAGGTGTAGGCGCGCGCCTACGCCACCTTTTAATTAATTCCGGAGCCTCCCTCCCTCCCATGTGCTATCACCCTCTTCTGGATTCGAGACGAGACACCCCCTGCTATCCACTTTATCTCAACCGTGATTACAGGCCAGCAGCATCAGCCTAAAAGGGTCGGCTAGTCGACAGGCAGATCGATTCGCGAGCCGACCGTAGCTTAAATGGTAGCCGCTTTTGGGACGCGAGAAAATTCGAGGCCGCGCGGAATTTGATCGTTTAAGGGGGAGGAATTGGCGCAAGGATCGGTGATAATAGTTTGAGGAATAAGACTGTGGAGAGTGATGCTCAAAATTGTTATTATCTCTCTAAGGGAACTTAGAATAATAGAATTTTAATTTTCTTCTTGATTTTGGAAATGTTCGGGAAGAATCTAGGATTTGTCGTCTTATTCCAAAGTATGGAGAATATATCCTATGATTTTAGAAGTATATTTTATTATAGGAATGATTGACTGTAATTGGATAATTGAACTTGGATGTTCACGTATTTAAAATTGGATTATATGATATTATATTACATTACATTGGAGAATCCGAATAATTATCTAAATAATTAGATATTTAGAAAATTTTAAAAATATAAAACGCTACATGAAATTATTGAATGGTTCAATTATAGTCGAACATTTGAAAGTTTCGCACATATAATCGATCGATAAAATATTTAATAAACGCATAATTGATCCCGTTTTGATCCTCGCAAGGAATAGAATTCGTTTCTCTCCCGGTGAATTCCATTAATCAAAAATGAAATTCGAATTAGGGGATCGTGTCGTGCAAAGAGATAGCCGGAAGTATCGTGGACCGATACGAGACACATAAATCATCGAAGATCCGCGTAATCAACGTGGCGTGGCGATCATTGACGGATCGGGGACATTAGTTGGCGGTGTAACGCGACGCCAAGGAATTATTGGCGATTAACGGAAAATACCTGGAACCGATGTGTCTTGGTAGGCTCGATGGGACACGAGATCGTTACACTGCGAACTGATAATTTCGCTGTGGACCGACCAATCAATTATCTAGATTAATAGCGGTATCCCCGATAATTCGTGGACGGACCACTTTATTTGCCTAGCAATTTATTAATAATTCACGTGAACTTTCGCGTTCTCTCGATTCCCGTTCATGCATGCATAACGAGAAACCGATCTTCCGTGTTCATCCCCTTCCCCTTTCAATCCTATTCATTACCCAGTATGGTGTTTAAATTAATTTGAAAATTAATCACTTCGAATGTGTTTATGAGCATAAAAATATCAGAAACGATTTACAAATTAGGTTCCTATTATTACGTTTGTTTCTTTCCTCTCGTTCGTAAATTGTAACGAATCGGAATCTAACCTACAAACCAAGCAGAAATAACACGAACGAAATCATTAATCTGTTCAAATATTTTACAAAAGAATACTCATATTTTCCAGGTATTTCCCAATAAAAAAGAAAATATGGTTTCTTTACGTATCTTCATCAAGAAACCAATATGACGACTATAAAAATGAATAATCGATGAATAATAAGAATAAGAATGGTTGAAATCGTGTCACATCCATAAGTATTAAATATCCTTGTTTTATGAGATAGAAATCCGTAGAAATCGAAAAAAAATAAAAATGAACGGCAAGAAGAAACATGCGGAAAGCTCGTCGATGCGAGCGTACGATTTAAAAATCGGTGAACACTGAATAAGTGATGCGTTGTCTGTGACAGTTTCCATTCTTTCTTTCTTTGTTGTTCCTTTAAATTTTTCCAACTACCATTGGATTGCCTCTATTAACGAAGCTTCGACAGAATATATTTCCTCTTTTTTTTCTCTCCCTCTTTTTTCTATTCCACGATTTTCTCTCGATTCCTTTTTCCTTTCCTCGTTTTCTCTTCTTCTTTCTTTTTTTTTCTATCTATCTTTTTGTCGTTTAGAACGTCATATTAGTGCGAAACGTGTGCGTAGAAATGGAAAACGTGGAAATATCGAAAGCGCAGGAAAGGCCAATAAAGCCGGAATTTCCAGGCCTCTGGATTATTTATGTTCCGAGCCGCTTTATTATAATTTATCGACAATTCACGGCACGATGATTTGTTTATAACATCGTACGAGCCATCACAGGCTTTTGGGTTTCCGATATCCGGGCTTGAGTACGCGGTGGACCGTTGATTTAAATTCAAACGAGTTTTTCGAAAAAGTATTTTTTTCAAGAGACTCGTATCTCGTAGAACGAATCTATCTTTTCTTTTCTTTCTTTACATTTTTCTTTATTTTCGATATATATTTCATGTCCATAAAATCAATTAACGAATGAAGTCGTTTCTCGATTATTTTAATAGATATAGATATATTAGTTTCCTAAATCTCACTTTTATTATTCTCGTCTTAACTCTCGGGTTATATACAAAATTTACAAAAGGCAGGAAGTAAAAGCTTAACAGCGTTCACTAGAAAAATTCAACCTCTTCGAGACTATTGTTCCACGAAGAATGAGTTATTCGAGCAAGTTTGAAAAGCGGAAGCAGAAATCCGGCAGTCGGCGGAACCCGGCGCGAGAAAGGGCGGTAAACAATTTTAACAGCCGGTCCTCGATATTCACGCTCCTTTCCGCCTTCGTAAACCCCTCGAATACGATCCATAATTCGATAGAACAACACTCCTTGGAACGGTCGCGCAGTTACTCTTGGAGAAAAAAAAAAAAAGAGAGAAGAGAAAAAACTCGATCGAGTAATATCGCTCGGACAATATCGTTCCCCAACTTTTCCCAACCGAGCCGATGAATTTTCCTCTTTTCGCTCTTTGCCGATCTTTTTATGCGATGCGCGGCGATGTGTCGAACGGTCGACGTGAAGCTTATAGCTGATTAAGTAATTAATATCGTGCCCTCGCGAGAACATGCTCGATCAGGCATTCCTTTCTTTTCATAGTCGTTCAACTTTACCCCGGTGACTGATGACCGCTGATGCGGGGGGATTTTAATTAAAATGCGATGATGGTGGTAGAAAAATTTTTCCGAACTGTGGATGAGAGAAAGTTTGTTTTCGCATTGAATCTCTCTTTTTTTTTTATTTGTTTTTGATTTTAGGAATAGGATCTTCTTCTAGAAAGGCCAGATTAATGCTTTGAAGTTGAATTTTTTTAATTATAAATTGACAATAAATTTTTCACGATTGAGAGAAAATTTATTTTGTAGAAAAGAAATATCTTCTTGATAGTAAAATTTGTAAAAAGATCGTTTAATCGTATATTTCCTGGATTATTTTATTTATACATTTTAAATATTAAAAAAAAAAGTGATTTCATCTCATTTGTTATTTAAATATTTTTACAGAAAGCGTAAAAATGTTTAAGATAAAAAATAAAAAAAAATTTTCCAGATATTGTAAGCTCTTTTTTTGTAGAGAGGAAGAAATGAAGAAAATGGGAACTGATTCGGTTCACAGGTTACGGGAACATTTGTCCAAAGACGAAATGGGGCAAAGTGGTGACCATAGTATACGCCATAATAGGCCTGCCACTTTTCTTGCTCTATCTAAGCAACATCGGGGACATTCTTGCGAAGAGCTTCAAATGGACCTATGCTCGCTGTTGCCTGTGCAAGTAAGCTCTCTTCCTATCTCGCCCATTTCTATTTGTCATAGATCGTTACAAAAAGATGATGAAGACCTCGAGTTGTTTAAACTATAGTTTTTACAGTATTTAATTTATAATTAATAGAATTCGAGATAGAAATTCTTTTTTTACATTTTGAATGATTTTATTATCTTTTATAATTAAACGAATAATGATAATTAATTCTTTTTCTTTTAAAGGTGTCGTAGAAGACCAATAGAAATGGCACCAAGAGGAAGTTTGGAAAATGGTGCCGACATAAGGAGAAATCATTGGCAAGTAAGTTTTTTTAAAATTTCATTGAAGTTAATTTACAATCTATTATAAGATATTTTTCTTTTTACCAAAAGATTTATACTTATTCTGAAAAAAAAGTGTTTCCTATATCATAAAAATTTTTAAAAAATTAAAAGTTCAAATAATTTAATTATCTGAAATAAATTAAAGTCAGTTTATATGTTTTCTAACTCGAATTCCAGGATAAAGAATAGTTATAAAAATATTCAAAAAATTAATTTAAAAATTATTGCACAAGTTGCATTTTCCATTACAAAATTTTACGATAAATTACGAAGTTTTTGTCAATAGATGGTTGACATGCATGGAAAGGAGATTGACTCGATTAGTATAGATAAGGAAGTTTCGATAGAGAATGATGAATCGAAAGAAGATGACGAGAGTTATGATCCACAACGTGTCACAGTGCCTTTGACGCTCTGCATCGCCATAATGGTCGGGTGAGTGTCATTATTTTCTATTAAATTATAATTATATGATACTTTGAAATATAAAAATCTTCCGTTATTACGTGTTCTATAAATAATTCTTCATAGATTTTTGTACATCTTTTAAAATTTGAAGAATCAAACATACAAGTTGTTGTATAATTTTTTACCGCAAAATATTCCATATAAAAATTATATTAGAAGTTAAAAATATGAAAATTATATTTTTCGATAAAAATATTTTTATTTTCTCTTTTATTTGCACTGTAATTTATTTTATTCTTGTTCGTAAGAAACATTCACGTGTAGAACATAAATTCATTAGTATTTTATTCATAATAATTTCGATCATTCGATCATGAAATAATTCAAGTATATGAATTATGATTCTACGATTATACGTATACATGTGTATAAAATATAATAAATTCGAAATTAATGAACTTTTCGTTCGAAAACCGATAAATCGTGTTTTATCGTCGAATTATCAGAAATAATTTAAATACAGCGAGGATCGATACGCGAAGTCACTCTCTATATTTGACACGTTATATAATGTTTCTTAAGTTTTTTACACGGAAATATCATCCAACGAAACGAAAAATTTATTTCTCGCTTTTTTTTTTCCTTTTACTTAAAAATAAACCGACAGTGTTGGAAATGAAAATTCATCCACACAAAAGAAAATTTATCATAAGGAAAATTGAATGTAGAAATCGTGAATGAAACATTTATTATTTCTAACTGTTATTTTTAAATATGGATCAAATTACAAATCTGGAGAACAATTTATTTTTGAAACTTTCATTTCGCGTTATTTTTAATACTCTTTAAAAAGAAAATTTCATTGTTGTTTTCACACAATGGACTTTTAATTGTAATTTTTATCCGTGATTGATATTTTTTAATTAAAATTATAAATGTTATTTCAATAGAAATAGACGTTTCTGTGTCACAAAAAAAAAAAAAAAAAGATAAATAAAATAAAAGATAATCTCGCAACCTTTTTATTTATCAATTTTGAAATAAGGAGAATCTCTCGCGTATGAGGAATGACCGTGTCATTTCTTCGAGAAACGTTTCAGGTATATTTGGGGCGGAGCCATTTTATTCTCCGAATGGGAAGACTGGAATATGTTGGACGGTTCTTATTTCTGCTTCGTCTCCTTGTCGACCATAGGTTTCGGCGACATCGTGCCAGGTGACAAAATCTACGCGGCCCAGGGTCTCGATTTATCCTTCATCTTCTGCTCCATGTATCTAATGCTTGGTGAGTGGCGACCGATCTTTCACAGTTTTATCGGATTTGACGTTTAATGTTTCATATTCCCTACAGAAATCCATTTTTCGGCCTTCGTTTCTCTTTCTGATTTTTAATGAAATGCACTCATTAAGCTTACGAAGTAATTTTTCTTTCTTTTTTTAATTATTTATCCGTAAAAATTTCATTCCATATTTTCGTATCGCACAAGTAATTAAGAACAATATTATGTTTCTAATTTTGCGAGTATTAAAATTTTTTTGCCTCCTTTACAAAAAAAAAAGAAAATTAAAATTTTCGAAGTAATTTCTCCCAGAAATAAGGCCTCATGCGCAAAAATTCCATTCCACACATCCGACCTATTTTCTCACGAAGAATCACCCCTTTTTCTACCACTTAAAGCGAACCACTCTTGCGCATCATCCACAACAGGCTATTTTCTCCACGCGAGCCCTTAACAACACCCCTTGGCATTTAAAATTTTTTTTAAATATCAAAAATAATCCTCGAGATAATCTTTCTTTCTTTCCCCTGAAATTTTCAGAATGAATAAATAAATTAAATTCCCTTCCCTCCCGAAAAGAAAGAAAAATAATCGTTCTCGAAAATAAGACCTTACCAGCAAAAATTCTGCTCCACGCATTCGACCTATTTTTCCCCCCACGAAAGAATCACTCCCCTTCCCTCCCCTGCCACTTAAAGCATCCCACGTGCACATGGATCCTTAACACGCGTCGAGGGTATCTCGTGCGAAATATTAGGATATTAGGTGAAAGGTGGTTAAACCGTGCCGAAAGTCGAAAATCTTGAGTTAATAATTCGTGACGCGACAACGAATAAAGTGCCAAAAACCTCGAAGAAATCGTGTTTCTATTTCCCTGCTCCTCTCTATAAATAAACGACCGATCATCGAATTTCGGATCCATGATTCCGACAGTGCCCTCGTTGTTCCCATGATTTATCATTGTGTCAGGCTCGATCAAATAGTTGAAAATAGAAATTGAAATCTTTGATTGCTCGATGCGATTCCGTGATTGATAGATCGTAATGATTTTTTATCGCTTTTCTTTTTTTGCCGATCCTTTTATTCTCCGGATGTATAATTTTTATCCTTATTTACGACATTCATATTTCCGTTCGTATTTCATTAGATGCGCTATCCTTTTTTTTATTTCGTGATTTTACGACCATGGAATGCTTCTAGCAATTTGCCATTTGTTTCCCGTTTGTACCGTTGTTGAAATTCGTTGATTAATTTTATTTCAACCCGTAAATTTTTATTCTGTTTCATATATTAGTTCGTGATGATTTAGGAAACGGTGTATAAATTAAGAGATATAGAGAGTTTAGTTAATCAGTGTTAAGTCACAGTTCTATGAAAATAGAAAATATTCACAAGTTAATTGAACAATCTTTTTTGTTTAATCAAATTTTCAATCGACAAATCGAGTAATAATTATTTATATCGATTAATTTATTTGTTTATTGATTAATTTATCGTTAAACTGTGAATACAGCGATCTTATACAAAATTCAAACAATAGAAAAATTTATAGAAGACGTACGATATGGACGCGAAGAAGCACGAAATATTAACGGATATTGCAGTGTTTGAAGAGTAATCTTTATTTATATCCTGTTCCTTTAATCGTATTAAAAGTAAAAACTTGGTGGAAAAAGAAAGGAGATAAAATAAAAAATCGGTGAAGATCAAAATTTATCGATGCACGAAACACGGATACGAGCGTGTATACGAGGCGAATTTTCAGTGGACGAGCACCGAAACCGAGATCGTAATTGTTTCTTTGGCAGAGCGACAATTGGATCGCCGTGGATTTCCGATGGAACACGATGTTGCGTGGCCAGACTTGATCGTTTTCAAAGAGCTCGACAGCTTTAATTCGTCCAACTGTACGAAATATCCACTTCAAACAATAACTATTCAACGATTAAATTTCTATACGCGTGTATTTCGTGATATCGTGTAAATTTGATATATTCCGTATATCGAATAATATTTTGAAAAAAAAAGTCTAAAGTTATTCTAAAATTTATCTGAGAATCAAGAGTGAATTCTTTAGTTTCGATTCTAGAAATTAGAAGAATTTCTGATTTTTTTTTTAAATTTTTCTAAATTTACAATGATGAAAAAATAATTAAACGTAGAAAAAAAGTGTGTTATGAAGAAATTGTAGTAAAAATTAACAATGAAAAATTCCTGGTTCAATTCTTTTTCACTTCGAATTATTCGATCGGATAAAATTATCGAAAATTCTCAATTATTTATATAAAAATTCTTAATGAAAAGAACTTTTTCAACTATAAAATGAAGAGAAATAAAATTTCGACATTGTTCAGTTACATATTTTCAACTGAAACTCGCACGAATTCGAAACACATAAAAAGAAAAAATTTCTTTAATTTTAAAATTCAACTTTTCACGTTATAATTACTCAAAATATTTCTTATTTATAAAAAAATAATAAATAAAAATAAAAATTCTCAGAATGTTCGAGTATTAAACTCTCGATTCTCAGAAATTCTCAAAACTATTTTTATTTCATCTCCAATTTCTATAAAATTCCTCAGTTGTTGGAATGATAACACGAGCGTGGTGCGCACTTCCGCCGTGGTTAATGAATCGGGGGTTCCAAAGTGTCGCGAAGCGTGTCAAGGGTCAGGAGGATCGATCGCTTTTTAACCGTGCGCCACTTTGTACGTGTCGAGACAAAAGTTTGACAACCGGCCCGATATCTTTCTCTCTCTCTCTCTCTCTCTCTCTTTCTCTCTCTTCATCTGTCGAGATTTACCTCGTATCGTGGTCGAGAGGGAAGGGAAATTCGATTTTTTTCGATTGACGTTTATGCGACGATGCCTCGAATCCTTTGAAGCGGCGCTTTTTCCGCCAGCGTATAGAATTGACGGCCATTTTATAACATTCTAGTGTTGTCGAATAGTGTGTGCATCACGAATATCGGGCTGTTTCTCCTGAAATTGTGCGACAGTGGCCGGATGGTAATTTTATAAAACTAGCAATTAATCAAAATAAGTCAAGAGAATAAACGTTTTTAAACTTCGATTTCAAAATGAATCAAGTTTGACAATTGTTCAATGATACAAATGAAATTTCCAATTGAATATTATAATTGATCACATTGGTGATCACTTTTATAGAGGATAAAGAAATCGTATTAATCTTCGAATTTCTTACAAGCTAATTTTTACCTTTCTAACGAGTGAAGCGTTAAAATTGTGATACACGTAATTTTATTACTCGTTTTATTCTATATTAATATCATAATTTTTAGGTATGGCATTGATCGCGATGTGCTTCAACCTGATGCAAGAGGAAGTGATCGCAAAGGTGCGCGCATTCGTGCGTACCGTTAAATATATATTCCGATGCGACAGGTGACCATAACAGAGCCTCCTCAGCCACGTTCTGCGCCTCTGCAACATCCGGTAAGTCGAATTCCTCCTCATTTTATTCATGATCCATCCTTACGTCGCAACCAATTCTGATTTGGGATTGCTTTTCGTGGATAACGCGGTGCCCGAACGAAATTTAAAGAGAAAGATGTCGGGTGTATTTTTTAAAAATACTGGAATACTGGAAATTTCGCGATTTGGAAAATGGGGAAGGATTAAACAAGTTCTTGACAATTTCAATAATATAGGAATAAATATTAATTTTTTTTTAATACATTAATTTTACGATAATATTACAAATATCGAGAAACGTAGTTTAAACAACTTTATAATGAAAATCATCTGGCGTATAATTTTTTAAAAATTTTATAAAAAAAAAAGAAGATATAAAAATACAATTTATAATGACTTACTCCTTTATTTTTTCTTAATTTTTCAATTATCGAGAAGCACACATTTGATTAAACTTTCGTCTTTAAATGAATTTAAGACGACAAAAAATTATGTAACAACTGTAAAAGAAACTCAAATTCGCAAAAAGTAATCGAATCGAATTAAATGAATAGAAAACAAGATTTTTATAAAATTCTCTTTTCGTACAATTAAGGTCAATTCACGACCTGAATCGAGCTTTTACGATAGGAATGACGGTGACAGTCTCAACAGAGCATTCCGTGTAATTTGGTTTATGCTTTAATCTTGCCGGTAAAAGAAAATCGGCGGAAATCCCTGCTACGCGATAAATACGATAGATGCGCGCGCGGTATTTTCGAAAAAATGCCATCGTCTTCCGGTTGATGGTGGTTGTCAAACGGGGAGAGAAGTTGTTTCCGTCTGGGACGAGTCGCGGAATAGATAAAGGACGGGCAAAAAAGTAGATAGATAGGGTGAAAAATGAAGTCTTCTTTCGAGAGGAAATATAATGGAGGCGTGAAAACGATCGATCGGAGGGAATTTAGCGCGCCGAAAGATCGAGGTTAGACTCTCTCTCTCCCGTTTACGCTTTTAAACACATCGCTTTCATTTCCTTCGAACGATGAAATATCCACCATCAGCAGAAATTTTCTTAATAACTGCTGCTTCATTATGTTTTTATCAAATTAGATTGCTAATGACAGGCAACTAATATTTCGTTGAAATTTATTTAAAATTATAACATTATTGGGCTTTGTCAATTTTAACGATTAAATGTTTTTTTCCAATCTAAAAATATTTATTTTTATAACATTATAATATTGTTAGGCTGTGTATTTCGTATTTTAATATAACTAAACAAGAAGATAGAAAAGATAATTGGAAATAAGAAGTATTATATAAAAAAAAATAATATATTAAGAAAAGATATATATATCATTTTTTAAAAAGATAAGATGAAGATCGGTTAACCGATTAATATAACTTCTTGAGAAGAAAAATGTTTTTTGTTTTTTCTTTTTTTAACATATTTTCATCAAATTTAACGAACTTTTAAGAGGTTAAGTACCAAGAAAGTGGTCAGTGGAACTCTCGATTCGAATAAACTTTCCTACTTTGCAAGGAAAGAAAGAAAAAGGAAAAAAAAAAGAAAGATTTTGAAACGATGTCTGGACGAATTGCAGACGAATCAGCGAATATCGCGAACTTTCGTTAGACAACGTCGTCTTTTTCGGCTATTAAAGGCTGCTTTGGAGGAGACATAGCCCCGGGTGGAGTCGCTTTAACGCCAACTACGAAACTCTTCTTCGAAGGAATTAGGTATTAGTGCATCTTTAGGACGAGCATACAGTAACTCTGCCGAGAAAAATAAGCATAAGCTTTCAGAGAAAGCGATCCATCGTTTCAAGAGGATATTCTGCTATCGCTGTACACATAAGTACGTATATCCACACAATATTCGAGAGGTTTAATGAACGAGTGATAAAAGTCTTGAGCTACTTATCGAACAAGAATGTTTAATTTTTCTGAACAAAGATATTTCTTTTAAAGAAACATTAAATCCAATCCAAATTAAAAGACACATGCAAGATTTACATTACAAATACAATTTCTTCTTGAATTTCTATGATGTCAATACAAAAAATATTTTATAATCAAAAAAAAAAAAAATCAAAAATTGTAAATAACTTAAAGTTAGACGAATCTCTTCTTTCTCCTGAAAAATTTATCTTTTGGCATTTACAAATGTTTCTTTCAAGGAGCCTTCAATTTACGATACAAAAACAATGTATCTCCTTCGAAAAAAAATTGGGAAAAAGAATAGATCGAAATGGAATTTCGTATAACAAGTAGAATCGCAAAAGTGATTGGAATTGTTGAAATTCATAGTTGTTGAATGGAGGGAATTTGCCATTTTGCCAGTGAAGAGAGATGCGGCGCGAAAATTATGATTCTATCGGGAAGATTGACGCGACGTCTGTTACGCAAACAGGGAACGGAAAAGGTGATTTTCGTTTTCCTTTCTTCTGCCTTTCTCTTTTCCCCTCTTCCCATCCCTACTCCCCCTCCGGAAAAAAATTTGAAAGGGTGGAGAGCATGAAAGGGGTAGAAAATAAAGGGACCACAATCGTCGAAGGTACAAAGACGAGTTCTTTGAAATTCCAACGCCTGGCTTCGTTGAGAAGAAAAAAAAAATAAAAAAAAAAAAGGAAAAAAGAGAGAGAGAGAGAAAAGGAAAAAAACACCATGTAGGCACTTGGAACGGAGAGAAAAAGAGGGAAATAGAGAATTACCTTGTATTACAGGACGTTATATTTCGGCGGAAACTTTTTTCGTTCGCCCCATTTTTTCAACAATTAATTCTTCAACTCTCTTCCTCCAGCTTAATACAACAGCGATTGTCATCGATTTTGTTATTGTCTCTTTGCCTTTTAACGGGACAAATGAGATATTTGTCACGATCATTGATATACGAAATTTGATAAGAAAGATGATAAGTAATTTATAATTTATAATAAGATAAAAGTAACAGTTGAGAATGTAAACTTAAATAGAAAATAAGTGAAAAATGTAGAGAAAACTTCTTAAAGAATTATCGCAAGGAACGCAAGTTTATGCAAATAAAGTCAATTATTTTCGAGATTTTTTTTTTATAGACTTGTAGACGCTTACTAAAGTTCCTTTCACAAATCTAATTTGGATCTTCGTTAGAACTTTACACTTTGAAACTTTGAATTCCGTGCAGATCATGATCAATTAGTTGCCAGAAAAGTAAAGGGTAAAGAGTTGGTGAATAAATTATTGTTGAATATGCAAACTTTTTGAAAACATGAATGTTTTCTTTATAGAATATTTTGTGATTACTATTACAATTAAATAAATGAAAAACATATACATTACATGAAATTTCTTTTCAAGCTCTAAATAAATATGAACAGTAATAATGATCTTAATTTCTCTAAATGATATTAAGTCAAGAAGATTGAATCTCTGAAATCAAAAACAACTCGTTATTAAAATATCTCCGAATAAAAGTAAGAATAACATTATTATTATTATTATTACTATTATATCAACTGATGAAATTTTATTACCAAAAACTTTTAACGAATTTCACCTATTAAAATCACACGATACACAATTGTCAAAACCTGAACCTAACCTCCAAAAACCCTTAAACGGAAGAACCAAGACTCGTGGCCTCGGCCTTCGACGACCCATTGCCCGCAGAAGACAATCTATCCGGAGGAATCGCGGCGTGATGATAGTGGGGGATGATATTAGAGGGGTGGAAGTGGCAGGAGAGGTAAGTTGGAACGGGGCTGCGGCGTTCCTTCATGCGGCGAACGGACCGCACGAGGCCGCGCCGACGCACCATACCCCATTTCGACTACGTTTGCGCGTTGTGCACTCTTCTACGGGGTGCGTCCGTGCCGGCGACGCTGTTCATGGACGGCAGACAGTTTTCACGGTACTCGACGAACGCCGTTCCTCGTTCAGTCGTAGCGAAACAATTCCATTCGACCTATAGAATCGCATCGATATCGGGTTCGCGATAAGATCAACCGATTGGATTCAACTGAACGTCGAGTTTTCCCCGCGAAAACGCGAGAATAATTTTTGATAAAAGCTTCATCGTGGGTCGAACACGCGACCATCATTGGCAGAGGATGCTGCGAGCAGCGTGCAACAACGTGGCAAGCTTCTGAAACCAGTTTTTTAACGAGGAAACTACGTTGGATCTCCCTTGGCTCTCCCCGGATCTCCCCGTCTCTCCCCGGTTCTCCCCACTTGCACGGACATACGGAAATGATTCTTCAAGAGATTTCGCATCTTTTACAGTGTGCCTCGCGTATACTAACAAGAAATACAAGTTTGGTGAAGTAGATGATTGTTTTGGGGATGAATCTCTCCGATTGAATCGACCGCTTGACGTCGCGAGATGAGTAACAGATGACAGGGTCGCGCTCGTGGATCAATGTAAACGACAAACAGGCTCCGGGCTCCTCGATCGCATCTGAGAGGAGGTGGCGAAGGGCGAAGTCGTTGCAAAGTAGATTGCAAAGTAGTTGATTGACCGTGTATCGAAGGGGACGAGAAGATCCGAATATCGTGAAAAATATAGATGAGAAACGAGAAACCAGAGATGTATTCGTATTTAGAAATGTTCTGTTCTCTGAGAAGAGAATTTTTCAAATAATTCCGAATTCTCCAAAGATTTCCGTCCAAAGACAAAAGAAGGACGGAAGATAATAAAAGGTCCTGATTCGACTTTTCGCAAGATCTCTAAAAAGGAAAACGAAGAATAATCTACGGTAACGGTTGGACTCGAGCGATTCGAGGAGCAACTGGGAAAAGTTTGTTCCGCGTCGACGAGCCGATATGCCCGGCGAAACGACTGTGGGAAGTTGAGGACTGTCCGGGCGATCGCTGCCAAGGTAAGTAGTAAGTTACGCGGTAGAAGTTCTCGAAGAAAAGTTTTTCGAACGTTTTTGAATCGATGTACCGTCGCCACACCGGCAACCACCACCATCAACCACTCCACACTAGCATGCACAAACGTGTTGCCTCGTGCACCTTATCCAGAACACCCAGACGATTTTTATCGCCTTGCACCACTTCAATATCTAGTACATATTTCTTACTTTTTTAGTTTTTTAGCACTTTTGGAAACAAAAAGTAATTATTTTTTCTTTTTTCTTATTTTTTTGAAAAGTAAAAATTAAAAGGAAAAATAGGCTTTTAATACATGTGAAATGCGCAGAGATAAAGGCAAATAATGAATTAGGCTTGTTGCTTATTTTTTTTTAGGTAATTGAATTGGGTTTAGGTAATTGAAACACTTGAGCAAAATATAGTCTTGTTCCTTTGAAGAGTGAAAATTGAAAGCAAAGATAGATTTTTGATATAGTATAGAGAGTTAGTCATATGATTAAGATGGATTGCTATTCTTCGATGAATGGAAAAGATATATAGATGAATTAGATTTGATGGGATAAAGGATTATGTTTATATTTAATCCTTGGATTTGGGTAATTGGAATTTAATAATTGATTGTGTAATTAATAGAATATTATCACTTTTATTATTGATTAACTATTTGAATATAAAAGACGAGGTATGATGTTAAATTATCCAATTTTAAAGATATAATTGTATAAATACTAAATTAAATTATAAAGCACACATATTATTTTTACATACAAATCCATAATATATTTTATCGTATTTATATATTTCGATTTTCATAATATTGATAAAATACAATAAAAGTATCAGAAAAATATTATTGTTATTATAGTATAAATTTTTCTTATAAAATTCTTAAATATGACACATAATTAAGAATTTTAATTAACTTCCAATATCGAAAATAAAATTTGCCTCATTAATTTAATAATATTTTAAATTTATTAAAAAATTCTATAACTTTTCGTATAATAATTATTTAATAAAATATTTTTTTTCTATAAATCTCATTAATTAATTTAAGTTTATATTTTTAAAAAATTCATTACAAAATACTTAAAGGATAATTAAAATATTTTTAAAAATTCATATCATAATAATTAAGAGATATTTTTTTATAATAAATTTTATTAATTAATTCATGTACTCCCTTTATATTTATATCTTCAAAAAAAGCTGCATTATCAGTTAATTTAATGAATTTTTTAAATGCTAAAAAATTCCATATCATATAGATAAAATATTTTCTTTCCAATAAATCCCAGTAATTAACTCAAATTTTTATTTTTATTTCCAATGCCAATTTAATTTCTCGAAAGCACTTTTAAAATTATTTAACGATGATTTTTCTCACGTTTATCACCATTAATTTAATAATCTTTTAAAAAATTCTATAAAAATTAATATATATCGCGTAAAAAAAATATAATCAAGAGATTTTCACTTAATAAACCACAATTAAAAATCTCGTCACGTTATCAAAAATAAAATATATATATATATTACTAACCAATTTTCAATAATTTCTTAATTAATTAATAAATCACTAAAAATTAAAATATATATATATATATATATTTTTTTTAAATTCAAATTCTCAGTTATACTTCTACAAAACGTTTAAAAAAGATACATCTCTAATTCATTCTTTCATTTTATTGTTAAACAATCCTTTCGAAACTAGTATTCTACAAAGGTTAAAAGAAAATTATCAAATTTTCGATTTCAATTTTCGAAAAATTTAAATTTTCAAATTCACGATTCAATTGTGTTTCGGCAGTATCGAAGAAAGATACTATGATTCATAGAATATCGAGAATCAAGTGGATCGACGTTTAACTTTTCACAGTGGAAGCGAGGCGAAGTAATTTCGTCCCGGTTGTCCCGTGTTAACAACTTTCGATAAATGTCCCGTCTTTGTTGGCTCGTCCACCTCGTTTTATGCCCGTCGATTCGTCAGCGAAACTCGTTTTTATCTACGAAACTGCTTTTATCGAGTCACCCTTTCCTTTGCCGAAAAATTGGTCCGATCTTCATCACAACGATCGTGTTTCTATATTAAGACATTACAATAGTAGTTTCTTATTTTCGTTATACGAACAACTATTTTATATTCTGTCATGTGAATAATATATTTCATATTATGTGCAAATGTATAAAGCGTTTGTTTTCTTCTTTAGAGAATGAAATTTATTTGTTAAAGTAAAGACGATAGTGACAACGATCGTTTTAAGATGTTGAGATTATTTTGAATTTTTGAAAGTTAAAGACTTAAAAAGTGCGTACAAATTGTTTTTGGATTTTAAATTAAAACAAAATTAATCGTGTAATCGAATAAATTAATGATTACTATGGATCGTTATGTACTATGACAATTGAGAATAAAAATATTATTTTAAGTATAAGAATATGATAATTGGAGGAATTTTAAAAATAATTAAAATAAATTTAATATAAGGATAAATTGTTCAGAAACAAATGTAAAAATATTATTAAAAATTTTGGCATAGCAATTTATAAAGTTTATTAATGGATAATGAACGTTTGCAAATTCCACGAATCGTAGTAAGATAGTTCAAAAATTTTAAGGTTAGTAATACAATAATTCATAAACTGTAGGAAATTTTGAAAATCGCGGTTTGTGAACTTTATTAATAGTGGTAGCATAATTTGGAAATTTTATGTATAAAAAAAGATTGTAATATTTTATAAAATTCTAAAAATATTTAATAATTTAAAGATTTAATAGATTTAATTTGGATAGCTAAAAAATTTTAAAGATAGATTTTAAATAATAATATGATTATTTAAAATTCTATATAATTTTATATATTAATATAATAATTTCAAAATTTTTTTAGTCACATAATATCCTGAAAATTCTAAATATAGTATATTTTAAAGTAAACTTTGAAAATAATAATATGATAAGTTTTAAAGATAATAACAAAATAATTATTAAATTACAAAGTTAACAACAAGGAACGATATTAAAATACTCTTACTTTAATCTCTTCTTTCATTACAGTATAAAACTTTGTATATATATATTTTAATTATCTAATTATATCATCCAGCTTTTAAAATAATCGGTAAAAATAATATTTTACAATATTATTTTATAATAAAAAAGAATATATTTTAAAAATTTACATATCATATCGATTTTTTTTAACAATTTTGATTAAGTTTTATTAATTTTCTGCTCGATATAATTTTTATTCTAAATTTCAAAAATCATTCTAAAAAATGAAGTAATTTTTATGCAAATTTAGTTTATCTGAAAGAAGAATTTCACAGGTGTATATTTTATATGCTTAAGTTATTATATATTCTATATGCAAAGAAGGAAACTATCGAAACAAAAATGTTATATCACAATCGCCATAAATAAAATTGCTAAAATTGAATTTTATATAAATTGGTATACGAAAAAGAAAAAGATATAACAAATAAATTAAAAAAAAATCATTAAGAATAATTAAATAGGTATCAGTAAAAAAAAATAAATAATCTATTTTACTATCTACAAATCAAATTGTCAGTTATTTTATTATTTTTATTATTTTAATACTGAAATATGTTTGATGATTTTTTTTTTTTTTTAGTATTTCCATTCTTTAATTAAGAAAATTTCTAACTGAGATAGAAATTTTTACAAAAATATATTTTTTAAGAAATATCCTCCTCTTTTCCTTCTTTGCTTTAGAATTAAAATTAAATTAAAAAATATATATATATATCAAACAGAATAATATTACAAAAAATTATTACATTGAAAGCTTTCTAATTCCACTTTTTCATAATTCTAAAAACCAAACGGAAAAAAAAATTTCAACGCGTAAAAGCTTCCTAACCTCACTTTTCATCACATCATCCCTAAAAATATTCTATCCAAACGGAGAAAAAAAAAAAAAAAAAAGTGACAAAGGATAAAAATTGCTACATTTAAAGCTTTCCTAATATCGCTTCTCCCTCACATGCCTCTGGAAAATCCTTGCAAAACCAATTTTCAGCTCATCCTATCCATCAAATTCACCCTCGACTTTCATAACCCTGCGAAACATTCGTATCTCGGGGAAAAAAATATCTCGATTCTATATCGAAAAAATTCACAATTCTGTCGATTCGTCGGTAAGAATCCACTTTTCCTCGCGATAGAAGCGCAGGCGTAGCTCGTGCATAGATAATTCATAATGACCAAGCCAAGGTCTATAGTTATCGTCCCGGAGTTTTCTTTCCTTTTTTTTCTTTTTTCATTCCTTCGTCTTTCTTTTTCTTCCTCTTCTTCTCCTTCTCCTTCTTCTTCCTCTTCCCTCCCTTATTTCGCTCGCCTTCCTTCAAAGTGGAGAGGAGAAACTCTCGTAGTTCCCGGATCTTTTAACGTAATTGGTTGCTGGTTTGCGCGAGAAATTATGAGTTTTCCTCTTTGCCAGACGAATATTGTTATTATTCCTGACTTTCGCGAGTGAAACGAGATTTGCTGAATGTACCAACCATCGCTCTTCCCAGATTCCTTGAAATGGATTCATGACGTGGGCGGCGATACTTGTCCAAAGAGTAATTTTGAAGGAAAGGAAGTTTCTCCTTGATATTTCTCTCTATGTTTCGCGTTAAGATCAGGGATGAATCACACGATATTCAATCGATGTGATATTCAATTCTAAGTTCAATCTTGCGAAATCGTTTAATCAATTGCTTAAATTTAGACACGGTGTTAATTTTCAAGCCAAGTATGAAATTAATATATAACACGAAATAAATATAAAAAAAAAATTGCAAAAAAATTCGTACAATCGATGGATCAATCGAATAATATCCTATGACGTTTGCCAATAAGCCTAAATAAGTGGAATTTATGAAGTGTATGAAACAGCGAAACGTATTTCTTCGAGCTCCCTTCTTTCCCTCTCTTCTTTATTACTACATTTCATCGGGTGAAAAAAAAAAAAGTCCACCATATCGGCATACAAAGAGAGAACAAGTTATTCATCGGAGCGTGCATAAACACGCGATAACACGCGTGGTGGAGGATTTGAAATACAAGCTGGTGACGTTGCTTTCATTAATTGAAGCCACTTTTATTCGGAACAGTCTTCAAAATAATACATCGATGTATTAAGAGGATACATCTAAATATAGGAAAGGGAATGATTGACCCGAACAAAGAAGCGGGACAGAGATGCGAAATGTGTAAGGGAAAATGGATCGACTATTGTCAGACACGTTTCGAACAGTTATGACCTATACATACGTGTACGTAGTGTAACTCTTTACACATGCGTTATTTCGATAACTGTTTCAAATGTTGTTTTCGATAGATTAAATGGTGAAATAGCAGAAACTTTAAAAACGGGGGAATAATATAAATAAACCGAATGCCAAAGCTTTTTAAAAAGCTCGAAAAAAAAAGTTAAAAATTATAATAATATTTAATTTAATATATATATATTATAGTTATCTGAATTCTTGAAAGAATTATAAAATTTTCTAATTAACTTTGCTCAAAATAAATTTTGGGAAACTCAAAATACATTGTAAAAACAATTCAACTAAAATATACGTAACAACGCCAAAAATATATTAAAACCACTTTGCTACATATTCTTATATATTTTTATTCTACTTTATTCCATTTTATGAATTTCCATATTTCCAAAAAATTTAGCAATAGCGACTATACGAATACGATCTAAAAAATCTATCTAAAAAAAAAACCTAAGCCAAGAAAGAATTTCACAGACACGTCAACCTCAATCTCCTCTAAAAAACCAACTTTCATAAACCACATTTCTCTTTCCCTCTCTCCCTCTCTTTCTTCCTTCACATTAGTTTATCGACGAGACTTGGAGCTTTTCGAAATTCTAAAATGTCCTCGAATCCTGTTGCGTGCTCCATGTCTTGCTCCACATCTATCTCCACACTATCCCTTTTTCACGCATCCACCCCCACCCTCGTCGTTCAAAGCCGCAACGTTTCGAGAGACTTTTAACGCTTGCCGAGTCCTTTCCACCGCGCGACGAGATCGTTAAATCCTTGAAGAAGCCACTCGATCGATCGAAGAGGGAAAAACGAAGAGCAAACAAAGAGAGCTCGATGGGCGAGGCGTCAAGTGAAGATTGTTCCATCCGAACGGTATCGTTCGTCTTCTTATTTATTTACCCTACTCCATTAACGACGAGCTTTTCCACAAGTTTTCCACGTATCTTCCATTGAAAATCCAAAAGAAAATGGATCGATTCTGATGAATTCATGGGGGAAGAAGGGGGACAATCGAGAAGAAGAGGAAGAGGACAAATCGGAAACTAATTGGAAGTTTTATCACTCTTTTTATTACAAGCTATGCTTGGATTGATAATTGTTAAACTGAATATACATAATCCAAATTTCATTTACGAAAAGGAGGTAAATCAGCGAGATAATAATTAATATAGAAATGAGTTTGTAGAATGGAATAAAATTAAGAACGTAATAAACGTACATATTGATTTTATAGAGAATCTAATAATATTTAAAGATATTTGTTTCGCAATGATATAAAATATGGATTCGTCGACACGTAGCATCGTTTCTTGGAAAATGAAATTCTTTCCTAAATTAAAAAGAAAGAAACGTTTCATAATTTTTTAATTTTTGGATAACCACCGTGGTAACAAACTACGAATAAATATACCGAATTTCAGCTCGAAAATCCGTTTAAAGATATAATTTATAAGAGTGATCATTTTTTTTTTAATCAAATAGAAGATTTTTCCCTTTTTCCGGAATTAAAAGAAAAAAACATTTCGTATTATTAACCTTAATTCGTCTGGGAGTTGGAAAATTTCGGAAACGTAACGTTCCAACCGCGATCCTAACCTCACTTTCAAAACGACGACGATATTTCGGCAGCGTAAAAGATGGAAGGATAAAGGAAAACGGTGGAAAGGGGGAAGGGATGGAAACGTGAGAAAAAAAAGGGATGGGGGAGGAAAAAAAAACAACAAGCGACCACACGACGAACAATGGCGTAATGAAGAGTCCGCGCTTTACGTGATATCCGACTGTGAAAACCGTAAGAGGATTTTCGTTCAATAGGGAAAAATGGCCGGCCAAAAATTTAATATTCAGCTGTTTTTTGCTCTCATTAAAGAACGAACAACGATCGAAATAAATAAATCGTGAACATAAACAATATGGCTGATTTCTAATGAAACTTTTTCTTTTTTTCTCTTCGACTCTTAAGTATTCGTCATCGATATAAATTCGTCACGATTTCCAACAGAAAGTAATTTTTATTCGATATGATACGCGAGAATTTATACTGTTTTGAATTTTAAATAGGAAAAATTATGGATCTGATTGAACGTCGAAATCGTCTCATCTGAAATTGTCATCTTGATTTTTATCATTATTATTATTATTATGAATTGTTGGAAGTTGAATTAAAGTGTGATTTTAAAGCATATTTTTTTTTATAAGTAACGTGTCAAGAAACGTTGACTACGTAATAAGGAAATTAATTTTAAATTAGTCGATAAATTATTACTCGTTTCTTTCGTTTGTTAAAACGAAGCTTCTAAAAATTAAAGGGAAAAAAGAGGGAAGAGGAGTGACAGATGCCAATCGAAACACGTTTGGCGGAAACTTTTCCACTTCCCGTGAATTTTTTCAACTCGAGTACATGAATGTCGCTAATAATGGTCCCAAAGGATCCAGAAACTGAGAAGGATACTGGCGTAAGTCTACTCTTAATCCCTCTTCTTCCAAGTGGACGCGGAGGAAAAAGATAGGAAATATAGAGAAGGGAAAAGCCTATTTCCCAGGGACCCTTAGGATTACAAGCTCTCGAAAAGCATCCATCTGTTTTATTCAACCACCGAAATAAAAAAAATAAATCGAATTAAGGGAGCAAAAAGAAGAATCTTAAAAATGGAGGAACGATGTAAAAATTAGAAAACTCTGTGAAAGTCAAATATAGTGCGAACTCGTGGATCTCTTTGGACAAATTGATTTTAATTGAAGTCATTATTATATGCATTATAATGTGATCATCATAATTAATTCTTCATTTAATAAAAAAAAAAATTATTAGATTATATAAAAAGATTGAAAATGACTTGGAAAATTTAGTTAGAAAAAAATCATTATATAAAACAAAAAATTATGATTAATTCTTTAACAACAGAATTAATCGTATTTTCCGTTATAAATTTGTATACACGCAGATTAAAAAATAATAAAATTTGCTCGTCAATTTCATTTTTTCTTTCTACAACATTAGATTGAAAATCCAATATCAGTGTAGACTACAAGAGTTTTTAGTACTTTGTAGAACAATTTTTAATCTCGTATCAAGATCAAAATTAAATATTGGATGTTTTATTGGAAAAGCTTGTTAGAGACTTCTTTAACATTGCCGGAATAAGTTCTTTTTGATAAAAAAAAAAAAAACTTAAAACTTAAAATTAAACTAAAATTTACACAAATTTAAAAAAAATATATATATATAATTATCGAACCACGACTACAAACTACGACATCACAAAGTTTCAAATAACAAATATTCTTCGACAATTATTCTTAAAAGAAAAAAATAATCTTAATTAAAATAAAAAAAAATCCTTATAAAATAAATTCAACGAGAGAATGAAACGGTTCAATCGATGCAGAAATTATTTCGAGGCGTTAACGTAACGAGTCGTGCTGTTTCGATTTCGAAGGAAATGAGGAAAGTTATACGAGCCGGGGTAGGTGATGGGGATTGGATGGTGGAGAGTCGATCAGAGACAGAAAACTCTCGTAACACCGTTCGAAAATATTTTCTCGGCGGCGTTATCGAATTTCCACCATTATTTCCGTACGAATGGAGCCCACCCCGTGAAAAGCGTGTGGCCGAAAGTTCGAGGAAGACGGCTAGAGAATCTAGAGCCGTGAGGAACGTTAAGACCGAGTTTAAAGGCGGTTACCTATGTATCGCGGGTGGAAATCCTATCGTATCTGGGACCAAAAACTTTCAGCCGTTGTCGCGTTCGCCCTCGTCCTTCCTTTTTTAATTTATTTATACCGTAAATTTCTCTCGTAAAAAGATTCGTCGACGTGTTTTATGGCCGAGAATAAAACGATTTTTGTTTCATGGCTATAGAAATATATACGTATCTTTTGTTAGAAATAGGGAAATAGAAGAAAGGGGACGATACGATGATGTTCGATTTTCTTAAAATTTAAGAAGAAGAAACGATACGGAAGGATTCTTGCCGTACTTTCGATCAAAGCGTCGATTTTATATGATATTTTTTTTCTTTTTTTTTTTTTTTTAACTCTATATTTTTCTACACATCAACTTGCAACTGTATAACTGTTAAATTGTACTTCAATATATCACTATAATCGTTAAAAGTTTCATTGAAAAATTCGAAATCGACAATCTTTAAACACCTTCGATCTTCGAGAACAGAAAAGCTCGAATAAAAATCAAAGGGTTAATTAAACTTAAGCGATTAACGCCTCATTCCACTATCACGCCTCTCTTAAGATCCTCTTAAACAATCGAGGTATTTAAAGGTAT
The DNA here is from genome assembly GCF_003254395.2 of Apis mellifera. Taxonomy (NCBI): domain Eukaryota; kingdom Metazoa; phylum Arthropoda; class Insecta; order Hymenoptera; family Apidae; genus Apis; species Apis mellifera. The sequence continues at coordinate 6,236,515 of NC_037645.1, forward strand.
CCTGAGTAAGTAACAGTGAATTATGACCATTAAAGAGATGGTAAACGAGAGTGATCGTGATTCAATCAGCCCGGAGAATTCGTGCAAATAAATCAAAGTTTTTCTCAACGTGTAAACGCGTTGATATTTATAGTTATCGTTCAAGGAAGGAACAAAGAAGAAAGGGAGGGATAAGAGATAAGAGGAGAAGAGAAAGGGGGACGAGAAGGAAGGGAGAAGCAGCCTTTTTATCCTCGGAAGAGGAGGTGGTGGTGGTGGTGGGAAGAGGTTCTCGTTCGCAAATGAGGCACGAGCGTGGAGATAAGGGTGGAAAAGCCGCGGGCCACCGAGGGTCGAAGCGTACCACCGCGAATAAAGGGCGATCAAACGCGATAAAAACTCGCCTCGAGAACCGATAAGCCCTAATTGAATGTTCCTTCTCCTCTCTCTGATTTCTACCCGTGAACCTTAGCAGAAAACTTTACGCGTGTCCGAAACGATAAACCCCCTCCTCTCCCGTTTGCATCGATACAATCATCCCCAGGAGTCTACACTTCCTCTTAGTGGGAACTCAGAAATGGAGGATCGTTGGAATGGAAGATTTGTTAATGTTGATCCGAATCTTTGTAATATCTAATCATACGCAAGAAGCATACTTGATAATTTTATTTGAGAGTTTTATTATTATTCACAGATTATTTCCCTTCCTATTTTGAATTTTCGAAAGTTTGTTTTCAATATCGACGTATTACTTACGGTTGCTTTGATTCTGTATAAAGTTAGAATAAAGTTAGAAGCTATTCCGTCTGGAAATATTTTAATAGACGAGAAATTCTTTAGTCAGAAATTCCTCTGTGACACGACATATTTTCCTACTATTTTGTATTGGAATTTTTCAATTTTAGACATTTTTGGAAAGATTGAGGACTATTGTTTTAGATCGAATAAGTGAAATATCATATGTATTGCACAATAACTAACTAGTGCTTTTAATTGTTAAAAATTCTTTTTGGAATATTTTTTTTTATCATTCTTAAAATGTTAATCTTCGAATTGTTTTTCGTAACAAAAATACGTAGAAAATATAAAGAATATCTAACGAATTCTATGGTAAATTCATCTTCAAAGCTATATTACAAGAATATTGTTTCGGAATAATCTGCTCGACAAAGTTTAAGCTTTACATCCTTAAATTGGATGATATTCGTTCGTGTCGCGATGATGGAATTGTAAAACTTTACCATGTGTATGTAAAATTGTGGAACTAGTTGTGCATTATGAAAAAAAAAAAATTTTTCCTTATCGCCACTTTTGCGTTCAACTTGTTGAAAAAAGTTTCACCGAATAATATAAGTTTTGAAATTGAATCAGTCAAAACTGCTTTAATCCTGCTTTAATATTTGAATACGATACTCCACAAACTTGCTAAAATATGAAAAAGAACTTTTTAAAAATATTCAATAAAGTTATTTTATAAATTTTTACATATCGATTTCCAATTCTCGCACAATTCTTTTAAATTCAAAAAAAAAAAAAAACAGAATATTTTTATAAAAATATGGACAACAGTTAGAAAATTACAACAATGTTTTTGCAATCTTTTTTCCAAATATCTAATATAAAATTTTCAAAAATCTACAATCATTAACTACAATCATTATACATTAATAAAATTAATAAAATTATAAGTATCTGAAAATAATTTCTCCCCGTGAATTTCAATTGGTTCTATTATTTCCATTAAAAATTTATTACAATATTGGACTGAGCCCCATAGGTTGAGAAACACTGGATTATGGGATAATCCGAGAACGTGAATAGATGACGGCCACTCACACTTGTTCCTTTGGAAACGCGAAGAATCAGGGCACGAGTCGAGAAAAGAGGGATGCAGAGACTCGAGCGAGACACGTATCCGCGAATTAAAGAGTAACGCTCATTAATATAGAAATTTAAGACGAAAAATTACGGGATATTAGATATAATAATTAAGAAACTATCTTCGATCATCGTTAATCTATACAATCGAGCAAAGAATCGAAAGAAACGATTTCATTCAAACGTAATCAACGCTTCACGAAACAACTCTTTTAAATCTTCACTTGATTTCGTGAAAGAAGAAATTGATGAAAAAAGGAGGAAGTTGATTATTAAAGAATATGATCAAAAAAATAAATCAAAATGAAACAATTTAACGGCCGTTTCATAAAAAGAAAACGACAAAAGGCTTTTTAATAATATCTTTTAAATTAAATAAGATCGAATTGGAACAAAAAGAAATCGTTTCGAAGAATCGAGTAGAATTGGGGTGGTAAAACGATAAAGAAAAAACGTCGGAAGAAAGAGAGCAATGGAATTTCGTCCAAACTCCTCCGATTTGACTTTTTCCCTCGATTTCCGCCCTGTCTTTCATCCTCACTCGAAACAGTCGATAAGAAAATAGAATCTCTCGGTGAGAATTGATTAAACCGAGTGTTTCGCGCGATATGTTTCCAAGTAGTTGCAATTATTATATTAACACATTGAATTTTTAATCAATTTTGATTGAAAATATAATCAATATGTAAAAAGTTTATTCGATCCTTTTATTTTTATGGTAATCATAATTTATTTATAAAAAATTTTTTCACGCTTTTTACAATAATTAAAGTTTGTAGAAATCATTTATTTATCAAATTTATTTAGATAAATATTATAATAATTTAAAGAATTTAAAAATTAAATAATTATGATTAACATGCTTAGTTAAATTTCTATTAAATTTGTTTTATTTTTTTAAAGAGATATTATTTTTTTTCAAGAATATTAATTTTTTATAAATTTTTTTATCGGTTTATATGAATTTATTGTAAATATATATATATATATATATATATATATATATATATATATATATATATATATATATGTATATATGCTAGTTGGATTAATTTGCAAATAAATAGGTCGAATCGATAATTACAATATTTTTTATCGAGAAATGATGTTCTATTATATTTTTTTAACATTTTATATTATTCTGGTATTTTTCATACCATGGTTTTAAAAATAAAATGTGTATGTATATTTGCTGTTACAATTAAATATTTTAATATTAACTATGATTTAAGTGAAATACAATTTATCAAATTAAAGTAAAACTGATAAATTACAAAAAAAAAATAGATAAATTCTCATTGACATTAAAATCTCTGAAAAAAATTTCTCTATCAAAATTTCTGATTAATAAAATTTTCTAAAAATTCTTAAAACGTAGTAAAATAAATATTGTGAAATTCAAGATATTAAATCGAATTGAATAATTAACTATCGAAGAGTTAAAAATTAAATTAATTCGTGTAAATATAAAAATTTCATCCAATGCATTTATATATTCGAATATTCGGTAGAACCAAAGTCAACAACAAGAATGTTGGAACAACTTGGAAAAAAGTTTTCGTTGGGAATCATAATGCACAGCGTTTAATTGATATTAAAAGAGCAGATTAACTACATTCATCTCGAGATAAGGTAAACGTAACTGTTATTCGTCTAGCAGAGATTTAGTCGACATGACAACCAAATAGTTAGACGAGCTCGTTATCTCGTCCTAGCAGACGCATTTAATTCGAAACACTTGAATTTTTTTCATGAACATAGAGATTGTTCCACTACAAGGTCCATACTAATGGAGCCAGATTTGATTGAAAGAAATGTATTAGCTCAAAATGAAATATATAAATATATGCTTATATATGATTAACATCTTATCCAATACATGATTTAATTTGAAAGTTAAATAATTTAGAAAAAAAAAAAGTAAAATAAAAAATCATAGTGAATAAATTTTGAGAATTATAGATCTTATAAAAATTTATCTTATAAAATTCAGTATTATAAAAATTCTATACACAAATTCCACATCAAAAATCTAATTTTAATTTTAATTTTAAAAATTCAAAACTTTTTTGTAAAAACATTCTCGTGTAAAAATTCAAAATCAGTAAAAATCATTTTCTCTAAAAATTCTAAGAGAAAAATCTCATATATTTTAAAAATAAACTATCATATAATTTCTTATTACAATTATAATGTATATCAAACTAAATCCATGATTCAATACCACTACACTAATCCTAGTTTATACTACATTAATCATAATTTACATACATTCCGAGCAATCTATCAAAATTCCAGATCCACGTAACTCGCCAATCTGAAGAAAACAGAGTCGGAGACGTTTTCAAATCAGGCTTGATTAAAAGGGTCTCCATAAATCTCCTGACCAGCAACCGGAACCGTAAAGAGTCCTTTAAACGGCTTATTGGATCTCGACCTATTTCCTTAAAGGTTTTCCACGATTTTCTATCTCGTCCAGTCGATTCCCTTTCTTCTATTATACGTTGGAAAATCTTCCTCTCACTCTTTCACAGACCATGGATATATCGAATCTGGACATCCCTCTAATTGACAATCCGGTTCAATAAGGATAGACGAAAAATTGTCAACCTTCTTTCAAGGATCATACTATTTTCTTCAATCTTTTGGTTAACGCGACACATCTCTTTTCTTTCCCTTTCTTCTCTACCCTTCTTCTTAGAAAGAATTCGTCGTCCTCCCCCAACGGAAATTCGTCCAACATCTCTTTGTGTCCCTCTCTCTGCCTCAGAGGCTGCAGACTCCCACGCCTCTAGCTGCTCGGGCTATCGATTGCGAGCTGCCAGGGCCACCAAGACCCCTGGCTTGGCTTCGTTGTGCTAACTCGTTACGCGGTGTTACCGCGTGTCCCGATTATACTCTGCTAGAACCGGAACAGACGGTGTGTCCACACTATCGTGCAATGCCATATACATATATGCGAAGGATATATCAATATTGTACTTCAATTGTTTATTTCTTAGTTTCTTAATATCTTTTATGAGGATAGTTTCATTGATATTTTCACTCTAGATATTTTCTTTTTGATTTCCATAGAATTTCCATTTCAATATCAATAAGAATAAATAGAATTTTTATTTTTCATATTCCTAGTTATTATTAGATACATTATTAACAATTATTACCTGTGAATTAACAATATTTCATTAAGTTTTCAATGTGTTCAAAATAGTAATAACAGAAATAGTAAAAAGATAAAGAAAAAAGTAAAAAAAATTGCTATTCATTGTAGATGAAACATAATTGATTGGTTAATTTCTTTCCCATAAACTTAACATCTCATTTGTTCTTCTGTCACTATAATTATTTAATTTTTTCTTTATATTTTTGACACCTATCTTCACAATGTCTTATCACAACATATACGTTTCATTTTGTCAACTATTTTTTCATGTCTTCAGCTTTCTGTCTTCTGTGAGATGATTCGTTATCTCTACTTCCACATCAATTCACACATAAATGTTATTATAGTGTAAATAAAAAAAAACAAGAAATATTCTCCTAAATTTAAAAAAATCTTCAATTTTTGAATCTTTGCGATGTAGAATTCATGTTGTATAATCATTTAAAATCAGAATTAAAAGGAAAGAAATTCCCTGATATAAATTATGTCTGATATTACTGATGGTTAAACAAATTGCTTCTGGATTTTATTTAAGAGCTTGTATAATTGAATTTATCATAATATAAATATAGTTATATCATGTATTGTAGAAATTTCTTTTATAATAATATGGAAATGAATTTTTTACTTTTATATTATCTTCATATAATTTCATATAGGATATTTAAATAAGATTCAGCATCTTTTGTAAGAAAAAATAAAGTAGATTTTAGACTTTTCAATTTACTAGTTTATTGAATATTTTATTTTGATAATAAATATAAAAAACAAATGGAGAACTAAATATCTTTTTAAAGTTTTTTTAATAATTTTCCTCTACTAGTCAATTCGTTTTTATCTGGATCGTTTCCTCTTGTTGTGTGTATATATATATAACAATAACATCTTTATAATTGTAATGTATAATTCTGATGAAATAAATTGATTTATAAAACATTGAGGACTCGAGTTTGAATTGTATAATCGAAGAAAGAGTTGGTGGATAAACGAAATTTCTCGATGCATTCTCGAGTCCGCGAACTTTTGAAAGTGCTCTCGAAATTGGCGAATTTCGAGACGAATTCCATGTTATAACGGGATTTCAAACGAAATTGCGAGGAAAATCCGACTATGCTTCTAGAATATTCTCGTGCGAACTTCGAGTATTTCGGTATTTGAATAAATTACTAGTGGTTGTTCGAATATATGTTGGGAAAATTTTTTGAAGTTTATACGAGATAGAGATACGATTATTCAATAGGTTACATATGTAACACTATAATTATTCTAATCAATTTTATCCAGTAATAAATAAAAAATTTTTAAATAAAATATCTATACTTAAGTAAATAAGATAAATATATTTAATTCCAATAATCTAAATCTGTTTTTTAAGTGGAATTTGTGTACTTTTAGGTTAGGATATTTTCCTTGAGTGCGATAACAAAAATCTTTATAATTAATTGATAATCAAATAATATATTTTACAAATCCTTTTATTTGTAACTTTTTATCTTAACAATGAAATCTAAATTTTATTTAATTACAGTATTATATATATATATAATATAATTTTAACACAATTACAGTATTTACTACTATATTAATTAATCGTGGATTATATCTGACCAATTTTGAAAAGAGACAGAGAATGTATAATATATATGAATACATATGTGTATAATACAGTACCTTTAGTACTATATGCAGAGAATTATATTTAATCCAACATAAATCTTCTTATTGAACATTCGATCTCTGACGCTTCCATAACCTCTATAGTGCGCTCGATCACTTCCCTCACGAGGGAACTATTGCTTAGATGCGATTCACTTGGATTATCTTAGGCGTGTTAATTAGTTACGCGGGTTAGTACTGCGTCGATTGTAACACTGGGCTTGCAACATCAATTCCAATTAAACTACCTAACCACAAGGGAATGCGATTCCTTCACATTTACCACGTAACAACAGATCCTCAGATCATATCTCGATCGCTTCATCTCGACGCTCTCGCACATTATGATAAATCGTAACGCCATCTGTAATAACTTTCTGAAAATCGATTCGAATCGATTCTTATTTGAATCGAAAAAAAACGAGATATCGACTTTTTTGAATAACATCAAAATATTAGATGTTTATAGTTTTTATAATTATCAATTTATTAATTTCTAATAATTAATTTTTTTATTTTTTATTGATAATCCTTAATGAATATAATGTTTAAATATATAATATAAATAGAATGCAGTAAAAAAAAATTAAACATGAGATAATCGTTGTTAATAAAAATCCTGTATCTTATTCTAATTCTTCGATCAATTTCATAATATATTTATTCTAAAATTTGCAAGAATATAAAATCTATTGATTAAAACTTATCAATCGTAAAAGAAAAAAAGGAAAAATCAATTTTTTTATCGATCAAATTTTTCTGAAATAGATAAATGTTCCATTCGATCGATTAATTTTTCCACGTCTCCTTTTCATTGTTCGTTTACCTGAATTCGTCTTGATTCATATTGAATCATAAATTCCCGTTCTGCGAAATATATAGAGTCTTTCATAACTCGATCAAGTAACATTATATTAAACAATATATTTAATAGCTCGAATTTAATAGCTTGTTACATAGTGAACAAATAAAATATTAGTTTCAAGCTAATAATAATTTAATGTATTCTCAATAATTATTTGATTTTAAAATAATTCAGAATAAATTTAATTCACTTTAATATATTTTATCAATATACTTGACCGATTTCTTTTATCTTAATTTTCAAAACTCCTTTTTTTTTTATTGATTCTTAGATGACTATTTATTTGTACGATTGGCCAATGATTCTGAAGTAATCTGTACCGTGACTTTCGCGAAAATATAGTCAATGACGACGACGATGATGACGAAGCGGAGGATGTTTGTGTGCATCGACGTCGTCGTTGGCCGTAGGATGGCCGCGAAAGGAGGGATGCCACGACGACCCACATTCCGTCGAATTTAATTTCATGCCTTATCTCTGGTAACCACGGTACAATGCTTCAACTGGAGCGGCTGCGAATCCTTCTATCTTTCGCTTGTACGCTTCACATACAACGCTGCACGACACCGGAGTACAACGGTTCACAGTTGTGCTTCGTTCGTGGCCGCAATTTCTGTCCGTACTTTTCTCGCCGAATATTCACCACGTTGTTTCTCGTTCCAATTCATCCTTTTCTTTTTTTTTTAAATAATATCGATCAATTGATAGTATAGATAGTTTATTTTATTTTTATTTACTACAGTTGAAAAGTTTTGAAAACAGAAAATAAGAAATTTCAAATAAAATTATCGAAAATTGTGTATTAAATTTATTACAATAGAATCTTGCTGAATAATAAAATATATTTATTTTAAAACAAAAGTGAAATATTAAATTAAATTTTTTTATTTTGTTATTTTGAATCTTGAAATTTGATAATGAATAAATTTGAGAATATATTGTTTGCTACAATTTTTTTTCTTTTTTTCTTTTTTTTTGAATATAATATTAATTTAAAATACCAAAATTTTAATTTAAAAAAATATAATTTATATATAATTTAAAATGTTAAAATTTTAATAAAAGAAAAATATAAAATATAAAAAGAAGTGGATTCATACTTTTTTTTTCTAAATTTTTTTCTTATTCTCTAAATATTAAGTATTTTTAATATTTTCATATAATAGTTTTTCACATAAATCACACACAATTATATTAAAAAGTTTAATATTAGCAGAAATTAATATTAGAAAAATTGTGAAAAATAATCCTTTTATAATTAACCCTTTCTTATATATCCGTAAACAAAGGGTAACACTTATTTACACATGCGGGACCCCATTCACCCTTTGCAACCCCCTCTTATTTACATTTTTCCGTATTAATTAACACGCGATCACTGAAATATAACTTTTACTTCATTTATCTATAAATACAGTCTAGTAACAAAACACTATTCTCTTTTTAATAATTCATAAAAAATTATTTTTACAGTAAATTTTTAAGATATTTATTGTTTCAATTAAAAAGAACATCACATTGTATTATTCATAAATTAATATAGAATTAATATAGTTTTTATTATAATATTAATAATTATGGATTGAAAAATCAATATTGATTTTAAAAAAAAAATTTTTTTAAATTTGATTAAAAATTTGATTTAAATTTTTAAATTTTAATAAAATTTCAAGTTTTTAAAAAAAAAAATAAATTGATGAATATAAATATTGTCTTGATATAATTATGATATAATTAATATAATTGAATCTTGATTGTACATAGAAAATGATAACTAAAAACTGATTGATGAAAGTTTGATTGCTTCTAAACTTGTTGAACATTGATTAAGAAGTACCCAGAAATTCTATTTATAGGAAGCTTAATTATTTAAAGAGATGCTAACCAACTGATAGTATCAAATCAGCCTTATATAATTTTAAATTGCCAATTTAATAATTTTATTTATATACTGTTCTTATTGTGAAATATAAAACTTGAAATTTATTTGAATTCAAAATCTTCTTCTATTTAAAAATTATAAATAAAATTCTTAAAAGAATTTAATCAATCATTCCAAAAAAAATTAAAAGAAAAAAAAATAAAATAATAAAAAAAATCCATTTACAAATATATATTCCAAAAACAAAACAAAAAATTCAATCTTGAAATGATTCTGATTTTTGAAGAGATAATTTATAAAAATTTTTTTTTTTTGTATAATATAAAGTATTTTTTTAATTCCTATATCATGTTTCAAATTGTACAATTTATTCTGAATGATTGACTATTTTGTTGAATCAAGCAAATAATTAGAAATTTGATATTACACAATTTAATATTTCCAATAATGGAAATATACATTCATATACGCAAGATTCCAACTTTATAATACATATATAACTTCGTTAACGAATCCATGTCTAATATATCAAATATATCAAAGAAATATATTTTCGAGAAATAACGAATCTCTTCTCTTAATTAATAAAAAAAGTGAGATACACATATAAATATATAATACAAAATCCTAAAGAAGGTATATATGAACATGTTGAATTATTTTTCATATTGTTTCGACAATTCTGCAAATGATATCTGGAAAGATCATACACGTTGAATAGTAATAAATTGCATACTTGAAATTGGCAAGGACAAAACCACGTTCATTTATACCTGACCTCAGGGCAACATAGGTATGCGACAAGATTTAATGAGATTAGGGGTAATTTCTGCAATAGGTTTGCCAGCGCACCAAATGGACGAGGCTCGAGGGAGGATAGTGGAACGATAGGAGGCGACCGGTTGCGGCTGCAGCTGCGGCGTCGGTCGCTGCACCTGCAGCTGCAGCTGCGGCGACGACGAGGCTGCCGGTAGCGGCGTGTAGACGGTGGCTGAAACGATGCAGAGCACCGGCGACTACTATCAGAGGGCGCCGAGATGCTGTCCAGGAAGGAACGCGAACGCGAATGCGGACGCGTTGAGGATCAGCGCTTCCGTGAGGGGTGCGGAATTGCTGTGTTGTTGCTGCAGTTGCAGCACAGCAACATCTACCAAGACGCCAGGATTGTTGGCCAGCTTAGGAGTCTGCGTGCTTGTGCTGGGGTACACGCTGCTTGGTGCATTCGCTTTTATGGCGTTAGAAGGTGGTCTAAAGTCGGTGAGTAACGATTTCTTCAATAACTTGAATCCTGACGATTTAATAATTTGAACGATCCTAATAAATTTTTTGCCAACAGATGGATATACCTATGGAAATTTATTTGTATTAATATTATATTATATATTATATATTAAGAATAATGAATAATGTCTTATATATTGATAATTAAAGATTTTGAACATGTGTATATGAATTATAAATAATATATGCAATAGATTTATATAATATTTATATAATTATATATAATATAATAGATATATCCATATGAAATTTGATTTTATTTATTTCATATATATTTAAAATGTGAAATAACTTGTTAATGAAATATAAAAAGAGATATAGTTAAAGTATTTTTTTTCTCTTAATTTTTTGAAATTGCTCTATGCATAAATTCATGCATAAATTATGAAATTAATATAGTCATTAATTGATTCTGAATTTTTTTTAAATAAATTATATCTAATAAATATTTTTGTTTTTCTATAATAGGATTCAGCGAACGACCTGCTCGTTTCCACGGGTTCAAAATCTGAGGGAGGATCGTATGCAGTACCTAGTCTTGAAGATGATACCGCGGCTATGGAACTGAGAGCACGTACCGTTGAAAGACTCTGGAGTATCACAGAGGATCTGAATGTACTGTACAAGGAAAACTGGACGAGGCTAGCAGCGAGAGAAGTGTTTGAATTCCAAGAAAATCTGGCACGAGGTCTTAAGAGAACTTCTTCGCAGTACGAACCATCATCTCGATCCAGGGAACATTCCATGGATAGGAGACCACATCGAAGATGGACTTTCAGTGGTAGTTTGCTGTACTCCCTGACTCTGATCACCACCATAGGTGAGAACATACATTTTTAGTAAAAATATAAATATTTTTTTATATACAATTTTTAGAATGATATAAAAGATATATAAAAGTTTTATATATGATGTATAACATTCACATTATTATACATCATATAAGTTAAAAATATATAAGATAGAAATTAACTTGTATGACGTGTTATATTTTCAACAATAAGTAAACTTTTAAATAAAAATTCTATATAAAAGAATAACGTAAAACTAATTCCAATTTACAATTCATTTACAATCAAAATATATCCATTACATTTCCAATAAATGTTTCATATTCAGTCTTCGCTTGTTCTCTTAATAACGGCTGATTGTGATTTGGTCGATTGACGTTTCAGGATACGGTAGCGTGGCGCCTCGCACAGTCTGGGGTCGTTTGATCACAATAGTGTACGCTCTAGCCGGGATTCCCTTAATGCTAGTCTATTTAAGCACGGTTGGTGATGTCCTCTCAAGGAGCTTCCGCCGTTTGTATGGCCGACTGTGTAGACCAAGAAATTGCAGCAGAAAGCAACAACCACCTCCACCGCCACCTCCTGTAGGCGGAATTATGAGCAAAACTTACAGATACGATAACCATGTCGACTCAAAATCTGGAAATTACTATTCGGCTAGTAGAGAGAGCTCCTGCGATGATTTAGGAACTAGAGGCACCAGTAGTGCCATCTTATTGGATTGTGGAAGCGAAGGATTGCTTCATGCTACTACTAGCTCTACTGCTGCACTTCAGGTATAACGTATTTTATTCTGAAAATATGATTTTAAACATTTAAAAAGTGTTTAATATTAGAAAATTTGATTGATCAATTAATGAAAATAAGAACAATGAGAACATTAGATGCATCATTGCAATAGAATTGGTAGATAGTCATTCTGGATTAAAAACAAACAAAATAATAAATTAGAAAAATTATAAATGTGCTTACAAACTTAACGATTAATATACAACTTAACAAATAATCTATAAGCATATATATCATACTTACTTATATTAAAAAATATATATATAAAAACACAATATCATAATATATAATATAATTGTATATAACATCATAACAAATATTTCAATCTTTATCAGGATATGTCGTCGGGAAATAGTAAACGTCATTTTCATCCGTGCTCACTGTCCCTATCGACGAACTCGTCACCAGGCTACGTGGTGGAAACGAATCCCGTGAGGATACCGATTAGTCTTTGCTTGGTGATTATGCTGATCTACATATGCGGTGGCGCGCTAATGTTTAACCGTCTGGAAGGTTGGAGCCTCTTGGAAGGCGGCTACTTCTGCTTCACCAGCCTCGGAACCATTGGTTTCGGTGACTTAATGCCCGTTGGACGAAATGCCGCATCCGCTACTCTGGAGGAGCTCAGCTTGTGCGCCTGCTCACTCTACATACTTGCTGGGATGGGCCTGATCGCCATGTGCTTCAACCTCGTCCAGGAGGAGGTGGTACGCGTGGTCAGGGTCTTCGGTAGAACCTGCGGCATGTCGTCGGGGGTGGTGGTCGGACCTATCGGTGGTACAGGTATCCCTGATGCAGGCATTCGACGGGGAACCGCTAATTTGTTCCGGACGAGAAGTTATTTTATTCAGCTATGCTTTAGATTCTAATTTGAACGCTTTGAGTCTGATGATAATATATATTATATATAAATATAGATAATACTGTTTATATTGAAGAAAAACTAACAGTATTTCTATGACAATATTGATATTATTATTGTATACTTATATTCCTAAAAATAAGAATGCAATTATTGACAAACTGTTTGTTAGATTAGATTTAGATTTATCAAATTTTCTGATGTAATAAAATTAAAAAAAAGAAATTTAGAATTTATAATTGAAATTTTAGTTTAATTAAATCCTGTTAGTTTTAACCTATTCATAAATATTTAAGCATGATATCTCAACTATATATTTAGAAATATAAAATCAAAAATATTTATTTTCTTTAAAACTAATTAATTTAATGAAAATAAATAATTTAATTTAATGCATTTGTCACCTTAAATTCTATATATATTTCTTAATATATCAAAGGAATTATATAACAATATAAACAATTATTTATTTTTAACCTTATTTAATTATCAAAGCTTTAGTTTTTTCTTTCAAAAGCAAGACGTCATTTCCAACTCAGGCTCAAAGTGTTAAAGGAATCACGAAACGAATATCAAACTCGCATTCGCTTGCACGTAGAGCGGTTCTGATCCACTCGCGTCGGGGATTTCGATTGGGCATCTTGACCACTCTGCATAACCCCTTCATTAAAAATGCAAAAAAAAAAAAAAAGAACCATTTTAATCAAATCAAAAGCTAAAATTGTTTTAATTCATCTTTCAAAAAACTATAAACCCTTAATATATTTAACAGGTACCAGTCCTGGGCTCAAGGCCGACTTGGATGACGGAGGAGGTACCAGTGACTCGCGATTGTCCGAACAAGAAGAAGAAGCGATCGCCATGTCCATGGTGCCAACATCCTGACAGCATCAGGCTAGGAGTCCCGCGGACGGGAAGCTCCTGGCCCACGCGTCCAACACTGCCATAAAACCATCACCAGGTCATCATTCTCTGCCACGAAAGAAAACATCCGAATCCAGAAATTCTTCGACTCAACAGTTTCAACGTGCCCAATCTTTAAGACGCAGCTGTCTGTCTCCAACACAATATCATCATCACCATCAACATCGTCAACAAGAAAGTTCCTTACACTTCGAGTACTTTGTGCCTAGAAGCGTGAGTGAGTTCAATCTGGCAGCAGCGGCGGTTACAGACATGGCTGTGCCACCACCGCCACCTACTTCAGTTTTACGACCATCCTCAGCTGTCACGCCACCGGTACCTTCGGCATCTAATTCCGCATCGGCGAATCAGTCTAGATTATTGGAATGTACAGGAACGGCGACAAGAAGCCGCGAGAAGATGGTCACGTTTGAGGATGAGGGCGTGAGTTGTGCCACCTCTACGCCCACAAGGAAAAATGTTTCCGGTTTGGAGAATGTTTTCATGTGACGCTGCAATCATGGATGATTTTGTGAAGGAAAATTTGAATTTAAGTGGATGAAAGAATATTGGTGTAATGTTCTGTGTTTTGGCTATATCGAAAAAACGATAAATAAAGTTTTAACATAAAAAATTCAATGGAATTATTTTGGAGATTAGTTATATGATGAATGAATGTTGATTAACAATCGAAAAAAGAAATAAATTGAACAAGAAAAATTATGTAGCAATATATTTCTTCTATGCGACCAAAGAAATGCAATTAAATCACTCATAAATCAATATAATTAGTACTTTTTCATTGTATTATGAAAAAAAAAAAAAAAAAAAAGAATATAAGATGATTTGACGGGTCTCTGAAAAAAATCTTGTAAAGTATGAGTGAAGTGTTTGTGTATACATTTTCAGATTAAACAATAAGACATGAACTTCAAACAAATGAAACGTGTCTAAAACGAAAATCCATAAGTGGGAATTTTTGAGAATGGTTCGCCGTAATGGAAAAACATTAGATTTCTACCATTTACATTATAACTATTGTTACTATAATAATATTTAATATTCTTATCGCTGCTGATATTCTTCTTACCATTATCATTGCTAAGTGACTTGAAACGGACGGATTTTCTTCGCGAGAGTTGTGTAAATTATTGAAATGTATTAGAATACATCACCTCCTTTTCCTAAAAACATACTTATTTTAATAATGAGTGAGACAATCGAAAGTAAATAATTATTTATTAAAAAAAACAAATTTAATAAATTTTAATTGCTTATTTTAATTTTTTTATAAATTTATTTTAATAAATATTTATTATATGTGTATTTATTTATTTTTTCTTCATATAAATAGAAAAAATAAATGTTTTAGGAGAAAGAGGTAATGTAAAAAACGAAAGAAAGATGCAGCCTTAAAAAAACACCTGATAGGTGATTCAATTAATATTGTTATAAAAAGACAGATAAATATAAAATATAAAAGAAAGACGTGCACGATCAGTCTGTTCTAGTATAACTTTTAAGAAGAGTCATTTAATCAAATGTCGAACATTAATTTTAATACAAGTTCAATAAACAAGTTTACGAATAAAACAACCATTTAAGTGAGTGGTAACGGTGAAATTTATCGTGCAAAATGAAAAAAACGATATGTTTCAGATGGCATGTAATGAACCAAGTCCAATCTTTTCACGCAAACCAATAGACTGGCAAGAAAAATATCACTTAATCTCCAATCTGGATTGAGGCTTAACGATATTCAGATATGTTTGTACACGAATTTCTTTCTTGACATTCATTGGATTTTCATTAAAGAGAGAATTAAAAATATCAAAAAATCACAACTTTACTTAGTTTTTTTTTTTAGCTTTGAATCCTTGAACTAACATAATGCAAATTATTTAGCATCATAAAATGTTATTAAGTAAATAATATTTTTTCGGTATCTAATTCTATTTATCTAAATATTTTCTTATTCTTTTACTTTCTTTTTTCATTATATAAAAAAATAATAATTATATAAAAAAAATTAAATAATTCAAAGTTTCATTGAAAGGTAAAAACCAAAGTTTTTTTTTATAAAACAATAGAATTTTAAATCGAAAATGTCATGTTCGTAATAAATTATTTTTTATAATTTTAACTCTTTCTTGTATCTCATTTTCTATTAATATCGCATTATTTGTCGTATTATTTATTAAGTTTAATATAGTATCAATTTGAAATTAATATTTTTAAAATATAAGCAATATAAAAGTTACAATAGATTACTTATCAATGAAGCTTATAATTTTTCCTGCAATGTATATCTGTCACTTTTCTTCGTCGTCCTCACAATAATCCCATTCCTCTTCTTGCAAATTTGACCTAAGCATCGATGGTGCTGCGCTCTCTTCTGGTTTCGAATCGTTATTACCAGCAACACAAGTTACGTTACATATATATCCTAGAGAAAAAATTTAAAGATTATTTATAAAAAAATAATATTAAAATATTTAATATGCTTTCAAATAAATTTTTCCACATGGAAGAAGAACCTCTAATCTTATCCATTAAACCTTTATCCTTTTTTACTTCTTCTTCTTCGTCAGATTTTTGCATTATATTTTGATAAAAAGTAAAGCCAATGTCCATTGCGTGATTAACTATAAATTGAAGAGTACAAAGGACCATAATAAGTAATATTGGTAAGCATAAAGTAGTTTCTACATCGTCCAGGAAAAGATTCAGCCATTCCGGTAATAAATCGCAGCTCATCTTCGATTAAAAATGTCAACAAAATTCTGGAAAGCGTTTAATATAATCCTTTACTTCATACAAGTACTTAATAACGATCTTCTTACACAAATTGTTTCGTTGTCAAAGCGGGTTTCGTTGCGAAACAATTTCGTGAAGCATATTCTTGTTAATTTAGCTGAAGAAAGAAGTCATGCCGAAATACACTTGGACGTCTTTTTTACAGCACTGAATCGGTTCAAAAGCTGAATGTTTTATAAAATCGATTATCGAATCATTTATGAATTTCGATTTTGTTAAGAATTTTCAATAAATAAATTTAAATGAGAAAAATTCCAATCGAAATCGATTTTAAAAAAAGAAACATTCAAAAATTTTATTTTACAAGCAAGAAAGAAAAATTAACATAAAAATCAAACTTGTTTTAGATTTAAAAGAATAGAACTATGTATATTAAATATAAGACGCATCTGTTTCGCCATCTAGTTTATATAAGTGAAAACTGTAACATAACCTCTATGTACGAATGAAATGTTAAACTTTGTTTATATGCATTTATATAAGTTTAATATAAATAAATTATTGCTATTGCAATAAATTTTTTCTACGAAACAAAAATGTCTACTCGTTGGTAAATATACATTTTTCCTATAATAATAAAATTAATATACGATTCAAAATACATTTAAAATATATATATTGAATAAAAATATATTATATTAAATTAATAATATTATAATATTAAAATATTATATTAAATATATTCTATTAAATTAATTGATGTATTATGTATATATATATATATATATATATATATATATATATATATATATTTATTTAATTTTATAGGTATCCTTTATATCAAAAAGGTAACCCACAACTTAGAATATTTCTTCCAAATTTTTGGATGAAACTTGTAAAACCACAACATAACCAACCAAAAAATGTAGTAGAATTTCACGTTTCAATGGAAATGACAAGAATGGATATAAAAAATTATTTAGAAAAAATTTATGACGTTCATCCTGTGTATGTGAATACTAGAATTGCTCTTGGAAAAACATATATGCCAGAAAAATTTGTTGTTAAAGAAGATGATATAAAAATAGCTTACGTAGTTCTAGTAAGTATTAAAAAAAAATTCATATTTTAAATAAAAATATTTTTGACATTATATAATATATATCATATTAAATAATTAAATAACATTAAAAAAAACATTATTTTTAGCCCAAAGATCAATCGTTTAAATTTCCTGATATAGTTCCTAAAGATTCAGAAGACAAATATAAAGAACAAGTAAAACAAACAGAAGAAAACTTTCGTAAGTTTACAAAAAACAATAAATGCCCTGGCATTCCCAGTTGGTTTCAATAAAAAAATTTATTTAATATAAAAATAAATAAAGTTTAATGATATTAATCTGTATTTGTTTTTTTATGTCTCTACATTTGTTACAATAATATAAAATAAATACATTGTTATCATAATAAAAATAGTTGAAATAAGTAAACAAAATGATGATAGAATATATGTCTACTCATGATAATAAAATGTGATAAGAAAAATATTAATATATTTTAATATTAAATTAAATAAAGAATATATTTTTAATATTTAATATTCACTCAACATAAAACCATATGACTTACATTGAGGACATTGAGCAATGTCAAGCAAAAAAATTGTCTGCAAAAAGGAAAGAAAAAAATTAAAAATAATTAAAGAGGAAGTAACTTCTTTTCATTCATATTTCATTTAAGGATATGATACCTCAAAGACAACACACCTGTGGATGAATAGGACAGAAATAACGTACTCTGCCCTTTGTCAAATAACCACAAACATTGCAGAGCACAAAACCATGTGGTCTATTACAAAGACATTCATTAGAAGATAAATTGCTTTGTGTTATTCCTCTTCCTCTAGCCCTTCTCATTGGATTACGATTGCCAAATTTTGAATTGAAATACATTTTGTATTTTCCTAATTAAATCATTAAACATTTATTAATCAATAATTATAATACAAATATTCTTTAATAAATATTATAACAGCAAGTAAATAACAATTTGTATATATCTTGATAGTATAAATAGTATTAAAGCAAAGGAACACAGAAAAATTTATCTTTAATTAGTATTTCTTAAAATGCATTGGTAAATACGAAATTAATAAAAGACGCATTTCGAATTATAAATTCATGACACAAATTCCAATGCGCAAACATGATTCACTCGTATATTCACGACGGTTTTGGTACTCTCGAGCAACGTTTAATTTCCGGTTCGCAAGTAATAATTGCCTCTTTGTAGTTCGCTTTTAACGTTTAATTCACATCGTTTCGACAAAATGAAACAGTGTTTCGAACAATACTATTTGCTGTACGTAAAAGATATTACGATATGATCTCAAAATAATAACTGACCACAAAGAATATGTGAAACATTCGTATTATCGATATATTAAATTTTTTTAGATCTCAAATATCTTCTTAAATTATTTATCAAATGTCTTTTCAAACTATTTATCTTCTTAGATAATTATAAAACAATTTTTTAAATACACGTATACCTTTAACAACCACTTGTTCTTTCAAAATAACGAATCGCGAAAAACACTGTAGTATAAATACGTATTTATTGTCACATAAATTTAAATGCGAAAAGGAAATTTAAAAGCAAAATAATTGGTAGCACAATTTGGAGATATCACGAATTTAAAGTGATTTTTTATTTTTAGTACAAGAACTATACGATTTCATACGTCTTACCGGTCGACACGCTAGCGCGTTTCTGGCACGTAAAATGATCGGTCAACAAAGATAGAAAAAAAATAAGAGCGAAGTATAAACACACTTGAAATCAGCCGGTTGTGCTTTAACATGAAAACAAACTATTCATTTCGGGCTCAAATGTTGATTTATCATAATATAACCAAATCAGTCTTTTTTCTATAGAAAAAGGTTTTCTTCCCTAACGAAAACGATTGAATTTTTCAAAATTATGATCGATTTGCAACGAAAAGGACGTTACAACAAAAATAGACATGGCAAGAAGGTACTATAAAACGATAATCGATCATTTAATCGACTTAATTTAGAACTCTAAATACACAAAAAAAACTTTTATTTGCTAAAGTATTATAATTATATGTAATATAATATAATTAATTTTAATATTAATTTATCAGATAATATTAAAATATATATTGTAAAATAATTAAATTTTAAATAATTATAGATTAAAGATAACATGTATGTTAGAAAGAAAATAAAGTAAAAATACTGTAAATTAAATATGAAATATTAACCGACTGTGTTTAACTTAAATTTTATTATTGTTGTTTGTTTATCATATTCGAAGATCTCCATGCGCGGGAATTCGATATATATACATAAATTTTCGAATTTTGTGTATCCACGGTGAATCGATTTAACTTGTAACACTAAAAGGCATGGCGTCCGGTACAGTAGTAGAAAATAAACGTGTAGCAAATTTAAACGTATCTAATAATCATGGCAGGTAAATGAAAATGAAAAATATATGAAAAAAAAAGAATTTATATTATATAGTTAATAATTGGATCTAATTATTATAAATGGAGGAAGAAATTGTTTCAATATTAATGTGATTAGCTATATTTCCTTTTTCTTCTAGAAAAATTCTAAACGTTTACAGAGTATCGACAAGTGGAACGGACAAAACGAAAGTGACATTTTGTACAGATGTGGACAAGTCTGTAATCGTACATAACTTTGAAAAGAGAGGATGGGTTCAAGTTGGTCCGGAAGATGATTGGAATTTCTATTGGTAATAACAATTTAAAATTAAAAATATTATTCTTTTATTATTATTTTATCTAAAATATTTTTATTAATAATTATTATTTCTTTACGAAATAAATAAAGAAATAAATTAATTCTTCTATAAATAAATTATTTTGAAATTATTATAGGGCAGTCACGCAATCATGCAGAAATATATTCAGCGTGGAAACTGGCTATAGGATGGATGACAAACAGTTAAATATCTTTTATCAAAAATATAATAAATTTTAATATATACATATAAATATTTTGATATATATCATATATTGCTTTTAGAATAATCAATCATTTTCCGAATCATTACGAATTGACACGAAAAGACCTTTTAGTAAAAAATATAAAACGTTATCGAAAGGAATTAGAACGCGAAGGAAATCCTTTGGCCGAAAGAGGAGATGGGAAATATATTTATCTTGATTTCATACCTGTTACGTTTGTTTTGCCAGCAGGTAGAATATTATTATTATAGCTATAATTGATATATCTAACGTGATGAATTCATCTTTAGATTATAATATGTTTGTGGAAGAATACCGTAAATCACCTCAAAGTACATGGATCATGAAGCCATGTGGAAAATCACAGGGTGCTGGTATATTTTTAATTAATAAATTAAGTAAATTGAAAAAGTGGTCTCGAGAAGCAAAAAATCCATTTAATCCAAATTTGACGAAAGAATCATACGTAATATCTAGGTACAAAATAATATTTTGCAATTTACATTAAAATAATTAGAAATATATTATTTATTTTATAATAAATATATAGATACATTGATAATCCGCTTCTAATCGGTGGCAAAAAATTTGATCTTCGTTTGTATGTTCTTATTACATCTTTTCGGCCACTGAAAGCATATCTGTTCAAATTAGGATTTTGCCGGTTTTGCACGGTTAAATACGATACTAGTATCCAAGAATTGGATAATATGTACGTTCATCTTACAAATGTATCTGTGCAAAAACATGGTGTAAGTAAATTTTTCGTTTCTTGAAAAAAAAAAAAAAAGAAAAAGAAGAAAAAAAAGATAAATAAAAAGATTTGATATCTCTATTGCAGGAAGAGTATAATAGTAAGCATGGTGGTAAATTAAGCGTGCACAATTTAAGATTATATTTGGAGAGCACGCGTGGTAAAACAGTTACAGAAAAATTGTTTGCAAACATCACTTGGTGCATTGTGCATTCTTTAAAAGCTGTCGTTCCAGTTATCGCAAACGATCGACACTGTTTCGAGTGTTATGGCTATGACATCATTATCGATAATGATCTTAAACCATGGCTTATAGAGGTTTTAAAATCTTTTGATAATTTTTTTTATAATTAAAATAATTTCATTATTTTACTGTTATAATATTGATTAAGATAATATTTGACAATTATGAATATATTTTTTACTATTATGTTTCTGTTTTATATATATATATATGAAATATTATGAGTGGGCAAATATTTTATAAAAAAATTTTTTATTTTATTATATTGATCTACAACTAACATGCACATGTCTTTAATCTTTGCGAAGTTTTCTCTTTTTTCCACAGAAAATGAATCCTGTACAAGAAATTGATATCAATATTTTTTATTGAGTTCACCTTTGATGAAATATATTTAAAATACATTTTTCTCAAGATATGATCTTATCGAACTCATTCTTACTACTGCATTATATGTATTTTCAAACTTCACTCGTTTCATTTCGTTTCTTATTTTATCGTTACTAATTCTTTTTCCATTTTTAGGTAAATGCATCTCCATCACTAACGTCTACTACAGTGAACGATCGAATTTTAAAATACAAATTAATCGATAATATAATCTCAATAGTCGTTCCACCCGATGGTGTCCCAGAGTAAGTCTCACATTGATCCCTGAAAAATCAATTTTTTTTTTTCGATATTACTTAATTACTCGATTTTTTCGACAGCGTAAGATGGAACAAATCTCCACCACCGGAAGCGCTCGGAAATTTTGAACTTCTCTTAGACGAAGAATTATGCACACAAGAGGACAAAGAGTATTCGTCGGCGAAATATCGAAGTTCTTCAAGCAAATGGAAATAAATATTCAGGTGTTTCTCAATTAACGAGAAGAAGAATTAATAATAAACGTTATTTTATGCGTACATTAATTTATGAAAAAACATGTCATCCCTTTGATACGAAGTATCGAAAGGAGGTTCAAAATGCGAGGCATGCGTAGATGATACATGTACGGTTCGTTGGTTTCTATCGTCAAGGCGCATGTACCAAATCTTCGAAATGCATATATTTCAACTAGTTTATTTTACTCACACGCACACTATAATTTATCCAATAATTTATCGAGATTTTCCAGACAAAAGAAAACACGTGTGTGATTAATACGTGACAATAAATTGTGTAACAATTTTGCGTTATAGTGGCAGAAACGCGTTGTACCAATCGGTATATAAGGGTGAATCTTCTTCGGGGTTGGTTTAGATGTGTTCTAACTGGCGTTCGTCACGTGATTCCCTTTGCAATACTTGTGATGGAATAATGTTAAAGCATCTAGGAACGAATCTTTTTCACTAAATAATCTTTAATCGCGAAAATCTCGCTTCACTTCTTAATAAAATTAAATCATGTTAATCGAATGTAACGTTTTCGTATTGTTAAAATAATAATCGCAATAAAAAAAGAATGGAGAAGAATCTGTACAAACAGGTGTTGTATGTGAGCGCAAAGTTTCTAATAATCGCAGTGATTTCTCAGACTTTGGGTTCCGTTAACGTGTCACCAGGTAAGATTAAAAAAGTATTCGATCAATTTTTAAAATTTATATCAATAAGGTGTTTACGAAAATTTTATCTAGAATTCTTTTATCATCACAAATTATCTATCATCAAATTAAAGGATAAGGAGAAAATATAAAATGGTAAAAAAAATTAAAACAAAGAAAATATTGTTAAAATCACGCGTTCTTTTTTGCGTGATTTTCTTTTTTTTTTCTTTCGTATCGCTTATATGAATTATTCATTGAAATTATATGAAATTATTCATACTTTCTGTGCGATTTAATTCAACGGCTGACATAGCAACGATTTATTCTACTCGTTTGACTCTCGATTCAATTTCTGCTAAATGTGATGACATGTCACGTGTCTCGTGTTATATTGATTTTATAATAATTAGTTTTCATGATGATCTTATATAAATGATCACATCTTACAAATTGGTTTTCCCTTTTCTTATTTATCCAGACAATTATGAATATCCTCTGAAGGTTTACAACGTCGGTGTTCTTATGGCTTCCCATTTGAACAGTCCTTTCGATCTCGAGAGATGCGGGCCAGCCGTGGATCTGGCCTTGACCGAGGTAAACGATTTCTTAAGCATCCACAACGTGAAATTGCGCAAGGTTCAAGAAAGGTAAGGTGAATTAAGAAAATTTTTTATCTCCTCTCCTTTATTCATCGATACATTTTATAGGAGGAGGAAAAGAGAGATGAGATCTTTAATAAAATAAATTATTTTGTTGAAAATTGCAACGTTAAATGTTGTCCCTATCATTTACTACAAATCATTTTTTTAACATAAATATAAATTTTTGGATAAAATTGCAAATTTCATACGTTCTGTTTACTTCGTTTTCTAAAAAAAAGAATGCATTTTCAAACACTGTTATTTTTTATTTTTGAATAAAAAAAAAAAGAAAAAAGAGTAAACGTTCTAGATTGCGCGTACGCGTGACTATGTATAAACTGACTCACTTTTGACCACGTGTTTCCATTCCTTCCATATCATTACATTAATCCAATTGGACTGTTTTGCACAAACAGAGTTTTGAAAAGAAAAAACAAACTTTTGACGATCAAATTCATTTGATCGCACGATCACATTTTCATAAAACGAGAATAACTGCTTGAGAGATTCGAACGAGAACGAAATCGAAAAAGCAATTCAATTTAAATATATATATAATATATTTGAAAACATGAAAGAAAAAAACATCGAATATTAAAAATTCCAAATATATCCATTATCAAAAATATTGATAGCAGCAATTAACGAAAAATAGAAATTCTTAATATCAATTATACCAAATACAAAGAATATAGAACATCGACTTAAACGACATATTATTTATTATATTATTTAAATACCAAATAACTTATATACTTATATATCGATCAAATATCAAATCTTCGAAACGAAAGGCAAAATTAAAACACAACAATTTTACAAACGAATTTTCACTTTTAGCAAAGACGTAGAATTAGAATAATCGGGGAGAATTGATAAATCCGCATTACGATTCGTTAATTCGAAGGGAACGAAAGGGAAGGATCACGGAACGTGATAATTTGTCGAGGATCGGCCAGTATCCAATCATTGCCCCATTCAACGTCACCGATTAAATCTATCATTATTCCTCGTCGTTCCTTACACTTGGAATGACACTGCAACTCTGCCAACCCCTAACAATTATCAATCATCCGACGTGTATACCTACGTTTCGAAAGTTCCATGGGTTCCCTCGTATCTCCATCTCTCCTCTCCCCTCCCCATACGAACATCACAACGATTTCGATCGTTTTTATCCCCGAACCCCACGTAATTCGATCTGTTTACACGTTCATCCATCAACTCAACGTTTACCTCCTCCTTCCTTTTCCCGCTTCCCTTGTTCGATTTTTACAAGCATTGTGTCCATCCTTTTTTGTTCTAACGTTAGGTTACGATAGAATTGCGTTGTGGAAAACCGCTCCACGAGGAAATATCTACTAAAAGATTGTCGACAAATAATGGGTCGTGAGGTCATATTAAAGAGGATCTTTTTCTTTTTCTCGAAGTGTACGAGGAATAAAAGGGAAAGATAATTTTTTTATTCGAAATTGTATGATTATTTATCAAGATTATTTTCAAAATATTCAGGATGTATCAGGTTTTTCCAGTCAAGTATATAAAATTATGTTCAAAATTTGATACAAAAATTAGAATAAGGATAAAAAAATATTATACATGCTGTTTATTTATAAAGATAAAGGAAATAATAATAATAATAATTTATAGTTATCCATCGTGCAG
The DNA here is from genome assembly GCF_003254395.2 of Apis mellifera. Lineage (NCBI taxonomy): Eukaryota > Metazoa > Arthropoda > Insecta > Hymenoptera > Apidae > Apis > Apis mellifera. The sequence goes on from NC_037645.1 coordinate 6,262,179, forward strand.
CGGAGCCGCGGCACCAGGTTTGGCGGCCGACATGCACTTCCGGGACAATGTGATCGCTTTCATCGGCCCAGCTTGTGCTTTCGCTCTTGAACCCGTGGCACTACTTGCCGCTTATTGGAATATTCCTATAATTACCGGAATGGGTGACCAAGTACTGTTTATTTTCATTTAATCCTTCAATTGTTTATTTTGTAATAAATTGAAAAAATATTAAAGATTTTTTTAATATTAATTACAATAATATTAATACAGTTTCTTAATAATAAATATCACACAGTTGACAGGATCATTACATTAATTTCTTACATTGTATCTTAATTTAAAGTACAAAAAATTGAATTTTTACATCTCTATAATATATATATATGTATGTATGTATGAATACTTTTAAAAATCTCTTTTCTTTATCTACATAAATTTAATTTTTGAACGCGATATTACATAGTTATTTAATCATATATTTTTATATTTTGTAATTTACATATTTTAAATATGTAATTTAATCTCATATTGTGTCAATAGATGATAATTAGATTATTTTCGAACAATTAAGCCGCCATCAGAAGGGGAATTATCTGTAACATCGGGCATTCTTGGAAGGATCAATAAGATGGAATGGAGAAACGAAAGCTCGGTAAAAAAGATTTTAATCTCTCTTTCTACGTTCATTACTTTAATTGATCGTGTTATTCGTTTAATTATAGCATGGAGCGTACGCATTCGGTTGGAAAAGAATGCGAGATGCTTCTTATGATATTTTATTCTTATTTATGACTTTCTTAGCAATTAATTGCATGCTCGTTGTTATTCGGAATAAAATTAAATAAAATACATATAAAATAAAAAAATAAAAGATATCATCTATTGCTCTAAAAATTATATGGAATAACATTTCAATATTTATTTATTTTTTTCTCTCTCTCTCTTTCTTTAAGGGAATATTTAAAGACAAGAGCAAGTATCGAACATTAACAAGAATGTCCTATTGTCAATGTCGACTTCGATTGGTATTCTCTAGTATTTTTAAAGAATTTGGATGGTCCCATGTGGCGTTAATATTGGACAGATCAGATTTGTTCTCGTGGACAGTTGGAAAAAATTTGGAATATGGTTTGAGGAAAGAAGGATTGTTAAAATTCGTGAGAGAACTAGATGGAAATTTTGAAGATGAGTCGTACCATTTATACTTACGCGATGCTAGTATGTATGCAAGAGGTAAATGTCCCAAGATTTATTTCAATTTTGTTGTCATTGATTTAATTATTTATCACTTTATTGTGAATGTGTATAATAAATTTTATGTTGAATGTATTTTAAATTTTTTTTTATTTTTTATTGATATGCCATTTATTTTTCTGATAGTGTTGATTCTTAGCGTTCGAGGAACTCTGGTCAGGAAGTTCATGTTGGCTGCTCACGACTTGGAAATGACGAAGGGAGATTGGGCATTCCTTGATGTTGAAATATTTCAAGTAAAAGTTTCTTTATTTTTTCTTTTTTTTTTTTTTCATCAAGTTATATAGTGTAAGATTTGTTTAGATTAAATTAAATTAGGAATTTTAAAAAATTCCATCTAAATTTAAATTTAAAAAACGTGTGATGTTTTACAGGATGTTTTTATTTAAATGCAAAATGACTTGCATCAACTAATAAAATATTTTATTTTATTTGAATATTTCAAATATTTTATTTGAATATATATACAAATATTTTTAAATATAATATTTTCCTGATCTGTAAATTATTTTATTGTGCATTATTTAATATATAATATATTTATTGTTATACAAAATTATATAACTATACTTATTTACAAATATAAAAATTATCTTTTCAAAAAAAAAAAATTAGGGATCTTATTGGGGTGATCACGACTGGGAAGTCGGTGATGAGGACGATACCATTGCCAGAAAAGCCTATGAAGCATTGCTCAGAGTATCTCTTTTGCAACCAACAAGTCCAAGATTCCAAGACTTCGCCGACACTGTTCGTCAAAGAGCTCAAACAGATTATAATTATTCTTTCTCCGAAGGAGAAGAAGTAAATTTTCTTTCATCGCTTTCTAGATATCAGATAAGCTTAAATTGAAGAAACTTTTTGTCATTAAACAAGACAAAAAAAATTAACAAAATTATTTGTTAAAATTATAAATTATCATACATTAATATTAAATATTTTATGAACATTCATAAGATTTCATAACTTCAATAATCTTAAAAATCTGTCCTTTTATTATTCCTTTTTAAGTTATTAAGATATTCATTCAATGACGCATAAGAAACGTAATAACATTTCAATTGTATTCCAGGTGAATTTTTTCATCGGAGCTTTTTACGACGGCGTATATTTGCTCGGGATAGCATTAAACGAAACTCTGACCGAGGGTGGAGATATCAAAGACGGTATATCGATAACGAGGAGAATGTGGGATCGAGACTTCATTGGTATTACAGGACACGTCAGGATCGACGACAATGGAGACCGCGACGCGGACTACAGTATCCTGGATTTAGATCCTATTACGGGAAGGTCAGCGTCAATTAAGCCAGCTATTCCTCTGATCTATTTGATCATGTTAATCAAGCCCCATTGGACTAACTCTGAATATATTCATTCCTATGGAACCGATATCGTTCTACTCTAAATTCAAAACAGAATTTTGATATTATTAGATGATATTATGTTATGGGCTCGCATAGAAGTAATATTAACATGAGATTTTCAGGTTTGAGGTGGTGGCGCATTATTTAGGAGTGAATCGTGAGTATAGCCCCGTAATTGGGAAGAAGATTCATTGGCCTGGAGGAAGAGAAGGTCCACCGGTGGATGTGCCCGAATGTGGATTTCTAGGCAATGATCCGGCATGCACGTCCACCGAAGCCTATACTTTTGTCGCATATACTAGCTTGGCACTTGTTGTGTTCCTCCTTGTTGCTGTTACCGCAATTTGTGTGCTGTACAGGCTAGTAGTTGTTTTCTTATTTAAATTATAATAATTATATTTTATACGAATTGATTTTTTTTAAATGTAAAATTATTATAATATATATACAAGATGGAATTTTATGTATAATATGAAAACAATATTAGTATATCATTAATATTTTATTAAAAAAAAATAAAAATTAATAATTTTTAACTTCATTATCAAAGTTGACAAGAGATTTTTAACAAATATTGAATAAGAAATTATAGATTTTTATTGTAATAAATTTATGATTTTATTTGTAAAAATTATTGATTTGAAGATAGAAAATTGTTCTATAGACACTTAAGAGTATCAGCTGATCTGAACAACATGTCTTGGAGAATTAGACCAGAAGAGTTACTTTTGGAAATAGGAAAACCTTTCTCTTCAAAAATTAATTTACACCAAGCGATCGCTGAGGTGAATTAAAAAAGTGTGTGAATAAAATCAAATAAAAAATACATATTAAAATCAATACTACTTTTATAGAATTTCGGATTGGAACAACGTACTCGTCGAGGATCGCAATTTAGCGGTGGATCTTTACCTCCGACCACTGCATTCACAACGGTTGGAATTTACAAAGGAGAAAGAGTGGCTATAAAAAAAATTACTAAAAAAAAAGTGGTTGATGTCACAAAGAAATTATTATGGGAAATTAAACAAGTACGAGATGTTACTTCAGAAAACACTGTTAGGTAAAATAGTAATAAAAAAATATAATATTTATTATTATTATTATATTAAGTTATTATTTAATACAAATATAAAGCACAAAAATAAATTTCAGATTTATTGGTGCATGTTTTTGTTCTCCATCACCAACGGTTTTAATCTTGACAGAATATTGTCCTCGAGGTTCCTTGAAGGATGTATTGGAGAACGATGCCATTAAATTAGATTGGAATTTTCGAATGTCTTTGATCCACGATATTGTGAAGGTAGAGCAGGTGCAAAAATTATATCATGTTCATTTCATCCAATTATACAATATATATAGTATTATACAGGGTATAAATTTTATATCTAACAATATGATTTTCAATTTGTTAAATCTCATTTTTAAATTCTTAAAAAAATAAATAAATATATTATTTTATAAATAAAATTATTCATATAATTTTTAATCACTCTATATAATTATATTTCTTGCTGTCTCATTGATATCAAGATAACATTTTATTATTATTATTATTATTATTATTATTACTATTATTATTATTATTATATATTTATAAATACAAAGAAACAATTTATTTTTTGCAGGGAATGTCTTATCTTCATGCTAGCGAGGTTTCAGCTCATGGAAAACTTCGATCTTGTAACTGTCTGATCGATGGTCGTTTCGTTTTAAAAATTTCAGACTTTGGTCTTAAAACCCTTACTATTCCTTCTGATTTAATTATGGATGATAGTTATTATACTAGTATGTTAAAATAATTTAAAAAATAGATTAAGGAATAAAATTAGCATGAGATTAAATTGAAATAGAATTAAATATTATAAATTTATTATATTTTTATTATTATATGTTTGTGACAGAACTACTTTGGATCGCTCCGGAACTTGTACCATTAACTGTGACACCTGGCAGTGCAGCAACCCAAAAAGGGGATGTTTATAGTTTCGCGATCATTTTAGAAGAAATTGTAGTTCGTGGTGGCCCATATGAATCTGTGAAATCATTTATAACTTCTCAAGAGGTTTTAAAATAATTTTAAATTATATTATTCCTCTATTTGTAATTAATCTTTGTTTGTTCTTTTATCTATTTGTTGTTCTATTTATTTATGATTAAATATTATGCTATGGAAATATTATTACAATTTTTTATATCTCACCAAGATTGTTAGCCGCGTAGCAGCATCAGAAACCCCACCATTCAGACCGGAAGTGGCACCAAAAGATTGTCCACCGGATATTCTATCTCTTATGGAAAAATGCTGGAATGAAATTCCAGAAGAACGACCAACATTTCATGCAATTCGTGAAACTATACGTGGCATTATGAAGTAAGCTTCAATTTTAATATCTTCTTTAAATACAAACTATTTTTTTTAAATAATAAATTTTTTAAGTCAAGTATCATATACTTAAAAATAAATGCAATAAATTTGAAACCACTATCTTTCAGAGGTTACTGTGAAAATTTAATGGATGATTTATTAAGACGTATGGAACAGTATGCAAATAATTTAGAAGCTCTCGTGGAAGAAAAAACAGAGCAGTTAAGTTTAGAAAAAAGACGTAGTGAAGAACTTCTTTATCAAGTGCTTCCAAGGTAACTTTAACTATTTTCAGAAATTATTTTTTTTTCTCGATAATTTTTCAATAATTTATACACTTATTATTATTTATAATCAGACAAGTGGCTTGTCAACTGATGGCCGGAGAACTCGTTCAACCAGAGCAATTTGAATGTGTGACAATTTATTTTAGTGATATAGTTGGCTTCACAGCTCTCTGTGCACAAAGTACACCAATGGAAGTGGTGGATTTTTTAAACGATCTTTATAGTACTTTTGATCGTATCATCGAATTTTATGATGTTTATAAGGTATTTTAATGTTATCTAAATCAAAACACATGTTTCATAATTTTGATTGAAATTTATATATTTTATATGATTAAATTAAGGTGGAAACAATAGGGGATGCATATATGGTAGTATCTGGCCTGCCAGAAAGAAATGGCAATGAACATGCAAGGGAAATTGCTTTAATGGCTTTAGCAATTCTCGATTCTGTACGTTCTTTCACTATAATGCATAAACAAAATGCACAACTAAGTGTTAGAATTGGTGTACATAGCGGACCAGTTTGCGCGGGTGTAGTTGGGCAAAAAATGCCACATTATTGTCTTTTTGGTGACACAGTAAATACTGCATCGAGAATGGAGTCTTCAGGTTTACGTAAGTCGTTTCAAAAAAAATTAAAAAAAAAAAATGATATCCACTTCATGAAAAAATATGTAATTATAAAAATAGATAGAGTCACGCGCGCATGTGCGTATGAATTCTAATTTTAAAAATTTTTGAATATTTTTATATGTACAATATATAGCACTACGTATACATATTTCTGATGCAACGAAATGTATATTGGATAAATTTGGAACATTTGATTTGGAACTCAGAGGCGAAGTGGAATTAAAGGGCAAAGGACAAGTCATTTCCCATTGGTTAAAGGGTTGCTCTGAACCAGATCCAAGACCACCGACACCGAAATATCGTAAACATAGTGTCAGTACACCAGAAAATAATTTAAATCCTTTAATTTTCCCACCTAATAATATAAATGGTCTAAAAACCAATAATAATACTTTCATTAATTTATCAGAATTACAACAAACCGTTTAATTTTCATAATTAAAAATAAATATAAAAAATATATGTATTATTTTATAGTAAATGTTCTTATAATTTAAATATTAAACTAAAAAGTCATAATTATAATAAATTTATTTAATTTTTTTCTATTACAATATGTCAATTTTGAATGTTACATTAATAACATTTAATTTATAAGTAAATAGAAGAATCTGTAATAGCTTTTGTCGACAGGCATGTGCATTAAATTGTTCACTTTAGACAATATAATTATCCGAAATATGTAATATTTTTCTCTATGTTCTCTGTGTAATTGTTCTACTTATCAATATCGATGCAATTTAATACACTTGTCTAACAACAATGATTTACATAAAGCTCAAGTGAATTTTAGACAGTTAACAAAAAGAAATTTCTCAATAAAAATAAAAAAAAAAACAAAATTAAACATTCTACATTTTTCGAAAATTACATTTGCTATAACTGTGTCATACTATTGCGGTTTCAACGCAGTGTAACATTTTTCTGAATGTAATATGTGTATAGACTACAGTAGAATTAGCATCTTTGTTTTTATTGTTACGGTTAAACACTACTAATAGTCGGTTATAAACCGTTGTGTGATCTATGTTCTTATCACTGTTAAATCTAAAAAGTTGTGTCAATTATAATTCATTCTCGATAAAATCTTGATAACAGCAATTGTTTTGTGGAACTACTTGGATGCCAAAAACATTATTAGTCTGAAATAATAAATATGATAGAATGAAAGTAGATTTTGCATATATTAAAAACTTTTTTCTTCTTGATAATTTTTTAAAAATTTATTATATATATATATGTATTATTTATTTTCTTACCTGAAACTAATAGCTCTTGCAGCAAGCAGTCTATTGCACTCTGCCGTATCAGGTAAAGGTAAAGGTAAATAAGGACTTTCGTTTTCTTGATCGGTGAATTCAAATTTATGTATTCTTGGTTGTACTTTCATATCTCCGAAAGGTCCTTTCAATATCAAATAATGAAGCGGTAATGGATACGTTGTTTTTGTTTTCAAAATTAACTGTAATATATTTAAAAGTATATTAAAAAATATATTAAAAAAATATTTTTAGAGAATTTTTTTTATATTTCTACATACTTGATAAGTCATATCTCTTTCTGAACTTTGTGTAGGATCACGTTGACTATTATTGATCCTAGCTTTTACAACCCATTGATTGTTAAACGCCGTAAAACGAGAAGTTTCATAAAATAATTTATGAACAAACTCGTCGGTGCGATATGGCTTCATTTGTAAATCTATAAAATACGAAATTCTACAGATAACTCGTATCCTTTATTTTCTATGCCTCTAAAATGGTGAAAGAAGCAAAATCGAATAAAAAGGAATTTATTTAATTTTTTAAATATTTCTAATGACATGTAAAAATATTTAAATAAATAATATTTTAATTTAGATAATTTTGATAAGCATTGTTCCTGTTGCTGCTAAAGCAAAAGACAAAATAAAATATTTTTCGTAATATTTTCATCTAAACAAGATATTATAATAAGAATATTATAATAAGAGAGCCTTAATACGCGAGAAACAGATACAGACCGTTAAATGTGATTTTCTCGTAGGACAAAAGATCAAAGACATTGTCATACAGCCTACGTTCTTCAAGAGTACGAGCATCGATATCACGTAGAGCTTCCATGACATCCAAGCCTGAACGATGTGGATGTACACAATGTGCCTCGTGTTCTGGACGTTCGTGATTTGGTCCACGCCATGGACAACCGATTCTACTATATTTGCAACTTGATATTCTACGTAATACATAAAAAAAAAATTAATATAACTTTATTTTTTTAATTCTATTTATTGATTTTAATTACCTTTCTTCACACATGGTCTCTTCATGACGTTCTAAGGAATTCCTTGGGAATTCCTTTGCACAATATTGACATTCTGCTGGCAATTCAGATACTGCTTTTTCAACTGCCAAATTTCGAGATGGAGATGTTCTGCTGATCTCGATTCTGCAGTTGGGACATGTTGCCATTTCATCTCTTAGCCTGGCATCTGCGAGGACATGAGTGAAGCAACCGGCACACATCAAGTGTCCATTTGTACACTGTGAACATTGTTGCAGCATGTATTACTAGTATTCTTAATTTTGTACTTTTGTGAAGATAATCCTAATTTTGTTAATAATTTTATTTGCCTGTTGTATCTATTACATAATTTTTACAGCTATGTGCAAAATTTAATTTATTATTCTGATATAAATATTCTAATATTAAATATAAGAAGAACTAATTTTTTTTATATAAATTAATTTATTTATTTTGCACAAACTGTGATATTGTATTTTTAATATATATATATATGTACAACCCTTATAAAAACATTAAGCAAACTAGAGTAACAAAACTAATATCGTGTATATTACCATAATTTGATGTTTTTAAACCTGAAACACAAAATTGTAATAGCACTATTAATAATTCAAGTAATCATATTGTGAGACCAATAGGTTTAAAACAATATGAATATTGCTAAAAGCAATTGTCATTTAATGCTGCCAATATTGATAATAGAAAGGAAGAGAAAAGGATAATGATGCGTAGGATAAGTGAAAAAGGGTGTCATATGCGAAATAACTAACTAATAACCTTTAAGAATGTTTATTTTGTTCAATGCTTTTTAACTATACATGTTATACAGATTTTCTGGAAATGCGCTTTCTCTCTCTCACTCTCACTCTCTCACTATTAATCATAATTGATAAACATCAGTTCCGCATGGATCTACAATAAAATTTTTTCCTAGTAACTAATATTTGGGTAGTATCTTCATTTCGATTACTTCTTACAATAAACATAATACTTTATAATTGGAAAAAATATTGTTATAATATATGCTATAAGACTATAAAGATTTGGTAACTTAAATAATTTTTCTTTCTTTGTTATCTTTATTTTCTTAATTGATTTTATAGAAATATCAAGAAAAATGAAGTTAAATCTCAAATTTCTTGTGTATTATGTATAAAAATCAAATGTATTGTGTAATATTTCCGAGTTCACAAATGCATGAATACAACGTTCAAACTTGTATACCTTAGTAAAAATAAAAAGTACATTATGCGCTGAATAGCGCACTAAATAACTTACATGTATGCATTTTTTAGATGGGATAAACGCAACATTCTTCCCACTGTTTTACAGTTAATGAAAATAGTGAATGTAGAATATATTACATATATATATTTCCATCAATAGAATTGAAAGAAAACTAAGAACAAAATATAAATAGAGTACAGATAGAATGAAATGCTATAAATTTAATAACAGAGGATATTCTGTAAATAAATATTACTAAAAAATGGGATCATTGATTAGGCATGCATACATACAATAATTCTCTTTGATATAACTGTATGTTTGTCGCATGAGTTAAAAATTCGCCATAAATAGTAAGAATTATTTTACATGCATGCATAAATGTTTATCATAAATGTAATGTCACCTTTACAATACAAATTATGTAAGAAAAAACACTTAGGCACTATGTTTGCTATAATATTAAATATTTTGAAAATCCATTGCAAAAAATTATTTTGTAAAAGCATGTTGTATATGAGGATGTTTTTTCATCATAATTTACGTATTTAAACTTCATAAATATCTTTAATAATAAAATATAATATAATTTTATATTGTAATATTTATATATAGCAAAATTAAAGGCTGTTCTTCATACATCTGTTTTTTCAAATGTTGAATATCACTCCTATTAAGAAAAATATATAATTACCTACCTGTAATTATATTATTATTATCTTAAAAAAAACAATGTTGATAAACATTTTTCAATTTTTAATAATAATAAAAATAACTTAAACTTGTTTTAAATATTTATAAAATTGAAATTTAAAATAAAATTATCTGTATAATTATTAATAATTATTTTCCTGCAATGTTAAAAAAATAAAATCTTATTGTAAAGACAAACTATTTAAAAATATTATAATCATTAAGAGAAAAGGTAAGAAAAATGGGCAGAGTGAGAGAGAAAGAATTTAACACAGAAACAAAGTAGTATTAAAGGCTGTTGGTAATTGATTATAAATCAACTCAACTGCAACATGAATGAAATCAGTAAAAAAAGTATATATTACAAAAACAAGTGAATGATAAGCTATATAATAATAATTTTAAAATTTTCTATTCTTTTTTCCAAATATATTTTTCTATCAAAATATATTTTCATTTTTGTGTTCTTTTTATTTGAAATTATTTTATTTTTATAATTTAGGTTGTATAAAAATTAAATAATAAAATATCTTATAATAAATCATCAAATAACATTATAAACTATATTCCACTACGATTGACGTAAATACTTTTTATATATGTATATGTATGTATATACTTGAATGAGTTTTATATATACTACTGCTGAGAAATACAATCAAAAACAACAAAAGACTATTTCAGGTGAAATATCAACAAATTGTCACAGTGCATAATGTGCGATCAAAGATTAATAAAGAATAGGTATTCATTTCGTTTAGTTATATCCATACGTACGTATGATATATATATCGCAGCAAACGACGAAGTCACCCATCAGCCTCGGGTGAAAATGTCGGATGGAAAGAAACGACGTCGTTAGAAGAACGATCGTCAAGGCATGTTAAAGTCACAGAATATCGATCGATAAAACGTATATTTGTAAATTCATACCAACGAAATTTATAAACAACTTAGAAAATATTGAAAGAAAGATATAAGAAACTTACCTGATAAACGGCCGCCTTGGGTAAATCGAGACAAACTGCGCAGCAAAGGATGCCGCCCAAGCGGTGTTCCAATTTTTGCTCGGTTTTTCCATCGTTCCGTGACACTTTACGACGCTTTTTATCTGGTTCAAGAAAGTCCTCTATTTTTTCAAGATCGTCGCGAATTGGAGTGGCCGTAGGGGCCTGCTCCGAAACGCTACTCGACGATGCAGCTTCGTTGTTCGGGTCCGCCATATTGATTGTTTTGATTTTTCCTCCGAACGAACGTGAGAAATGCGCAGATGTCAAACGCAGACCACGTAATAGTCTCCTAGATAGGGACAACACCGATCCGATACTTGTTCGTAATGTTATCGAATCGGTCGATGTCTCGTTCAAGGTTAAAAGCCAAAACATGTAAAAATTTTCATGATATTCAATTATTTTACTAATTAGTTTTACAAAAATAGAAAGAAATAGCTTTGTTTTTAAAATAGGACCCGCTAAAATAAACTGTTTCAATAAACCGTTCCTAGAATTTGTTACCATTTAGCATTTTTGCGATTGCTGTTTCGATACGATTTTTCAAACCTTATCATTTAGTCTTCTTATAAAGAAATAATTTGATTTCATTCGGATTAATTACTGCATACTGTTGATACGGCTTTATGATTGACGTTTCGAATATTTGAAAATTAGAAAATCGTAAATATCGAAAGGTATTTTCATCAATCTTCACTTAATTTCTTCTTAATAATGTATATAAGTGATAATGAATATGTAGTATAAATATTCAAAATATATGATAGAAATCTTAACAAAAAATATTATAACTTGACAAATATTTATTTCACAATTTAAATGATTAAATTTTATAAAATTAAAACAAAATTATTATTTATTATTTTATTTCTTATCATTAACCTTTAAAAATACCATAAATCAATATAAGTCAATCTAAATTTAAATGTAATTTAAAAATTGAAATTACGTTTTTTTTTAGATAAAATTAGTTATACACAAAATCTTGAAAATGTAAATTAAATGTAAATGTAAAGTATTTTATGTGCAATTAAATATCTTTGTTATAAATATTTATTTACAAAAAATTATACGAGATATATAATAATTTATCATTATTATGTTATAATACGTTTATAATAATATTTATAAAAAATTTATTTCGTTTAAATTAAGTTCAAGACATTACAAAGACAAAATTCGAAAAAAGGTTAATTATTTTTATGTAAGTTTTGAATTTATTTATTATGTAATTTTAAATTATGTAATGAAATGAAAATAAGATAAGCATAAAATACTAATATTTAATAAATGATAGGAAATAAAATAAAGATTAGTATCATAACTGAATCTGAATAATCAATTCTTTATTCACACATCGACATATTGTCGTTTATACGCGTTTTGTCTTTCTCTTTATAAATTCATATTAATTTCATACAACCTTTTCACATGAATCGAAACTCTACATGAACTTTTTTTTGTTTATGAATACATTATTTCTCGTTCTTCACTAGAATGGACAAACACTCGTTTAAATATACATGTTATATTCGCAATCGCTACAGTCCACTCGATGACTATGCGAGAATGATTATATAACATTCAAACGAAGAAAAGTCGAAAATTAACATATATCGACTTTTAGATAAAGAAAATTAGATTATAGCGTATTTAAAATTATAATAATTCTAATTACGAATCGTTTATGAATTACAATATATTTGTGTCGATTTACAGAGTAAACCATTAAATTTCTACACATAAATGAACGTATATTAAGAAATACGTTCAAAATAAGTATAGACGTTAAAACATTAAATATGTAGATTAAAAGATGAAATTATCAAGGTCATTTTAAAGTCATACATGTTCATCTATATAATCTTTTTTTACAACTAATATTATTATATTTTATTTTACACAAAAAATATATTGTATATCATTTAAAAAAACTCTAAATGACCTTGAAATATTCTTAATACATCTACTTATTTGAAAAATATTTTAACATCTTTTGCAACTTTCTTTTATAGATAAAATTCAAAATGATAAAAATGGTTACTCTGTATAACAAATAAACAAATATGAAAGTATAACATTGCTATTTTGTAATACTTTCTGTTAATTTTAATATAAAATTCTACAAAATGTATTTTGCTTATCTAATGAAATTTTTAGTGCAATATGGACAAATTTCCATCGCACTTTTATATTTGAACACTGTACATTATGTTACACTAAAAAAATGAATAATCTATGAATAATGAAAAAAAAAACTGATCACTAATGTGTAGAATTTTTGCAATCGTTGAACTTTTCTAACATTTGGCAAAATTGATAGACTATGCTTCACTATAAATAGTAGAAGAGTAGAAAAATTTATTGCGATTACGTTAGTGGACATAATAGTGCGAATAAACGCTTCCTAAATTTTTTTCTTTTTTATTTGTTCATTTATATTTTTTAATGCAAGAACAAGTGTAAACACTCTTTGTACTTTTTCGATGGTATATCTGAATAAATTCAGATAGCCGCATACAGGCCATAGCATTTTCTAAAAATTGGCATTTATCATAATTGAAATATACTTTTAAATATCTTGATGATATTAGACGGTTCAACATATTTTATTGCTTGTTTATGAATAGCTTTTTCTAAATCATCTAAATCATGTTCAATTTTTAATGTTTTTCAATTTTTTTGATAATAGAATAATCCACTTAAAAATTCTTGCAAACTATTCTGTGCACAAATAGGGACAAAAAAAAGATCACATAATTCAGATCATAAATTTACCTCTTTATACCAAATGTCCCTTGCAATTGTTGTCATATTTTTTCAAATATTTGTAATTATTTAAGAAAAAAAACTTTTTCTTAAATAAATGCAAATGAAAAATTGAAGCGATACTTATGTAGAACATCAGTGTATACACGGGGAATTTCTCAACATACTTAATATATTTAATATTTACAAGATACACACGCACAATATCTCCTTGCGCTCTTCCCCGAAAAACAAAGTACATTTTTTTTTGCTATTTTACAAAGTAAAAGTTCGCCCATACATTCTCGCATTATAAATTTTTCTAGAAATACATTACGGGTTCATTCTTGAACGTTTCGATTTATCTGATGCAGCCTTTTTTATAGATGTTTCATCTAGGACTGTAAAATAAGAAAAAAAAAATTTGGCGCTTGTTTATTAATATTCAATACTTATTGAAATAATAATTATTAAGTGAAAATTTTTTGAAATATTTACAAAATTAAAATTATTATAATTTGAAAAATAAATTCATTCCTATATATATTATTTTACTATAAAAATAAAACTAAAATAATTTTTTTATTTGCAAATATCCAATAAATATGTAAATACATGAATAATACAAAAATGTTCTCATATACATGTTTAATAAAAAAGTCAAATATTTGTTATTTTGTTTGCACAATAGATCTTTAAATTTTAATTAAATAAACGAGTCAATATGGTTCAACGAATCGACTTACCTAAACGATGATCTTTTTCCGTAGTTGCGTCGTTACCAATTGACTCTTCGAAAGTTTTTGTTTTAATATCTAATCTTTGACTTTGGATATCCGGTATAGCAGCTAGCATCAAGTTTGTGGAATTTTTTAAACTATCGTAAGATTGCTCTAACTGTTTTACTTTTTCTCTAAGATCAATATTAGCTGTGAGAATTCCATTTACCTATAAAATTTATAATTAATTAGAAATTAATTTTTAGTGGAACTTATAATAATTTATAAAAAATAATGAAATTATCTTTGAAAAATAATTTCTATTAAAATTTCTAAAGAATTCTAAAAACATTTTAAAAAGCAATCACATAAAAAAAATTTATAAAAAATATTTAAATTATTTTTAAGTAATAACCTTCTATAAATATCAACATTTGAGAATTATATTATTTGATTTGAGAATTTCTGTTTGAAGATAATCTTTCATTATCTTTTGTAAGAATTATTAATAAATATAACCTTTAGAAATATTAAACAATTTTTTTTCTATTTATATGGAACATATACATACTTCATCGTTCAGTTTCATAACAGTAGTTAATATAGTAGTCTTCACACACTCTCTCTCCAAGGATATCACTTTCATGCTAACATTCTGTGTAGTCTCCTGAAGTAATACTAACGTTTCCTGCAAAACATTATTCCATCAAGGAATGTATATCATAACTTTTACTTATTATTTATTCTCAAATAAATTTACATGGTCTTTCTTCTGATCCTCCGCCACCCATTGTACCGATCTCGATAGCGTTTCATTTATGTTCATCAAATTATCAGATAAATGTACGATTGCCGCGTTCAACTGATCAGTCTTTATTTTTGTCTCATTTGTGGTCAGTATCTGAGGTTTTTGTGTAATATTTGACAAATCTGTAATCGTATTCTACAATACAAAAAAAAAAGAAATAATGTTTAGAATATTATTCTCTTGATATATTATAATATTATTTGATGAATAATTTGTTTATAAACCTTGATACTGGTAATATTTTGTTGCATAGTGGTTTGAACATCTTGTACCCTAGCATTAGATTCTTTAAGAGTTTTTACTGTGGCACGCAGATCTTCTATTTGGCTTCCAAAAGACATCACACTACTAGAAAGGGCTTTTAAATCTGTTGGCACGTTGATTAATGTTGGATCAGCTTTAAACCATTCTTCTACTCGATGCAAATCGCGTTGAATGACTGCTAACTGTAGATCAAATTTTAAAAAATGAAATTCTGTTTATAACATATATAACACACAATATAATAGTTTTAAATGAATCTTGAATCAATTTATAAATTTTTGTGTAAATTATCAATATAAATGTTATTTTAATTAATAATTACTCTAAAGAAATTAAGAATGAAAATATTTAATTATATTAATGAAAAAATCATTAATGAATTTTATTTTTTTTTTTAATTCCAATAGAATATATTATTTGATATATTACTTAATACTTGAATAATACTTGAATAATACTTAAAGATAATATAATAAAAAAAATAATATTCATTTTACTTAAATTAAAGAAATTAATGAAATTATTGATTCATAGATTTATGAATTGATACAATGGATAACTCTTCTGTTAAAAAACCATAAATTTACCTGCGTCGTAAAATTGTTGATTTGAAGCTTGAGATCTGATAAATGCGTGAAAATAGTGGTCTGATTGTTTTGAAGATCTCTCGACAGAGAGTGACATTTTTGCAGAGCGTCAGGAACACCTTCGCTACCAGCAATAACTGCAATGTAAATGATATTTCTTTTCTTTTTTTGTTCTCGAATAAAACATACATAAGCATATGTAATAATTTCATAATAATGTATAATCTTATCGAATATTTCATCATAAACAGATAACGATAAAATATTTTATAAAATTGATTAAGTTTTTGAGGATTAAAATAATTATCAATTTTATCCAATATTCGAGATATTATTGATTGATTTTTGTACATAAAGCACAAATTAATGATAAAATTCGAGCACAAAAATTTAAAATTCTAAATTTAAATTTTCATATATATTTCAACTCTAATTACAACAATTTAATATTAACTTAATAACCGGTATTCTTCTAACTTAATATTAATTTAAAATATTCCAAGATATTCCAATAAATATTCCAATAAATATTCCAAGAATTATAATAATTCATTTAATTGAAAAATAGTATCATATAATATCATATTCAATAATCAATTTTCTCAATTACATTGAAATTATCCTCAAAAACTCTATAGAACATATACAAATAGCTTGAACGATTTCCATCCAATAAATGACACCAAATAATCCAATATTTATCAATATATCGAACTGATAATCTTACTCCGTTACTAAACGTATTACTACAGCCATGATCACATATTATAAGATTACCTATCGTCGTGCTATCAAGCTGATCTTATAAACACGTACCAGTAACAAATTAAGGTAATCAGCTAAAAAAAAAAAAATTAAAAGTGATAAAAAGAAACACAAAAGAAGAAGAGGAAGAAGAAGAAGAAAGAAGTTACAAGGCGCGTTTTTATTCTGGAACTTGATTACGAATGAATCGATTTATGGAACATGTAAATAAAACACGATATGAGAAAAACAAAAAAAAAAAGAGATATTTAAAAAAATCGAAAAACATTATTGTATCTGATTATTGATCTTAAATGGAAAGAATTTGATTCAATTCATCTTTTTCCATCCAAGAGAATTATTTATTTTTTTCTCTAAAAGTTTGTTTTCTCTTCTATCGATTCTTTTAAAGACTCTAATACATTAAATATTAATTAAATATTATCGAATATCATAGATAACTTAAAAAAAATTTGAATTAAATTATTCAATTTTTAAACAATTGATTGTAATCCTCAGTTGGTATCGTTGGTATCGTAGGTTACCTTAATATTTCGAATTGGTTTTATTTGATTTTAATTTAGATATAATAATATTACATTTTTTTATACGACATATTTAAATTTCATACAGATGGAATTCTATACGTTTTTTTCACTACATAAAATACAAAATGAAAATAAAAATTTAATTCTTCTAATTCGCCGGTTATCTACAATCCATCAATACAAATTGAGGTCAATTTCTAGTCTATATTTCACATGATAAATCTATTATTGATAATGTTTGCCGCGTGTAAGATATATAGGATGTCTAATCTATTACAATATGAAGAAATCGAAAATAAATATTTAGAATACCATTCTTCTATATGAAACCTTAAAAATTTTAAAAATTGTAAAGTATTCGATAAAATACGAATTAATAATTAATTCGCAGAAGATTATTTTACATGCAAAAATAAATAAAAAATAAGATACGATTTTTTCTTCAAAGACTCGTCTTTTTTTTTTCTGACTAATTCTCCAAGATATCGAGTATTTAAATTAATCGAATAGTTTTAATTTGATTTCCGTACGAAAAATGAAAAAAGCAAACAAAAAATGTTACTTCGACTTATTTTTAAAATATTCATTCATAATTATTAATTAAATTCACATACGCTCGATAAATTTTTAAACTCGAAAACAAAGCTTCGAATAAAGAAGTTACGTTCCAAGTGTGTATTTTCGATTCATTCTCTTATATAAAATCATTCTTTTTCGAGCTGTGATCAATAGGACATCCTGTATATTATAAATATCCTATATATATACATAAATATTAAAAATATCCCATACTTAACACGCATTTAAAATTAGATTTAAATAATACTCGGACGGTCGACTCTTCCATCCGGTTTATCATTTTTCTCAAAATTACTTTTCCTTTACGCAATTTCAAAATTATTTTTTTCATGTATTATTCCATTTCCAAAGTGATGCAATGACATAGAATTTTGACGGAGAAACTAGCAGAAACGAGTTGAAAAAAAATGAAAGTCGGCAGTCGCTCTCTATCAGTCAACCGTCCGAGGATTGTGAAGTGAAATGGATTTTTAGAAGGGTCCCTTCCATCAACGTTTCCTAAAAGTGCAATATACCTTGGTCCAGTTCGGTCCGTAGAGCAGTGAGTTGCTGACGAACGTCGATGAACAGCCAAATTAAACTAGCGGTTGCTAATACAGAGGCACAAGCCAAAAAGGCACTACAAGCTTTAAAAAATCCGGGGCAAGCTCGACTTCGCCTGCCTCTGCATTTGCGGCCATTTCTAGTCGATATATTCCAGTATTCCGATCGTTCATCGCTGCTATCTGATAGTAACTCCTAAAAAGTTTACGGATGATCAATGCCGACCTGTCCCCTCCAATCCTTTTCCACTGGCTGTTTAGTTTCTTAAGAAATTTTCCTCGTCATTTTTTAAAATTACTCGAATTTTGGTTGTATTTCTCGTTCGATTTAATTTTTTCGATTTCTCTTTATTATTAATGGATTAAGTTATTCGAGAGGCGTAGAATTGTAGAATTGGTTTCTAATACATGAAATGTTTTTTCGCCTTTTAGAGTTGAAGTGGAAATATTTTCTCAATGGATTAACACGTTAAACGACGTTAATATTGTGAATTTGCTTTAATATCACATCATTTGTATATCACATCGATTTATTGATCTGTTGGATCTTGTAGTTATAGCATTTACGAGAAATAAATTTTCTATGTGATAATTTACGTTAAATATGTAATATGCTGAAATGATACTATTATCAGTAAAAATATAAAATTAAAAAATGAAGTAGTAAAGTAAAGATTTCCATGGTTTTATGATGTTTAACGTGTTAAGAAGAGAGATAAGAAGAGAAATATTTTTTGAGCCAATAAATATTGTCTAAATAAGATATTGAAAATAACGTTTGCGTAATTTTGTATCTATTAGAATCATGTTATAACAAATATTTTTTTATAAATTTCTGAAAGTTAAAAAAAGAAAATTTGAGAGAGAAAAAAAGAGAGAGAGTGAGAAATTAACAAGAAAGAAAAATGAAGCAAATTATCAATTAGATTTATTAGATACATTATTACCTCTATATCCATCCAATTTTAACTCGATTAATTTAATTTGATTTTAATTTGATTCTCTACAAACCTCTTACTATTTCTTCATCCAATTCTACTCGCTCAACATTTCATATATCACAACCTTATTAAATTATACTTTTCCAGTATCGTTAATTTCATCATAATACATGAAACAATACATATCTCTGTGTTTAAAAAATTTTAAATTCCCTCAAAATATTTTATCAATTCCCATCAACCATTTTTCTATTTATGATAAATCCCTGAGAGATATACGAGCAACGACACGTGCATAAAATTTTTCATTTCAATACCGTTCGCAAAAGAAATATATATCAATTACATAACATTGGAGCGATAGAAATTTCCTGAAGAATTTCTTACGTGTGTTATTCGAAAAGAAAAAAAAAAAAAGAAAAAAAAAAAGAAAAAGGAAAGAAAAAAGAAAGGAAAAAAAAAAAAAAGAACTTCTTCGTGGTCACGGTCAATCGATACGTACTTGAGAGCTACGTTTCCCGGAACTTCGGCGTGAGACAGTGTGCGGAGGCGCCAGGGCGTCGAGCTCCTTCCGTTTCTTCATCTTCTTCGTCGGTTGACGAAGCGGCACTGTCACCGCCACCGAGTCCATCTCAAGCAACACCGAGCCGCCTATCTTCGTTTCGTTTCACAGGCGTGCCTGTCCGCGCGTACAGGAACTCCCTTTCTTTTTTCCTCTTTCTTTTCTTTTCTTTTCTTTTCTTTTCTTTTTTTCTCTCTCACTCTCACTCTTTATCAACCCCTGCACAATGCACTCGCGTCGATAATCATTCGCACCACCAGTTCATTTCAATTTCCGAAATTCGGCCGCGTTTCCACTGTTCCGCCCGCGTGAACGCGACGATCTACGATTCACGGCCCCTCGATCACATCTTTCCGACTCTATCGTTCTATCCCCGTGAACAAAATATCTATTATACCGGTATATCGCGTGACTACTTCCTCTGAAAATCAATTGATCATTTGCACGTCAAAAGACATATTCTTTTCTCTTTAATATCGTTACATATCTTGACTCGGAGTTTACATAATTCGAATTTTAAAAGTAGGAAATTTTTCAATTGGCAATTATTGATCTGTCATCATTGGGTTATATCGTGATATCGTAATAGTTTGGGTTGATCTTCGTGTTATGACGTTCGATCATGGTCATCGTTGTGTAATTATTCACTGTAAGTGAATATGCTCGTAATATGATTTAGAGGATTAAAGGAATATTTCTTTTTTTTTTTTTTGAATCGATATTTTAGAGGAGAAATCAAGATATCAAGGTTTAATTAATTAATGTCGAAAATGGTATCAATAATTCGTTTCAAATAATGTAACACAAATCTATCTTAAATTGTTATTGTTTGGTATTCACCTATGACCTAATGGTATTAATTGAATAATACACATAGTAATTTTATTTACATTGATTATTTGCACGTTGAAGTTAGAATCGAGAGGATTCCATAAGTTTTAAGAGGATTCTGCAGTCTGAGCGAAATGAAAGAATCATTCCAGGTCACTAGAGAAGTGTCCCCACTCTTTGTTTGCCCTTCCACTATATTTCAGTCTATCTGTACACCAATATGTACAGATATGTACTTAAATATATAGAAGTTACTTTTCCAATGGTATTTAAAATTTCTAAGAATACTTATTTTAAACTTATTTTAAAATTAAACTGAAAATCTTATACTTAAAATTTAAAAGTGAAGAAACTTGAGATAATAATTTCGAACAATTTAAATGTTTAATATCTAAAAGATTTATATTTGCCTTCAATTTTCTAATTATAAGATATTCTTATTAAATTTTTCTCAATATTCGAATATATTCCAATAAATTCTTCAAAAACTCTTCTCTCTTTTGGAAAAATTTAATTTAAAAATATTTTCCACTTGTCGAAAAATCATCGAGCTCGAGAAAGAAAGTAAAGTGAATCGAGCTTGTAAAATCTGGCAAATTTCCTCTGCACGCTCTTGTATCGCGACATCGATCGATCGATCCCGACGATACAACAGCGAGTTCTTGAGCGAAAGAGATCGGGGGAACAAAAGCACGAGGAAGGCGACGGCAAACAAAACCTCACCTAGTTAAGAAAAACCAAAGGGACTACAAGAAAGGAGAAAGAAAAGAAAAAAAAAAAAAAGAAGAAAGGAAAAGGGAAAAATGAAAAGAAATGGGGACAGAGCACGATAAAGCGGTCACAATAATCGTGGCGATTTAAGTATATACGTATATTAGTCGAAGTTGTTCAAGGCAGTCGACTCGTTTAGATAAGAGAACTCGAACAAAGCAATCAAACGTATGCAAGTACACATTGTTGACAACTGTAATATCAGGAAAAATGATATTAACATCACAAATTTAAGTGTTAGTCAATCAAGTATGAAAGTATTTTATAATTCAAAGTGATATAAGATTGATTTGATTGATCTAAATTTTAAATTTTATGTTATTCTTTCTTTCTTTTTTATAGATCACTCTATCATTTTAAAAATAATCAATTTATCGTAGATCAGACTGGAGATGCTTATGTAAATTTATACTATTTTAAAAAAATAAAATCCTCTTTGGTGATTAAAAATTATAAATTTTACATATATATTTTCGTATCACGTAGTATTCATTATCAAATACTTTTTATAATAATATACTTTGCATTTTTTCATTTCGTATTCCACACATATTTGCACATTTACAATTTTTCAAAGATGCATAAACATCCACAGTCTTACTCTCATCTCATCAAACTAATTTCATCTCGCGGCCACTATTGCTTTAACAACGCTGTAATATACATATATATATATATATATATATATATATATATATCAACCTCTCCCAACTCCTCGACCCACGTCCGGCCTGCCGGAAGTCTTTCGCGAAACTTTAAAGGCGGAAAAAATTTACAATTTACAATTCGCAATCCGATCGATCCCTGATCGATATCTTCTCTTCGATCGAAGAATGACGTAACTGATAAACTTTAACACTATAAATCGTCGAACTTATTACGTCGTAATAATGGAATTACGAAACTCGCGATTGATCACAGCCACGGAGAAGAAGAGAAATACGAAGGGAGTGCGCGATGGAAAGAGAAGAAATGCGTTACGAAGCGAACTTCGCCGCAAAACGTTTCGTACTGGCGGACCTCTTATCATCCTCTGCCCGCCTTACCTGACAACGTTTGCAGGTAACACCCGTGCGAGTACACCGTCCATACGAATAAACATCGTTCACCAACTATATATTTGTACGAGTGTACGTTCACACAAGAGCAAATTGAGCACGCGTGATCATATATCTGAGAAGAACAATGCGGCGGATATGTGTTTGTCACTGGGTATTATACATATTTTATTGTTACGGAAGAGAAAGAGTTATCTCTTTTCTTTTTGTCTGCTCTTCTAATTCGATACGTGGAACATATGTGTTATGATCAATTCTCTGTGATTAATAATTTATGTGTATAATTTCGGTCACTAATCGAGTGTTTGAAATTCTGATTTAATAAAAAAAAAAAAAAATTTCTAATGAACAGTTTTCAATCGTTGAATCTCATCTATTTTGATTTTCATTGTGTTTTTGTAATGTTATTATTATTTTCAATCGTTCAAAAACGATTATTATTTAATAATATTTTAATTATGATTAAAAGTTATAATAAGAATAAGTTAATTATAAATTTAAGAAGTTAATACATAGTAGTAAGTATTTCATTATATAAAAATATATAAAAGTAAAAAAATATTATTATTTTATTCTGCTTATTTTATTGCAGAGTATATAATATTGCATGAAACATATATAGATATTTAAATATTTAAATTATATGGTTAAATAAGGAAGAACAATGAAAGAATGATAAATAAAACTCTAATAGATATAATTACAAGAAATTTCAAATCATGGAATAATTAATTTTGTTTAAAAAAAAAAATAAACATTCAATGGTGCAGTAATAAGCAAATTAAAAAATTTATAAAAAATATAAATTTAAAATTTATGTACAACGTTTCAAAATCAAATGATCTTTTTGATAATTGAAAAGAGAAACGTTTCATGCAATTAATAAAAAAAAACGTATCTTTTAATTAATGTTTCTGTTTACATAGAAAATCAGTGATTCATTAAAATTAATTAAATATTTAATAATATTTATCGCATCGATTAGTACTTAGAACAGAATGAAAAATTGGAAGATAAATATTTCAATTTTTCTCAAGAGAGGAATTGTAAAAATATTTTCACTTTATATCTGTTAACAAAGTATTAACAATAATTATCACTTTTGAATCGACTTAAAGAATTAATTAATTTTTATCAAGATAAAATGTTTTAATGAACATTAAAATAACATTATTAAAACAAAATTCTTTCACTAAAAAATATTTATCTATAAGTTGGATGATAAAATAAATGAACGAAATATATGCATGCTATATTTAGAATATTTTTGTCCAGAAATTGACTTCCGAAATGAAGATTAGAGAGTAATAAATATTCGATAAAAGTATTTTCAACTTTCTATAATATCATGTCATTTAAACATTAATTATATATTTATTATATTTTTAAGTATTTTTTATAATTTTATTAATTTTGTCAATACAGCAATCTATTTATAAATATTATTAATTCTTTTTTAATTTTTTTTTTTTTTTATATTCTTTTTTCATCAGACTGGAAAAAATGTTATTAATATCGTAGTAATTCTTTTTTTCGTTGCAAGAAATATTCATTAATATAAAATTAAAAATAAAAGAATATAAAATATAATAATAAATAAAAAAATTAAAAAAATTAAAAAATATAAACATATTAAAAATAAAATCTTGAAACAATAGATTAGATAGAAAAAAAGATATAAAAAATAAAACTTTGATATACTTGATTATAAGAAAAAATCTTTAGGATGAGAATGAAAAAATTCCATAAAAAGAGTTTTAAAATCTCAATTCATAAAAACATTTATGGGAATAAATTTCAATAAAAAAAAATTCAATAAAGAAAAATAAAATAAAACTTCGATGAAACTATTTGAATAAATCTTCATGTATAAATAATCTCATGATATTTTATAATTTCAACAAAATTATATCGACGATTCTTTTTTAAGAAAAAAAAATTAAATTCAAAAAGAAGAATTTTAAAAAATGGAATAACTATTTAGAAATGATCGAAAATCAAAATAGCTGATGTACTTGCAATTTCGTAGAATGGCTCTATAAATTTCTAGTTTCACGAAGGTCGAGCATATATACGACCTCTTTGTAACATGCAATGAATGACAAAAACATCGTCATTATGGTACTCGTGATTAGCAACGATCAACACTGTGATCCAATAATCATTTCCGTTTCAAATTACAATTTCACGAAAACATTACATTGAAATACAAATGGGAAATTAAATCGAATCGAATATTATTGCTTTTTGTTTTATTCGCAATCTTTTTTCTTTGTTCGTCAAAAAAGAATTCAACTTTTTGTAATATTGCGCAATTTTTCATAAATGTTATGATATCATATTTATAATAGAAATTTACAATAAGAATTATCGATCGAAGATTGAAAATGAAAATTAATTTAAGTATTAATTAAGTAAGAAGATTTTTCATGGTAATCTTTCATATCTTCTTTTTAATCTTTTTTAATTTGTTATTAATTGTTTTGAACAAGACATCTTCTTTAGAAAGCTATTTTTAGGAACATCTAATAAAAAAATAATTCGTGCAATTGATATAATACAATAAATAATTTTTTATATATTCTATTATAACACCTATATATAAACAACGTTATAAATTCGTTCCAAGAATCGATTTCCAAGAACCTGCAAATTTCTGTTTATTTTTAACGTTTATATCTTATCAATTCCAGGACAGTATCAAATGATTCATTACTTTGTTGAAAAGAATCTCCATAAAAATTTAAAAAAATAAAATAGCAATTTCGTATACCGTAATTTATTATTCTAAATAGTTCTAAATGATTGTCGTGCTATTATTATTAATTCATCGTTAATTTTATTGGCACGATTAACGTTTGTTAATAATTCAACAGTCTATTTGCACTTTTAAATTTCATGGCCATTAATACAAAATTCAATTAGTACAAAAGCGTAGACAATTTTATTTTGAATGACGCAATAATTTGTAAAGCATTAAATTTCGAAAGTTTATCGAGTTGAAATTACATTTATTATTACAATTTATATAATATAAATTTATAAATATTTGAAATCTCTTTGAATTTAAATTTATATTTTTTTCTAAATTTTAAAGTAAAATTTCAACATTGAAAACAATATATTGACTTATTTCTATAATTATACAAACTTTTTTTGCAAATAATCATAAAAAATATTAAATTCTTTTATCTTTTTTATAATTGAATCGAATTTTAGGGAAACAAAGTTACGTTGTATGTATTATTCGAACCAATTAACAAACTGTTTTATTTATCTTCATGAAAGATATAGTCAAATTATTATAAGTACACTTTTATGTTTTTACAAAGAAATGATAGTACAGAGAAATAATCGTTAATTGCATCATTTTATATTTCTAAATAAGTTAAAATTGGACGAAATGAAATAATTTAAAAGTATAATTAATAAAATTATAATTAATATTACCGTTCATTATCCTACACATTTATCATATACGCTGTGATCTGTTAGAATCGTGAGGCTACTTAAGCAAATTAACCCTCTTATATATACGCCCCTAAGGGATTGACACACGACTTTTTTTGTACGTCACTCTATTAGAGACACTTCTATGTGCTCGTTGAATAATTGGGAATCAATAGAAGAGGAATAAAACTATGCACACCTGTCGACCATTGAATGTTTTAAACGGCAAAGATCACGAACACTTGTACATGCGGAACTTGACCTATGTCTCGTATAAATTATAGATTCTGATCGATTTCCGAATTACAAATTGCACAATAGAAAAATGACAAATTGTTCAACTCACACGATTCGTAACTTAATGTACCGATAAGATGAATTGTGAATTAAGTAAATAACAAATATTATTTATCAAACGGAATTATCAGAGAAAACAAACAATATAATACGAAGCAAAGAGCATAGACAACGCCTCTGCTGCCATCGCGTACCACCCGCTCTGTGCGCAAAATATCGACTGACTGAGGGTTGGTACACGATCGTGTATAGTCTACTAGGGGTTCCTACGATAATAATTCAACAGTACATAGGGAATTTCGAATTGACACGGAAGCGGAAGTGAAAAAAAAAAAAACAGAAAAGAAAAAAAAAATAAAAAAAAATGCGCACATTTTTGTGATATAATGAATAGAAATGTTGCAAACGATAATGCAACAATAATCGTTCAGATTCACGAGATATCGATATATTGTTATCGTTAATATAAAATATTGAATTTCATGTCTATTATTTAAATTTTTTTTTAAATTTTAAAGAAAAATAAAATGAAGACTGTAACCAGAAAGAAAAAAAACGATAATAATAACAATGATGCTAATCAATATAGATAGATATTGACAAATCTTGGATTAATTGATTCATTAAATTGAATCAAAAAATATGTTAAAGTATATATTAAATAATGATAATTTTCAATTAAAGAATAATTTCATTAAAAATAAATAAAATGGAATAAAAATATAAAAATATTATTATTTATATCTTACAGTTTTCATATTTATTGTTTTGTTATGAATTCACATTAATTTATAATTATATAATAATCTAATAACAATTTACAAAATTGTTAAAAGAATGAAAATAGATATTCATATTTAAGATTATAAGTATAATATTCTTTATATTTACCTATATATTTTGAATTAATATTTTGAATTAATCACGTTACATTATATACATAATTTTGACATATATCTAATAAATATTTTATTGGCACAATTGTAATAATATAAAATTATAAATTAAAATCTTAAATTAAATTAAAATTTAAAATAATTATTAAGATTAAGAAACAGATAATCATTGATATGCAAATTACTAAAATGAGTAAAAATGAATATAACAAAATTCATAGATGTATGAAATAAATCATATTTACTAATATTATTATACAATTGCAAATTCAAATTCGTTTTAGAATTAGTTCCAGAATAAAAGCGGCATAAAGCAATTTTGACATCAATTACATTTTATATTAATATCATTTTAACAACATGATATAAATATTATATAATTGTACAATTATAAATATATAAATAATAATAAATATTTACCTGATTTTATAGATATATCCATTTTTTTAATTTCTCCATATAAAATAACAGCTAACCAAGATAGTGCTATCAACCAAAAGGTAATTAAAACACCTGCCATCCATAATGATATGATTCTCACATCAGACTTACTACATCCACAAGAATCGGTCTGTTTCATTTTAACTGTGCCACTTAGTCTATGTTTTCTATAACATAATATAAATTTTTTAAATAATTTAAATACTCTAAATTATTTAGATACTTTAAAATTTAAACTTAATTAAAATTTTAAATAATAATTTTAAAAATGCGCTCTTTTTCTTTTACCGTTTTATTTTTTTCTTCTTGGGTGTGAGGTCCAAATCTGACACATCAGAATCAGTGTCTGACAACAGATCAAGTAGATTTATCGTTTCTTTGTTATTCGAATTATTCATTATGATGAAAGAATCATAGCACGGGTCATAAAGTTAAAAGACGGAATCGTATTGACGGCCAGTTTGATAACATAACCTCTTTAATTGAAATGTCAGTCATTAAAAGATCTATTTTTATTAGTGATCTACTAATATTTGATCTAATTATTTCAACTACATATTACGTAACGAAATTTAAAATTACTTATAATTTTCACATATTATTGCTTTGATATAGCTACGATTGAAAGATACATCCCTTTATATCTTTTATAACCTAACCTGTATTCGTGCATTCTTACATAGCATGTTCATTTCGCATATTCTGACATCTGACGGAAAAATAAATAGATTGAGAAAAATACATTTGATGTGAACTAAAATAATTAAATTTATTCTATGAAATTAATTCTATTTTGTGAATGTTTTGTGAACGATCCGTCATCTTGACAGAATTCATGAATATTTATTAATTTAATTTTATCTCACGAACGGTGTAGTATATATAAATATATATTTATAATATAGATATAAACAATAATTAAATAAGAAAATAGTAAATATAATTATTAATTGTTATTTTATAATGATAAACAATTATTGATCAATTTTAGTAAAATATAATTGAATTTCTATATTAAATCCTATATATTCTTGCAACTATTATAATAATTATAAATTATATATAATTATAAATATAATTATAAATTATATCTTTGTTTAATTTTTATATATTTTATATTTGCATATATAAAATTAATTAATAATTATAACTTTTATTATAATTACATTTTTTTTAATAAAAAAAATATTTATTTTAAATATTTCACTTCAGTGCTGTTTTTAATTAATTTCAAATTTTCAATTATTGGTTTCAATTAGTGGAAACTCCTAAAAATTTATAAATATATTATGATAAAATTATTTTCATTTCAAGTAAAACGAAATGAATTTAAAATAATTTATAATATGCTTTATAACCTTATGCTGATGAAGAAACAATCTTAAGCTGCATTTCCTTTTTTTTTTATTTTTTTTTTTTAAATATCCTTTCATTTATTAAAGGTTTCAGGTTCGAAAAGTTCGTTGAAAGAATAGTCCTTCTAATGCATTAATTAGCTTGCGTAGCACGTTACAACGCTTTCCATTGAAGACAGCATCGCATCCGGTAGAAGTTCGGTCAAAAACAATCTACGTGGATCGCATATGACTTCGCTGCAAATTTATCAAAATTTATATTGTTAAATCAATTCACTATAATATCTAGTGGATTTAATAAATAAATCTGAGCTTTTTTTACCTATTTAATTCTAAAAAAAAATTTAATTAATAGACCAATAGAATGTGTTATATTTTTATTTAATTCTCCAAAATGATTAAATAAATTTGATCACAACTTTTTTAGGTATGTATGATTAAATTTTTAATAATTTTTTTATATACTTTTAAATGTTTTTTCTATGAATTTTGTCCTGTGAAATTCGTTAAATGATTATTCATGAAATTAGAAATGTAAAGATTCACTGATTTTTTTTGACAGTTGAAGATTGCGTTGGTGTCTGAGCGTTCGGTTGGCTGGATGTGACACAGCCGAATTTTAAAATCGCATCAGCTATGCCGACATCTTGCCTTCGAGGCGCCCAGTTAGAATCGTGATAATGTTCTTCTTATAAAAAATAATTAATATAAATGAAACACTCAATCACAATACACTTTAACAATTAAGGAATTTAATCAGAATGCAATCTCTTCTTTCTTTAGAAATTTTGTTAACATTTCAGTAAATTACAATCAATTTTAATATACTTTTATCATATTTTAAAAATATATATATATAAAATTATAAAAAATATTAAATGAATAATTATTTTCTATTACATTAAATTATTAGTAAATTATTTTTAATTGTATTTAAATATATTACTGTTAATGATGATTAACTATTTTAAATAATTCAATTAAAAAACTAATACTCTTAAATATAGAGTACTTTCTTCAATTTTTTATCATAATGTTGACAAATCGTAATCGTTCCTTTTAAATAATTTAAAAAATCAAATATAAAGTAAGAAATCAAAACTTACCAAAATTATTCACATTACATCTTCTCAAATTTTTACTACAATCTATAAATCTCTTCTAAAAAAAAGTCAAATATCAAAATGAAATTAAAAAAAGAAAAAAATCAAAACTTATCAAAAAATCTCACCTTAACAAAGTAAAAGAAATAATTTTCAAACAAATTAAAACATTTTTCATTGAAGTTTAATATTCCCCATAAATCAATCCTCCAAGAAGATTTTAAAGGTGGCATGGTGGTACAATTGTAAATAAAATTGCTGAAATAAAATTTTAATTAATAATCGATTAAACGAACTATCGATTGAATTTATTTAAATGAATTCCTCTTACTTGGATTAAAAATCATAGCGGATAGTATCAATGGACTATTACGTGAATACACCATTTTATACGAATTGATTGGTTCCCAAAACAAGTTTAGATAAATGGAGTTCCTACTGTACAGTAAATCGACGCGTGATTCAAAAGAGACACCTGCATGAGACTGGAGGCACGCCAAATAACTGATAGCGTGGGCGTCGTGACTTCGAAGACGACGTCGAATGATCTAACGTTCGAGAGGGGATGAAGTTTCCCTGTACTTCTTACTCCATTGGTCGGGAACCGATTCTACGATTCGTGTATTCCTTCTCTCCGTCTCCTGTTCTTCCCGATCGTTCTATTAACGAGTTACCACCTTCCGGTCGAGCAGGCGTTAACGAAGATCTTTTCAACAGGCACAGCTGCGAATTTTTTGCATCAATTGTTTGTTCTTTCTTCGTTCGATGAGTCCTGGTTTAGAAAGGAAACCAAAATGTGATGCAGAAGCAAATCTTGGGGCAAAGAGGCAAAGAATTTCGACCTTTTATGATATATTTCGTGCTATTATCACGTTTATTATATAGTCTCGAAAGATTTCTTTAAAAATTTCATTATTTTAACTTATAAAACTCTCATGTCTCTTTATTATAAAACTTTATGTTATAGGTGTATATTATTTATATTAGAAAGATTAAATTTTAGACTTAAATTTTATAATTTTTATTTGCATCCCGTATACAAGTTATTATCATATTATACATATTGTAAAAATATATTCAGATCGAAAAACGAGGGAACGAGTTAACTGAAAAGGATACACAATAATACTTTTAATGTAATAATTTATTCAAAATTATATGTTTTGTCAAACATTTATGTTATACTATATATATATATTTATCTTCGAATAAAATTAACTAATAATTGTTATTAGATCTCTTATTTTATATTTATTTCTGATTGAATAATAAAATTAAGATATTGAGATATTGAGATTGTTAGTAAATATTGGAGATCTGAAAAAAAAAACGTTATTGATAATTGGTAATAGATAATAAATAATAAACTAAAACTAAAAACGCAACGATAAAAGCAATTTTTCAAAATCTCTTTATCAAAATCTAAATTTCTTGCATCTCCATATAAGAATATTCTTCCTATTTTAAAACTTACAATTGAAATTATAATAGAAAAATAGTTGGCAAACAACATTGAAACATTAATAATTACCGTTAAATGCTAATAATTTTCAAACAATTAAAAAATCCTTGAGCATCAAAAGCAATATTTACTTACTATTAAATTAAACATATTATACCTCTACGAACGAACAATGCCCTTCCATCCAAGAATTGCGATAGAAATTGCAACGAACTCGCGTAACCAACCGGAAGTTGGTCCGAAAAGCGGGAGCGGATGCCTTTAAAAAGGATGATGAAAATGTGTTCACAACTATAGAAAGCATTCGATGGGTTGGAAGTGTTCGATCGCGAGCGGAGGATCCCCCGGGTCTTCGTGACTTCCGGTTCTGGACGACGCGCGTGTGCCAGCGGCGATGACCGGATATGGCGAAGAACCGACTGACCAAATCGTCCGTTCGGCGAGTCCACCGCTTCGTCTACAATGAGCTTTTCATGCGAATCACGCGTTCCCCTGTACCAAATACCAAGCTCGTATCGGTGACATCATACTCTTGCGTTGTATACCAGCGTGCACAGGTGAACGTGTGCCCGAGTATACAGTTGGATGAGACGATGTCGTTGCTCATAACACGAATCAATTTTCTTTCTTACTTCTTCTTCTTAATTTCAATGACGAGGAAAGGCGTTCAATCCGTGTGATAAAAAAATTATCGTGTGTTATTTCTTGATTTTTTCTCGTTACGATTAAGTAGTCTATTATTCTTGCTATATTTTTATGCTCGTTTTCGTTACTTTTTGTTTTAATTTTTTTTTTAATAGAAGAAAACATTCGACGCGATTGTCGCATCGATTGATAAATCTGTTGTTATCAATCTCGTTTGTCTATCTTCTCAAGTTTTTTATATCTTTATGGACATATGATTATACTGTAACTATATTTATATGTATCACTTATATATGCATATTTATACGTTTATTTGTTATTATATATTGTGTATGTATAATTATACTTTTTTTTTATATCGTTTTTATCTCTATATGATTTAGATTCAACTGATATATTTCTTTTTTTTAAACAATCAGATCTGTTTTTTTAAACAATCAGATTTTTAAAATTTTTAGTAACAATTTTTATTGAATAATGTATTAGGCTTTTACACAATTTACAAAATATTTTTTGATGATTCTAATCTAAAAAAATTGTTACGACAAGATACAGTTTAAACAAGATAAATACTTGTACGAGAAAAAAGTAAGAATTGATATAACTTCATAAAAAACATTGTTATTTTTATTTTTATTAATGAATTCTCAATCTGGAAACAAGTATAAAAATAAAGTATTTAACACGATAACATGATAAAACGAATAACGATAAAAGATTGATAATATTGCATAAAAATAAAAATTATAAACATTAATTATTAATATTATTCAATGAATCCACAATGAAATTAAAACAATAAATCTAAACGAATCTTTCATTTCCTAAACGATAATAGCAATCAAAAAAAAAAAAAAGAAAAATTAAACAATATTCAACAAGATTTATAAAGAATCAAAATAGAGATTTCCAAGTAACTTAATTTTTAATTCTAACGAAAAATCGCAAAAAAAAAGCTAAGCTTCAAAATTTGAGGGAGAGAGAAAGAAAAATCCAAAGAAATATTCGCGGAGAAAGTCATGGTAGGGTTCAGTGATTCGTGGCCCATCGAGAATTTCTTTCTGTTCCTCTGTCGTCACGATATTCACGTGACAAAGTTCGAAGTGTATAGAGGAGAAAAAAAAAAAAAAAAGAAAAAAAAAGAAACCGAGAGAAGAATAGTTAATCGGTAAACAAATCACGTACTTGTGGATGCATATATAAGACCATAGAACGTTGTGTACTTACACGACGAGCGAAAGGAACGCACGAATGCTGCGTATGTCCATACCTTCTGGATATTCGGATGTTTAATTTTGACTTATTAGAAAAATGGATTGATAAATATACCTTGTACGTTTATCAATGGAAAAAGAAACGTTAAATAATTTATATTTATTTTAAAGAAAAAAAAAACTGTGCATTAGATTTGGAAGATTGAAATAGAATGAGATATATATTATTTCGAATTACAATGAAATAATTCATTAGTTGATATAATGTCAAAATTTTACGAGATTTCGAATAAAATGTAAAATTGCACATTTCTCTTTTCTATCTTTTGCAAACACAATATTTCAATATTATGAGGTATTATGAGATTAATAAGTAAATAATTGTCATATTAAAATTGATTGATCGATCTTCAATCCTTCAAATTTCAAATCGGCAATATCTTAATAGTCACCCTTTCGATAGACGAAGAAAGAAGCGAAAGGCATAAGGAAGGAAGTAGGCCGTGCAAATGAGGTAGCCTGCCGAGGTGCTCTGGAACTAAAAAATCCCAGTCGGTTGCTAATTGAAGAACAAACAGACTCAGTTCAACACAGGATTCTGCGTGAAAAATCGCGACGACAATGAAATTTGGTTTGACGACATCATTTACAATACAGAATATTTGCATATCTTTTAATTTTAACAAAACAAAAATAGGTCACAGTTCATCCGAGTATAAAAATATTCTTCCAATTTTTATATTTTTTTTTTCACTCATTTTTTAAAATGGAACTCAAATTTTATAATGGAAAACAAAAATAAATATTAAAATATTAATTAATTTATCAAGAGTGACGAATGAATCTCTAATATTAATACACGTGATTGGTCATTCAAATTAAATTATAATTTATTATATTCCAATTTGGAATATTTTAAAATTTTTTTTTTTTTTACGAGATATATAAATATAAATGAAACATATAAATTGTATTAGTATGAACGTTTATCATATGTGTATGGATCATTAACAATAACAATTAACCCTACTTGAGAAGAATGAGATAATTAGTTTCACTTGGCAACTTTTCCAACTAACCGTTTTACAGCCGATTCATAATTAACGGTACTTTAATTTGCAAGCTCCCGATACAATTATCACCGTTATCGTTAAGTTTATTAAAATTATCTTACTATCTTACTAAGGCAAAACAAGAATCACTAATGTTATTCTTAAAATAATCAAACATAATCTTTTACACAAATATCAGTTCTACTGATACTAAAAACCATTACGTCTATTACGTAATCTGAAATCTCGATAATCTTTCAAAATAAATGAAATAATAATCGATGAATTAAAAAAAAAAAACAAAATTAATTCGATTTTAATTAATTTCTAATAATCGATCGATTATTCCTAATAATCTCAAGAGTTCCTTTTAATTTTTAAAATCTTAAATTTTAAATCAAAATAAAAATCAAACTATCGATAGTTAAATTAAAAAAAAAAAAATGAAGTCTTACCTTCAATTTTTTTTCAATTAAGTTTTACCTCTATTCCTCGTTAATAATCCCAATAAGCTTTATAATTTTTCTCACTTCGTATAAAAAAAAAAAATTTATTTAATACTGATCACCTTAGGTTTTAATAGTTTTAAAAAAATCTTCAATCACAATCGTTTTCAATTCACCGATATTCGTGAAAACTGTTATCGGTTAACTTCCGCGTAAAATCGATCGATAAACGAGCCAAACCGACAATTTCCATTAAGATAACCGCGATCCGCAAGCGTGACGCGAATGAAGGAAAAAAAAAAAAAAAAAAAAAATATTGTTTCGACCGGTTTCAAAACAGATTTTTTATCTGAATAGTATATCGTGCTCCTTTCCTTATCGTGCAACCATAACTGATAATTATTTTTCTTCTTTTCTTCTTTTATTTTCCCTTTTTCCCCTTCTCTTTTCTTCTTTTTTTCAAACCTGATGTCTCTGACGATTTATCACCAAATATAACCAGGTATCCCACATTATGATAAATCAACGTATTTTAGTTGTGATTATCAGACCGTTTTCACGGTTCGTGGCTCGCGAGTCGAATACCACGACCCGTTTGCAGATCAGTGTCGCCTCGACCAGGAAATCGGTCTCGTCTTACAGGATGCCAGTGCGTCAATATTGACACGTTTCTTACGAAACCGTATAAGAAAAAATGAAGATTGAAAAGAAAAAGGAAGGAATTGAAAATTTGATGAATTTTTACAGAAATCGAAGATCATTGGGTACTAGAAAAAGTTTAAGGTCATTCTTCAACATTTAATAATAATATGACAAGATTTATTAAAGTAATAATGGAAAGTTTGTTTTATTTTATTAAATATAAAATAATAAAATTTTTCATGGATTAAATTATAAGTAGAATTATTGAAATAATTTTTAACTAAATGTGAAGAATTCGCCACAATAATGGATTATCGGACGTTATTATTGAATACTTAATGAATTAAAATTTATTATTTTATTACGCTTTTCATAATGGTTTTAAATTTAATTTCAATATTTGAAAATTTAACAATTTAAAAAAATTACAAATTTTTAACATTTCAAATTTCAATTTTTAATTATATAATTTAATAATCTGTAAAATTTAAAATTCAACATTTTTTGAATCAAAAAAATTTTTTAAATAAAATATTGTCAAAATTGTAATGTATTATTCAGAATAATAGAATTCACTTGAGTTGCACATATAATCAATGATTACGAAAACAGGAAATTGATACGATCAATCAATGGACAATGGTAACAATGAATGATAAATTCTATAATATATATATGTATATATATATATATTATATTTAACAATTGCGGATAATTTCCAATTATTAAAGCAAATTCTATTATTAGTTTATAGACGTAATAATTTGATATTTATTACATATTTTATTTCATGTTTCTAAATTATTAATTTTGAAACACTATCAAATTAAAAAAAAGAAATTAACAGGAATAAACAAGAAAATTCAAATATCAACACTTTTATTCTTCATTCGTGTAAAACTTCATTTGTTTGCTAAGAAACATTAAATAACAATAGCATTACCCGTATATAAAATTACAATGTGAACATTAAAAAGAAGTAAGAATTATGTAAATAATTAAGCACATTTTCGAAAAAAAACAAATAAATACATATATGAATGACAACAAAATTCTTTCGATATTTAGTGATCATTATTATTATTAATTACTATTATAAATAAATAATGAAAATATTTCGAATAATAGAAATTTTTGTAAAATGAATAAGTGCAGAAATAAAAATCCAATAATAACATTATTTTGATACTTAACTGTGCGATATCATTCATAGTAAAGTTGTAACCATTTGTGCAATAAAAATTATATAATTAATGTGTTTAACAACGAAAATTATACATTATTTACACATTTTTTGTATGTAAATTTTTAAATATTTACTCAATTATAAGATAAATCACAATAAAAAAAATAGAAATAAAATTTCAAAATATTCTAATATTTAAGAAAATTTTTAATTAATAATATATATTAAAATCGAATTCAAATTTATAGATTATCAATTGTAGAAAATTAAATCTTTTAACGTTATCACATAACGAGTTGAACATACATGCATTTAAATATGTTTTTCTTTTACATTTGTGTATATTATATTAAAATTTCTCGCATACTATCTCCTAATAATACTTTAAACTTACATCCGACTATGCGATTGGCTATCAATATTGGCATAATTTTCTTATAATTAAATTTGAAAGTGTTCGATAAATATTTCTTAATTATATTCACTTTAACTTTTCAACTATTTACTGATTAATATACTATGCAAATTGAATTATTTAAATAGTACAAAAATGAAATTTAATACATACTAACAACTATCAACAACAATTAAAATAAATTCAGTCTCTTGACAATAACAAATGAAAACGAATGAAGTAATAAAAAAATTTTATCTCCTTTAAAAAAAACAAATTAATAAAACAACCCTTTAACAAATTACATTACTAAATTCTAATATAAGCATCTTTTAATCAATTATGATATGGTTCTCATTCTAAACAATTGTAACAAAAAAATCAACGAAACGTTAAAAGAAAAATAAATATATAAGACATATGTAGTAACTATAAAATTCATTAGTGAAAAAATTGGAACTATTATAGATTAATTTTATCCTAAATTTATAAACCTAAATAAATCTTAGTGTAACGCATAATAAAGCAGACTATAACATTTGTGCTTCAACTGGATTTGTAAAATGCATATATCGATCATTCAAGACAGAAGAATAATTATAAATAGTGTTCTTAATAGAGATCGCAATACAAAGATAATTATCGCATAGCGATGATTTTTCAATATTTCAATTTCTTCGATTCACTATCTGCTGTTACAGATTAGTTAGTCTACGGAAATTATTATTCTAGCATTTAAGAATTACATATAGTTGTAAATCTAAGGCATACAGTTTTGATATGCTAAATTATAGTATCCTACCATGACTATAATTAAGAAAATCGAAATTTTTCGAATTTTTTTATTCCTAACTTAGGTCTACCTTGAAAATTCTTTTAATCTATTTAATAATATACTAGTAAAAAATTTATATAAATAGAATGAAAAATATTCCATCCTGAATATATTTTTCTTTTTTTTTTTCCTATCTTTAAATGTAGATGCTTCTCATTATATTGCAAAAAATTACAAATAATATAAGATTATTTTAATTTTTAAGCTTATAATTTGTATTATTAAATATTATATATCTTGTAAATGTCTATATAACATGTAGTACAATGCCGTTTTCGTTAGGCTATCATTGACTATTCTTATAACATTCAGTAAACTATTCTCTAAGCATTCAATAAAGATTCAAGAGAGAATTAGTTTTGTATGTTACTTATTAAAATTGCCAAGAAGTGTATGTTGCTGTCCATGGAGTGACGACTGACCAAGATGGAAATTGTGCTAAGAATCGTTTGAATCTTAAAGATGTTTGGTGTTCACCATGTAAAAAATGACCACCTAATGCTATTGATAAGCATGGAGTTTTCGGCATATTATTTATCTACATAAGAAATACATAGATATTAAAAATATTATTAGTAAAATTAATACACACTCATTCATTTATTTATAAGAGTTTCATTTTAGAGTTTTATTTTACTTACATTCAATTCAAGGGAAAATGTAAAAGGAACACAATCAGATGCACAAGAATAATAAATAAAATACGTTTCTCTATTATTCCATTTAGGTCCTTCTAATGGTTTCCCTTCTAAAATAGACCACTTTTGTAAATGAACTCCTTTATATGGAGATAAAATTATACTTATATGATCCGGACCTAAAAATAAAATTTTAATTTTATTTTATTTTATTTTATTTTTATTTATTTATTTAATTTATATAATAATAAAAAAACTACCTGTAACATTAAAGGTAAAACTGACAATATTTTGTTTTATAGACTTTGAAATAAGTTCAAGTTTTGTTGGAATGCTAATTAATGGAGCAGGGCCTGGAATCCAACTTGTTTTCCTATTTAAAATATTTTAAAATATTAAATGTATATATGATTAAATTTTTTCTAATTTCTTTTAAAATAATATAATATTGAGTATATTAAAAATACCATAAAAATGTTGTAACAGGCATAAAATATGGTAGGCCGCAATATAATTCTTTTTCACAATCTTTTATTGTTGACATTACTGCACCTATTTCAGGTACCACAGCTTCCACACTATGTGGACTATTCATATCTAAATCAGCTATCCAATATCCCGTTCCAGAATAACGTAAATTACCATCAACATCATAATATTGTTTTTGTGTGTGCTGAATATATATAAATCAAATATTTTTTATTATAAAATTATCAATCATTTCAATTATTTAATTTAATCATAAATCAATCAGATTTTAATTATAAAGATTACCGCAATCATAAATCGTTCTGGTGCTAATGATGATAAATCACCACTATAAGGAAAACCAAGTGGAGTTAAAATTAATACTCCTATAGTTATTAAAAATATTCCCATTAATACACTTAAGATTCTCTCTGCATTTTTTATTAAAAGTACAAATGGTAACTAAAAATAAAGTATTATATTAGATTTTTGCGATATAATAAAAAATTTTTTTTTAAACGGTTTAACAAACAATAATTTAACAATATACCGTGAAACTAAGTAGCAGAGAAAAGAGAATGCATAACATATTAGCCATAACAACTTCCGAATTTATACTGCTACCAGATCGTCCCATTATAGGTATAAAAAGATAAAGAGCTCCAATTATTAAATAAAAAGATTGTATATAAGGTAGACATGTCGTCATTAAATAATAAAACAGCCATTTCCAACCTATGAGCAAAATGAATTAAAAATAAATAAGAATAACATTAATTTCATTATAATAATTTCATGATAAAATAATTCATTGATAAAATTATATATACCTCTCCATTTGTTAAAGAAATTACATCGAATTATATTTCCAACAGTAGGAAATACAACCCAATGTAATGGTATAAAACCAGATCGTATCTCAAATACAACACAAAAGGAAAGAACAGATATCCATATTATGGAATATGAATCACAATATATTTGATATAAAATCCATGCAGATTTAACTTCCTATAAAATGTCAATCAAAATTAAAAGATTTATAAAAATAAGAATATTCATAATATATATATTTTAAAATATTATTAAAAACTTGCCTTTTTTTGACGTGAGCCAATGAATAAAAAAAATGTCATTGATATGAAAATAGTTGGAACCACATACAGAAAAAATAACCATGCTGGTCTTGCATACCAACTCATAACTTTTCCAAGTTTAGTAAGAATAAGTGCGATTAATGTGCATGAAAGTATAGATATTAGCCACGAAACAATTATTGCTCCCGTACATAATAATAAATGTTTTAAATATATTGATTTTTTTGTATCTAAATTAAAATTTTAAATTTTGATTATATTAAAATTATATATTAATAAATTTGATTTAATACTATATGTACGTACCTCGGCGAGCATTTTGTATATTTAAATATATCGAATATATACTAACGATTATGCTAATAATATTAATTGTACATGCCATATATTGAGGCCATCTGATAACAAATGTACCTAAGAAATCAAAAAATACAGGGTTTCCTGTGTGATCTTGAAATGGTATCTCGGATAAATAATTATCTAATATTATTCCTTGTAATAAAGCAAGAATATTATCTCCAGTTCTTTGTAAAGATCCTAATGGTATTTGATGAATATTATCAAATTTAGTATGGTACACATATCCATTAGTTGCCCATGCAAAATCAAGGCCTATAATTTTATATATATATATATATATATATATATATAATATATAAATATTTAAAAAATAAAAAAAAGTATAAAATTAAAATAGATAATATAAAATGAATACCAGAAACATTTCCAAAGTCTCTAAATATTCGAAAATCAGTATCTCCAGGTACAATGCCACTTTCAAATATTTCTTGAGCTAAGGATGATGCATAAGGATAAGGAACAGATGCAGCATATATCTATAAAAAAAATAAAAATATATTAAAATATCTATAATAATAACAAGTATAAGATAATTTATACTATTATTATTATTATTATTATTATTCAATACTTGAAGCATCCAAGAACTATCAGGTCCAGCCTGAAACAATAATTCGCGACCACCTGCACCACAAGCTTCTAAATTTATAAAAGCTCGCACTTCTTTAGCCCAAGGATGTTGTGTTATAAAGCCATGGGAAGCCTGTATAATTATATAATTATAATTTTTTAAAAGATTAATTAAATTTCATTCATTTGTTAATAATTATATATAATTATATTTAATATACCTGTAATAAATTTTCTTCAGCACCATTAAATAAAAATATAATGTTATGCTTTAATAATTTTGAACTATGACTAATTACACGTAAAATTTCTAACATCACAGCACAACTAGCTCCATCATCAGATCCACCTAAAAAAGAAAATCAATTTAATATTTAATTAATAATAATCATTAAATAAAATTTTTTCATAATCATTACCAGGACTTTCTGGAAAAGTATCAAAATGACAATTTATCAATAAACTACTCTGAGTAGATCTATGAGGACCAATTTTAACAATGACATTTTGAACATTTCTATATACATTTGTCATTCCA
This sequence comes from Apis mellifera, assembly GCF_003254395.2. Classification (NCBI taxonomy): domain Eukaryota; kingdom Metazoa; phylum Arthropoda; class Insecta; order Hymenoptera; family Apidae; genus Apis; species Apis mellifera. The sequence continues at coordinate 6,304,083 of NC_037645.1, forward strand.
TCTAAAAATTTTAAAGGAAAAGCTCCACTATGCTTGGTTACATTGACTAGAATCTTATGATTCTCATTGGCTCCTTTAACTATATTATTAATGATATTAGTTAAATATTTAATTGCCAATACTTCATTTTCATAACTTCCAACAATTCGTGGTCCAATAGATGTAATATTCAGAAGATGATTATGTGCTCTTTCAGCAATAAATCTTCCAGGATATAAACCTTCTTTACTTATTGTTAATGGTTCAGGTAATTTCTTTTCAAATGTGATAATAATAATGGACACAAAAAGATAAAATGTAAAAAGAAAAAGTAAATGTTGAGTTTCATTTGGCAGTACTTCTTTCTTCTTTGAAGAAGCTTTATCCTCATATAACACATCACTAGTAGATCTTTTAGAGACATGTTGACGTAATCTTATTCCGTCTCTCTGAAAATTACCATTGTTAATATATAAAAACATAATTATACATAATTATAATCAAAATAAATGAAGAATAATCTTACCATTGTCTGCATTCAAATATAAAAGGCACTTTGAAAAGAAATTAAGCTTTTGAATTAAAATTAACTCAGAGATGAACCACAATATTTAATTTTATATGATACATTAATCACATATATTACAAATTGTTTCATGCAAAGAAAATTTGTATTATTTCTTGTTATTTCTTCTTCATATGAAACAAATAAAAAAACATACAAGATTTTATTAATTTTTTTTTTATCGTACTTGTAATCAAATATGATTTCAAATAATTGTACATAATATAGTATTTTTTGCAAAAATTTTACATAAAAATTTTATTATTGCAATTTTTTATTATGTAAAATTAATTTTTGAAATATAATAATTAAATAAATATGATGCCCACCTTTCGTTGTATCTTTCTTGTATCTTTATTTCTTATTTAATTGGCACAATTTCGTATTCGTTAGTTCAAATTTATTCCTCCATGATTCCACGTTAATATATCCTGGATCATTGTTATCAATCGATTTAATCTCCATAAAAATACATTTAGATAAAATGTATTTATACGTGCATTCATGTACCACTACGATTAGATAACCACATCATATTTTTTGAATAAAGATTTGTATGGACGATTGTTAGGTAGGTTACTCGATACTTGCTAATACGAATAAAATCATACTTATATACATATATCTGAATATAGCATTATAGAAAAGTTAGTAAAAATAGAGTATGTATCGCGGTATAATTTGTAGCTATTTAAAAGACAAAGAGCAATCAAAATATAAAATAGTAACTTATAAAATAATAAATGTAATTTTATGAATGAAAAATATTTTTATTATGTATGTAATTTATATTATTGATACTATTAAAATAAAAGAAAAATACTATAAAGTTATATAAATATATAACAAATTTTTAAAACAAGCAAAAATATCATTATTTACTTATTTGTAAATAAGTTTCTAGAATTTATTTATATATTTCAAAATAAAAAAATATAAAATATAAAATATAAAAAAACAAATAATAAATAAATCATCAGCATAATTAAATTTTAAAAATATTAATTTTTTCTCTGTAATAAATTATGTAATAAAATAAAAATTTAATTTTGAATAATTTAAAATTCTTTCAAAAAAGTATGATAAAAAATGTAAATCCAATCATTTACTGCCATCTGTAGGAATGAGTTTTAATGAGGCCACAAAATTTGTTCGTTCAACGATAAGATTCTAATAGTAGGAATCGCTTCCATAACTAGCAGACGACTAAGTCTAGCAGACGGCGCATAGCTAGCGTCGTTCGCGGGCGCTTGTGACTTTGTTTCAAAATCGAAGATTGTTGAACACCAAAAGATACGGTTTTTGTAAACGAAACTGAAGAGTTAATTGTGAAAAAAATAGAAATCAATCGAAATGGATCCCGAAGCATTCCTGGATATGGCCAATCAGGTCATTAAATTGAAAATGTTCCCGTACTTTGATATCGCACACTGCGTACTCTGTGCATTACACGTCAGAGAAGATTTAGGACCCGGTAAGCCCAAGCCTACCCGACGAATTCTAAATTTAATCTGCCCAGATTCAGCTTATACCTTTTCTAAGATTATGTTTCGCTCCCTACCATTTCTTTCTATTCTTTTTTAACATCTTTATCTTCTTATATGTTTATCTTTTTTGTTATTTTCTATTATCTATTAAGCTTTCTTTCTCATTTAAAATTCAGTAGAATTAAAAAAATATTTTGTATATTTTTTATTCGTAATTGGATGCTAAAGCTTTATCATCATTTTAAATATTTTTATTAATTTTCTATAAAATTATATATAAGATATATATATATGTACAAAAGGTGTTATTTAAATTATAATTTTTTAAAATGTAATAAAAATTATTGTACATATTTATTTTCATATATACTTAACATTATTATTAACAATATAGAAATAAGACAAAAATAATATTTCTTTATTTACTCTATTTCTATATTATTCTTAATTTAACATTCATTAAATAAGAAAATTAAAAATCAAAAAGAAAATTTTTCATCATATTGTCTATAATTATTTTCACATAGTATCTGGCACAATTATAATAATCTTACTTTGTGACATTCAATGAGCTAATCTATTTCAGTATACATCCTTATGGACGCCAAATTTTTTCTCAATTTTTTGCTTCAATTTATTTCATATAATTTTTTATATTGTTATATTTATTTTATTTTAAATTATATAAAAATATATATTATAAATTATATTATAATTCTATAAATATTTAATAAAAATATAGAAATGTATTATATAAGAATATTTTCAAAATTAATGAAAGTTTTATTCCATAACTTTTTTTATAATATAATACTTTTTTGCAATAAAATGAAAGACTAATCTTTAAATAATAAATGATTAAAAAAATCTTGTGTATATCTTATTAATATTTAATATTTCTTATTAATTTAATTTAATACTTATAATATTTCATTTATTGTATATATTATATATCATATACATTTTAATAAATTTTTTTTATAATTAATATCTTGCTATCAGAATCTTTGATATCAGAATCTTTAAAACATATTAAGTAGTATTATTTTCATGTTTATGGCAAGCTGGTATTATGTTTGCATGAATGCATATAATGTATACTTGTAAGGATTCCAAGCGACCTAGTTGAAATAGCATATCTCTTTAATATTTCATGGTGTATTATAAAAATAAAATTTTGTGGCAATTTAAATATTTGTAAATTAAATTTTTATTTTTTTTATATGAAGTTTATTTATTTACAAATATATAAAATTTAAAAAAATAGATTTATTATATTATTATATTAATTTATTATATTTTTTTAAATTGTAAGATTTTGTTAAATTTCATAATTTTTTTGCTAATTCATATTTATATATAATTCTATTAATAATAGGTGCTCAAGCATTTTCTCGGAAACATCCTCTATCATGTTGGCTTTCAACAATGTTGGTAGTGTTTGCAAGTGGTATGCTATGCAATGGTCTTTTAGGAGAACCTATTCTTGCACCTTTAAAAAACACACCACAAGTAATAGTAGCAACCATTGTTTGGTTAGTATAAAAATATAATAGGAAGATTACTTATTAACTTATTAAATTTTAAATTATAAATATTTTGTATGGAAATTGTATTTCCTTTAGATTACTTTAATAAATTAAAATTTTTTTATAATATTTAATTGAACATATACTATAAAAAATATTAATATATAATATTAATTCCAAAATTTACAGGTATGTGATATTTTATACACCATTTGATATTGGATATAAAATTGCTAAATTTTTACCAGTAAAAATTGTATGTGCTACTATGAAAGAAATATATAGGTATGTAAAAAAATAAGTAATTATTTGTTATTTTATTCTTTATTAGTATTATTTTTTATATAACATATTTATATTATTTTTCTATAATTTACAGGTGTAAAAAAGTATATGATGGAGTAACTCATGCAGGAAAACTGTATCCAAATGCATATCTTATTATGGTATTAATTGGAACACTCAAAGGTAAATTCTAATATTAAGTATATAAAGATAAAAATAAAAATATTCAAATATGTAATATATATAAATATATATATAATATATATATATTTAATTAAATTAAATATATATATATATATATATATATATATATATATATATATATACATTTTTTTTTTAGGAAATGGAGCAGGTTTTACAAAACTTTTTGAACGACTTATACGGGGAGTATGGACTCCAACTGCTATGGAATTTATGCAACCTAGTTTGTACGTTTATTTTATTTCTTTTTCATAAAGTGAAATTGAAATAAATATAAAATTTTATCATTTAGCCCTACAAAAGCATCAATGGTTGCATCCATTATTTTCGTCCTAGACAAAAAGACTGATCTTATTTCGGCACCTCACGCACTGGTTTATTTTGGTATCGTTATTTTCTTCGTGTATTTCAAGGTAACCGACATTTTTTAAATAAAATGTAATTTTTAATATCTTTAAGTGCAATTATTATTTATTTCATTTTAGCTATCATCTATTCTACTTGGAATCCATGATCCGTTTGTACCATTCGAAAATCTATTCTGTGCGTTATTCCTCGGAGGAATTTGGGATTCGTTAGCCAAATTGCTGGGCCGAGGCCAAGCTAAAGACGAGAAAGCAGATGCCAAAAAAAAGGATTAAATGTTTGTAAACTTCATTTACGTAATATTAGATAATATTACTTATAATTTTACTATTATATAATTTCAATTTATTTAAAAATTTATCAAATTTATGCAATATTTAAAATAATTTCTCTTATTTTCTTTTTATAGGTACAATTTCTCCAAAATGGATTTTAATATTTGCAATGATTTGATTCACTGAGAATCAATGAATAATATTAATTTAAATTAGTCAAACGATATTCGCATATTTTAAAGTATGACCATGAACAAAACATTAAATATTGAAAGTACAATAATTTATTATCAAACATATTTTAATAATTATAAGTGATATATGTTGAGAAGTATGACTTCCATTGTTAATAATATCAACAGTATTATTTCTGTTGAGAATATAAAACTTGCTAACATAATTATCTTTTTATAATTAATTAAATTTTATCAAATTAACATTATGTAACGATTAACTTCGTTATTTCTATAAAAATATAAAATTATTCATATAAAAATATTGTAAAAGTTAAAAATGTATCTCTTGTTGATTTTTTAATAATATGTATACATATAATGAATGTTTACATTATTAGTTGCCAGCATTTTTCTTTCAAGCAATAAATTTAAAAAAAAAATTTTTTTAAATGAAAAAAATGCTAGAAACTAATAGCGTGAACATCTTATGCATACGCTAAATCATTCATACATATACATATACAATATCTAGCAATAGTAAAAATGTCATTAATATATTTCATTATTAAGGAAAAGTGCAATTTTTAAGTATATAATATAAAACTTAAGTATAAAATTTAATAATGTTTTATTTTAATTCTGATATGTTTTAATTTCTGATATCTTGTATTTGTAAACAAATACAAATAATTAATTATCATACATACTCAGGTTAATAAAATTAAGGTAATAAAAATTCAGATAATAAAACAAATAACAACTAAAATTTAGTATAATGAAAATATAGGGATAATCAACAAGAAAAAAAGTAAAACTTTTTTATACTATTTTATTATAATTAAATACGAATAATTGGTATTTATCATACACATATATAAAAAGAGTTTATCTCTAACTCAACAATATGATATATGTTCATTTACTATGAAAATTAAATGTAATTTTCATATAATATTCCAATTGACAAAATGTTATACATTTTCATACAATAAAATGAAGTTTGTTCTTCCATGTTATATTCTTTCATATTTACCATCTTTATCATCATTTTTTTCTTTTAATATATGCTAAAAAACAAAATAATTATAAAAATGTTATTTTTTAGAGAAAAATTTAAAAGAACACAATTTTATAATAAGAATATAGAATATAAGCATTTAAAAAAGTTAAAAACAAAAAATGAAGATTAAAAACATCAAGATTATTTCAGACATTTATTTTTTCTAAATACATATTTATATTTTTTGTTATAAAATTTAACAATTTAATAAATTTAATAAATCAAATTTTGAGCATCATTATACCAATTATATTATTAATATGTACGTAAAATTAATTCTAATATTTAATTATTTATTTCTTGCATACATATATTTCTGCGATCTTATACACATCGGAATTTTCGAATTAACAACATTATTTGTTACATTAGTCCAGTCATAGAGCATGTTATTTTTACAATTTATATCGCATATATTATTCTTAAATGATTGTTTATAATAATTATCGATTATTTGATTTGCACGTTCCTTGTAAAGAGCACAATTCAAATTAGTTTCGCTCAATTTTTTACAAATAGTAGATGGAATACAAGTAGATCGACCACATGTTTCTATTCGTTTACTTATATATTTCTTTTCATAATTCATATCTGTCATCATAGTTTCTTTATCCGATCTTACTATTGCTTGATTTTCATTGCATTTGATCACTCGAACCAGTATAGGATCCCGTTTTTGAACACCTACGTTTACTCTTTGTCTTATATCTCTTGCTAAGCATGCAGAATCTTTGAACAATTGAGAATCACTTTGAATTTGTATGTCACGATGAAACGATCCATTAATACCAATATCCTTGCAATTCAAATAAGTGCAAACATTCTTATCTGTCATTAAAAACTTTTTTTTCTTGTCCATTATTTTTTGTTTTTCATCCTGTTTTGTAATCGTAGATCGAAATATTGGCACAAATATTTCTTCAGTCATTATCAATTTATTGTTACAGATAGAGGTGTCAATTTTTTTTAAACTAGGTTTTTTTTGAACTCCTTGAGAAAACGATTTTGTACCTAATTTCTGATAGGATTCTTTCAGTTCCTTGATATCTTTCAATTCTAACATCATGATATGACTTTTGATTGCTGACACCATTTTTGTTGGATTGATTAAACAGTTCTCTTTCGGATAATATTTATAATCATCTGGAACTAATGTTTGTTATATTGCAAAAATTAATTAATTTCTATTATGTTCCGAATGAATAAATTTTCAATAAGTATTGTGTTTTGAATTATTCGTATTACATGAATAATATGATGATAGGAATTATAGCATAGAAATTATAGAAATTATATATTATAAAAAATTTAACTTATGTGAATAGATTTAAATATTTTTTTCTTTTTGAAAACTAAAATGTTAAAAACACAATGGTAATATATGGTAATAGCAATTTTATAAAAAAAGGTATATATATAGTTATTTATTCAAAACATATTAATTATAATTTTTTTGCTAAATTATTTAAAATCTGATAAACTTTACGAAACTTTAAATTTGAAAATGATTTGAAAATCTTTGAAAATTCCTGGAGCTTATATTTTATGCTAACAATGAATAAAAATTTATGTTCTAGATTATAACTTACAATCGATTTGTTTTTTTAATTTCCCACATTGCGTTTTCTCTTCGTGTATGAATAATATATTCTGCAAAAGTTGTTGTAAAAGTGACATCACGGAAGGATCTTCTTTACAAAGATGTAATATATTTTTTGGACACGTGTTTATTAAACATGAATCTTCAGATTCTTGTATTGTTAATTAAAATAATTTTATTAATATATATATATAATATTTTAGAATAAAATATTATATAATATATAATATTATTCTTATCATATTATATTTTACAAAAAATTCCAAATAAACATTTAATCAAAATGCTTACTTTTCTTTTTTACACAATGTTTCAAATCCGTATTCCAATCCTTTTGAATATATGTTACAGAATTACACGACTTGGATTGAATTAAAGATGGAAATTTTTCTTTAGAAACGCATTGTACAAAGTTCGATTTAAATTGTTTACTTTCTTTTGTTACACAACCAATATTACGAATTTGATGTATGGACATAGTAGTACCAGTTTCTTTCATGTTTTGTAAAGATATATGACAAGTTAAATTTCCTCGTGATACAAAAATAGTAGTTTGTATTCCTTTCGAAATTTGATCTATAATATTTACTAATACTTCTTTTGATTCTGTAGAACTTTTCTTATATTTATCAGTTTGATTTTGTTTTTGATCAATTTGATTCAAAGTTTGAAGTGAAACACATTTTTTTATTCGACTTGTAGAAACTGTATTCTGCACTTCTTTATCAATATAATTGATCGTATTAGTATCTATATCGATTTTTTTGGATTGATGAATCTTTTCAGGAAAAACTTGTGTTTCTTTCGAGGATGTTTCTAATTTTGGACTCTGTATAAATTTCATATCTTGACAAGCATTTTCTATTGCGAGTGGTTTTGATTTATTTGGATCTGATAAAATTATTTTTAAATGAGTAGAAGCTTTTATGGTATCAAACTGCAATTTATTTGTCATTACGGGAATATTTATTTGCATTGGTGTTTCTATATCATGTTTTGAACTCTTTTTAGAATCAGTATCATATTGTACTTCTGCATTTGTATATGTTTTTTGTTTTTCTTTTACATATTCTACTGATGTTGATTTAGATTTTGTTATTAAATTTTCATTAGATGTATATTTTGGTAATTCCCGTAAAATTTCGGAATCTCCACAAAAATTCACATCTTTTTTTGAACAATAGATCGATAGATCATGGTTGCCCAGAGATTGATAAGGCAGATCTAGATAAAATACATAAATTTAAATTAGTTGCATAAATTATATTTTTTATATAGCATGTTTCAATAAAAAAAAAATTTCAAATTATCATTTCAGTAATTAAAGAGTTAAATTTGATAAAATTTTTAGGTAGTTTTCATTTTATAAAAAAATATAAATCAATTTATAATATGTACTATCACGTGTAACTTTGTCACATCCAGCACAATTAGTATAAATTCCAAAAATATCTTTATTATATGCAGAACAAGGAATATAATTTTTTTTTGAGTTTTCAATTTCCTTATTTTTTATATCTTCCCAACCACATAATGGACATTTTAAAAATGGTGATTCATAAGTCTCATAATTTTTTGTTAAAGAAGAAATATCATTAAGTTTAGAATCCATTGAAGTTTTTGAAACAAGCTCAGGACATTCTAAAATTATAAAAAAAAATAAAGTATCTGCATTTAATTGTTTTATTTTAAAATAATTTTTTTTACCGATTGTTTCAAATTCGGTATCTCTAGTTGGTCTTAAAAGTGATGGATGATCTTCTTTCCGATCTGTTAAATAATTCTCCTTTGGTCTAAATTGTGAATAAGGAACACATCTTATTTTTTTTTCTTTTATTATTGTATTCAAGTTGTTTTTCCTGGCCAAATGAGATGGTTTTTCTACTGATTTGTTTCTCTGATCACAAATTTTTTCATTCATTCTTTTTATGTTATCACTACTTAAGGATTTGATTATTTCTCGTTGCTGAACTCTTTCCTCATCTGCAATTACTTTCATCAACATATCTGCTACTATATTGTACCAACAAAATGGTGATTTATATTCTTGTTGAGATTGTTGTAGAGTTTTAATCATCTTCATTTGCTCCATTTTATATCTGTGTTTATATAATAAATAAAAATTTGATTCTCATTTCTTTTTATATATAATTATATAATATAATAATATAAAATTATATATATAATTATATATAATAATTTTAAATATTTATATATAAATATTTAAAAAATAATTAATTTAAAAATATCTCAAACTCTTCAATAACAAAACTTAATAAACTATATTTGTTTTTCACAACAAATACAGTTTATATATTTTTATTACGATCTATTACTTTTCATTATTTAAATGAAAAGTAATAGATTTGATTTTTTAAAATTAGATTAAATATAATTTTTTATTTCCAAAATCATCAGAAGATTACAATAATTCTAAACATCTAAATTAACATATAAAAAAAATAACATATAACATATAAAAATTTGTCATGCATTCCTTCTTTTTTCTACAAAGTTTAATGAATTTTAGTTTAATGAATTTAATTAAAAACAATAAATATTTTAACTTGGATCATGATAAATGAAAGGATCTGTACATTTTTTCTCATTTAATAATATGAATTATGATTATTATATAGGATATTAATATATATATATGAAACATTTTTGGATAGAATAGATTTTAAAGATCGATACAAAAGTTAAATATACAAAAATATCAATTGAAATTTATTTATAAATCATAAGCAATTTAAATTTATATTGAAAAACATGACATTCGCCATTTCATTTTGTTTTCATATATTTAAGATGTTTATAATTTAATAAATAAGTTTCAATCAATATTCGTTTATACCGACTTTTATACTTTTTTGATCTCTAGAATCGATCCTCCAAAGTGATTCCAAGAATATATTAACATCTTGTATAATCATTTTATTATTATAAAAACAAATTACAGTCAATCATAATATTTTTTGTTTTCTCGCTTATCTCTTCCACAATATTCATTACCAAAAATTCCGATCGTACATTACTTTTCTCTTATACTCTTGATTTGGTGCAAATAATCAATTACAGTAAAGCCAGGTATATTGAGGTCATCGATTATTTTTTGCAATGCCTTATTCTTCTCGTAACAATTATAATAATTCTTATGATAAGGGTTCCAGAGGCATGGATATTGCTCGTATTCTTTTAAAAAATTAATCACTAATTTCTCGTTCCATTTGGATGACATTTTGTAATAAGAATATTTTTATCAACAAATTTTAATACAATATCACTGAAAAAACAGTGTCTATAATTTTATGTACATTTATAATTTTAAATCTATCCACATAATAAAGTCAATTTTGGTTAAAGAATGCAACTGAATTTGATCGCGCGATACATCGAACGAAAGCATTTGTCAAATCATTTTATATTATTTTATTAACTTCCTTTTTGCAATTCTATGAATTAACATTATGATGTTATACATATTATATCTTTTATAGATTTTTTTTTTTTTTTTAATTACTAGTCAAATAAAAATAATTCGTAAATTTTTATTTCCATTGTTTACATTGTTCGAAGTCATAAGAAGAATCGGTCTTAATTTTGATAACTGGAAGACCGCAGCTACAAGTAATTTCCTTATGTAATAGTGTGCATTCGCTACAAGTTGAAGATGTATAACAATCCAAATGTCTTGATTTCATATTATCCAGACGTTCTTGAGCAATTAGGTCTTGTATATGTTTCTCTAACTTAATAGCAACTTCTAAAAATAAATTATATATCACTTTAATAATTATCTTTATAATATATCAATATTAATATTCACCGAAACTTATATTTCGCAATTGAAATGCAATACTCTTGCCGAACATGTCAAACTCATCGATTTTCCTTGCCTCTTTAATATCATTTTCTGTCAAAATATAATCTATACAACCAATATCCTTCTGAAAATTATTTTCTATATTTAGTTTAATTTGTAAATTCTCTAAATTAAATATCAGGAGAGAACTTATACATTTATTTTCGGATCTATAGAATAAAATTTTTAATCTGACAATAAAAATCTATTTACCGGATCATTTTTCATCATTATAGTCATTAGATTTGCAGTGTTAGATATTTCATTTTCTATATACACTTGGCAAGCTGTACATGCAGTTTTGAAATAAGAGATTTCAGTTTGGGTTGCATGCTCTGTATTGATATTTTTCTTGGTATTATTACCAACATCAATTTGAGTTATTTTTTGTGCATGTAAATAATTTTTGCAATCTGTAGGTTGCGAAGTAATAATTTCCTCATGTTCATCCGGGATAAAAAATTTTTCTAGTTTTCTAAAAGTGAAGAAATTTTAATATATTTTATTGTAATATATTAATGTTATATATTATCGATATAATATATATAATATGATATATATGTAATATACATAATATACATATATGTATAATAAATAATATAAGTTACTTGACACGAGTACGAGGTTTAATTATATTCGATTTCTCACAGTAACAAGTTGCATATGAATAATTATAATCCTTATTTAATACTCTTTGTTCTACAGAATTTGAACGTATTCTGTATTGATCGCACATTTCATCACAGTAGTTTCTAAATGTATCTCTTTTATCATCATACTTCTAAATATGAAGTTAATTGTTATGATAAATAAATAAAATTTTTATAATATATTTTATTATAATTGAGTAATATACACCTCACAAGTATCACTATAAGTTGCTATAAATGGAAAGAATAATTGGTGTACTATTGGAAACCAGCTCATTGTTGGACTGTAAAATTTCTCACAAGATATTGCAGCACTAATTTTAGACAATTCATAACAATATTGAGCTTTTACATAAGTAATCCTTTTGATACAATCACAAACTGTTAAACCACAAACGTTCATAGAATTCACGATCTCTTTGTAAGCTTTGTAACGACATAGTTTATTTCTAAAATTTGGGTGAAAAGGATTTCTTAAACACTCGTGTTTACTATAAAGAGTTACTAATCTCAATGTTAAATTTTCGGTCCATGCAATTGGCATGATAAATTGTTTTAATCATTTGCAGCATAATCAGGTTATTTAATCTTTCACTTGTATTGATGCCACAATTTACATATCGTAAAAGCTTTGTGTTCACATCTTGAGCTCATACGAAAATTCTTAGCAAGAATTTCTGTGCTGAAAGAATGCGATGAGCGAATTGCGTTTAGATTATACATTATACAAGACAGGTTAAAAAAATTATTAAAATTTAGAGAAATATATATGAAAAAAAAAAAAAAATGAAAGAATAGATGAAATATATAGTCTCCTTAACTATTGTTTTTTTCATAAATGTATACATAATAAAATAATAAAATGAATAATTTATAATATAACACGAATAACGAGCAACATACAAAGATCAAAAAATTTATTTAGCCATATTTGTTGTTAAAAGCATTATTATAACATATCTTACAGATTAAATTATTTTAAATTATTTTTGTGTGAAATAAGAATTATTTTTAACCATGAATTCAATGCAATATGTTTTTTGTTACAGACTAGAACCAGTGGTAAATAGAATAGAACAAAATTTAACACTTTGAAGCTAAATTTTTATAACTTATTTTCATCAATTTGTTTTTCATATTAAATACTTTGATTTTATGAAAAATATTATTTTAAATTTTAATTATTAAAGTGCACTTGCAGCTTCAAAGTATCCAAACATGTGAATATATGATTCATATACAATTATGAATATGTATAATTTATCATATGTTCAGTAGTTTTATATTCTAAATTAATATACTCAAGGTGAAAAATATTAGCATTTCTTGTACATTGTCATTAACAAAAATATACATTTTGCCTCTGATACAAATAAATTTGTATGATTAACTGTTTCTTATCATATTATATACAATAATTTTTTGTATATAACATACATATTTCTTTTTATAATTATTAATTATTAAGATTATCTTACTATACTATCTTACTTATCTTAATATTACACTTATGCTATCAATATAATCTTACGAAGTAGACTCAATACCCGAAGCTATTGTAGGTAATTGTTGAGGTACAAAATTTATAACTTCATGATAAACAAGTTCTAAAAAAAATAAAAATTAATTATTATATTATCAATATATCACCAATTAAAATTATATTAAAATAATAAAACAAACCTTTCCATTTTTCAACAGGTAAATCCATATCTTCAAAACTTTGATCATAAGGTAAAGATACTGGTTCATCAGTTGGATCAGCATATTGTGCAAGATATGGATGAGCTAAAGCTTGTTCTGCTGTAATGCGTTTCTCAGCATCTAATTCTAACATTAATTCAAGTAAATCTATAGCTAAAAAGTAATATAAAGATACGTTTATTTAATATATAAAAATAATTTTTACATAATTTAGAAGATTTAATTTATATAATAATTACCTAAAGGATTGGCTCCGCGGAAAACATCTTTGAAATTCTTTTTTTTAAGCGGAGGTAAACTTTGTATATAGTTTCTTGCCTAAAACAATAAATTTTTTTGTTACATTTTAATTTTGACATAATATTTATATATTACATTAATATTTAAAATTTATATAAATTTTTTAAAAATTATGTATAAAATAAATTATACCATTTTTATATACTTAATTTCAGTAATAATAATTCATGTTATTTATTTATATAGAATATAATATAAAAAATTTAAAGCAAAATCATATTATGCATAAAATTATTTATTGTAGAGAGAAAAATGTAAATAAATTATGATGAAAAAATTTAGATTCATAGAAAAAATGATTAAAGAAATAATTAAAAAGCTAAACAAAAAATATTGATAAAAAAATTACCTCTTGGCTGGTAATTTTGTTTAAAGTTTCCTCTGTGGGTGTTCCACAGAGTACTAAGACTCGTGTTAGATGATCAATGTCTGCTTAAAGTTAAGGTATGTTTAAAGCATAATTTATATTATATAGAAGGAATAGTAAAAATTCAAATATAAAATGAATTAAATTTACATTTTAAACACTTGTTAACATTTGAAAAAAGTATACACACATATACATACACACCATACACACTCGCACGTACGCACCCACACACACATATCACATTTATACATACAAAAAAGTTCATAAATATTATAAAAAAATCTATTATTTTAGTCATACAATTTAATAAAATTAAATAAAATTTATTAATCAAAAAAATATAAATTAGTAAGAAATATGTAACATGCAAGGCATGTAAATCACAAAATGTTATAAATGAGAAACATGCATTATTTATGATTTTCTCTTTTTCTACTTCTAATTATTATGTAATAAAAATTACTTACCGATTCTGATAATATTTTTTGCATAAATTCGTCTCGTGGAGTACCCAGTATCTCCATTATTAAATTCAGTTGATGAATATCTGCTCTTGCTAAGGTTCCACCACACCTTTTTCTATTTTCACTAAATATTTTGATTATTAAATAAGTATAATAAATAATATAATTTCATGCATTATTGTCTATGAATAGGAAATATGAACATAACAACATGTATGGCTTTTTATATTTATATAAAAAATAATTTCCCTCACTTTTAAACAAAAACTAAATTAAAGCATTTTCTGCCAGCTGGCAAATAAAATATAATGTAATTAATATATTAGTAAAATAAATGAAAATATTAAAGCAAGAAAGAAGCTATGTAGACCCTTAGCAAAAAGCATATTTTTTAATTCTGATGATTAAAAATAGTTAAAGATTTGTAATATTTATTAAACAATTAGGAAAAAAGATTTGTGTATATTAGTATAATTAATTAAATAAAAACATTGATTTTGATTATTAAATATTAATATTCAAAGAGATTAAAAAGCATAATTATAAAAAGGATACGATCTGTTCCCGGAAATAATGTTCGCCCTGTTAATAGTTCAGCCATTATACATCCAACAGACCAAATATCAACTAAAAAGTATAAATATTGTACCATTATATATTAAAAACAAATTACAAAATAAAAAAAATATACCTGTTTGATTGTAATGCATCCAATTGAGCATAATTTCTGGAGCTCTATACCATCTTGTAGCAACATAACCAGTCATTTCATTTTCTGTAGGCCTAGCCAATCCAAAATCTAAAATTTTCAGCTCACAATCCTCATTTACAGCTATGTTAGAAGGCTTCAAATCCTATATTTATAAATAATATATATTTAAAAGTATTCTTTATCACATTTAAATTGTCAGTATCATTTGATATTGTAAAGTAAAGTATTACTTTACCCTATGTATTATACCCGCGGAATGAATATATTTGAGACCACGAAAAATTTGATAAACAAGAAATTGTACATGATCATCAGAAAGCTTTTGAGTTCTTACAATATTATTGAGATCTGCACCCATCAGATGCGTCACTAAATATCTATTAAAAGTATATGTCATTACTAAAACATGATAAGGAGTCATAATCAAGGGATTGAAGAAATATAAATAAAATTATAGTAAAATATAAAATGAAATACTTACACTTGTTGAAAATCTTCTAAAGAAGAAGATGGATGAAAAACATCTAATAAACCAATTATCTGCAATTAATTATATGATTATTTATTATAAAACTTATAAATCTTTTATCTTTATAAGATAATAATCTAATAAAATTATATTATTATAGAATATAATTATTTTTAAATCTAATTTCAAGACAAAGTCTACTATTCTACTGTGCCAATTTCAAAAATACATTATATATATATATATATATATATATATATATATATATATATATATATATATATATATATATACATATACATATACATATTATTCATATTTCTATACTCACATTTTCATGATTCATGTGTTTCAACATACGAAGTTCTCTATAGGTGCGTTTTGCATGTACAGCTGATTGGAATGGCCTAGCTAATTTTTTTATTGCTACTTTCTGACCAGTTTTTGTATCAAGTGCTGAACTAAAAAAAATATAAATATACATATATTATTTATATTATGTTATAATATAATTGTTATAATATGTTATAATATATTTAATAATTAAGTTATTTATAAAGATATTATTAAGATATTTAAATGTAAATAATAAAAAAATAAATATTCTAATTTTGTTTTATCATTTATTTTTCTCTCAATAATTAAAAAATTAAATAATTATTATTGAGTATTAATATAAATTTTAATATAAATGTTGATTCAATAATTTATATCATTTATAAAATATTTTAAATATAAGTAAATAAAAATACAAAATATTTTGCAAAAGAAATTTGAATAATGCATCTCTCATTTAATTTATTTTCGTGAAGCATTGACAAATATTTCTAATTTTAGTTTGATTACAATATAGAATACAATGTACATGAAATATTTACTCCAATAATAATTTTTATTTTAGCTACAAAAAAAGTTAGTTGTAATTTCAAGCGGTATAATGAATAAATATAAGAAATGTCAAGGTTATGATTAATTCTTTGTAATTAAATTTTGAATTATTAATAAGACACAAAATCAGATCGTTTAAAATTATAAATATTTGTTCAAATAGAAAATAATTGAAAAAAATATTTGAAATTAGATTATTGTTTAGATTTTATATCATTACAATTATTTCCTTCCTTTACCACACTTGTCCATAAGCTCCCGATCCTACTGGTGTTAACATTTGATATCGTTCCGGAACCTCCCATTCGGTCCTATTTATTTCGACTTTATGAAACTGCGGCATACTACATGCAATTGTTCACTCAAGTCGTTTAACGAAATACTATACAAATACGAGAAAAATCACAAACACTTTATATTAAAGTTTAGAATTGTATTTTGCAAACAGTTTGTACATTTCTAAATTAGCTCACTATTAAAAACTACTCGTATATCGTATATAAGACTATTCCCTCGATATTCAGTCGATTAATTGATCGATATTATATCGATAGTTGATTGAAATTTTTAACGAGTAATCGATATATTTTTCTCGATATTTTTCCATCGATTATATAAAAGATAATAAGATATATTATATTTTTTTGAATTGTTAGAATTTATTAGATATTTATTATTTTATTTTCAAATTAAGTACTTTAAAAATCATGAAAACAATATTATAAATTCATAATATAAGATTCCATTAAAGATTATAATTTATGAATATTATTTGTATTTATAATAAAAGATATTTTATTTATATAATAATAAAATTATTTTCATTATACTGTTTGCTAAAATAATAAAATTAATAATCCACAAATATTTAATAAAAGATTTAAAAATGTATTACAATAAAAATTTAATTTATATAGATAAAATATAGATACATACTTTATCTATAGAATAATATTCATAAATTAAATAAAAATAAATATTTTTCAATATATATATGATATATTAATATCATGTTTATCAAATAATGTCTATAATGCGATATTTAATTTTCGCCAATATTATATACAAGTTATTTTTATTTTCATATATTCAATAGAACATAGTAGTTCGTGACTCATGACATAATTTCATTGTGTCAGTCTCTTCCTTGTCCAATTTGCAATATTAGTATATGACGTGTTAAAATTTGGAATCGCTATTTTTTGTGATTCGATGAATATGAGTATAAATGACGGAGAAGTAATTGAATACGAACCTTCGGTTAAAAATGTAATCGAACAACAATCATTGCGATGGATATTTGTCGGAGGTAAAGGTGGAGTTGGCAAAACGACATGCAGGTATTATTATAACCTTTAAAACTCGTTTGTTTATTATATATCGATCATTATTTTTCTTGTATTAATTTTTAGCTGTTCTTTGGCTGTACAATTGTCAAAAGTTAGAGAAAATGTCCTTATTATATCTACTGACCCTGCACATAATATTTCTGATGCATTTGACCAAAAATTTAGTAAAGTTCCAACAAAAGTAAAAGGTTTTGATAATCTTTTTGCTATGGAAATAGATCCAAATGTAGGTATTACCGAATTACCGGAGGAATATTTTGAAAGCGAAGCAGGTATTTTGTAAATGTTGAATTTTTAAATTATATAATTTATATAATTTTTAATTTATATAATAACACATTTTTAATTTATATAATAACATTTTAACAGTATAACAGTATATGAATGAATTTAAATTTATATTGCATAAAATAGTTTCAGGAGGAGAAGCAATGAGATTAAGTAGAAGTGTAATGCAAGAAATTGTAGGAGCATTTCCAGGTATAGATGAAGCAATGAGTTATGCAGAAGTAATGAAGTTAGTAATGAATTATTTAATTATTTATTATATATGTGATATTTGTTTGATAGGCATTTATATTTTCAGATTGGTTAAGGGAATGAACTTTTCTGTTGTTGTTTTTGATACTGCACCTACTGGTCATACTTTAAGATTATTATCATTTCCACAAGTAGTAGAAAAAGGTTTGGGCAAATTAATGCGTTTAAAAATGAAGATTAGTCCTTTCATTACACAGGTTAGAAAAATTTAAGACAATATATAATTTAAACTAGTAATTCTAATTTCAAATGTATATAATTATAGATTAGTTCATTATTGGGCATGACAGATTTCAATGTAGATACATTTTGTAATAAAATAGAAGAAATGCTCATTGTCATTCGACAAGTTAATGAACAATTTAAAAATCCTGATCAAACAACATTTGTTTGTGTATGTATAGCAGAATTTTTGTCATTGTATGAAACAGAAAGACTTGTACAGGAATTAACAAAATGTGGTATAGATACTCATAACATTATAGTAAATCAGTTATTGTTCTTGAAAGAAGGAGATGTACCATGTAGACTTTGTCTTGCTAGGCATAAAATACAAGATAAATATTTAGAACAGGTAATTTTATATTATATATATTTTATAAATATTGTAATTTAATATAATTTGAAATTTTAGAAATTAATAAGCTTTTTTTTTTAGATAATGGATCTTTATGAAGATTTTCATATTACCCGACTTCCTTTATTAGAAAGAGAAGTTCGAGGAGTTCAACAGGTTAAAGAATTTTCAGAAAATCTTACTAAGCCCTATAAGCCTTAACGCTTATATGATTAATCTTTCATAACTTTAATATATAATCAAAAATTCTTTAAATTAAACAAATTTTATACATATGATAAAATTCATATAGAAAAAGATTATGTTTTTATTTATAATATTTAACAAGGATAATTTATCTTTGCATTATTAAAAGTTTCAGTTGATGTATTAAATATATTAAACATTACTTGATTAATTATATTATTGTATTTTTATTTATTTTTTTTTTATTACCATCAATTTGATTAAGTAATTAATTGATAAGAAAAAATATAAATTTAATAGAATTTCTTATAAGAATAACAAAAATATTATTTAATAATTTTAAGTTTTTTTCCAACATGTATAAATGCATTTACAGCTTGTTTTATATCATCTTGTGAATGTGCAGCACTAATCTGAACGCGTATTCGTGCTTTATTTTTTGGTACAACAGGATAATTAAAACCAATAACATAAATTCCTTGTTCTATAAAAAATAAATTATTATATAATACATATTAAGAAAAATTTATATATTACAAAATTATATATCATAAATATTTACCAATCATTTTATTCGCAAATTCATTGGCCAACTTTGCAT
The DNA here is from genome assembly GCF_003254395.2 of Apis mellifera. NCBI lineage: Eukaryota > Metazoa > Arthropoda > Insecta > Hymenoptera > Apidae > Apis > Apis mellifera. The sequence goes on from NC_037645.1 coordinate 6,324,281, forward strand.
CACCTATCATAACAGGACAGATAGGATGATTATCACCACTAATTGTAAAACCTGCTGTTTTCATATTATTTCTAAATAGATTAGTATTATTTTTTAAACGATTTAGGAGTTCTGTAGAATTTGTTATTAGATCCATGACCTATATAATATTTAAAAAACAATAATTTGAAATTAAATTTTATTAATAAATTAATATAAAAATGTTATTTTTTTAAATATCTTCCTTATTGTTATTTATAAATTTAAGAAAAATTATCATATTTTTAATATACCTTACTTGCTGATGCAACTACAGGAGGCGGCAATGAATTTGAAAATAAATACGGTCTGCTACGTTGTTTTAATAAATTAATTAATTCTTTTTTACCAGTTGTATAACCACCTGCTGCTCCACCAAGAGCTTTGCCTAATGTGGAATTAATTATATCAATACTTCCCAATTGATTAAAATAATCTTCTGTACCTCTATAAAGAAATTATTAAATAATATTAGATATTAAAATAGACTTTATTAAATTTATTATTATAATTTATTATTAAATTAAATTAATTGATTAAAAATATAATTTTTGATTATTGTTAATATATTATTACTTCTAGCAATATTTTTTGAAAAAAATTTTCAGAAGATTTAAAAAGATGATAATTTATATTTATAAAAGAAAAAAAAGCAATTGTTTATTAATTGATTATTTAATGTAATATATGTCGAAATAGCTACCTTCCTGTTTTTCCAAAAAATCCAGTAGCATGACAATCATCCACAAAAGTAAGAGCATTATATTTCTTTGCAAGTTCTAATATTTTTGGTAATGGTGTGACAGTACCATCCATAGAAAAGACACCATCAGTTGCAATTAGTCGTAAACGTGAAGACATACTTTCTTGTAATTTATTTTCTAAATCCACCATGTCCCTATGTTTGTACCTTCATAAATGTTATATATTTTATTTATTTAATATGATATATATATGTTTTTACAATGTTTATAAAATGAAAAATATAAAATCCAATAATTTTATACATAAAATACATAAAATAATGCATTATATTGTGTAAAATACATGTTTTACACACCTATATTTTTTTGCTTTACATAATCTAATACCATCTATAATGGAAGCATGATTAAGTTCGTCACTTAAAATAGCATCTTCAGATGTTAAAAATGTTTCAAATAGCCCAGCATTTGCATCAAAACAAGATGCATAGAGAATAGTATCTTCTCTATTATGAAATTGAGCAATTTTTTTTTCTAATTCTACATGAATTGTTTGCGTACCACATATAAATCTTACAGAACTTAAACCTGCTCCATATTTGTCTAGAGCAACTTTAGCAGCAGAAATGACTTCTTTATTGTCCTAAATTTCAAAAATGAAAAATTGATATATTAATATGATAAAAAATAATTTTATATAATACTTACTGATAAACCTAAATAATTATTTGCGCAAAAATTTAGAGCTTCTGTACCATTTGCTAATATGATTCGTGTTCGTTGAGGCGAAGCAATTATTCGTTCTTTCTTCCAAGTACCACTTGCTTTTATAACTTTTAATTCTGGTATTATACACTCTGTCAAAAGACTCATAAATCTTTCTAATATCCATTTATTTCTAAATTTTAAATCTGTAAAAATGAACATTTAAAAATAATGTTTAACATTAACAAATATTATTTTATTAAAATCTAATAAAAATAAAATACTTTTCTCAAAAATAGAATTCATATTTTGATATACTTTATATACTTTATATCGTTATATCTATAATTCCTGATATTGAATGATATCTGATTCTGAATAACTGAAAGTATAATAAACTAGTCAAACCTGTTAGGTGCATAGTAATTTTTAAATTTTGCATATTTTTACTTCATATAAAATGATACATAACATTCTATATTGAAAAAATATGCTGAAAAATATATTAAATAAAATTTAATAAAATGACTTAGTACTTACTTTTAATATTTAAGTGAAAGTAAAAGAATAAAAACCAATAATTATTTTTATTATGTTTATTTTACAAGCTTTTTACATTTCGTCCCTATAATTGCATTAAATAATAAATCAATAATATTTGTTATATTTTATTAGCATTCAAATAGTCTCTAAATTTTTTTGCTTTATCTAAGTAACATGTTTATAATACTAATATTTGGCAAATATTTTCTAACAAGAAAAATTTTAAAAACATTTGTTTTGTTACATAACACTATCTGTAGAATTACTTTAATTTATATATATATATATATATATATATATATATATATATATATATATATATTCAATATAATAATAAGAATACTATATACTATTGTAGATATGATGATTATCATTAAACAAACTATTTATATTTAATTAAAACTAGCATTCTATACACAACTTGGAATTATTATCATTAAATACGTTAAACATTCTGTATTTGCTAAAATTTTCCAGTCTTTTGAGTTATAAATTGCATTTTGAAGTCTCACTATTTGGTCTGTTATTACTTGGTCTTGATTATTATTCTTATATAATAATTTATTTAAAAATGAAAAGTTTTTTCTGAATAACTTTGCTATATCCATTATTTTTATTCAAGAAAGTATATATATGAACGAAAATTCAAGTTGAAATTAAGGAACTATATAATATTTACAGATTTAAGATACAACATATAGATGATTTTTAATTTAAGATTAATATGAGCAAAAATTAATGTATATAGTTTTGTTTGATACTTATACTTATTATATTATATATTAAATTCATTAAAAAATATTTAGCGAATTTTACAATATAACAGAAAACATTGAAATATTAACGTAATTTCATGACGATTTGTTCTTTATGGAAAAACGGGTTGCCAAAAAATATGCCCGTGGGAAATTGTGCACAATTACATAAATAATTCCCAGATATATAATTATGGCAATTGTAAGAAAAAGATCGAATACAGCTGGTTTTACGCTGGAATATAATAAATTATATTATCTTATATTTAAAATATAAATAAATATACATATATATCTTATAAAAAAATATATATAAATAATAACGAATGAAATTATAAAATTTACCTGTATACATTTAATATTGCTTTTGTAACATCATAAAATACAAATTCTGGATCTTGTTTGTCAGGACTATGAAAAGTAATTTTAACATCTCCAAGATATCTAGTCATTGCTTCTCTCAATGTGTTAACTAATATATTATTTTTATCTGCCAATAATGGAGCAGCTCTTGGTTGCGACGCTAAATAACTAAACCATAAAGATAATGATTCCTTAGAAACATCCTAAAAAAGTAAAATATACTAAATGAAATATTAATTTATTTTCTTACTGCTTAAACAAAAAATATATACCAGAGGATTGATGAAAATTTGACTGGAACTTAAATTGTACATATGTCTTGCTAATGCTTCTGCAATTACTTGAGTATGTTTATATAGTTTATCTATTTGTTTCGTTTGAATCACATCTAAGATTGTTGTTCTAATTGGATCTTCATGACTTTTTAAAGTAGACAAAGTTGTAGCTGGTAATCTACGAATGCTATATCTTTCATGTTCCCAAGCTAACGTTTCTTCAGCTAAATTAATTTTTTTATGTACACCTTCAACAGTAGTGATATTTAATAACTCAGATACAGTTTTAAGTTCTTTGTAAAAAAGACCACCTGTGGAATTTTCTTTAGGTGGTTTTGACACATGCACATAAAAATTATCACTAGTAGATACTGTGTCAAGACAAATGACATAAGCTGCATCCTAATATATTAAAAAAAAATAATAATAATATTATATCATATTTGTATTTAAAAATATTATTAAAAAAATATAATAGAGATATTTAAACATTAGGAAACATAATATACAATACTTGTATTATTGAGCCTTCAAGTCCATCTAATTGATCTTCTAGCCATTTTTTGCTACCTTGATAATTAAGTTTACCAGCACCAGTAACAATAAAAACAAGATTATATTGTGGTCTTGATCTACTAGTAGAATATAAAATAGAAAACAATCGTGCTATTTCTAATAACATTGCTACACCAGATGCATTGCTATCTGCCCCAAAAGACATTTCCTATTGAAAATAACATATACATAATATATATATAAACATTTTATTTTCAAAATTATATTATAATTATATTAATAATTATATATTTAAAAAATTTATATCAATAGTTTACATACAGGTGCAATACCAGCACTATCATAATGTGTTACTAAGGCTATAGTTGGTAATTTTTCTTCAGCTCCATTACCAGTTAATTTTCCATGCAAAGTAGCTATTTTAACATCTGTTTTAGCTAATGCTTGCCCAGTTGCTACAACTACTTGATAACCACTAGCAGATATAGAATTGAACATTGCTTCAGCTGCAGAATTAGCTTTTTCATCAGTAATAAAACCATTAGAAAGATCATCTAAGATTGCTTGTAAATCTGGATGCCAAGAAGTGAAATATACTGGAATTGTTGTTTCTGGTCCAAACAGCATAGATTCTTCTAGATTCATAATATGCTATAAATAAAAAAATAATAAATAAATAAACAAGTACAAAGCTATGAAAATTTAACTTCATTGATTTTATTAAAATTTATGAAAAATAAGCTTAATCAACCTGTTTTTCCTCCAATGTTAATTCAGTGAGTTTTTCTGGTAAAATTACTATCAAAGCTCCAGCTTTATGTTTAATAGAATGAAACAAGCTAGGAGTAAGATTTAAAACTTTTGTAACTACACAGTGCCTAGATGTGCTCCATCCTGTAAGAGATCTTGCTTCCAGAGAAATAGGAGCATTACGACAACCTGTATATAATTATGAAAATTATATAAATTAATCAATAAAATCATAATGAAATGAAAATAAAAAAACATTATTTTTTTACCGTGTGGCACACCATGCAAGTCATACTGGTGCATTCGGTATACGGGAAATTCATGAGATGCTGCAACTGGGTTAACTGGAGAAATAATAATAAAAATTGGTAGAATTATTAATAAATAATATGGCAAATATCCTCGACATAATTCAGCAAAACCATCACATTCTTCTAGCCACATATTTCTCTTTGATTTCACTTAAATATATTTAACAGTGTAAAAATGTAATTCTTAATTATTCTTATTGACCTATCACCACGCGATAATCCATTCTTTAACTAGTAGCGCCATCTCTTTAAAAAATGTTTAAATTTATCATACATTGTTACCGATAACGAAGTGAATTTGTTAATAGCTTTTAATATTATGTCTTTGAGAACATTGAAATTTCTTTATATATATTCTCTATCTCGTTTGTGTTGTATCAAAAGTAGTTAAATAAAATTGGGCACTTTTGCAGTACTTAATTTATCATGGTGGAATTATATTTTATGCTATTATATTAAAAATCCAATTTTTATGTATATTGTAGATTGTAAATTATCTTTAAATAATAAATTTTTGTAAATAAAATATTAAATAATAATATATAGCTATGGGTGATAAAAGACAACAAAATTTATCGGTATGTATTCAAATGTTAATATATAATGATTTTATAATGATTTTTTATTATATATATATTTAGAGAAAGATGATTTAAATTTAATATTGAAAATTTTTAACTTTATAATTTTTTAGTTTAATTTAGTTTAGTTTAGTTTAAAATTAGTATAAAATCATATTAAAATAAATTTTTATTTAATATTTTATTCAAAAAACTATTAAATATTAAAGGTAAAAGTTTAAAATAAATATACTTTATTTTTCTTTTTTTTTTTAATTTATTTTTAAATTACAAAATAAGAGTTTTATTTTATAGAAAGAAGAAATAGCAAAACAATTTATGCTACCAGAAAGAAAAAGTAAAATTGCTACATTATTGAAACAGGATGGTCAAGCATATTGTATTTGCAGAAGTTCTGATAGTTCACGTTTTATGATGTAAGATATAAATATTATGATATAAATTATTTATATTTTATTTATTGATGCTAAATAAAATTTATATAAATTTTAGAGGATGTGATGCATGTGAAGAATGGTATCATGGTGATTGCATAAACATAACAGAAAAAGATGCTAAGCATATAAAACAATTCTTTTGTATTGTAAGAATGTTGTATTTTTTATAATTTAATTTATGTTCAAATATATATTATTATTAAATGTATATATATATATATGTATATATATAAATATATATATTTTAGCGCTGTAGAGATGAAGATCCCACTCTAATAACACGTTATAAACCTCGACGAACTGAACCAGAAGATCGTAAATACAAGAAACATAAAGAGAAAGAAAGAGGACATAGATATGAATATGATGCACCTTGGGATCCTATAGCAGTAAAAAAATCATCAAAACGTTGTGGAGAATGTACAGGTTGTTTAAGAACTGAAAATTGTGGAAAATGTGATGCATGCAGGTAATCTTAATATTAATAAATAATAATATAATAAATAAAGTAATTTGAAATTTCTTTTTTTTTTACTGATTATTATTTAATCTTTAGACACTTGAAAAAATTCGGACCTTCAGTTAGATTAAAACTTAGATGTATACAAAGAACTTGTAGAGTATTAGGGGATCCTTTGAAACCATCAAAAAATTTCAATAAAAGTTCTAAATTTATCAAAAAACGAAAAAGAGATTCTAGCAATGAAAGGAATGAACTTTTGGAAGTACCAAGACATTGTTATGGACCTGCTTGTACAAAACAATCTCGACCAGGTAGTAAATACTGCTCTGATGAATGTGGATTGAAATTAGCGACTAATAGAATTTACCAAGTATTGCCTCAACGGATACAAGAATGGTCATTGACACCATGTATTGCGGAGCAAAATAATAGAAGACAATTAGAAACAGTTAGGAAACAACAACAAGATGTACGAAGAATACTTCAGGAGTTAGATAAAAGACATTCAGAGTTGGATAGAATTGTTGAACGTGCAAAACATGCAACAATTGATCCCCAGACTGAAGTAGATGATAATGATGATACAGAAATGAGCATGTATTGCATTACTTGTGGTCATGAAATTCACTCGAGAACTGCTATTAAGCATATGGAAAAATGCTTCAATAAGGTAATAATTTGAAATATATACGATTCTTTAGACATTTTATTAAAAATTAAATCAAATACATTTATTTTTTTAGTATGAATCTCAAGCTTCCTTTGGTTCAATCTTCAAAACTCGTATCGAAGGACAAGTAATGTTCTGTGATTTTTATAATCCTGCAAATCGAACTTATTGTAAGAGATTAAGAGTTCTTTGTCCTGAACACTGTAAAGATCCAAAAATTAGTGAAACCGAAGTTTGTGGTTGTCCATTAGTTACAAATGTATTTGATATGACTGGTGAATTCTGTCGAGCACCAAAAAAAAGTTGTGTAAAGCATTATGTTTGGGAAAAATTAAGGCGAGCAGAAATTGATATGGAGAGGGTGAGACAGTGGTTAAAAATAGACGAATTAGTTGAACAAGAGAGACAAATAAGAGCAAATATGGCTACACGTGCTGGTGTTTTAGCTTTAATGCTTCATTCTACATATAATCATGAATTAATGGAACAAATGACACAAGAACAAAATAGGGAACAATTAGAAGCTATGGAAGAGGAACTACAGCGAAGATATGGCTTGCTTCAAAAGGAGCAAACTATAGAACAATGATTATTTTTATCAACTATGTCGAATTTGTTAACATATCTTTTAACGTGTTCAATACTATATTTACATCAATATATTGTGTATTAGTGACATAGTGAAAATTAAAAATTTAATGAATAATGTCCGTATCAGAAATGATTTTATTCTAATAAATTATGAATTTGTAAAATAAGTATTATTAAGAATTGTAAAAAAAAATTTCTTTTTAATGAATTATAAAATATGACTAGTTAATTCTTGAAATTTAGTTATAAAAGAAAAGATGTGTAATGAAAAAAAGATTCATAGATTAAAAACATTAAAAATATAAAATTGAGATACTGTCTCGTGAAATTTTTACTATAGTAATATAATTATTTCATTTACTAATGATTTACAAATTTGAAAAGGGCATTATAAAAAAAAATTATGAAAAATAGCAAAAATCGTTTTTGGCTCGACTTTGTATAATTATGTATTTTTCTTTATTTATAACGTTCAATTAAACTTTTGTAAATTCAAATTTATAATATAATTTTTCAGTATCTATTTTAGTGTTCACAATATATCATTTCACATTATATGACTGCACATGTGAAATAAATCAGTAACTCGTTATATGAAACATAATTCCAACATTTCTAAAATTTACCACACTTTAACTTCAATAAATATATTACTTGCTTAATTTTAACCAGTTAAGTTCCGACTCGTCGCTAGAAAGGATACTCTCTCAAAATACTTTTGAATTACAATAAATTCCAATCATAACACAAAATATTACATATTCTGATACAGTACAATCTTTCAGTTTTATGCTGTATATACATATAAATATATATGTATATATATTTTGAATATCTATAATGACACACATATATTTTCTGTGTGTGGTGTGTGTATGTGTGTGCGCGCACGCGCGCGCGCGTGTGTACATTATATTTTTACTGTATCTTTTTTGTTTGGTATGTTTTGAGGCAAACTGTGAGAACTAAAATGCACACTCTCACTTCCCCTTTGCATTAGTATTATAATATAATCCATTGACAATGGAATAAACTCGAATATTTTCAAAAATGTTTGGGATGAAACTCTATGAAAAACTAGCTTCATATATTTAATGTATGTCAAATATTGCACTCAATATATTTTCAAAAAAACAATCTGTATAACTTCTAGGACTCTTATTTGAAAAGAAAGACTTATTTACCAAAATTTAATTCTTTAATTTCTTTTATCATTTTCCTCGTTTAGCAGTAAATTAGTATTATAACACAATGTCTTTTCATTAATTTCCAGTATAACTTCTGTTTTAACAAGTTTGAATTAATCATAATTTTTATCCATTTTCTTTTTCTTTTACATATAAAGACATGCACGCTTTTAATAAACTTATTCGCAAACTAAATGTGCATTTCTGACACGCTGTCATTATCTGCCACCGGCTTTCATAATTGGCGAAGCGTCGATCGATAGCCCGGAAATCCAGTAAAATGGTGGAAATATAGGTACTTAATGTACGTTTTTATAATTTTTCGGCTCTGAGCGCGTGCATGACACAGCTAAGATTTTAAGTATTTATTATTTATAAACGACGAGACACAACTAAGCTGCCGAAAAAATCATCTTTTCCACTAGCTTATAATATATATTTTTTTTAATATTTTTTTCTTTTCTGTCTTTCTAATTACTCTTGACGATCGTCGAGACTTGGTCCCAACCGCAATGATGAGTTTTCTCGTGTCACTCTGGATCCACTAATAACGATCGATCATCGATTTGAAATCCCACCGTTTCTCACTTCTCATGATGAAAATTATATATATATATATATTTTTTAATTTTTATGAAATTATATATCTAATTTTATAAAATAATTGAATTAAAAGAAAATCTTTTCAGATATAAAAATAATCTTTTCAAATATATTATACGATAAATTCATTGTTTCAATTCAAAAATCAATAATAATAATTGTAAATGATATATAAATCTTGAATTTTTAGTATACTTCGATTTTTTTTATCCTTTTTTTGAATCTTTATAAAATTAATCATAAAAATTGTAAAAAAAATAAATTTTGTTTTTCTCGATATTTTCTAATTATTGTTTATTTTTTAAAAACATTGAAAGTAATCGCCGGTTATTTCAAAATTAATACAATTATATTTATTGATAATCTATTTTCAAAATAAATCAATAATAATAATATCATGAACATGAAAACGGCGGGAAGGATGCAGAGAATGATGATTGCTTAATAGTTGCAAAGATAATGACGAAGGCGCGACAGTGTCGACAAGATTAAACGTTTATAGAGGTTATCCTTTCTTTATATATATCTCGTAAGTAATGTTGTACTTTAATTATTGAAATAAACGACAAGATCTCTAAACAACGGAGCGAGAATAAACGTCGCTAGGTGTGTAAAATATAATTATTCGATAGATCCGCATAGTTTTAAATACAAGTTTCGACGCGTCTAAAGTAGCACTTTTTCTTAACTTTTTTTTGTCTTTTTTTTTTTGTTTTTTTTTTTTTGCTTTTTCTTTCGTTTTTTTTCAAGAAAATTCGTCACGGGTTTACAGAATTCCCTTTTCCTCCTTCACGAAGAAATTCGTCGCTGCTTCGAGCGCGATATCGATCGATCCAGCAGTAAGATATTGCAGCGCGTATCGATCACTGATATCGATCTCCAATTCATTTTACATTGTTCGCTTTTTTTTTTCTTTTGTTTATTGCTTATAGTACAAGGACGCGATTAACGCTCTTTAATTACATCATTAGATGCGAAATAATCAATCTTTCTTTCGACAACATGAATCGAGTTTTTCCAATTTTTTTTCTCCTAATGTTTGTAATATTTTTCCTAAAATATTTAATTGCCAAGTTGTAGTTGAGAAAGTTTTAATAAGTTACTAAGTGTGTTTGTTTATATGTGTATGCGTGTGTATGTGTGTATGTGTACATAGATTAAGGGAAAAAGATAGAAAAAGGAGGAAAATCTCGATCTCATGAAGTTGGAAAGATATGACATGATTATCAAACAATGACAGAGCGTGAAACAAAAAGAAATTGCAATATACGTTAAATGCCAGTACGAAAGTGTCAACATCCGGCGTCTCAATATCGCAGGCAGTGGCACGTTTCGATTATACGACAGATCGGATACCAGATTGAAAACAGAATGTTTGTGGCTATGCATATTATCGACAGAAATTATTTGACCAGATGTGAAAATATTCAGTATATATATATATATATTTTTTATTATTATATCAAAACAAGCAAATGGTACGATATATAATAAGCGCGTACCAGTTACTTTGTAATTCGAAATTTTTTTGAATTTTCTGCGCATGCGCCACAAATCTTTTTCTCGAACAAGATTAATTCTTTCGCAACCGTTCGATCAATCTATTACAAACTCGATATTCAATTGCTATCATCATCATCATCATCATCATCCGCATTGTTGTAGTTGTTATTATTATTATTATTATTATTGTTGTTATTATATTATCATTATTATTATTATTGTTATAATAATAATAATAATTATTATTATTAATATTAGTATTAATATTATTATTCTTATTGTTATTATTATTATTTATATATTATATTATACGTTATATTATACGTTATTATTACTGTTATTATTATTTATTATAATTATTATTATTATCATTATTATCATTATCATCATCATTATCATCGTCATCATCATTATCATTATTGTTATTATTATTATTTATATATTATATCATTATATTATATTATTATTACTATTATCATTACTTTTTATAATAATAATTATTATTATTATTTATATTATATTATATTATATTATATTATTACATATCATTATTATTACTATTATCATTATTTATTATTATTATTATTATTATTTATTATTTATTATTGATTCAACAAGGACAGAAGACAACGGTTAACAATAAATTCTGTGTAAGAATATTTAAATGCCGCAAAAGGATTAACCTTGCAATCTGGGAATACCGATGAACAATTTAATCAGGGATGAGGACGCTGATTCCGATTTTTAAATTTAAAAGAAATTAGTGTCGCGAATTTCGGAAATCGCATCCTCTGTCACCATTCTTTCTAATTCTCTAGTAAAGCGATGAAATTTACTTTACAAGAATACATAGTTCGTCTAGAGATTATAGCGTTGGTTGTAAATTATTGTATCTATTGACAATACAATACGATGCCATAATTTTCATTATTAACGATACTTAAAACATCCGTAACTTTTCATTTAACACTTTACAACCTCGTTATATCTCTGGACGGACTATATATAAATATATTTTATGATTATTCACCTAGATTCTTCAAAAAAAAAAAAAAAAAAAAAAGAAATTGGATTATTCGATCGATCTATAGGACCACTTTTGTCATTATAATCAACCTAACTACTCGTGATGATGTGTTTGCTTTATAAAAATCTCTTTGCTTAAAAACATTGAAAGATAAAGTATTGTAAAAAAGAAATAAATTATTTTTTTATATCAATTATATAATTCATAACAAAAAAATTGTGAGCACGATACGGTCCTATATATCAATGAATGAATCAAAAATTCATAAAGAAAATTCAAAATATCGTAAGATATGTATGTATATATAGATATACATACATACATACATACATACATGCATACATGCATACATACGTACACACACACACACACGCCATACACGCATCATACATACATACATACATAAATATATATACGTGACATTATGTCTCTATATATGCATATGTAGGTATATATATATACAGACATACATATATTTATTATATTTACACTAGACGGCTCGATTTCGTTATAAGATTAATAATCAGTTCAAAATACGAGACGAAAAATGACGTTACGGATCGGTGCAATATCATACCGCTACATAAATGATTTTTCACTTTTTTGTGTTAAACTAGATCCACACAATTTTTATTCTTTCTCTTCTTCTTCGTTTTCCCCCATCTTCTTTATTCTTGCTCGTAGCAACGTCGAAAGAAAAACACAAAGAGTTTTACAGAGACGTCCCCGGGGCAGAGTGGCCGATTTTACAAGGATTCGCACCGGTGACGATCGTCGCGAGGTATATACAAGGACAGTTTATTTATTTATTTATTTTTTTTTTTCTTTTTTGTTCTCTCCAACTTTGACGCTACAAGAATTCAACTATATTTTTCAAGATCGGCTTCAAGTGAACTGACGCACGAGAACAGCTTTTATAGCAGAATAAGCTGATCATGGCTGCATTTTTTTTTTCTTTTTTCTTTTTAATCTTCTCATACTTTGAATCTCCCCATGAGGAAGTTCGTTTCTCATGGAATCATTCTTTTTTTCTCCCTCTCTATTACTCTTGCGTAACACGATTATCCGATAACATCGATTTATCGAGAGAGGAAAAAAGCGCATCTCATTTTTATTAGTTTTCACTCTCTTCTATTTTTTGGCTATCGAAACTATCAATTTCTTTCTTTTTCTCTTCTTTTTCGTTCTTTGCTTTCCGCACGATATTTATTTTGTACACTCTACACAATCTTAAATAGACGCGAAATGCGTTTAAATATAGAGTACAGAGAGTAAGAACAATCGGAGCTTAAAAAGGTGCTTAATGCAATTTAGGGACGGGACGAGAGTGACGAATCGAGTTTCATTTATTTATATTTTTTTTTTTTTTTCCCCCTATTTTTTATCTCGTCTTTTTTTTTTTTTTTTTCTTAATTCATTTCGGATGATCGGTGCGATCTCGACGGCGGACAGAAGAAACGTAAAACATATAATACATAGCGAGGATGAGACAATGGGGTGAGAAAACGGCAATAACGAGAACGGTGGTACCGAGCATACAGAAACTTCGATAACAGCAAGGTATCGATAACCTGTATGTATGTGTTCGTGTATGTATGTGTTTATATATATTTTTTTTTAAATTTCTTTTTGCTTTACTCAATTTTTTTCTTTTTCTTTTTTTTTTTTTCTAAAATATTCGATGTCCACTGTTAACAATGATCGTGACCGTAACGAACCACGATCGACGCTCGTTTATCGTAATCCAGTTTTCCTTCTAAATTTCCCTGCTTCTATTTCTTATCTCAAAATTAATTTCATACATCGTGGGACGCGATCGTGCCTATCAAAGTCTGCGTGAAATTAGTAGCAGTTTTATTTATTCTCTCTTCTTTTTTTTTTTTCTTTTTTTTTTAATATTCCCATAAAATATGTCATTTTGTTTTCCTTTCTTTGTGCATCTTTAAGCTCTGAGTAAAAAATTAAAAAGACAAATAAAAGGGAAGGATGAGAGAGGAAAAAAAGAAAAGAAAAGGAGGGGGAGAGGGAGAGAGAGAGAGAGGGGAGAGAGAGAGAGAGAGAGAGAGATGCGCGCATAATTAATTTTAGATAAAAGAGTAAAGATAATGAAATAATGTTGAAAGAAATTAGGTTTAAATGAAATTGCACACTCAGAATATAATAGAAATAAATAATAAAAAAAGGAGAAATGAAACGAAGAAAATTTATAAATATAATAATAATAATAATAATAATAGTAATAATAATAATAATAATAATAATAATAAAATAATCGAGATAAATTGAAGGGAAAAGATCAGAAATCATAGAACGAAAATGATGCACATGATTAATATGACGAGATCGATATTACAATGCAGCAAGGATGACGATAGTATTGGCGACAATGGCATTGTTGTATACATATACATATATATATGTGTGTGTACCATTTACAGATATCCACAAGAACAGCGCGTCTTTATAACTGGCAGTGTAAGGCATAGAGTGCTTAAGACTAGAATACGGTGCATGTAAATAGGCCTTTAAAAGCCTTTTTTCATTATTTCTTCTCTCTTCCAAAATTAAGTCCTATGTTTTACCTTATGAAAAAATCTGTTCGTATGAACGCAACGACGAATTAACGAGCTCCCGTGTCTCGAGCGCGCATAAAAATGAAATCACTTTATCGTCGCTCTATACAGGAAAAATCCGCATCTTTATCTTTATTATTCTTTCACGTTTCGCGTTTTCTTTCTTTTTTTTTTTCCTTTACTTTTTTTATTTTTTTTATTTTTTATTTTATTTATTTTATTTTTTTTTTTTTACATCAGCACACACACATCAAACAAATTTCAGAAAGCTACATATACATATTTCAAATGAATATATATATATATATACATATATATATACATATATGTACACACAAATATATTTTGATTGAGTATACATATAAATATATACACGTATATCGGCTACTGACTTCATGGAGACTTGGAGTAAACACGCGTCACGTTTTTTTTTTTTTTTTATTTCTTATCTCATTTTTCCTTTTATTTGGCAGCGATTCCCGTATATAGTTCTTTTTTTGGTTTAAGTTAAAAAAGTATAACGTATTTATATTCGGCTTTGAAATAATACTTATTATCGGCGTTACGATAATAATTAGAATCCGATAACATGAATACTGGTTCCATCAACATAAAAAGTTCTATCCCTCTAGCGACGTACACGATTATCGATCCGTGCTGTCGAAGATCGAAACGCAATCGATCAGCATCGGATAATGGAGATGTATCGATATATCGATCAGAATCTCGACCGATGGTCGACATGCACGCTTCGTTCTCGATCGAAATCGATAGGTCCTGAGAATAATTACAGTATAGCCACGTAATATAGAATTAAGAGAAAACGATTTTTCAAACGATTTATACAAAAAAAAAAAAAAAAAAAAAAGCTAACCAAAAAGAAAAAAAAAATGAAACATATACATACGTTATATTCAAATTTCGTGATGATCTTAATATAATAGAGCCAGATAAATCTTCTTATATTTTCGTATATATATATATACATATATGTATATTTTTTTGGCGAGCAATGAACATAAGAAAAGTGTCTCGTCGAAAAAACATATTTGATGATTTTTCTTTTTTTCATAGTTATATATATTTATTACTAAAAATACATGCGGATTTTATATCGTGGCATAATTAACGTCTTTACTATCAGGATCTTCGTATCGACTTAAGCGTAATTAGTGGCAATGTCGTGGCATTCATTTTTCTTTTAATTCTTTTTATTTCTTTTTTTTTTTTTTTTTTTTTTTTTTTTTTTTTAGTACTGTCGTTAAATACTCTCTCCGTTAGTCCCCCCATCCTCTTCCTTTTTTTTCTTTTTTTTCAATTACGCGAAGGTAGCAAAGAAGAATCAGTATGACAAATTTTTTTCTCTCATCTCGTTTCTCATGTAATTTTTCTTTATCCTTCATCAAATCTCATTTTACACGCGAAGTAAGGCTAAAAAACAATGCGCAATTCTTTTTAATTTTTTTTTCTTTTTTTTTTTTTTTGACTTTGTTTTTTTGTAAGGCACCCCCAGTGCTGAGTATATTCACGGAAGTATTTAGCAATACAAACTAGTGACTAGATCATCTTTAAGTCACGCGAGAAGAGCGAGTACGAGAAACAAGGATAGACAGATAAATAGTTAAATAGATAGATAGGTAGATATATAGGTAGATAGGTAGATAAATAGATTGAGATGTCAGAAAGAGAAATAAGAAAGAACGTAGAAAGGAGAAAGCAGGGAAAAGAAAAAATAGTTTTAGTGTAGCAAGTATTGTGCGAGGTAGAAATAGACTGAAAGAAGATAGGAAATAAAATTAGAAAGAGAAATAACATGGCAGTAAGTGTCGCAAAAAGAAGTCAATGAATGGTGAATAGAACGGTGGAGAGACGTTGAAAAAAGTCAAAAAAAAAAAAAAAAAAAAAAAAAAAAAGAAAAAAAAAGAGAGAAAAATATACAACATTAAATTAAAAGATAAACGAAGATATATGATTTTAAGTAAATCCCGTGTCACAACAATGAAAATAATTTTCTCATTAGTAATTTGAATTGTTTTTGTTTCTTTCTTTGCTCTCTCCACCTCTGTTGCAATTCAAAATTATCGTTTAAAATTAAAAAAAGAAAATTATAAATAAAAGAATCTTTGGCGAGGAAAAAGATAGATATGCAAAGAGCGGGGGAAACAAGGACAGAAAAAAAAAAAGAAAACGTAAGTAACAACAGAGGAAAGGCAGTGGTGCGTTACTTTGGTATCTTATAATTGGTGTTTCGCACGGATCGGTTAAGATATCCGCGGCGATGTCTCGTGGGCAGAAGGCCATCATCATTATTTCTATCTTTCTTCCCTTTCTCTTTTTTTCTCTCCTCCTTCTGAACACGCTATGACCGACATGCGATTCAATCGTCCGTTTCCACTATCGACTATCGATAACAAAACACAAAGAGAGAAAATGACGAGGACCTAACTCGCATCATGATTAATATATTTTTTTTTCTTTCTTTTTTTTTTTTTAGGAATACGATCCCCTTTTTATATTCTCGTTCAGGAGAATCAATATATATATGGTTCTTATTTATTTATTTTTTTTTTGTCCTTTCCTCCGAACGCGCTGGCCACGAGATAAACAAGGATGAAGATGACTTCTTTTTCGTGTTTACATATCGTCAGAGAGGATCGAACGTAACACAGCTTGATAAACATATCGCTGCTGACCCCGCCATTCTTCTCCCATTCTAAACAGCGGTCTCTGTATGACTGTGACTTGACAATCTTTCCACATCTATCTCGGGTATGGTCAGTTCGTCTGGGTTGTTATCGGCGTATTCAATGCTGCTCGTTTGCGAGAGCCGCTTGCTTAAGGACGACTGTTTTCTCAGTACCTCCGCCAATGTAGTGCTGCTGTGCTCGCTCGTGTAGCGTGCGTCTAGGCCCTGCCGAAATGCGTTCACTACGCGGATCTGTAATCGGAAATCTTTCTGTAAATGCAGAGTTTTTATGTCCTTGGCTATGCCATGAGCTTTGGGAGAAATACACTGTTAGATAGATCCAGTTAATCAATTAATCGAGGTTGATCTTTTATCCTATTGTAATCTCATCGACATCTTTTTATTTTATTTTATTATTAAATATTATTTTTATATAATATTTTTGTTTAAATATGAACGAATAGTTTTTAGAATTACTAATTTGATAAAATTACTAAAATTTTTGCAAATTTTAAAAAATGTCAATGAGAAAATGCATGTGGCTTAAAAGCAACATTAAATGCGCTGAAAAGCATAATTTTTTAATAAATTAAAGGAACAAATAGTTTTTTTTTAATATCTTTGTAACGGATACAATGATCAACCTCCGTAAAACAGATTAGGAAACAGTTATGATGTAGATATATATAATTATAATTATGTGTATGTATAAAGACAGAAAGCAGCGGCCACACGAATTACTAGAAGAACTAGCGGGGCGTTGATATCCTGCACAGCAAGACAATAATTAGACAATAGAATTTGAAGAACGACGTCAATGATATTTACAGAAATTTACAGTTCTTTCTTTAGTGAAAAATTAATCTATGTATGTAAAATAGTTTATAATTACTTTTAAACTAGATTTTTTTCTTATTTTTTTTAAGAAAAAATTAATTTTACAAACCATAGACGTCATAACCTCAAATTATACTTGCAATGTCACGCAACACTACATGCACCCGTTGATCGCTGATGTTCTTCACTGAATCCTTCCCATGTATATTTGATAAGATCAATTTTTGCTTCAGATATGCGATCATCGATGCAGAAAGCGGATATGCGACGCTTAAAGCTTATTCACTTTAAGCATAATTTCAATTCTATCTATTAAAAGACTTTCTTTGAAAAAATATAAAAAAAAAATTTTTTGAGTTCTTTTAGAAATATTTTCAAACAAGCCAACATAACAAATGATACATTATCGACACACACTACTAAAAATATACGCGATTAAAAGCTGGTATTACATTCAAATCTTAAAAGAAAAAAAATTATTAAAATTTCACGCATATACACTTGCATCGTTTGGTGAACTGTAATACAGCGTGACAGATTGCAAATTGCAAAAATTTAGCATGCATTGGCGTATAGTATTACGTAACTGATGAACACTGCTATATTTAAATCAGCCAAAAAAATTTACCCCTGTAGAAAAAGAACAACCCCCATCCAAAAATATCTGCGAGATTATTATTTATATTCTTACTTGTCTTGACATGTACATAAATGTATAGAATATTTCTATAAATATAAATAAATATATAAACACATAATATAATATGTATAAAAATATATTATACTATTATATTATATATAAATACAATATAAATATATAAAATATATTCTATATAAATATATATATATATATATTTATAAGATAATCAAAAACATATAAAGACTAAATCTCTCTCTTTTTTTCTTCCTTCCTTGCATTTTCATAGAGATGGCAGGAAAATATGTCGCGTTAACTGTGTATTTTTTTTAAAAATTATCTTATTTCTTTTTTTCTTTAAATCTGATCATATGATTGCTTTGTTGTTTGACAGAAAACATTGAGGGAATACTTACACGATGTGTCGTGGAGAGTGGTCCCCTAATCAGGCTGACAGTCAGACTCTTTAACCTGGTCGAATATCCGGTTTAGATAATGCATCTCTCTGGTACTTTAAACATGCACGCTACGCTGCGCAATGCGCTCTGTTGATCAACGATTCTGCATTCCACAGGGAGACAATGGTCATCCCACAAATTTGGTCATGTTTTTCAGTTCGTCATGTTTCTCTCTTTCATTTCACTTATATTATAAGTAGCTCATAGATCGACACATGTGCTCTGATGATTCCCCGCATGACGAACGACGCGCCTGCCCTCTCTACTCTCATTATCAAATAACAGAGATACATATGCACAAGGCACACGCAAGACGGAAATTATTTTTTTCTTTAACTTGAAAAAATAGTTATAAAAGTTATAAAAAAACAAGTCAATCAAGAAATCAGTACAATTTTTTTTTTTTTTTGTGAAAGCTTGGAAAAATTGATGCGTAGCAATATTGTTTTCAAGCTTATTAATTATCGATAAAAAAAGTGTCAAAATTTGGAGGGAAGCCGCATCAATCGTGCCGCGAGGAGCTCAGCCAGAATGTATAGATTTATTAGAGAGATAGAGATAGAGAGACAGAGAAAGAGAGAGAGAGATAGAGAGAGAGAGAGAGAGAGAAAAGGTGAATATGGTGGTAAAGAGAAATAAAGAAGGATCTTTTATCAAAAAAGAGATCTCAATGCGTCGCCGAAGAATATCGAAAAAGTATTAGAATATGTATTACGTGTCATTTAGCTATATTTAAATTATTATTTGACATAAAAAAAAATGTTAATGGATTGATGACTTTAAGAAATTTATATATGAGCCAATAAAAATTATATTTTGTTCTACAAACATATCTTCGCTTCGTTATTTTCATGATAAATATTGAATTACTGAGAAAAAAAAAATTGTTTTTCTTTATTCAATATTATTGTAAAACTATCTCTTTATATCATCATTGTAGAATTATCCTTAGAATTTAATAAATATAACAAAAAAAAAAAAAAAAATCACAGAAGCCTTCACAAGTTTGCCTACTCGCATCTAATATATCTAGTGTCGCAAAAGAGGACACTACACAATCGCATATGGCATTGCTAGAAATTTTAATTTATATATATGATACATCTTGTATAAGTCTCGCGGGTTTATTGTAAATGGCCCATGGCCAAAAATACGTTCATTTCAGAAAAAATATAATTATAAACAAAAAATTCATGGTACAGCCGTAATGCATGGAACAATAGTAACGTGCCTACGAACACGACGTGGATCGTGTGATAAAAATTGGAGAAAATATAGTATTTTTTTCATTTAAGTCTATTCAATACACATTAGTTTAATTAACTTTATTATATCGAATTATTAATTAATGAAAAAAAATTAATAAAGTTACGCGAACCACGTCGTATCATAAATACAATCAAAGGTATCATACTACTTGCTTGCATGTAAGCATAGCCGAAAATTCAGCGAAATATCCATTAAATATAAAAAAGATCACCCTTAAGATCATTAGCGAATATTATTAATTATAGCAGATTTGTAAAATAGGGCATAAAAATACTCCTTAATTATAAGGAAAGTAATCTTATTAAGAGATGAAAGAAATGTCCTTCGTTTCTTTTAAATTACTCATTATCAATTTTGCAATAATTTTGCAATAAGGAGTCTCGTTTCGACAAAAAATTATTAATCTTAATTGATTATATTTAATCATTTTATATTGATATTAATTTTTTTTTCATTTAATAAATTGAATTATAATAGATAAAGAAATTATATTATAGATGATAGACTTTAACATTTATTAACTAACTATTAAAATTATCAGGTTATATGTTTTCTTACAGTAATAATACTTATCTATTAGTTTTTCCTCCATATTAATTGCTTAATGAAAATAATTCCATAAAGTATGCAAAAAAGTGATTTTATATTTAATATCTCAAGATCATAAATCTAATCTAATTTTTTTAGATTTTTTTTCTTTACTTATTTTTATTTATTAAGTTTCTTTCATAAGTGCATAATCATAAATATATTAATAAAATGAAATTCTAGAATTTTAAATTTCATTAGATTTTTTTTTTCACTTAAGAAATTTAATAATGATTTCATATTTATGATTTAATTACACTTTAATTATTTTTAATATTTTATTACATCATATCTTTTTTACTTTTTTATCGAAACGAGAACGAATTAATTTATTTTTTGTAATTTATAAAAGAATGAAGAAAGAAAAATAGAATGAAATACGAAGTAAAAATGTAAAGATAAAAAGTAAAAATGTAACGTGCTATTTAAAAAAAGAACTTTTTTCATTGATATACCAGTAAGAAATTGTATATTCTCGACACCAGTGATTATTTTTATGATTATTTTATCTCTTTTATGAAATATAATTTCAAAAAAAAAAGATAGAAATTATGTTTTTATATACTATTTCATTAGAATATAATGAATATTCAAAAGAATATAGTAGAAATATAATAGTGCTTTTATTATAAAATAGATGATATATCTTTAAGTCTTAAAAAATTTTATTAAATTTATTAAATTTATTTGAATCAAAGTTATTGATTTTATTATTAATCTAATTAAATAATTGGAACATGATTGGAAAACTTTTAAATCTATAAAAAATATAGAATGAATCCTAATCACTAGGTATCGAGATTCATGAAGAAAGAGAAATGTTTAATAAATAAAAAAAGCAGACAAATAAAAGCTTATGTGTGCATATTTATAATAATTATAATAATGTATAACTATATAATGTGTGCGCGAGGAAAATTAACACACGATAAGAGAAAAGATTCAAATATAATAAAAAATATAGAAAAAGGGACTCGTAGTTGTATAATACTAATACTATAAAAAATAAACTATTACTAATCTTTGTATGATCTTTAATAAATTTCAAATTAGATTTCTTTAAAAAAATCTATCAAATCTTGTACTTAAAGAAAACGTATTTGATTCAGAGTATTGTATTTGAGTAGAAATGCAAAGATTAAGGGATTAACATTACAATTTACAAATTAAAAATAGAACACAGAAAAATAATAGAAAAAAAGCGTATGAAAATCTAGAAGGCAGATAAAAGCAGCAACAAATAGATGGCACATAGAAAGCGAGTAAAAAACATTGGGTAAATAATGAAACCGAACAATTTAAGCAAAAATAGAGAAAGAGAGAGAAGCAGAGAGAAAAAAAAAATCTGTATTTATATGTGTAAACGATTGCATGTGTGTTATATTGTATATGCTTGTGCGAACATAGAACAGTTATAGGCAGATAGATACAGACAGACAGACAGACAGCAGTCAGACAGATAGATAGAAATAAGATAAAGATTTAGCGAAAGTAAGAAAGATAGAGCAGAGAGGAGCGCTTACAGCTTGGTCTGTCGAACTCTTGCTGTAGGGTACTGGTATCAAACGTTCCTGCAACTCGCCACCTATTACCTTCAAGAGCAAAGGATAATATCATGGTTATAACTAGATGCAACGAGCAATTAACGCGCTTACTAGTACACCAGTTTTCGAAATAAATCGATTAAAAAAAATTTTTCTTTAGTGTTCCCCGTTTATGGCCCGGTTTGAGTAACACCGCTCTGCCTTTAGGCACTTTTTAACTGATTAAAATTATCTACTTTTCTAGAATTTTCCTAGAAAAAAAAGTGCAATTATATTCATAATTATATAACGTTTAATTTCTTACAAAAAAACTTTTTCAATAATTTTGTTGTTTTCAAATATATAGATTATGTAAGAAATCATTGGAAACTGATCTTAAGAATGCTGATATATTAATTTTATTAAAAAACAAAAATAACTTTAGAAAAGCTAAAAAGTACCTCATCATTAATTATTATTATTAAGGAAGAAAACTATACTTAAAAATAATACCTGCTGGTTGTATAATATTATTTTTGATATGACTTGAATACACAGAATCCGCGGAATACGATTGCATGGAAACAGAACTTAAAAGATAATAGAGATTGGTAAGCAGAAACCGAGAATAGCTCGTACATGCAACGCAAGACATAATATCCTTGATATTATACCCTCATACAATATGTTTCATTTCTCAATTACTACCGTTCCATTGGTGAAATAAATTCAATATATATATATCTTCCCCTTATTCCGTTACTTTTAAAATCAAAGTTAACAAACTTGCAAAGTTAAGATACTTAATTAAATAAGTTTCATTTATCTTTGCATTTCAAATTTCTCGAGACGCAATGAATTATAAGATGCAAAAAGAAAAGAAAAAAAAAAAAAAGAAAGAAAAAATTAAAAGTAACAATAATCATGTGAAATAATATAAATAGAGTATTTTGTGAATGCATAGTGTCAAAAATAGTTAAAATATTAATCAGGCTAAATATCAATGGAATATTAAATGTTAAATTTCCGATAATAAATAAGTAAATTTAAGGTTAGAGTTTGATTTCGCTGAAAATATTTTTGTAAGAATAACTATCAATATATTTAAATGACTATTGCATATTAAATTATCTCAGTAAATCATTAGTTAAATATAAACTTGTAGAACATTGTGAACTTAACGTCAAGTATTCTTATAAAATAGTGAATAGCACCGTTAATTGATAATAAGATCAATATATGATTAACGGATTGTAATGAAATTTTCTATTAAAATTCACGAATATTAGTTCAATTCAAGGTTAATTAAAGAGTAATTTCTATTTATCAGGCAGAATTCTTTAATTGATTTCTACATATTTTTTTTCTACATGTTTTCATGATAAAAAAATAATATTTCTTTTTTTCAATTAAATTCATTGCAATTTAAACAGCATTATTTTATCGTATCGCTTTTAATTCAAAGTCAAAATTTAATTATTTCCTTTCCTTAACAATTTAAAACTTTTAGAAAAATCGCTCAAGTAATTTATTATGCCGTTATAATTTATTATACTTAAAAGATGATTACTCGACATAACCTTGATAAACCAATATTAAACTTCAGAATTAGCATTAACTAGACCCATTTCAGTGATACATTGATTTGTAACATAGGATTTGTCCATTACGCAGTGCAAAAGCTTCGGTGCGAATCTCTTAATTAATTTTAAATAGAATTAGACTGGAATGACCGTAAAATAAATCGATTTGCGAGCGAGAGTGGTCACTTACACAAATAGGAAATATATTAGCGTGAGTAAAAAAAAGATAATGAAAGCTAATGTGCCGGTGTTCACAGCTGAAAATGGTGCCTTTGATCTATAATTTATTTGAACATTTCATCACATTGATAACGTAATTATCAAAATTAATAATTGAAAAAATATATTTATTTTGAAAAAGACAGAAATCAGAAATTTATTGTGATTAAATGAACCTGCTCTGGAAAATTTATAATTTATTATTCCTGAGAAAAATTTTTACTAAGTAAATAAGAGATGAAGATTACAAACAATTAAATATTTCGTCTTTTTTCTTTTTTTCGACCATGAAAGAACATCATGAATATGGGCAATAGAATACAACCTATATAAGCCAAACATAGAAAAGTTTTAGTTTTTCTATTTTACTCTTAATAAAATATAAACTTTTTGTAAGATTGTATTGTATTAGGTTCTATCATATTTTTCAATTTTTAATGTCTTTACTTTAAAATATACAATTTTACATAATAAGTCATTTAAAATGTAATATCCTTTTGATTAAGATGTACATTTATTTAGATTAAAGACAAAGTTCAATATTAATAAAATAAATTAATAATATTAATAATATTATGGTTGAAACATAAATAATATTTAATTCTTTTTTTGTATATAGCAATACAAATTCCTTAATATTTTTCATGTAATTTAGAATATCATGAAAAACTTTAGAGAAATTCAATTAAAAAATAAGTAAAAAAAAATCATTTTAGTATTTAAAATGAACATTTATATACGTATACATATTGAAAAATTAGAAAAATCCAAAAAAGAAAAAGATTTTTAGATTAAAATATACGTATACAATAATTTATAATTTATAATTATTAATTATATGATTGCCTTTAAGAATCAGTATTTTTCTTTATTTATCTAAGTCATTGTGCAGATATTTTTTTCATTTGTGAATTAAAACATGAATTAAGAAACAAATTTCCATAACGCACACTTTTGCTTTTTCCGTTCAGTAGAGGGATTAATGAATTATAATTAATTCTCTGCAATAGAATAATTAAGTTAAATTCACAATATTTACAATTACATACTAATTATTTGAACTCGTTATTTTCTTAAAAATAATATTATTTCATTTAACTTATTTTCTATTGAATATCAAATCATTAAAAAAATATCCTTTATCAATGTAATAAATAATTAAATAAAATAATCTGTACTTTGAGTATTTTCAAACTATCAAAAATGAAATCTTATGGTACAATATATGCAAGTAATATATGCAATTTCAATATTTTGTTTTATATCATATTTGAATAGATATAGAATTATCCATTTAATGTAAACAAACAAAAGTTTATTTTACATTAAAAATATTTTAGTTTTTACTACATACGAAGTGAATTCAGAGATTTAGTCATAATTAACATTACAGATTTTTTGTGATATCAAATAAAGAAAAAAAGAATCGTTCCTAAAAATATATTAAGAATGTTCATGCACCCTCTACTGATCGGTTTTAATCAAATATAACATTTAGATAACATATCTTAAACTTTATTTTATATAACAATAATAATAATAATAATAATAATAATAATAATAATAATAATAATAATAATAATAATAATAATTAATGATGATAATAATTAATGTTGTTGATGATGATGATGATGACGACGATGACGACAACGATAATGATGATGATAATGATGATAATGAATAATAATAATAATAGTAATAATAATAGTAATAATAATAATAATAATAATAATAATAATAATAATAATAATAATAATAATAATAATAAGAATAAGAATAAGAATAATAATGATGATGATGATGATGATAGTAATAATAATAATAATAGTATAATAATAATAATATTAATAATAATAATAATCGCTAATAATAATTAAATGAAAATTATAATAATTTTATATATATATAAATATAAAAAGATGTATATATATATACACATACATATGCATATATATATATATATATATATATATATCTTTAGTACTGCATATCATTATAATTGGTAGTCAATCATTTTCATCGTTCCAATATAACAAATTTAAATATTTGTAAATATTAAAAATTAAACTTTTCTCTCGATTGCAACAATTTTTTTCCCACACTTATATATATATAAATAGTCATTTTACATTATACAGAAATAAATTCTTCAACAATAATGTTTTTGCGAACACATTAATGTTTCTTTGCAAGAATTATTATATCTTTTCTCAAAGATGCGAGAATAACGACGAATATCGTCACCAATAAATTTTATGAATTGTATTTACTATATGTATGTTTAATATACAGTGAATTCAAACCTGATGAGCAGGTAAATCACAATAGAGAATCCTAAATGAATCAGAAATTTGAACTCCATATTGGAATATTTAGAGAAATTTCTCGACAAAAAATTCGAATAAGATCAATATCCAATCTTATAATTTTAATTCTATTAATGGGAGAAACGGTTATGTGAAAATAAATTCAGGAACAAAACATACAGATTTGCGCACGATAGTCGGTTGAAGATCATTGTATTATATGTATATTTCTTAATATATTGCAGTATATCTTAATATATTGCAGTACATTAACAATGTAACAAGTATTTTTTGAAATATCTTTCCTTCTCACAGAATTATCAATGCTATTAGACTGCAATATATTAAAGTTTTCAACTTTCAAATTAGTTTTTTTTAAGACTTTATAATCTATAAAAGAAAATTTTCTTTCATTGGAAAGAAATAAGAGATTCAATAGAAAACCATCATTGTATTTAAAATAGAATCAGAAACATATTTCTTAAAATTCATAATTCAATAATTTAATTACAATAGGATAGATTATGTACAGAATGATCTGATGTTTCATCATCAATTATAATACGATTTTAAATTGAGAAGCTTTAGGAAAAAAATTTCTAGCTAAGATTTCTCTTCTAATAATTAAGAAACATGTATTCTTCTGATTTCTAACTGATCATTGCAATCAGGAGAGAAAACCTATCGCGACTATTTTTTTTCTTTTTTCATTTATTTAATTTCCTTGTGAAATATTAATATATTCGTTTTTCATTTTCTTCGCAACCTTGGCAGTGGATATATATAGTTTTTAAGTCGATGTGTTTCACACGTTACACATCTGTGCGAAATATTTAAAAGGTTAAAAAAATGGAACAAAGAAAAATTGACTACGATTCGTTAATCTAAATGGAATTTAAAAAAATAAGTTTGCCATATTCCTCATTTGTTATCCAAACGTATCAAAATAAACTCAGATGATTACCAAATATTATTATCGATAATAATTTTTAATAAAGTTGCGCAATGAAACATTAAATCTTATTTCCAGAATTTCTCTATGGAAATATTTTAAATTTTCCTCATTTACTTCTTTTCTCTTATCTTTAATTGTTTACTTTTTCTTATTTAATTATTTTACAGTTTTTTTTAACATAAAAATTGAAAATAATAAAGTTTAGTGATCTATAATGCAAAATAGATGAATTAAAGTTTCTTTAGGTGAAAAAAGAAGATAATAAGGAGAAGAGAACAATAGTTAGAGATCCGATCTCATAATTAAGTACATCTTTTTATTGTCGTTCCCTTGATTGCTCTTCGCAAAATCCTTTGTGCTTTTCTACTGAAAAAAAGGAACGAATTGTGCTCTTCATATTTTTTTTTTATTGGCAGACCATACGAGTCAATAAGTCGATTGTTTTAAAACAGCTGCTAGCCTCGTTTTTTCATGATATATACTATACTCTGATTTTACTCCGATTTCACTTGTATGAAATCTCTTTAGGTTATTCATGGAGAGCCTGACAGCTTTTAGAAAAACCGAGCTACAGAAAGATTGCTTTCAAATGTATAAATGAAAGAATGAGTCCGTACAGAGTGTCTATGGAGTCTTGAGCTATTTTTGAAATTCATAGAATTTTATTGTTTTTCATTTCAATAAAAATAAGATAAAAAAGGAAATAATAAGTTTGTTTAACAATAGAATCATGAGTATATTTGTCAATTAAAAATCCAATTAAATTTAAAATTGTAATTAACATTAAATGTATCAACATTTTATGCAGAAAATCGAAACAAATTTCACAACCATTTCATTTGATCGGTTGTTGTAGTACGTTTAATGTTAAAATTGTTAAACAATCTATGTACATACAAATTTCTTATATTATAGCTTATCAATATTAATTTTTATATTATATATTATACAAAATCATTAGAGAATTTATTTTATTAAATGAAAATTAAAAATTTTATTTTTCTTTAATTTTCATTTTATTTTAAGCACAATATAGTACCAATATCATTATTTAGTATTAAATTTAAGAAATGACACAAATTTAACAGTGTTCAGTGATTTACTTCATTCCATTTAACAAAGGAATCAAATATAGAAACAAAACATAAGGTTTCCTGACACATGTATGCTACAAAAAAACATAGACTTTATAAACACCCTGTACGATATTTCAAAATGAACACTAGATAGTAAAGATCAACTAAAGACAATTACAAGTGAATTGTATTAAGTCATAACGATTTGTTATGATTCCTAATTTATCTTTGAAAGATAATAAAGTGCATTCAACTTTTCTTAAATCATAGAAGCCCATTTTTATAATGAATAATGGTTTTTGATAGTATATATATATATATAGGTTTTCAAAGAGAAAATCGAACATAAGTACATTTTCTATTAAAACAATAGACTTTAAGAAGATTCTAAAAGAGACCAATGCATCTTTTAACTCATCATGACATATTTTCATTCATAAAAAATAATAAAAATAGTTTTCTTTTGAAAACCAAATGGAATTGTTTCTATTGATAAAAATAAATTGAATAAAAACTGCTCTGTTTAGATTAAGTTCTATGGCAAATAAGCAGGCAAGTAGGATATGTAAAATATATAATGAACAAATAGTGTGCGAAGAAACATATCGGTGAAGCAAGCAAGCATATAAGGCAGATCGTCGTGCACGCAGACAATAAATAATCAGCCTAATATTTTTTAATAGATTATACTAAATATTATTTTTTGAACTTAAAATGTTTCCAATAAAACATTTGATTTTATATATAAAATGACATAAATTAAATAAGAAAAAATGAACAAAAGTGAAGAATATAATTGATTCAGCAGAGAATTCTAAATGCTTGAACTGTAAGTTCTAGGTTCCTTTCTCTCACTTATAAATAATACTTAAATTTTAACATTAAAATATCTTGCAACAAAAGAATAATTTTAATTGAATAGAAAAATCTTAAATAATCTGAAGAATTCTTTTTTTCTTTTTAAGTAATATTGAAGTGAACATAAAACATGTATTTGTATTCTGTGCTCGGTATCGTAAAAGAGAATATAAAAGAGACTGATGAACTGAGTTATCACGTGAAGAAGTTCGAACGGACAGCCTGAACAGATCTCTGTTTTAAAATGAATCTTAAGTACTTATAGCTCTCTCTTTCTCCTAAAATTGCAAAGAAGCGATGCCTGAGCGTTACAAATATAGTGTTCCTTCAATAAGTAGAGCATTTCATTTAAGCTCCATGAAAGAAGAAAGAAGAAAACGAAGAAGGAGAAAAATGGATCATGTCGTAGAATAAAAAATTGCTTAATTGAAAAAAATAACAAGAATAAAATCAATAATTTGAAGTAAAAACCAGTTTGAAAAGCTAAAATAAAAATGATAATTAAATATGAGATGTAGCCTTAAAAAAATTGTAAAATCTTGAGAATAAAAATTTACACTCTCATAATACTTAAAATACTCTCAATACAAGAAAAGAGACAATGTTAAAATGCAAAGAATAAAAAATTCTTCACAAGTCAAATAACATGTGTCCTAAAGAACTTGTAGCCAAAAAATACAGGAGATAATACCGTAGAATTCAATGTAGAAACCGAGAAGAGACAGATAAATATTTATAAAAGTAACAATATATATAGTAGATTTTTAAGAAGTAAAAAATATATACGGAAAAGAAATAGATAACAATAGTAGCCGAAATGATCATCCAAAGTCAAGTATTTCTCAGCATTGCAAGGTCACTATAAAAAAAAGTCTGCGATGTCATACATCAATGAGTATCATTTAAAATAATCAATATATAAGTAAGTTGTTAGGACAAGAAAACCCATAATATTTGTCGCGCGAAGGAGCTCGAACAAGAAACACAAATAGCAAATGGTATACAACTGAAGATAGACTGTGTTCTGATTGTGAAAATGAAAATATAGCAGTGATGACAATAGACGTGATGATAAAAAAAAGTAAAAAGATAAAGAGATTAAAGAGAAGGTGTAAACATAAAAAAAAAAAAAAAAAAGAAAAGTACAACAAACAAAAATGATTCAGACAATATATAGAGTAAGAGGAAGAGAAATGAGAGGGATATATAATAATGAAAAAAAATGGGAAGTTTAATGGTGTACAGTGGTGACACGCAAAGCTGCCTTTTAAATGCTGGTTTCATGCACGAGCTTCGTCAATTCCGGGATGGCCAAATTATTGGAGCTGAGAAGCAGGGAGTTTCCTGTGTTGCTGTCTCTGTTGTTGCTACTCTGCATCTGCGTATGGTTGGGTTGTTGGGCCTGGTTTAGGGCACTATTGGACGAGGATCTATTGTCATTGATGGTGTTTATGGTGGTATTATGATGGTTGTACGCGATGCCTGATCCCGTAACGCTGAGCAACAATGGTGACGTAGAGCTGTTCATCCTGGCGGTCGTATGATCCTCGGCGGTCTTGTTCGGCAAATTGCCCTTGCTGGCGTTCAGCGCACTGTTTGTCGGGTCTTCGTCAATGTATGTGAAGTCAGAAAGTGGTCGGGGCCCAGTGTGGCTGCGTGAACTGCGCATACTGTGTAAGCTGTGTAAACTATGGACAGAGCGACGCTCCTCCAAATCTTCTAGAGTCGACTTGAACGCTCTGATTACTCGAAGCTGCAAAAACAGGGAAGAGGATGTTCTATCAGGAAGCGAGGAGGCAAGCCAGCGACACACAAGCATGTCATATTTGTATTTATCTCAATTTGTGTGTGTCAATACTTATGTTGTTCATTAGGCTTTCTATGATATAAAGACTATATAAGATATGTACATATAGTGTTTATATACACGTATACAGACATATATTAAATATATTAATAAGATTTGGAGGATTAATTCTAAAACAAACAAAAAAACAAAATTTGATGTATGAAAATTCGTTGATCGAGATTTGTTTGTTAAATTATAAGCAATTGAAATTGAAAAAAAAATTTAAATTGCTTATAACTTAGTTTAAAAATTGAAATTATAAATTTGATAAATGAATCTCAATTAATATTTTCATACACTAACTTTTGTATTTGTTTCATCAATCATTGTAGAATCAATTTTCCAAAAATATCCCATCAATATATCAATATATTCTGCATATAAGTACGTATATAATCTTCATACTTTCTCTTCTTATTGATGATGCCTTATGATTATTCAATTGTTGTTCTATATAGGTATTTTTCATCCATGTTTTTCCTTTCTTTTTTTTTTTTTCGCAGGGAGAGATTTCCGGTTTTCTTGCGGGGATAAATTTCGTGTAATAGATTTGTAGATTTTTCTCTAATAGTGTAATATATACATGTGTATATAATTCGTCTAATAGTGTGCACACATCGGGTGGGTTCGGTTGTTCTCTTCGCTGTGGACTTGGTTGCATTTCATCCGAGTTCAGATCTAAATGACTGCGTTCTCGGGCGTGGCTCTACAGCCAGGCTTACATGCGCGCATCTACCTTTACTGTGCGTACCTATTTATTCTGGCAAAAGATCAAAGAAGAAAAGATCAAACAAAAAAAAAAAAGGAACTAATTACGAGTTCTTTGCTTCATTACGTACCATTATTATAAGTTAATTTCCTTCTCAATGATACACAATTTAATTCGAAGGGACTATTTCTCTATCCCTTAAATAGTATTACCAGATCTGGATAAACCTGAATGTTGAGATATTAAGTTTCAAAAGCTTCGCATCTTGCTTTTGATTAATTGATTACACTAGCCTCTCTTAAAAGGAAATGATACATCAAATCGATTAATCATTGAATAAAATCTTTTTGAAATTAGAGTTATTTAGTTTAGAATACGAATTAAATTGGGATAATGTATAAGAAAAAATATTCAATTTTTTTTAAATATATTCAGGATTGAAATATAGGATTAATTAAAAATGTTAAGTAAGGATGAAAACAAAAGTTTTGAGGTGTTTAAAACAATTTGAACCAGTATATTTTTTTTTTCACACATAGAACCTGGCTTGAAGTATTTAAAGCATCTTCTTTTGAAGTCAGTTAGAAATAGTTTTTAAGAATCCTAAATTGAATCCTAAAATAGAGACTAGTTTTGATGAAGCACACGCTTAAAATCATGACCGTAAAAAGAGTCAAGCGTGTAAAGTTAAAAATCAGTATAAAGATAGTGACAAAGACAGACAGACAGAGAAACAGATAGTCAGGTTAGCAGACAGAGAGTGAAAGAATGTATATATGTGTGTGTACATTCTGAAGAGAGAAAGAAAGATAGAAAGATAGAAATAGAAGGAAAGTTCTATAAATTAGAAAACATTCTAGTGAATATTTTCTAGTGATTTTATATTAATTCTTTTTGTGATCATGCTATTTAAATAAAATTGCATTCCACATTTATGGCAATAAATTGATTCCTACTAATCTTATTGTGCAGATTCAAGTTTTTCTTTCTTGTGAACACCAGCAGTTAACATATTTTGTCTAGTTCAAGAACAAGAACTAGTTCACAAAGTTCGTTCCTTGAACATTTTACCAACAAAACATTTTCTATGTTTTGATATTTCTTTATATCAAACCTCAGTCTATTCCATAATCTGATTACAGCCTCAATATATAAAGTAGTAATATAATAATCAATGTATAATATAATGGCATTGAAAATAGAATTATATATTTTAAATGCCATAATATTTATAACAGTTCAATATAAATACATACTTTTTCACTTTGAAAAATCATATATATATAATATAATTCTCAATTCTTCTTATAATTGCACATTAGATAAATAGATTGCTTAGATAAATTCCAAATTTATAAAACATAACGTGTGGTACTTAATCCTTCGAAAATCGGACTTAAGAAGCCTAATCCAATCTGATAATCTGATAATCTGATAAGATCGTTCATTCGAGAAGGCGGAAAACACCAAAAGAATCACATGCCGGTAATTTTATAACAATTACAATATATCGTAATTGTATATAATGTAATAGTAATTGTAGCTACTAGAAGCTTCTTATTCGACGAGATCTTCTTTTTTTTTTAGAATGCAAAAATCATTGCAAATAAATTCAACCTTTTTATACCATTCGCGCGCAATGCCATGTTAGATACCGGGTAAACACAAAATCGATGCAAATGTGAGCATTCGTGCACACGCACACTCACATACCGTATCAAAACATATAAACTGGATTATAAACTGCTTTCAGATAAATTGCTTTCTTGTGCAGTTAAAAAACTATTTAAATATTAAATAAGTTAGTTATTTAATAAGAATCTGTGCTTAAAATTGCAATAATATATTACTATAAATGTGTAATATATTACTGGTTACTTTCTATTAACTTTTTAATGATTTTAAAGTAAATATCATGAATTAAATAATTTTATTTTCACTCTGAACTATTATTTTTTATATAAATTTAAATCTTTTATATCAATTCTTAGCAAAATGAGATTCTTCAGATCTAATATATAATATAATGTGATCTCATATATATATATCAGATCTCATATATAATATAATATGCATAAGAATGATATAATGTTAAATAAACATTCATAAGTTATATATAATTTACAAAATTTACTCCATAGCATCATCCTATTTTATACTAAAGATTAATCAATTTTAATATCGATTCATTAAATATTCATTAAATTCTAACTTAATCTATCTAAACAGAGAATGAATGTTGCTCCAAGAGATATTTATGCCTTCGGTTATATTTCTTCATTTTCATAAGGGTCGCACAGAGTTAGAAATTCTTCATGGAAAATCAAACTGCAGAAAAAGCAAATCTACCTGATGTTGTAATAATCTAGCCATAATCAACAAATGGCACAGAAGGAGGCAAGGAGGATTATATGAGATTGAAGAAAGATTAAAATTAAGAGACGTATTCGTTCGAGAGAAACTGTTCTGACGGGACAGAGAGAAAGGTCTAGGACATATTTTTCTTTTTTTTTTTTTGACAAATGGTTATACATCGTGAAAATTTTTCCTAAAGATTATCTGCAAAAACAGAAAGACAAAGCAGGTTATCGCGATCGCACGCTTGCAAACATGTTCTAAAAAGAAGACTTTTCACAAATTGCCGGAATCCGAAATCTTCAGCCAGAAAATAGAATGCGGCGGGAGAAACAAACACATACAGAAACGCAAGCAGCAGAGTGAGGGGGAGAGGAGAGATTCTGCTCGACCAGGCAGAACTTTTAAAAAGCTGAATAAATACCTCTTGTCGAGATATATTTATAATCCTCGTGCGAGTATACGTACGATACCAAAAGAAGGATGGTCGTGTTTAAAAACAGGTTTACTACAATCGCCACGAAAAAATAATACTCGCTTTCTTTTTTTTTTCTTTCTTTTTTTTTTTTTTCTTGTTCTAACAGTTGCATATTATTATTATATCATGAGAATAAGTATGAAAATGACACAATATGAGGAAAATACACGCAGCACACAATCATATCAGACAACTATAGACTACTGAAAAAAGAGGGCGGGTGGACGGTGGTCTACCTGCATAAGAGGCTCTTTCATCGATTCCACCGACCAGCTCATACCCACTACACAAAAACACAGTGGTGTGACGAAAATCGTTCACTGCATCAGTACTAAGGAATCGTCGCCCTCGTTCCTGCTTAATTGCTTTTCACTATAAATTTTCTTTTCTCCAGATAATATTAATTAAGAATATATTAAGGCCCTTTCGCTATAAATAAATTTCAAATATTTCTCAGTATTTATTCTTATATTCAATATATTATTATTTTTTTTTTTCTTTAAGCTTTTCTTCTCTAAGAATATTAAATTAAATTTCCAAAAATAATCCTACAAATAATCAATAAAATACATAATATCTGTTTTAATATCCATGTCTTAAATATAACTTTAAAACTTTCTATTTATCTTCAAATTGCAACTCTTTATCTTCAAACGAGTTACAATTCAAATTAAATAGTTTCTATAATTAATATTTCTCTTTATAAAATTAACTTTTTTTTTTGATGAAGTAATCACATTAGCAAAAGGGGTTATCATTATTTATACATTATTTATCGTTGATGAACAAGATTCGATAGCGACGTTTCTCTCAGCACACCGTACGTACGTCGACAATCCGTCCTGTGTATGCGTACGTATGGCAAAGTTGACGATATAACGTATTATTAACGGCAGGCGATCTACATGAGCTACGTACTTGTTTGTACTCCGACAGGATAAGTGTGGCGGCGAGCAAGTGTGCCGCCCCGTTATACCTCAGTCTCCCGAATGGGTTCCGCTGGCTAACAAACCACAAATCATACCATAAGTTTTAATTTCTATCCTCTCCATAATATCATTGCTTTTTAGGCGTGTTTTTTTTTTTTTTTTTTTTTTTTTTGCGTCAGTATTTATAATTCCTGATACATACTGACTTATGTGTATCTCTGTTATTATTATTACTATTTGGTTTTGTTTCTTTGTATCTGTTATTGTAGATTATTTTTTCTGAGGTTTTCGTTCTTGTTAGTCAAGTTCCCAGTTATTAAGAGCCTTCTTAATGTGTCTTTTTGCAGATATATATATATAAGTGTTTCTGTGTATAAAAGGGAAGAGAATCCTGAAGTACACGAGGCTTCGTGCTAGCTGCTCGTGTTTAGGATCGAAAATCACTTGGAATATCGGCTCTTGAAGAATTGAGAATCGATCTTAATACTGTGGATTAATATTGAATTGATTATATTTGTAAATCATAAGGATTTTTCATTATTTCTCAATATCATCAAGATCGAACGATACACAAAGTAACTCGAACCTTTGTGTAATGAACAAAGCTTGAAAAGCTTGACATAGAATTGAATGGCCAATTGCAGCATGCAAATATTTTTGAGATAAAGGCCAGTTGTTTTTATAACTCCAAAAAAATGATATGATCAGCAACCTGGAAACTAATCAGAGTCGTGAGTGAAGAATCATAAAAATCTTCAGCGAGATAAATTTATTTAAAACAATTCAATATTTTTAATTTTATTCTTTCAACCGTTTTAAGAATTTTCATTTAGAAACTCCAGGATTATTATTAATTATTCTTAGCTTCCTTTGATTTGAAGACTATCTTTGATAGTTTTCTTCCTTTTTTTTTTCAACCAAAGGAAGTAGAATTGTATAATATAAATGCACATTCGCCTTAAATTTGTAAAAAACTCTTTATGTATGTCTGTAACATTAATATATCATATGTTTAAGATTTTATATGTGTATAGATGAAAGTTGATTGTCAAAGTATCTTGAAGTTTTCTTTCCTTATTAATAAGAGTTTCGACTGTCATGTACATGGCAGATAGAGACGAACATATAGATAAACAGACAGACTTGTGCATGTACATCTCATTATATTCAACAGCACACGCACATCAATTAGACATATGATGCATTATGATATATATCATCCATCATATACACGTTAATAATATGGTATATCACAGCAAGACTGGCACACACTGCAACGATTAAAGAGCAGAAATGAGAGATAAAAAGGAGCAAATATCAGCCATATGGAATTTTTGGTATCCATAAACTGGACACACATATATTCCAAGTTATATAATATATGCTTTTTCCGTGAGAATCACACAGAATGCAATTAGCGTGTCATTGTTGGTTTGTGATCTGGTTAAGTCATGTTTGACAGTTACTCACATTACACATTATTTTTAACACAGTAGATTCCTTCGCGTAAATTCTTGCATGCAATTCACACGCATAGCACACGTACAAGGTACTCTGAGGCTGCTTAATTCCTGAGTGCATAATAAATTGTGTTGACGTTTCAATTGTAGATAAGCTTCCATAAAAGAAAAGTTGTCTATGCATTTAAGTTCAGAATCATCGTAGCTGCTTTTTTTTTCTATATTGGGTATATAAAAGTCACAAATTGTTAATATAATGTATTATGTAGGATAATAGTGGTAATAATGAAGATGATGAAGCTTTACATAAGCTTACATTACTTCTACAATTATATGTAGAAGCTTCTTGTTGTAAGAGTAGTATTTGAATGATATATTTGTGTGAAGTTTCATTAAAGAAGAAATTTGTCTTATTCCTCATTATTTTGAAGAAAAAGAAATTAAAAGCTGTTTTAGAAATGATGTGAAAATTGTTCATGATGCATTGGCTCGTGTATTGATATAAAATATTTAGAACAAAATTAGTATTTTTAAAATTCAAGATATTGAAAAATAAAATTATATATAAACATAAAAATATTTTTCTATAAAAATTATTAATAAATATTTTTGTTTCTTATTGATAAAAAAAAGTGGAATAAAAATTAGATACCTATTTAAAAAATAAATAGTGAGACTATATAAATACAAATTCATTTATAAAGATCATAAAAATTTTCATATCATAAAATTATATATTATAAAAAATCATTAATCATTTGATAATATATTACAACATACAAAACAATTTCTAAATGTCAAAAAAAAAAATTAATATGAAAGAATTATATATGACATAAGTTAAAAAGAAATTCGTAGAGATATAGAAATTTAAATAAATACATTATTAAAAAAATCAATATAAAATAAATAAAATAAAAATCACTTCGATGATTCTGTTAAAGAATATGTATATCTCCGCTATTTTTGAAGATATGATGATTTCTGTTTATAAAAGTTTTATGAAGAGGGATTATAATGTATAGCTGTAATAATATTTTTTATATGAATATATTATAGGAGAGTTGAAGATTTCAAAATCATTTATATTAAATTTTAAATATCTTATACAAAATGACCGAGTGTTTTAATAAATGAAATGAAACGAAGACAGAAAAAAGAATTGTAAAAGCGTACCTTGCCGCGCGTGTATGTGTGTTCCGCACACATATATACGCATACACATATATATACACGTACTTACACATACGCGCATGCATTTTACATACACGTGTGTATATATACATATATTTATGTATATACACGTATATACGGGCAACTTATATACGTACATACATACGCACAAATGTGCATGCAACACCTTAAAATCAATGAAAAAAGAAAAAAAAAAAAAAAAGAATAAGAAATGAAAATGAACGCAAAAGAAAAACTTTAAAATTGGATATCGAAAAAAATGTCTTTTAAAATTTTAAGATTAATAAACTCTTTTTTAAATAAAAATGAAAAAAATCAAAAGATAATTAATAAAATCAAATGAAACATATGAATAAAAAAATATAAAAAATTCCTTTTCATTTTGTACTTGAAGAGAAGAGTAGAAAAGTATAGATATTAAGAATGCACAATTATTAATAAAAATATAATAAATGAATTAGTAAAATATGTAATAGACAATTATGTTTTGTAAATTCATAAATATTACTGATTGCATTTAAAAAAAGAATTATTACAATAATCCATTTTTACATTATATTATACAATTATTTCAAGATTACAGATTAATTATACTGGAAATATCACTGAATAATAAAAAGAACATATGTAATCAAACATATGTCACTTTTATGATAACAAAGTTTTAATGAGGCAAATACAAGAAAAAAGGTTACAATTTATATAATCTATATTAATATTAATACACTGCTCAATAGCAAATATCTATTTCCTTCAAGATGGGATTGGACATATGTTCATTAGATACAAAACGTTCCTCTCATTATTCTATATTATTAATTAAAAAATATTAAATATAAATTAAATATAAATATAAATATTTCTATAACTAATTGAAAAATATCAAGAAAATACAGAAAACACTTACTTATAATTCTTTCAAAATTAAATCTGATATGATTGAAATTTAAATACCTATTGTAATACTTATTCTGTTTCAAATTTAATACTGGAGTAAAGTGCTGGTTAAATTCGAGGTAGGGCAGGATTAGGTTTGAAATTTGGTGTTTAAAGAATTCTCTTCCCTTCAAGACTTATCTTTTTTGTCCTGTTTTTTCTTAGCTAACTCTGTTAACTGAAACAAAGTGACTGATCTTAATTTAAGTAACACGTATTGAAAAATACAGAAAGTAGATAGGGACAATTAGAAAAAAATAGCAGCGTGGAACAAGGGACAAGAAAATTATCCAATATATGTCATGTTTTTTTCGCTATGTCGCACTGCGGAAAATAAAATAAGAAAATAGCATGATTTGCGCGAACGAAACGAATAGAAGCTCGCGATTCGCAAGCAGAACTGCGACGAAATGAAACAGAGAGAGAAAGATAAAGACAGGCGAGAGAAATACATGTTGAAACGGCAGACAATCAATAAGAATAAATAAACTGAAAATAAAAGAAAAAAAAAAAATTACAAATTATACATAAAACTAAGAAGCCATAAATTAAATTAACATAATTTCAAAGATTAATTACACAAATGAAAATAAAAGTAAATTTAAATTGGTGTTAAGAAAGAAAGTAATGATTAATAGAGATAAAGATAGACTTGGATAAAAGAGTAATGAAGTACGTCAAACATAAAGCACCAGTAAGAAGAAAAACTTAAACTGGTTAATGAAAAAGAAAAAAAAAAAAGAAAAAAAAAAGAAAAAAAAAAAGAAAAAAAAAGGAAAAAAAAAAAACAAAACCATTGAAAATAAAATCAGATCATAATAATAATAAAGAATTAATATTTAAGAACGGTCAAACAGTGCGGAGATTGGACTTGCGGACTAACCATATAGTAATCCTGAGAGGGGGATCTGCCTGTCACAGATACATTCTGCACCAGAGTTCTTTTGCTCGTCTGAAAGTAGGTTACATATTCAATTTACGTAATTAGCTTAATTGAGTGGGTCTATAATATTGTTTTTTGTTTTCTTTGTTTGTTTTTATAATAATTTCAAAAATGTAATTTCTTTAAGAAATTATATTCTGTATAGTTTTATATATATATATAAGATATATATATATATAATTATATATATATATGTGTGTGTGTGTATGTATGTGTAATTGTTGCTTCATAAAACATCTTTTTCAATTCTATTTTTACCATTGTGCTAGATTAAGAATAGTGTTATCAGAGTAAGAAGAAAGGAAATAAGAGAGAAAGTGAAGTATAAGTAAACAGAATAAAGAAAGTAGAAATTATCATGATTAAACTTTACTCTTCTCTTTCCTTTTCACTCTTTGGACTATGCGATCATTCTGTTAAATAATTTAAACAAATATTAATCGATTAAATATTTTAACACTTAACAAGTTCTTTATCGTATGTCCAATAGATATTTTAATAATATAGTATCAGTAGCAACGTAATAGTGTAAAATAAGAAATTTACACGATCACGAGTCACAAGTATGGTCAAGTATGCGCTAGCTTCATCAGTTTTAACCCGTTCCCATTAAGAAAAATAAAATAATAAAAAAATAAAAGGAAAAACAAAAAATTACGAGAGACGGTATTGATAAAGAAGGGTTGTCCTTTTCCGACTCTCGCTCGAGCATCGATTCCTAAATTTTTAAATGTTAAATAACTCCACAAATTTTCTTATATTAATTGTTCACTTAATTTAACTTATATATATAACTTACGTATATATATATATATCATTAAATTAATAAAAATCTCAACAAAATATCTATTATAGTAGGGTTCCACTTAAATCTCAATTTTTATTAGAAAGAGAATTTTAATGTTAGTTTATTATTAAAATAATTTATTCCAAAGCAGATTTTTTTTTAATTTGTTTTATATTATTATGTTTCATAATTTTTTGGATTAATATTTAAATAGAAATAAAAAGCACTTACTTCCTTCAATTCTATGACATTGTCTCCAAGAATCAAAATCTACTTCGCAAGAAGAGAATAGCTCAAATTGAACTTTAGGATAGTGAAATGGATTGAAGATTGCTTAAGCCAAATTCAATTCTAAATCATCAAATTTTTATCTCTATCTATCGGGCAAACTAATGATTAACTATCTAAAATATCTATATGCTTAGGTTTTAAGGATCTCAAATAATTAGCCAATAATACTGAAACTGATACAAGCTGAAGAAGTCTATTGTAACTACTTTTATGTCTTACTCGTCCCTGGTAAATTATAATTACCTTTAATTAAATTAAAACTTATTAGATTAATTGCTATATTTCACTTAATTAAATTTATGTTAAAATAAGATGTTTTTTTATTGAAAATGGCCAATAAGGCAACAGAGGTTAACAGAAACCTGTTACATAAAATAATGAATAAAGATCAATTGATCCAATTTGATTAATCTAATCATTTATTTTTTCATGCCTTAATTTAACCTCTTTCATTTTATTTGCTAAATTAAGAAGTATGATTATATTTAATAAAGAAGCCAAGTCCTGTACATCCTGTAAAAAACATGGCTATGATAGTAATGATGGAAAGACATAATGTCAAAGAGATTATGAAATGAGACAAAATAATATTAGTAACTTATAGTATCTGGATTTTTTAAATTTCTTGAGTCTTTTTTTTTTTTTTTTTTGAAAGAATATCTGAAATCAAGTGACAATAAATTCATTAACTCTTTATAAATATATCAATATGAAAAATAAAATAATCTGAAAAGAAATAAATAAAATATGATACAATTAGATACTATATAATTAAAATATAATTAAATAAATTAAAGATAAAAAGCTCTCAAGATTTATAAAAACTTATAATTTTAAGGAAAT
Organism: Apis mellifera; assembly: GCF_003254395.2. NCBI lineage: Eukaryota > Metazoa > Arthropoda > Insecta > Hymenoptera > Apidae > Apis > Apis mellifera. The sequence continues at coordinate 6,366,625 of NC_037645.1, forward strand.
TAATCATTCCAACTTTATTTCATTTTATAAAGGATTAAGAAAATCAACAATAATGCCTAACAGATTATAAAAAGCTCTGATGAATTTTAGAAAATCCAATAAAAGATTTAAATACCGAAACAAATACTGAAATAGAGAGAATGACTTGAAACAAATAATCAGATTGAACTTGTAATTCTTCAATTCAATCCTCAACATAAGGAGAGCACGATTTAACGTTAATCTTTCTTTTTTTTTCTGTAGCTAATGCAGGATATATCGCAAGATCAAAAGGGCTAAAACATGAGGTACGCATCATCGAGGTAACACGGCAAAGAACTCAAATGAAAATGCAAACCAAGGTAAACAACGTTTTCAAACATAAAAAACTAAATGAGAAAAATTAAAAAACGTATATATGTGAAACAAATATACATATATAATATATTTTTTGATTATACGCCTGCACAGATTATGCCACTGTATGAATGCTTCTTCACAGTAAATCCAAAATTAAAATATTAACATGGATCACTTTTACAAATTAATATTATTTTAACTGACTAATTAATATCACTTGATATTAATTATAGAGATATAACAATCCTTATATCCTTATTTTTTCCAATCCAATAATTCTCTCCAATCCAATAATAAAAATAAACAATTTTCATGAATAATTAAAAATAGTATTAACCAAGATACAAACTAACTTCAATTTCAATTCTTCATTACTTCTTAATCTCTTCTCTGTGAAGATTCATTCACAATATAACAACCCATCTGCGCAAAAGATAGTTAAAAAGAGAACAACATGATGATATATGCAATAATAATCAACAATATTGTTATTGTCGTAATACGGTCGATGACAAATATATGTCGTTCAACAAAGAAATGCTGAATATAGCCGACTGGTGGCGAAAACGCCTAGAATTCGGAGCCAGAACGACGGAGGACTCATCGAACCGAGGCCAAAGAAAGAAAAAATCGGAACGTCGCGTGTGCGACTGTATATATTTTTTTTTTTTTTCAAACCATCTTGTTACTTTTTTTCTCTTTTTTCTCGTATTATTGTTTAACTTTATCCCAGGAACAGGGAGAGGGGAACCCAAGAGAACGCTGACTTCCGAGCGATGGCATGAGAGTGAGAGATAGGGATAGTTACCTGTGTCTGTAGTCGTGTTAGACCACGGATCCATAGAATTTGTCCTGCGCGCGGCTTTTTATCCGAGTCAGGGTCGAATTTCTCATCTCCTAGATTGATCGCACTGATATCATCCGGCTGGCCGCGGCCCCATCTGTTTTTAAAAAACATGAAACCAATTCTTCATCACTCGATCCCTGTTACACACATGGTCTATAATCAAAGTAGGTTTTTTTTTTTTTTTTTTTTAAGAGAAAGATTTTGATTTTTTTTTTTTTTTTTTTTTTTTAAGATTTGGCTGACTGATGACGCGTAGAGCCGGCTCCTCGACGCACTGCACCAAAAATTTTCACAATTCTACGATCTTTCCCCTCGCTCCTTAGCTTGGATACCTAACCACGTTATTTCTTTCACGGTGTCGACGATGCTAGCTAATATAATAATTTAAATTCTTTCTTTTTTAGTGGATAATCGACTGACAGTGGCACAACGGTGATCAGAAGTGGCTGAGAAAGGAAAGCAAACGAACAGAGAGACATATAGGCTGTTTCAGAGTTGCTAAACGTATAACAGATATCCGAGTTTCAATATGATTACAAGGTTTTTGTTATTTAAAATAAATTTACTTTCATTTTTTTACGTTGCATATATGTCTTACATGTCTTCATTCATATACTTATTTATATGTTCTATTACATTGTAATATATTATATGCATTATATTTTTTATTTCTTTAAATTTTACTTTCAGTAAATAACGTGTATTATTGAAAAATTGTTTTTTCAAGAGGCCTGCAACTACGAAACAACCAGTAATATATGCACACATACAAGAAAAATGTTGCGACGTGTAAAAAAATGAGCCAACGAACGAGGGGATGCAATGTGAGGTGCAATGCGGACAAAGTGAGCGATAAATGCGGCTTTCTTCTGATGAAAAACGATCGTATGTATGGATGATATCTATGTAGCATGTGATGTGCATGATGACAAAAGAGATACTTTTGAGCTTGTTAGGAGAAGGGCGACAGCGATATAAATATAATTGACAAAAAAAAAAGAAAAAAAAAGTGAAAAAAATAAATACAATGATAATGAGAGGGAGGATCAAAACGTTTTGAGGAAATGGTGCCCACATGATCTGATAAATTTTAAGATTAAGTGTGAGATCTTAGTATTTGACTTTTTTTTTTCTGAACATATTCTTCTTTTTTTTTCTTTTGGTTCGTTTCTTTTTTTTTTTTTTTTTACTCAGAAACGAGTTTAAATGGCGTATATGTAAAATTTCTGGTTTCCTCTGTTACATGTGCTGTTATTTCATCCAGGGAGATGCAAGATCTCCGTTACCTGTACAAAGGAGGGACAATTTTTCAAGTAAAGCTCAAGAAAAATCCGCAACTACTTCTCTATATATATATATATATCCTACAACAAATGGCTCAGTAAAAGCTTCAACAAAGCGCGAATGCAGAAGATTAATATTAAAAGATGTGAGAAATAGAACCCCATATTATTATATGCATGTGTTTCATTACTTCATTTTCCATAATTGTAACACGTGCTTGTTTTTATTGCGGATCAGAACAACCACACAGAAGCATCCCAGTTATACATATATATATGTATATGTATATGTATACATTGATAACCATTTCTTTTATTCAATTTATGCTTATGTTATTTTTCTCAAATGTTTCTTTTCTTCTATTTTTGCCTTTTTATCATATTGTTAGTGCGCTCAACGCGAGAGCAGCGAAAATTATTATTAGTCCCAATTCGCAAGGTATTCCCTAACCTCGTCTTGCGAATTGGGAGATGACCTAAGCGGACAGAGAAAAATAAATGCAAAGAGAATGAAAAAAAAAATCGGTTTGAAAAGAAGAAAGTTTTCGGCTCCGTGCGTGTGATGAATAGAAATGGGGATCGAGAAAGAACAAGAACGAAACCAGAGGAAGAGACAAACAAGAAGGAGAGAAATATATATATATATATATAAATGTATAGACATAGAAACAGATAGAGAAACAGAAAAAAAAAAGAGAGAAAGACAGAGATAAATAGTTAAAAAGTTATAAGTTATTGAAAGAACATAGTCGAAACAGCTCCGACAAGAGAATAGAGTGATTACAGATAAAGCGCTAAGCGCAAAAATACCGCTTTATATTATAATAATAACTCTAATTATTCCGAATTTTCAGCTTTGCATGAGAACTTCGGAATCAAAAGTTTATAAACTTGAACTCAAGTTCAAGCACGCTACTGAGATCCCTTGCACCAAAACAAAAAACGCAAATATATTACAATACGTGTGTGATATATTGTGAGTGACGAATATTTAGTGGATCGTCAAAACGCTGTTTTCATTAGTTACTCTTTCACACAAACAAGTACGTAGACGTCAGAGAAGGATCTTCAGTCATGCAATGACTAATATTGAAGTTTAAGTTCTTTTTTTAAGACAAGACACGAGTAACAGTTTACTATCCACTAAGCAAACTAATACTCATTTTTTTATAAACTCTACGTACTACAGTATCTAAATAAATAAATACATGCTTAACAAATTTCCAAGAATTCTTACTTCCACAATAATAATATATCAATATTCCAGATATCCTTAAATATCTTTTTGAATTTTTTATGACACTTTAATAACATTCTCTTATAATATTCATTTCTTCCATTAATTTTGAGTTCAAAATGTTTTAAAGACCTGTCTATACTGACAAACATTGTCCTCAAACAATCCGTGTACATTATTTGTCAGCAGTCAGAGTAATATTGCTTGGATCATGCACACAGATCATATCACAGGAAGTGTCGTGCGTTCACATTTAGTTTATCAGCTGAAATATAGATCAATAGTTAATCGATGAAATTATCCCAGGATATATTTTATCTTCTATTTATTTACAGATTGTCGGAGAATAATTATTTGTCAATACAGATTAATCCTTTATTCATTCTCTGTAGAATAATTTTCAACTTCTTATACCTATAATTCAAAAATATATATATATACAATCTATATATTCAGATACTGTGGTACTTTCTTATTCAATTTTCTATCTTCGAACATTCAAAGTTTCTTTCACAGAAGAAACTTGGAACATTTTATCATTTGGCCAGCATTAACGTAAAATTACAAGAAGAGGGGAGCGAGGGAACAACTGAGCACGCGCGATCATTCTTGTCCAATGTATTCAATTCAAATCACAGTGTTCATCATGTCATTATTTAAATTGAATTCCTTTCAATATATCCGAGCATCTAAGGAGCATGCTACGTAAAGCGTATGTATATTAGTATGGAGTGAAAGACATATGACGAGCAAAAGCAATAGAAAAAGGAATTTGTAAAAGCGAAAACATAAACCAATAGAAGCGCTACGATATATCATATACAGCTATATCAATAATAATAATTAATATGAGTTCCACGATGCATATCTCCCTTCTATTACACCTTTACACGATACCAATACTAATGATACTTATCTTGGTAGTGTCTTTTCACTATAGATGTTGCTACACTTATATTTCATAAATTATATGCAAATATGCTTATAATAACGAAGGATGTTCGTTGTATAACAGAAAATATTGTCCCTAATAATATATGTACATAAATATTTGAATATTTTTCCATATTAGAGAAAATATATACACAATTATGTGAAAAATAGAAATTAATTAATTCCTATGATTAATATCTAAGATATAATATCTAAGAAAGGGAACATTTTTCATAAATTTTCATTTTCAAGAATTACATATAAAATTAATACAATATTTTTTATACAACTATTATCCATTGTCAATTTTTTAATAAGAGATTTTTATATTACTCGTACGCAATAGATAAACGCAGAAGAATCGTATTTAATTATTAAATACCTTTTAGATATATATATATATATATAAATATAAATATATATATAATAATAAATCTTCCTCGATAAACAATTCGATTGAGATAAAAAGGTTCATGCAAAGGCGATTGTCGTGTATGTTAGGAAGATCTCGTAGAAGCTGCGTATGACAACCCGTTAGAACTCAAATTGTGATTATGCTTTCAATTTTTAAACTTATCAATCAATTTATAATAAACAAGGCACACGTTAATGCGTGCTTGTTAAATTCATTCTTAAAGCTTTCATATTAAAAAAGTTTTCATATTATTATTATTAGTCAAGAAATTTAATGTATCCTAATGTAACGCGTTCCTGTCGCGTCACACAATGCAAGAAAGTAAGAAAAAATCTGCACTTCTTCCCATTTTACATTCTCTTAATTTAATTAGTAATATGGATTGGTTTAATTCATACCTCCTAGATGCTTTTCAGAGCGATCGTTATATATTTGATTTTCAATGTTCTCTTTGACTTTCAGATTAAAAAAAAAAAATTAGAAGAAAAAAAAAATAATAAAAAAAATTATACGATAAAAACGGAAGAGAAATCGAAAAGAATACGTAATTAAAAAATATCGTTCTAAAATATTTTTTGCTCGAGAACGCAACATGGGCGAAACCATTATTTTTTTTTTTTTTTTATCTAAAATTAGGCCAAAGGCTGCGCCCGCTAAACCGAACAGAAGTATCTCTTATCATCTAGACACTAAAGAAAATGGTAATCTTTTTACGTGAATATGTTTATAATAACTTACGAAAGGATTTTAGGAATCTTGCGCGTAGGAATAGTTGTAATTACTTGGCCCCACAATAGAGTACCGACTCCGAAGAATAGGCACCACATCCATTGTTCTAATGTGAGAGCTTTCGTGCTGAACGCCATTTTACCATATTGTATGATAACTACCTAGAAAACAGACGTAGGATTTTATTAAAAGGATACAAGAAATAATAATTGCGATATCACCCAAATGTAAAGAGACTTCTCTTGCATCCGTTTCTGTTTAGCTGGAATCTTTATTAATCTTTGTTATTCAATTAGACAGAAGAAAAAAAGTAATATTCTATCTAAAAGATAATTATTGACAGATAGCTAAAAAACAATTATTAATAAATTCTTCTATGATAGATTCAAAATCTACATTATACTATGCTAGATTTCACTATAGATGATATCAAAGTGATATTTAAGATTTCTAATATTCTACAATATCAATTTCTATTCCTAATTTCATATATAATGAAGAGAACGAGAACAAATACAAATACAAATATCGTCATATACATAATCATAGTTTTAATGATAGTCTTAATATATATATATCGTTATAAATATTAGATAATTCCTTCACATCGTCCAAAAGATTACTTTTTTTTTTAATATCATATACATACACAATCATCTTAACATCGGCTCTTTATTAGAGAAATGATGAGTTATCAGATCATAAGTACCGATATGATATTATCTTTGAGTGGGAAAATCATTCTGTAAGATAATTTACCTGCGATAGACATGTCACGATCCAGATAGTGTAAAAGATGGGATTGGTGAATATTCCTTGGAAGACATTACGCTGACCATGGATTTTTCTAGCGTTAAATTCGTTGAAAAGTGTCATCATGACGAATGTATTAAAGATAATAGTAAAGTGTTGCGTTGGACCGCCACCAGCCTGCGCAACTCCTCGGCCTGTTTCGATGTCGAGCATCTTATCACCTATTAAACATATTTCGCCATTGAAAGAGCGTAACCGTTTCGTTCATCTTAAAATCCAAAAAAAGAAATTTTATAAAATCATTTAAAATATTAATTTGATATTGATTTAAACTATTTTTTCTTCTATTAATATCGTTAGCAAAGAATGATGAACTTATTTAATATCCTTTGGATTCAAAATGACAGAGAAAGTATAGATAAAACGATAAAAAACAGTAATATTTACCAACGAAAAGAAGCATAAAAATTACAGTCAACTGATAGATAGCTTGGCCAAGAATGTTCTTCATCATTGTCCTGGAAATGAGCGGTTTCGTGCGACCATAGGGTTTACGAAGAAGAAGATCAGGCGTAGGCATTTCGGTGGCCAATGCAAGAGATGCTAATGTGTCCATGATTAAGTTCACCCACAACATCTGCACCGCTTTAAGAGGGGAATCTTGCACGGCACATGCCCCGATAAAAGCAACTATAACAGCGACGATATTGACGGTCAATTGAAACTGCAAGAACTTTGCTATACTATCGTAGACGTTTCTACCCCACATAACTGCCTTCACGATCGACGAAAAATTATCATCCGTCAAGATGATATCGGAAGCTTCCTTGGCGACGTCGGTGCCAGCTATACCCATGGCAAAACCGACATCAGCCTTTTTCAAAGCAGGGCCGTCGTTCGTTCCATCACCGGTTACAGCAACAACTTCGCGACTCACGCTCGCTTTACTATCGATTATGCCTTTCACGAGTGTATACTTGTCTGTAGGTGACGATCTAGCCAACACCCTTAACCTCGGCCACACTTTGTCCAACAAATGTTGCTGTACCTCGCCACTGCTATCGCGAATCCTCCTGTTGAACTCTTTCCCTTCGAGGATCAGGAAATCTTCGTTCGGTTTCAAAATTCCACATTTCAATGCAATGGAACGCGCAGTATTTATATTGTCTCCAGTCACCATTCGCACAGTGATGCCTGCTTTTTGACACTTCCTGATAGCTTCCGGCACCTCGGGCCGTACCGGATCCTCGATACCCACGATGCACAAACACGTGAGATTGTTCACGACATTTTCCTCGTCATCCCAATTCGGCTCGTTGTCGATATGAACCTGATTAATCTCTGCCTTTCCAGGAACGAAATCGCGATACGCGATGCAGATAGTACGGAGACCGTCACACGCCATCGGCTCGATCACGTTCTTTACCAGACGCTCTTGCATCTCTTTGGTAAATTTTTCCAAATGACCTTCACGACCATATATAAAGGCACATCTAGAACAATGAAGAAAAAAAAACATATCAAGATCAAAGAAATGTTAAAAGATATCACAGAAACAAATGACAAGAATTTTAATTTTAAAATCTCATCTTATGAATCATTGTGCTTATACAAAGTAATTCTTAATTGAAATATCTTGTTCATAATATATATGTTAGATAGATGTTCAGATATAATATTTCTTTTACAGTGAAAGAATTAAAAAGAATTTTTAAAATTTTATAATTAAAATTATTAATAAAATTATTTGTATAAGTTATTTTTATTAATTATTTTATATAAAGGTTTAGTATAAATTTATTTAGTTAAATTAATTATTTTGAAATAATTATAAATTTTATAGTTGAAAGTAATGTAAATGAAAATTTAAATGTAAAAAAGTAGAAATAATTTTTGTACCTTTTGTATCAGGGTTGATTAAAATTTATTTAATAATTTTAAATATCTCGAAAATAAGGAAGCTAAATTTATATAATTTTTTTTGTATATAATAAAATTATAAATATAAATTTAGAAATTAAATGTTAAACGAACTTATTAATATCTAGTTTTTTTTAGAAATAAATTTAATTTAGATATAAATATTTTAATAAATTAAATTTTATATTAATTTATTAATTTTTATATTAAAAATTTATGGGATAATCTATAAATTTAATAATAAAAATTTAATTTTAATTTAAATGTTATGAAGATTTAATATTTAACATATATATCTATATCTGACATCATGAATATAGATGAGAAATAATTAATCTGGAATGAATAATCGTTAAGAAGAAATATAAAAAGAAAATGAACGCACTTCTTCATGATGATCTCGGAAGCGCCCTTGGTAAAGAGCCTGTATCCACCACCTTTCCTCGGGATGGCGGTGGACATGCTCTTCCTAACGCTATTGAACGTGTACACCCGCGTGAAAGTTTCCTCAGGTTGATCGTCTCGTATCGTCTGATAGTTCATGCCCAGGGCTATTACAAATCCAAGTAAGGCACATTCGGTTTTATTGCCGACTTGAAGCGGCAAATCTGTAGGTTCCTGCGCAGGCATTATTCTGGATGTGTACGCCGAATTAATAGAAATAGCTTGAACCATTAAGTTTCCGACATGCGACGGGATATCCGAAAACTGCGGGGTTATTTTACTCATCTTTTCGCATATGTACGATTGAACAACGGTCATTCGATTGGTTGTCAGGGTACCAGTCTTGTCCGAACAGATTGCCGTCGCGTTACCCATCGTTTCACAAGCATCCAAATGACGCACCAAGTTGTTGTCTTTCATCATTTTCTACGCACAAATAGAAAATTAAATTCTTCAATTATCAACGATAAGTTTCAGCGATAAATAAAATATATACTGAAAAGTTAATTTTTAAAAAGAAACAAAGAAAAAATTTAATTTAAAATAGAAAAAAAAATAGTAAATTTTCAAAGTGTTCAACTGAGCATGTTTTTGATCGATTTTATCAAATGCTTTTCAAACTATATTTCTAACTTTGAGATAATAAATTTGATAAATAGTTACCTTAACGGAATAAGCGAGGGAGAGGGTAACAGCTAGAGGAAGACCTTCGGGAACGGCAACTACAAGTACCGTTACACCAATGATCAAATGCCGCACCAGATCACCAGCGTACGTATTTTTCCAACTTTTCCCCTGCACGTAAAATGTGGTAACGCAGAACTGAATGACTAGAATGATAACGGTAAGCACTGCTATGGTCGAGCCGGCGTAACCGATTTGTATGGCGAGTTTAGTTAGCTTGGCTTGTAAAACACTCTTCTCCTTCTTTCCTTCAGGTGCGTGGCTAACTGCATGATGGTTCTCCGCAGGTTCGGGCTTGGCTGCGCTCACATGGCTGTTCCCAGTTATTTCTTCGTCTGTTTCATTAGTAACATACACATTCGTATTTAAATTTCTTTATAACTATTGTTTGAAGCTCGATTCCCTTTTTTTTCTTATTTATATTCGTTAATTAATTTTTATATGTCGCGTGATTTTCTTTTTTTTTCTTTTTTTTTCTCACATGAATTCAGTACTTATTCCATGTGCTCGATTTTTTCAATATATATATTATCTTTTTCATCCTTGAATCTAGTTGAAAATAGTATTTCCTAAATTTCAAATCTTTTTTTCATTTTTCATTAACTGTTTCTGTATTCATTGTTGTTCAGAAAAATGAAATAAAAATAAGAATAGCTCTTTAGCTCATGATCGATTCTGGAACTGAGCTTATTACGAATAAGTACCGTGTCAAAATGTTAAGATAAGGGTTCATATTAGAACTCTACTATAACTCGAATTCTTAGTAATAATCTTACTTTCGTATCTGGAAACACTGGAAATATTCGAATTTTGGTTTGCTATTCAATTTATTCAAGTCTGAATATCCGAGCAATAATAAGAGGTACTTAATTGTAAAACTGTGAATATGTATGACTTAAAAATAATATTTCGAAGACAGGAAAACTAGGAAAACGTGGATTATTTGATTTTTAATCCTAACATATATAACTAATTTCATTTATAGATGAATAGAAGAATCAGGCAAATAATGGAATCGAGTTTCCTTATGATACATTTATAACTACATATATTGCATTTACATATCTTTCAACTAATATTAAGATATTAAACGATACTGGTGACTAGTATATAGTTAGTGATCAGTATCTATCGAAGAAAGGGAAGAAGAAATATAGACATAATAATATAAGCCGGTAATAAAGAGAGATAATAATCATACGAGTTAATCGAAAGGCATAACATGTTATACGTTAAGAAACATAGACACGTAAAATAATTATAAAGTGTATAAAATAGAAAGAGAGAGAGAGAGAGAGAGAGAGAGAGAGAGAGAGAGAGAGAGAGAGAGAGAGAGAGAGAGAGAGAGAGAGAGAGAGAGAGAGAGAGAGAGAGAGAGAGAGAGAGAGAGAGAGAGAGAGAGAGAGAGAGAGAGAGAGAGAGAGAGAGAGAGAGAGAGAGAGAGAGAGAGAGCATTACAAAAAAAATAATCAAAAGCTATACAAAAGTGTATAGTAGCGATTAGGATTCCTCTTTAAATATGCATAAATCCATTGCTATTTAAAAGCATTCACAGAATCAAATGTAACAGAAGGTACAGAGAAGCACGGATGAGATACGATTCTACTTTTTCATGTTTTTTTTTTTCCTCATTCACTTCATACGAGGGCATACTAAGAAGATGAAATAGAATGGAAGTGAAAGAAAAAATATAGATTGATTTTTAAAAAACATAAGACAGTCTTCGTATTGCATATATATGTATATGTATATGTATACAGAATAAGTCACATAAGATGTTATAATTTGTTTTCTCTAAAATCACATATAATAGATATAATTGTTTTTTTTAATTACATGATTTATATAGGGTTTAAGCTGAAACAAATTTTTTAATGATTTATTCTTTAGATTTGAAAAATTTCATTCAAAATAAATTCTACATATATTTATTATTATAATAATATAATATATATTATTATAATATATTAGAGAATTATTTTATATTAAATGTCCAAAATATTGTCTATTCAATTGCAAAAAAATATATATATATTCATTTTTACAACAATCTAAATCGAAATTTGTATAATTATTATTATTTTCTTCTTGAAAAATTCATATAAATAATAATTGAAAATAATATTATAAAAGGAAAAATAAAATATTATTTTGGAGAGAGAAACAATTATTTGAATCTCTTCAAAACTGTCTTATTAAATGATTAAACTCTTATGAACTCTCTAATTGAATAAATAAATAAATCATCTCAATATCTATAATATTTTTAAATTTTGGAGAAGACAACTTGATAACACATGTGACTCGGACTATACAAGATATCTCTCTATGAAAATTTATTCTACATGGAAAGATAAGTTAAAAAAAGAAATAATATTTTTTCATCTGACACTTCGTTTTCGAGTTTAAGTAAAATCAAGTTTAAAAATTTGTTAAATATAAATTTGGTCAATTTTTAATGAGATATAAATAAATTATTGAAAAAAGATTATTCTATATATGAAAATAAATACAGTAAAAAATACGGAATAAAAATTTTCTATTTAAAGATTACTTTTCGAGAAAATCTAATTTGAAACTATCTTTAATTTCAATTTTATATATATATATATATAAACAAAAAAAAAAAAAACGAGGACTTAAACGATAAAAATGTTATTCAAAATTTTTTACTTATTTTCACATGTAGAATAATCTCTTATCGATAATTGATTTATATGCAATTGTAAATTTTCAAACTTGATTTACTCGAAGATGAAGTTTCAAACGACTTACAATTTATAGTCTTTTCTTCCAACTCATTTTTGCATGTAAAATCTCTCTGCTCGCTTATATCACCTGTCCTAAAACATTTTGCATATGCATATACAGTATGTATGTATATGTATAGTGCAATAAACAGAATAGACAAAGTGATATAAAGAACAAGAATTTAAAATCGGAAATTCTCTTATAAATTTTTTATTATAATTTGAAAATTTTTTGTGTCATGTGCACTTTCTAGAAAAATAAAACGCAATCTATAAAGAAAAAAGAAAAGAAAGAAAGAAAAACAAGTGAATTAAAATTTAAAAATAAAAAGAAAAAAAAAAAAAAAAAAGAGGAAAAAAAATACGCGTACGTGCTCGTTTAATATATATGTAAATATTGAACATTGAAATAATGAACAGTAATAATTTATGGTAGTACTTTATTCACCTGTTAATGACTTCTTCTTCCGCTGCTTCTTAGCCTCTAGATAAAAAAACGCATGCAAAACAAAATTGATTAGCAATCTATCTAAAAATATAATATGCCAGTCATTACGCCATATTTGTAAATTCTCTTTCATTCTTAATCTCAATTTCGTGTACTTTATCCTTATAGATCCTAACGTAGTGCTTATTATAAATGAACAGCACAGAAGAATTTATTTCTCTCTTATAAATACTAACCCGTATTTTGTTGTATTTGTCATTAATCATTTATAAAAATATGTTATATAACATTCAAAGGTTTTTCAAATTGTGCATACATACACAACAGCATAAATCATAAAAAAGTATTGGATTTAAATGTATTTAATTCTTTATAAATAGCAATAAGATCGATTCTTGTTATTATATTTAAAAATTAAAATTTTTTATATTTCTAATTTTTAATATTAAATATTATATAGAAAAATAGCATCTAATAATATATAAAAATAAGAAATGATTCTCTGTTTTTAAGAAAGTTGATTATAAAAATTCAAATATTATTTGACAATTATTGATATTTTGTGCAATGAAAAAAATAATTATAATAATTGTTTGGTCAATTATTAAAATTATTTATTATTAAAAATATTTATTTCATATCCCTCATATTGTAATAATAAATCGTTATTTTTAATAATTATTATATTATTTTATGCGATAAAATATCAAATAAATGTCTTTATCATGAATTTTTCAAATCAATTTTCTCAAAAATGAAATCTCTCAACAAATTGTCAACATATTGTTACAATAATCAACAAATTATAATTTATATTTTCGATCTATCTTTTCATAAAATTACCTTCCTATTATCCAAATTACTCGTTTCATTTTATTTATTCCATGTTCTGTAAAAATTATTTTAATAATTTATGAAATGAATACATTGATTCATAGTAAGAATTGATCTAAATATAGTAATGATAAAAAATATGTTTAACTTATTCAATGGAAAAGTTTGATAAATAGACAGACATAAAATAGAGATACTAAGATTTACAATTAAATGCAGACTAATTTAAATATCTAAAAAAAAATAAGCATGATATGATAAGCTAATAATATAATAGTTTCAATTAGCATACAATAATGATAACTAATAAATTATAATGTTTATAATGTTTAACTTAAAAATTCTACTTACTACTTAAATTATTTATTTTATATTAAACTATATAAGAATTTTTTTGTTTAATAATTGTAAATAAATTTTTTTAATATAATAACAATAAAGCTATAAACATATTTGAAAAAAAAGAAAAAGAAAGAAAGAAAAAGAAATTGGCAAATGATTTAATAATAAAATGATAAAATACTGCAAATGCATGCCAAGGAAAATAAAAATATCATAAGTAATTGGAAAATTAAATTCACAATAAAATATTCTCACATCAATCAAAAATAAACTCCATGCGTCTACGTTTCTTTTACGTATTTTGTGCCATGCGCTTTATAACACCCGCTACTACTCTTTTAAAACAATTACTAGTTAAATCTCTTTTATCCAGACTAAAATTTCTAGCATTTTCTATAGGAGAGAAGTAACGAGCTTTGATTAATTTTTTAAAATACTATAGTGACACAAATAAACTTGATATATTATCATTTTGAAAACAAAATTATTCTTATTATTTCCTTTCTTCCTATAACTAAAATAATAATTATATTAAATTTATTTTTTTAAAATTCTATTTTCAAAATGATAATTTTAAAATTTATGTCATCCCAAAATATTCAAATCTAATCAAATAGATTTACATTGATTGTTTCGCATTGAAATCGAATTTACATACCTTTTTTCATTTTCTTGATTTCTTGTTCTTGTTGATCAACAGCAGCACCCAACAAAGTAAAGATAATACCAGCCTGCGAGTTAACGCCTACTGCAGTAACTAACATTTTTCCAGAACCCTCCATCACATGTGTACCTTTTAAAACATAAATCATTGTAGTCGCCATTCTAATATTAATAGTAATTAATATTAATGTTCGATCTGTTAAACAGAACCCTCACCTGAGAGTACCATGGGATCGAACGATTCTCCTTTTTTAACATGGTCTGACTCTCCGGTTAAACTGGACTCATCCACTTTGAGATCGTTGCTTTGTATAAGGATACCATCTGCTGGCAGCAGGTCTCCATATTTTATCTGAATTATAGATAGATTCCAATTTAAAGAAGACCTTTATATTTTTGGTGAAATAATATTCATATCCCAAAATTTATTATCTATGAATATAATTTAACAAATTCTCATACATGAAAACAAGTTCATGAGATGTTGTCAAATTTAAAAATATATAAATATATCTATTAAATTGATTTTATAATGATTCAAATATGGGTTTTTCGAGTTAACCAGAGAATCGTAAATCATAAATGTTTGATTTATTGAATGTCCGTTTAATTTTAAATATTAGTTTTTGCTAATATAAAATTTAGATATACCTGACATATATCACCAACAACAATGTCAGCTACAGAAATCTGTTTGACTTCTCCTTGTCTAATGACAGAAAATTTATGTTCCCCCTCTATACGACTTTGGAGGCCCCTAAATTGTTTTTCCTTAGAGTAATCATTGGAAGCTGTTACTATTACCACCAAGATCACAGAAATAAATATAGCAGCTCCTTCTATCCAACCATATTTTGCTTCATCTTCATCTATTAAAGCTGAAAAAATTAAAAAAAATTATTTTTTTTATTTTCTCTATGTTTAATATATTTCTTAAATTATTATCTAATTGTTATCTAATTATGCTTAAAAATTATATATAATAAAAAATAATAATTAAAAAGATATTGAAATATATGCTTACGTTTTTCTTCATCATCTGCTGGATGATAAAAGCTAAGACCTAATGAAACCAATGCTGCTACTTCCAAGATAATTAATGTAACATCTTGAAGAGCTTCCCACACTAATTGTAGAAATGTTTTTGGTGGTTTTGGAGGTATTAGGTTGGAACCAAATGTATCTCGTCTATGTTGAATATCAGCTGCTGATCCACTGAGACCTATAACAAAAGTTTATATATAAATATTTTAATTAAATACTCTTGAATTATTAAAAAATTTAAAAAAGCTTACCTTCACTAGGTGAAGTGTATAATTTTTTACAAATCTCCTGCACACCACCATAGCTATTGACTTTAGTGACACCTTCACGTCCTCGGAGCTCCATGAGCTCACGAAGTTGCTTAAGACTGATACCATATTGGGTCGGTCTGCCATCTATTGTTGCCATTTTGTTTTTTCCACCGATGTTGGCTTAAGCCAACTTTACTATACTTCTTCACGCTAGCAACTCGTATTATTTTTTGGTGTCACTGACACCACTGGCCTCCAGGAAATTGGAGGACCAATAGCTACAACAAAAAAACAAACAATCTTGAAATTTTATTCCATTGTAAATCTTTTTATATCTTTAATTATAACTTTTAAATTGGAAATGGACTAAATTTTATTAATTTGTTATATAAAGATTGATAAAAAAAACAATTAACATATAATAACATATGATAAATATGAGTCATAATTATTTATAGAGATGTATTATATTATGTCATAATTATATTAATACACATTTTTAATTTTAAAAAAATCAGATTGAAAAAGTTAATATTATATTATCATTAGTATAAAATATCTATATACAGAATATAAAAAATCTATGATTTGTACAAATAATAATTTGTACAACAAAACTTCATGACAAAATTATCCATACATAATAATAATTTTAATTATAAATAATTAATACAACTAAAAAAAAAATTTCGAAATAATACATACATACATACAATAATACAATATTACATACAATATTTTGCACAATTTTAATGTCAAAAAAATGCTTTAAAAAAATAATTCTTTTAGTTTTCAGTTTGAAAATCATATATGAGATCAGAAAATTTCTGAAAAGTTGTATAGGAAATTGAAATCAATGAATTCAAACATTATCGATTGATATGGTATTAAAATTGAAAAAAAAATCATCTGATAGAATAATAATAAAGTATATAATTTAAAAAAAGAGAAAATTTGTGATAAATGATCTTATCTGGATTGTCATCGAATGCTGACATAATTTTGAGGTTATGTACCTCAACAAATGAATCATTACTTAGAGATGATAGACGACAATAAAAGTGCTAGACACTCTCTTCCGAAATGATGTCACAATGAAGAAACAGTGTAACGGGACAGACCAATTGAACGAACATTGACGATATAGTCTGTCTAAAAATAACACCGACCGCGGAAAAGAAACAGAGCGATGACAGAGACATAAGGAGAAACACAGAAAGAGAGAACACCCCGTTTACCTTCTGGTGACAGTTTACGTGTTGATGTCGAGAACGGATTACAAATTGGCATACAAACCAACCTCCCCTTACTGATACGGACCACGAAGCTTCATTCTTCCCTGTCAATCTCTAACGTGCAAAACCTTGAATCGCACCACACCACTCTAGGCAGCGATTTTGCTCACCACGGAAAGGCGTGTTAAGTGAAATAAGCCATTAGCAATATAGTAATCGATTCGTGTTGCCCTCTAGTTACTCGCACACGTACTGCGCAAAGTTTCACTATTTTCCTTCGGTTTCACTTGCGGTTCGATGCTAGATAAATCAATGTTACAAAAAAGAAATTAACATTATTATAAATTATAAAATTTATTTAATGAAACTTAATTTACAAAACAAATGTATAAATCTTTAAAAATTTTAAAAATGGAAAAATTCTTTCATGGATCAGCTATTTTCAAAAAGAATATTAAATATTTGCAATTGCCTAAAAATGTTTAAATCTTTATTCATTTTTTAATAAATAATCTATAAAAAATTACTTTAATATAATATATATGTATAATTAATCTCTCTAAGATTGTCGTAACGTGTCTCGTCGATGCAAACACTTACAATGTTTCGCAATATGTAATTTACGATATCATAAAACGGTATGAAGCGGAATTCAACAATAAAATCGACACATCACATAGCGAATCTCGCGATTAACTGAACGTTCTCTGCGTTTTTCATTTGAAAGTTCAACCTGATTCATTCATCGTGTTTACGTAATTTTTACTCACAATACTATTTTCATCCTATTACAAACGGACTTCTATTTAATAACTGTTAATTATTGCAGTTTTAAATTTCTATTAACATCTAATGTGCAGCATCATGAAAAAATGAGAATTCACAATGATTTAAGCGTACTTTAACAATAAAGTAATATCTATAAAAAAAATGCTTGATTAATTAATCTCGTGAGAAAATGATGAGAAAAATTATCTAAAAAAAAAAAGAAATAATAATTTCATATATTTTTGCATGTATAAGATTATATAATTATAATTTTTTTTAAATATTATAGGAATATTATTAAACAAAATATAAAATTAATACTCCAAAATTACCTCAATATTTTATTCAAAATAAAATTTTACTATAAAAAACATTTTACCATTTTTTCACATATTTTATCATGTTTCAACAACGTTCATGTTTCAACAAATTTTATCATGTTCATCTATCCCAATAACCTTTCGTGTTTAAAAAGCATCATTTAAGAGGAATTGTTTTAAGCAATCAGAGTCCATTTCCTTGACCGCGTGGAGGAAAGAGATATTTTCTCTATGCTCTATATTTCGAGAGTATATGTCGATATTGTTGATTGAGCTGAAGAGCCACAGTCGATACGGGACAAACAGAGCGGCAAAGCAATAGAAGAAGAGAATTACTAAAGAGAGAAGAGAAATGGTTCTTTTACCATCCAATTTCAACTATTTTCGTATTTTCACGCGAATGTTCTATTATTCTATTGTTTCTATTGTTTAAATTTATTCGAACTTTTTGATAGAAAAAGACAGACAATTTACGGCGAAAAAAAAATTTTTTATTTCTTATTAAATTCTTATTATCTTATTATTAAATATTTAAATATTTAATCATTGAATAGAAAAACGTTTTCATATTAATTATATGATTCTGTAATAATTTTTCAAAAATCTGTAATAAAATTAACTTAACTATTTTTAATTTCTCAATTTATATATATATATCTCAATTATGTTTTTCCGTTTGCTTCCAGTTATAACTAGTAATTTTCTAGGCGATAAAATCTTTCTCTACTTATACCTAAGTATAATTCAAAATCTAGTAATCTAGTACAGAAAAATCGAGTAATCTTATTTTCTTTTTTCCCTTAGGTTATATATATCTAGATTTAATACATGAGAAGTTGTTGACCAGAAAAGGGCTTCCTTAATTAGAAGCTGATGAAAAGACTAACTGCTGCCATATTAAGCGTAAACGTGATAAACTATTCTTATTTTCATACAATATCCATTTAGATTTTATTTCACATTTTACTTCTATTAAAATGAGGAACCAATATAATGAAATACTATCACTATCTTCAATATAATGAATATAATGGCATATAAATTGAGACATTGTATATACTTTTTTATAGGAATTTCTCATATATATATATCAATAGTTAATAAGTTAACTGCAATTGATTCATCAATAATCCCGAGGAAATTAACAATAATCTCTAAGCCTCTAATTATAATGCTTCGTGAAATCAGTTTTTACTGAATCTAATAAAATAGCATTATTTCAATGCAAATTTCTTACACGAACAACTCATATATTTAATATTTACATATTCAAATTACAAATTATGATATTATCCTGAACAATACACAATATCTTTATTTCTCTTATAGAACTCTTATAGAATTCACCATATCTGCAGTTTGAGAGATCATAACCATAACCATATATTCGGTTATTTTATTGCAATTATTGCAATAAGTAGTCAATATATTGTAATGAGTAATAAATAGTGATTAGTGAGTTAGTTATTATAATGCAGTGAGTCATTTATTGTAAATATTAACTATACTTTTGTTAATATTAAGTTAATATTTAATTAATATTAAGTTGTATAATATTTATGGTATAATAATAAGTAAATATCTATTTTTGTGTATCGATGGAATTAGTTAAATAATAAACTCTACTACACTTTTATATATATTTTGATAATAAATCTAAACAAATATCTTTTTTAAACAATTCTACTATTTTATAAATAAACCAAAGTAAAAGAAGAATTTCTGAAGATAATCAGAAGAAAATCAAAATATATAAGACTCGACTCAAATATATGATTTAAATGTATATTCGAAATATTTAATTATAGTTCAAAATATTTTAACTATAAATTTTAATGTTTGTTTCAATTAATTTAACAATATAAAAACTTTTATAAGAATAGTTTATTCTAGAAGAAATTTAAAAAAAATTGTTTTAATTAAAAGATAGAAATAGAAAATCATTGAAAATTTATTTTGTTTAATAATTAATTGAGATTAAACAAAATTATAATTTGATATAAGTTAATTCAAGTATAAAAGTTAAAAAAGTATAAAAGAAGAAAAAAACTTTATCTTTTTACTTTCAATTTTTATTTGATTCACTATGAAAACTCATTGTTTAATTTACGTCATGATTTTGATAACGTTTCTTTCTAACAAAGAAAAAGAAGAATCGGTTCTACTAATTAAACTAAAATTTATCAAATAATTAATTTAACACATAATTTAAATGATATTTCGATATTGTCTATCATATTATAAAAGTATGTTAATGACAGATAAAATATATTTGATTGAAATCTAATATATCGATATATATCAATAATGTTATCAAATACATTTATCAATTCAAACAAAAATCGATTTCATACACGATGAAAATCAATTTATATATCACGATTAATATTATTTTAAATAAAAATACCACTATTTTATATTATATTAATTTTTATTAAATAATCTAATTAAAAAATATTGATGAAAGAATCAAATAAAATAGATTCAAAATAGATTCAAGTTATACATCACAGAAATTAAGTAGGATGATCTTAGTTAGAACGATGAGTGACAATTAAGCCGCAAAATACTCGAGATTTATAGCATATAAAGCATTTGTGTGCATTTATGTATTCATATGCTGTTACTTATACCGGATCGTTTGCGCGCGACATCGAGTACCATAGAAATCATTCACTGTTCATGTTCTCATTAGTCGCTTCTTTCCGACTGATGAGCTATGTGAGAAATAAAAAATACATCTCTTATCTGGTTTTCATTAAACATTGTAGAATTTCTTTCTCATTAAATTCTCAATTTTACATTATTCTATGAATTTCGATTAAAATTAATATAGTAACGAATTACTGAAAATACTACTGATATCGTTGATTTTTAATAATTACATCGAATTTCATAATAATTGCAATAAAATAATCGAATATACGGTTATGATTCTGATCTCTCAAAATGCAAATATGGTGAATTCTACAAGAGTTCTAGAAATAATTGATAATTACATAATTTTTAATTTATTATTATTATTTTAATTAAAGTCTAACTAAAAAATTAGAGAAATCTATCGTTACATATTATAAACTTATTAATAAAAAAATATGTTTCGTAATAAAAAAAAAAATATTAAACTTTTCCAATAAAGTTGTACTTACAGAAAAACCCAAACACATATTTTTTTGTATACAGCACGAACTGCACAATGTATGCGTATATATATATATATATATATATATATATATATATTCACACACTAAACTGAATATTTATAAACCAAGGTTAACAGAACGATATTTGAGGATTGTCTAGAAACTTTAACAAAATTGTCTTTTGTAAAAGAGATGATTAATTCGTCGGATGAACGAATTCACGAATATGGGAAAAAATTTATGGAACGGTTGTAAGCGCTCAATAGTGACAATAGAACAATAGTTACAACGAAATGGTGGGGATTGAAAAATGGTGGCATTGGAGTTGTGTCCTCGCCAAGAGCTACCGATAATAAGCTTGACAGATTTTAAGATATTGGTTTAAGCCGCTGTAAACTGAGAGAGTTGATAACGTGCTGAAGTAAAGTATCATACAAATATTTCATGACGCTAATGTGCTCCACGTTGTCGTATCATGACGTCAATCGAGACTAGCGGGTAAAAGGAACGAGAACGCATTCAGGATATATTTGAACGTAGACATGTGAGGCAATGGGAGGGGAGAAAGGGCGATTATACACGAATGTGCCATCTGCCATAACCGAATTAAACTCGAATTTCGAACTTTCGTGAAAAAAACGTGGAAGCGCTATCTATCGGTTCGACGGGGCAAAAATTGAACGATACTTGTTAAAAATATAGCATAATTTATCAAAAATTTATCAGAATTTATTAAGAGAATGAAACGTGAAATATGAAAATAAATTTCCGTTAGAATGTCGCAATAGAATAATGTAATAATAGAAATTGTATGTAAAAAATTAAACGTTCAACAAGATATAAAATACTACAAAGTTATAAAATATTACTAAATATTGGATTTTTTGTTTATAAAATAGTATGATCAGGTGACCTAATTATTTTGAATAACGTAGTGCTTGGACTATGGATCAAAAGAGTAATATTCAAGATAACGTTCAAAATTAAATCAATGTAATGAAAATAAAGCAATAAAAAAGACTAGATAAACACTTATTTGTATTATTATTACATAAGTTTTTTTATAGTTGTATTAATTTTCACAAAAATGTATATGTCGATATGAAAAAAATGTAAAAATTCAATTATAATAAATATTTTCAGAGTAAAAATTCTAAATTTGAAAATATGTTTTAAATAAATTATTCAAAATTAGAAAAATGATGAATAAATCTCTTCTACTTATAAATAAATTAAAATATATTTCAATTTATAAAACTATTAAAAAAATAATCGATTTCAAATAAAATAATTTATGTATAAAAATCAATCATGATTAATTATGAAACGAGAATAACACAACAGATTCCTTAATAATGAGCGTCATAATTGAAAGTAAAGGATATCATCATAGAATATAGCGAAACATTGTGATATTGCATTGCTAATCAGTATTCGTCACGCTAAACCAACCAACGCCTTCATGGAAACTATGAACGAAGATTGGCACGCTGGTGACCGAGCATTATATATAGATTTTACAACTACTATTATGTCTTCAACTACTATTCTGCTACTGAATTTATTTATTGACATGAATAAATATTACGCACAATTGTGAAATAATAGATTACATCATATTACAATCCACACTATTAAATGGAAAAATTGAAAAAATTAATTATTTATATTAATTAATTAATTACATTGAGAAAATTAATTATGAATATTTCAACGATCATAATGCTTAAATTATAAGCATATTTTTGAACTTCATTTTCCTTGTAATGGCAATTAAAATTATTCTTTAATAATATTCATAAATATTTAATTTTTTTTATGTAGTATTGTTATTAGAATTCTATGTAAAAAAAAATCGAAGAAATTTTTTTCATATTTTTTAATTGAATTGAAATTGATTAATGCACAGTATTAAAGTATATGTTATTTAAGTGCATATAAAATATTGAATCGCGTTGCAGAGATAAGAAAAAAATATATTTGGAGAAAACGTTGGAAAGAATTTAGGTTAGAAAAAGACAAAGATCAATAAAAAAAAACTATAAAAGAACTTGGAAAAAATACCAACAACATTTATGATTTTTAATACATGTAAATATATCGTATTCAATGATAGCATAAACCACACACACACACTATTAAATTTCGGTTCGTCGTAAGATCTAATAGCTGAATAACAATCTTTATCAGTTTTTTACATATATCAGATATATACATTTACATATATTATGAATACAAACATTTATACGAAATCATTATACGAAATATTTCAAAAATGGGTTGAAATTTACAAAAAATAAAATTTTATCTTGATTTAAAAAAGTAAACCAAGGATTGTTATTTTACCGATCATTTTACCGAAAGAGGATCCCGAGCGGCAATAAACACGTTAGTGCAACACTACTACTGAACGAGTTCACTCGCGTGTATCCAGGCATTTTAATCAAATTATTCCGCTCCGATGTTCTCTCAATCCTATTTCAAAGAAACGATCGGAAGTCCGGTATCTACGGCACGAAAGTTTATCGCTTCGTATCCCAACTTCCTCCGGCTCAATGAACGATATCCAGAATCAGTTGACGATTCCGTTCTCTTTTCTAACCTCACTGTTGCTTGCATCAATTTACTCATCGAACGATGCAATTTCGATTTTATTTCATATTTTTGTTCAAAAAAAAAAAAATTGAAAACTTAAAATTCATATTAAAGAATGATGCGTTATTTATTAGAGTACATCATTGTGTACATTATTATGGACTTAGCACAAAGCAACGAATCGAAGTCCTATAATTTTGTATAAAATATAAGAGGACAGTTATCATCAATATGGAAAATGGTATAGTACATATTTAAAAAAATAAAAATATATAAATGTTTAAAAAAATATTCTTTTCTTGATACAAATTCTTGATATTTATATTTAATCGAAATGTAAATTTTTTTAATTTTAATTTTTTCTTAATTTTAAATTCAAATTCAAATTCAAATTCAAATTTACATTACAAAAGTAGTTCAAATGAAAGATAAATGTTATATATGTATATATATATATATATATGTATAAGATAAGAATATTACTAAGAAATAAAAGAGATAAATCCTTAAAGATAGAAATCTCTAGAGAGTCACGATAGAAAAAAATAAAATAAAATATATCGAATACAATTAGAATATAAGAATATAAGAATATAAATTAAAAAGTTATTAAAAAAAATGAAATAAAATCTTTTTTCTATATATAACAATATATATTCTATAAATACTAAATGCAAATTTTAAAATTTTAAAATTTTTATAAGAAATATAAATTGTTTATTTTTTCCCAATCTTTTTTAACGTTTAAATCTTATCTATGTTCACATTCAAAATTTATCCTGCTTTGATCTTAGACAAATACTTAGAAAAACATTCTGGCCAAGATAAGCTACTGTAAAAACTAAAATATAACATATCAAGTTATTTAATTATGCAGGAAAAAAAAATTCTTTGATATTATTAAGTATAAACAAAATTTCAATAATTTTTCATTCAAAATTCATTCTTATTTATATATTCAATAAATATATCAGTAAACAATTTCTTTTCAAGATTTCTATTTAAAAATTTTCAAATTAATTGCTAAAAAATAATCTTTAAAACATTCATGGAATTTATTAATATTTGAATATTTAGTTATTTAAAGTTATTTAATTGGATTATTATCCAAATTTTTAGAATGAATGTTAATATTGTCATCAGAATGAATAGTGAATCATTTAACCAAAGATAAGGCACGTTGTAAATGTAATTTATTGTTTGCAAAATTCAGATTTGAAAATATTTAGTTTTTTATTAAAACTTGCTGCCAATTAACCAGGATACCTCATCTTCGTATTCCAGAACCATGACGCACATACTGTTATTACGTCACGAATCTTACGTTGGATCGATACGTGGACTCTTATTATTATCTATAACAAAAACTGACAAATCTAATTGAATTTAATCGTTCGATGTATTTCTTATAACAATAAGTCTAATAAATCATGAATATTATTTTTTCTCCATGCATATCATATTACATTGTATATTTTTTTATAATAAAAAATTATTTCCTATATTTTATTATTTCTTCTAGTTACAAATAATGTTAATGTTCAATTTTGTTCGTAATATTAAAATTTTTCAAATTATCTTTATTAATAGCGATAGCCTATATCATACGAATAATTAGTTATTAATTGTTTTGTATCCACGTTTATTATAACCCAGTTAAGCAATCGAGAGTTAATAAATATCTTCTGCGTCACTTCGTTAATAGATAATATTAATTCAATATTGAACTCGATATTTCGAACACATCTCATTGAAGCCATCCAAGCAACTTATCACTTTTATCTCTTTCTCTCTTGTTTTGTGTTTAAATACTCAAGCGTCAAATGTACTGGACATCGCACAGCGAAAGTGTTACAACGAACGTAACAATCGTGACACCATTATGCACGATTTAATGCATCGGTTAAGATTAGACCAGAAAGCTAAATAAACCGTTAAACGCCAATAAGGTTAATTCACATCAGACGTCAATGAACAGGAAATTAAAAGCGTCCGACAGGCGAGCCCTCTCACCAACACTAGTCTTTGTCTTTTTTTTCAGATCATCATATAGAAATACGCATTGATCTAAGGATAGAAAAGGACAAATCTAAGACATTCAAATCTAAGAATTCTTTTCTTCACGCGAGATCATCTGTCACTGCGCATCGACAGATAGATCCTAATAGATTTGATCTTTTAAAGTTTGTTGCAATGTTAAAAGATTATGATAATATTTCATTATAATCGATATATCATCACTGATCAATAATATAAGATATATTGTAAGTATATCCCATTCAAAGACAGTGGCGAAATCATAAAATCAATAAAAAAAAAAAATTGAAAATGTGACGTTAAAGATGACAAATATAGATCTATTAAATCATTAATTATTTTTTTAAATTAATATATAAGTAGCAAAAGTAACAGATAATATTGATTACATCGATAAAGAATTGTAAAGATTCGATAAGAAGTTCTTGGAAAAATCCTTTAGATTTTATTGACAAGAGCCAATATGACGTAAATTAATGCCATTGTGTATAAGAAATATAGAAGTATCAATTTTTAATAAAATGTATATTATATCATATATAATAAAAAAAACCTGTTTTTATTCTATTTTTAATTATATCAAAGATAAAATATCTACTATACTTAAATAAACTAAAAAGAAAAATTATCTCTATTCGATAATTCTTTTCTAAATTTCTCAATTTCTCTAATTATATTATTTCAAAAAAATTCTTTAAAAATGAAAGAGAATTATGATAAATAAGAAAAAAAAGTAAAAAGTCAAGAAATAATACAAGTAAGCCAAAAATTCTTAGGAATTCTTTCTACTTTAATGTTGTTGTAATGTTTCATTTTTTTAAACTATATGTAGAGACATGCGCAAATCAATCTATGTAACTACTGATATATCACTGCAACGAATGTAATAAATAATTTGACACACCTTGGCCAATTACTCTATCAGATATTGTATTCTAAAATAGTCCGTTAGTAATGAATACTGTATCATCTAACATGGATTTTTTTTTTTACGAAGCTCTACACAGTCATGTACATAAAAATATGTCGAAATCATAAAAATTTAAATCAATGATTTTTAAAATATAAATATTTTAATTCATCAAATATAATATTTTAAATCTAAAAAAAAAAATATAATTGCAATCAAGTAAATGGAATATATATATAACTTATATTTTTTATCCATATATATTTTAATTCATTTGGTTCGAGAAAATAATGCAAAATTATGACAAAAATACTACTTTTACTATCAAAAGATTTTTAAATGCCACTTATATTTTCCGTTGAGAATAGATAAACGTTATACGCTACTGGATTATACGGTATTGATCGGTATCGAAGCCCTTAATAAACGGCGTCCTTGATTTCGCTTTGTTAGTCTTCCATAGAATAGATTACAATTTCGTATACGATATTGGAACCATAAAAAAATGAAAAAGAAAATGACCAGAAAATTATGTATATTTATATATGATTAATCTGATCGATTAAAATTCACAAAACTACAGAAGAACAAGAATTTTACCAATCAGAATATACGTTGGTAAAAAGTACAAATATAAAAAATAGTGTAAAAATAATTCCAATTATCAATCTTCTATATTAAGAATATTACTAATGTAATTCGAAAAAGGTTCAAAATGTATTGGATACATTTAGAGCTCTCTCTTTCTCTCTCTCTCTTTTTATTTCTACATACATGATTAGAGAAACATAAATTTCTAGTATTTCTCGAGTTCTTTTGTTTTATGGAAAAAAGAAAAAGAGGATAAAAAGTTTATTCTCGTTTGCTTCCATTCAAAAAAGACCATCTTTTTAACAATTTATCGAATGCGTTTAAGTTTGCCACGCCTTCTTAATACGAAATTCATTGAAATGGGATTTCACTTTTACTTTAATTAGAAATTAATTTTAAACTGATTAATATTGAAATTCCTATAAAAATAAAAATCTCTTGTTTCTAGAATTACTAAATAACATTCATAACAGATGCAAAATTGTAGCAAAATTTATAAATTTTATCGAGATAAAATCTCCATAGATATCCTTACACTCATTTATTTTTTTAATCCATGTAATATTACATATTATATATATATTTAGACAGACAAAAATTGATAAATCTAATCAAAGGGAAATTTTATGCTATATCATTTCGATAAATAAAAGGAATATTAGGGAAAGAGATAAAATTTAATTCTGAGAGTTTCACGGAATTCTTTTTCCATCTTCATATAATCGTTTCAACGAACCGAAGAAACCTTGAAAACATCCGAGTCAGGTAATTACACGGCTTCTTCCGAGTAGGTATATTAGAAATTCTGTCCGTTGGCTGATTATAATCACTAACATTACGCGTATTGATCATTCATTGACATCACTTTTAAAATACCCTTGTCAATAAGCAAATGAGGGAACGAAGGTCGGTTATACATAAGGTATCCTATAAAATTGAATCGTACTATATCATAATTACGTCAACGTTTCATTATATTTTTCTAATGGACTCCCGTTGATTTTTGATTTTTAAAACAATAAAATTATATTGATTTCATTTAATAATCTTTTATCATATCAAAAATAATTGATATATCAATTTTTCATTTATAGAAATAATAATTCGTTTAATTTTAATTTATTAAGATGAAGAATTTATTAATATTAAGATGAAAACGAGCAAAATATCTACAGCTGGCACAATATGATATATATATATGCAAGGTGATTCTCTCGTCATGCAATCCAAAGATAATGCCAGTGAACAACTGAATCGATATACGTGATCATTATTGCTTTTTATTATCATGATGTAAAAGATCAGACACACGAGCATTAAAACTATAGATGTTGATTTGATGAAAATATGTAATATACAATGATGCATTATGTATACAATCACACGATTTTCATTTTGTCATTTTGTTCAATTACAAATATCAAAAAAAATTTATAGTGAAAATTGAAAAAAATGTAACGATATTGAATAAAAAAAAATCGAAAAACGAAAATATATATTCAATATAACATATTCTTATATAAGTAATTGATCTTTTACAAGTAATTGTAGTTAGTTTAAATTGTATTTGTATGATTGTACGATGAAATTTATATGTAATTATATAGGTCAACAAACCACGTAATACCTATATGTCTTATTACTCTAATATATATAAAATTTGATAGATATAGTTCCTATAATTATTTGTATTCATTTTAATATATATTAATGTATATAATTGTGCTATAACAAATGTTCGTATAATCATTCATGAAATGATACTTATTAATTACGTATTAATCAACATGATCAGTGATGAAATTTGTATTATAATCAATATTGATATTTTTGATATATCAGTAATTAGAACATTCTTAATTTTTTATAAAATTGATTTTACTACTTTGTTATTTCTCTGATGAATTATATGTATGTACTTTCAAAAACTTAACTCAAAGTTAGAAGTTTAGTTTAACTTCTATCTTTCTTGAAAGATCTACATATTTATATAATAATGAAATTATTAATATGTGATTTTTAATTAATAACAAAATATTTATGTGTTTTGTAATGGCACATCGAATTACTTTGAATTTTATAATATAGTATAATATCTATTAATACAAAATATGACATAGTGAAAAAGAAATAGAAGTTTAAGTAGTACGAACCAAACTATCGTACGACAGTAGTTTTTATGCGATTTAAGCGATCATTAAAACACGTTTCACAAATTTATGCTCAAACTCGGTTAATTTTTCATTCGACCTATATAAAAATAAAATATAATAAATCATTATAA
The DNA here is from genome assembly GCF_003254395.2 of Apis mellifera. Taxonomy (NCBI): domain Eukaryota; kingdom Metazoa; phylum Arthropoda; class Insecta; order Hymenoptera; family Apidae; genus Apis; species Apis mellifera. The sequence continues at coordinate 6,396,424 of NC_037645.1, forward strand.
TATATCGAATATTCGTGATCAATTATCCGCGTAATCCAGATTTCTAAAATCTTTCATTATTATTAGTTCTTTAAATTAAGCATTATTCTCGATGATTTCTAATATATATTATAAAAAAATCTTATAATATCAATCTGTCACGATAACTAAATATAATAAATATATAATAAATATTATGAATTAAAAGATTTTGGCATACATACTATGTTAAAAATTATTTCATATATCAATTTCTCAATTTTATTAAATATTTATATTTGTTGATAGAAATATATTGCGTAACAAAATTATAAATTTGAATTATTTGTAATATTTTTTATATTTTTATATAATTATATCATCATCACTTATATTTTTTACTTTTCTTGATTTGCTTAAAATGATGTACACACTTAATATTTCATAGATTTTTATGTAATTACATATCATTATCATTTATATATTGTTTTTTTTTTAATTTTCTTAATTTCCTTAAGATGATATATTATATCAAATAAACAAAAAAAAAACTTAAAAGTTTTATAATTATATAAATTATCGATAATTTGAACAATATATTCCAACAACGATGTCTAAACATTAAACATGGGGGATTCCGATGATTTACAGCAATCAAGAAACTTGGCAGACAGTCACGTTAAGTGTTTGTGCTAGTGAAGAGTGCCAAAGTACCGACAGACTAGACGTCGAGTCGACGTACATCAATCCTTTTGGCATCGATTGACCAATATTTTTCCATTAATAGCGTTCCCGAATTTCAAGATAACATTTTCATTGACCTCTCGATGGAAAAACCGCTTGATAAAACAGCAAGTTTCGTATAATAAGCGAAAATATAATGCAATAATATATGATATATAAGATAACTTTTAAAATTAATATTGAGAAAAATATCACAAACAAAAATTTAGAATTAATTAAACATTATAGATGATATTTTTAGTTCGTATTATTACGTATATATATATAATAATCTTAAAATACTAAGCAATGAAATATTTTTAAATATGTTATAAGATTATATTAACATGCATTAAATATATCCTAATTCTACTGTATATGTTTTATCTGTGTGAATTATCCAGAAATGCGACTCCCTAAAGATTTCGTAAATTATATTAGATTTTCTTTAATTATTTCAAGACATTGTGAATTATATCATCAAACATTTACTTTATTATTAAACATTAGCTTAACTTTGTTAGCGAAAAATTTTTATCACGTTCGGTGACGACCTTTTTCTTAATGATCTCTGATCACGAACATTTCTTCCCACTGTGAACTGTGAATCATCATATTTGTTATTCCAAATGACTTGAACTGTTTGTCTGATGGAATTTCAAACACGATATCTGATTTTATATCTGTTCGTCGTTATAACAGCAAATAATAAACTTCACAATATCTATAAATTCGTTATATTCTAATTTAAAAATTATAAAAATTTTAATATTGAAAATAAAATAAATTGATTAAAAAATGATTTAAAAAGTTTGATTTAAATTGTATTCAAAAATAGAAATAATATTGAAAATTTACTTACATACATGTTGACTACTAGGACGATAAAAAATCGGTGTAATAAAATCAAAATAAAAAAGAAAAATTCCAAATATTTCAATTGCTACAATAACGAGATTCTTTAAGAAAATAATTAGTTATGCTCATCTGATTTACCACCACATAAATGTTAAGTATAAAAATATCTAGGTTGTTTCGTGGAAAATAATTTCGGTGGCATCGTCTTTGATCTATTTTATTGGGATCATGATGGAAACTATGATAAGAATTTAAAAAAAGGAAAAATAGAAAATTCTAATGCAAGAATGATTGTCGTTGTCATACAAATTTATACAAAAGTTTTGAATAAGAGCAAAAAACTTATCTCAGTTGCCAATATATATATATATATATATATATATATATATATATATATCTATAGATATTGACATATATACATACATATATATATATATATATATATATATATACTATATATATATAAATCTTCTTCTCTTCGATAAAGAAGTGGCTAAGAGCCAAAGTGAGAATGCGAAATTCATTTCGATAGAATCTCGAAATTTTCAAACCATTTGCCTTGGAAACTCAAAACATAGTTATATTATGTATCATACATTAAACAAATGTTTCGATTGCCCTATAAACGTTCCCCCCCTTCTCAACAATAACTTCTTAAATTACCGAAAAGTATTTTACAATTTAAGTTAATAAAATCGATAGAATTAAAAAAAGGAATAAATGTGACGTATTGCGGAACAAATTGAAATACTTCGCCAAGATATATATATATTAATTATATTCACTGAAAATTTTCTATTAGGAATCTGACATTTTTTTTTCTACAAAATTATTAATAATATAAAAACAATGAGAAATAAAAAAAATAAATAAATTAAATGATGAAAAAAATAATACGATATAAAAAAACAAAAAGTATCTTGATTTTAAACCGTCAATCAAAGCGTCTTCGAATTGGTTCCATACTTCTTAGAAAATAAGGTTAGGTTATATCGATTAATCTTAAGCTATATTTTCTTGTGCAAAAATCTTTTTCGTAAAATGATGATTTAACTGATCGGTTTCTAATTCGAATGTACATATGTAAATACATTTCAAAAAAGCGTCTCCTCTCAGAGAAAGTGCTAGTGAATCGACAAATCAAATGTTAAAATAACCGAGTCATGTTAACAAAAAGTCAACGGTCATCGGATATCGAAAAAGAAGAAAAAAAAAAGCATAATGGCAACGGTGATGGCGACTACTACTAACGATGCATATTGGCCAGCAGCAAAGTTTCGCCTCGAAAAAGTTAATCGACGAGCTGCTGCTTTATTTCTGGACGCCGCGCACGCTCGACCAGTTCACACACGTGTCTAGTTATTTTTAATCCACTATGATGCGTACCAGCCACACAGAATAGACAGAGATGAGATAGTGTCTGCGGCGCGCCGGGAACTATATAACAGCACGCTTCCTGGTAAAATTTTCGTATATATCACGGGTCAATAAATTCCCAGCACGTGGCAGTCTTGATATCTTGATCGGGTCTCGAGTGGTTAATGTGTCGTACAAGAAACCAAACACATCAATGTAAAACTATGTTTTGTCTTATGGTAACAAACAATTAACTTATAAAAAATCGTTATGGGAAGGACCGATGACGATTACATAGTTATATTACGCATGCGTGGCGAATATAGTTCCTTTTCGTTTTTGGTTCGAAACAACAACGCAATTGAATTTTTTCTCAAAAATCGATAAATTCATGAAATATGATTCATAAATTCGTGATCACGCCGTGATTGAATATCAATTAATTTGTTAAGAGACAATTTTGTACAATAACGATATAATTTGAAAATAAAATTAACTTTCGATATTTAAAAATCGCAATGTATACAATATTATCTTTTTTATGTATATATACCATAAAAAATACCATTTCTAAAAAAATAATAAATTTATAAACTTTTAAAATTCTTGTATACAGAATGTATTAAAATAAATGATTTTAAATATTTAAAAAATATTGAAAAAAATTTGTATAATATTTGATTTTGTTTATAAAATATATATAATTTTATATTATATAAAATATTATTTTTAAAATATCGTTTTTAGATAAATAATAAGAATATTTCAATATTTCAAAAATAAGAATATTTCAAATCCATTAAAGTATTGATTTCATATGGAGAAGAATTGAGGATTTTTATATTTTAAGTAAATTTTCTAAAACATTTTCTGAAATACAAAACTTTTTTTAATGAAATCTATATATTCGATAATATATTTGGATATAAATTCAATTAATTTATAAAAATTTGTGAATACAAAAATTGCAATAAAATAATGCAATTAACAAATTTTTCTTGAGAGAATAATTTCATTTATAATAAAAAAAACTATTTAAGGCAGAATAAAATAATATAATTTACAATATATATGAAAATATCTGTTTTAATATAAAAAAAAATTAAATTGAAGTAAGTGAATAAAATAATTGAAAAATTTAGACAAGATCTTTTCTTTTTATGAATTATAATTATAGCATTAAAATTTTTAGAATTTATAAAATTTATTATGATTTTTTATAATTTTTTTCATAAAAAATATCATTTCTAAAAAAATAATAAATTTTTTAAAAATATAATAATCATTAATCCTTATTTCTATTCTAATATAGTGAAGATAAAAAAATTTAGAACGAATAAAGATAATAATAATTTTATTTTTCCGTTTCTATATTCTCCTCTACGATATTCTATCAAGAGCTATATTTGATACACAACTATATAATTTTTTTTTATGTATACGTTAACTCTAATATAGGTTGATAGATCGATATATTCATGGCTAAAACTTAATCTTTCATTGAAAAGACATATACGAAATAAAAGACTGTCAATCCCTAAAACAAATTCCTAAGTCTTTCCATTTATTTTATAAATATTCACCATATTATCATTTCAAATTTTTCCGATCACTAAGAAAAATATAAAAACATACATAAAATTATTCCTTGAACACTCATTATTTTGTGTTTGTGCTAATAATTAATATATAACCTTTATCATTTCTTTAATTATAATAATAGTTAATTTTTTTAATTTTTATAATTTTATTTCCGGATTCATATATCGTTCACTAGAATTAATTTATTGAGTATGAATAATGCGATCTTTCGATGAATTTGTTTATATAATGTAATCACCATTAAAAAAGTACTAAAGTAATGCGTGTATTCCAAAATGAATGCAATAAAACCAGTCACTAAACTAATCATCTTACACGATCGTTTTCTCCACGTGCGTAATTAGTTTTGACGGGCTATCGATCGCGGTCGGTTTCGTCAGCCCGCGAGTAAGTGTCAAAGGTTGAGTACACTTCCTTGCAAGTGAGTCTAGGTCAGCCGTATTGGGTCGATACTATGAAAGCAGGACAAAACGAGGACAGAAAGCTGGTGTGTGTATGTGTGTGTAAACGCCTTCGATGTATTTCAGGACAAAGCGAATCGGGGAGAGCAAAGGCGTGCGCCCATGACAACGTAGTGGGGGAATCCGATGGTCGCCACCAATAGTGGGGGTTGAGAAATTTTATGCATGATTATTACAACGAAAATGATCGAGTTAAAGACATGAAGACTGCTCAGGTCTGACTAATCACGACCCTTTCTACTGTATATCAGACCAACCGATTAATTCATCCCAGTCATAAAATTATTATTAAATCTTAACTTATCATATGTATTATTATATCATATACAATTTTCTATTAAAATAATGCAACAAATATTATAGAAACATTCAATAATTCGCTTATATCTAACTTAAATTTGTGTGATTCAAGATCGTGTTCTAAGAAAATAAATATTTCCAATGCAATGAAATGTTGTAACAACGAAATACGACAAACTAGTGAATCGCACGTACACGTATATACCCAGGATAGAATATAGAAATAGAATACCTCGTTGATTTCTTCATTCGTGTAATTCGAACTATCTTCGATTTCGATTATCACGAATCAATGAGATCAGCGAATAATAATGTTTCCTGTCCTTATATAATTTATAATAAAAATCAAACTATCCAATAATGAAAATTGTATATTAGTTTTAAAGAAAATCATTGTAACTAGATTGAAATAATTCGAAATAATTATATTATGAATAGTGAAGATGATAAATGACAAACAAGGAGATAACTGGAAATATATTGCTATATGAATACTCCAACGGATAAGTTTACGTTATCATTACAATACTATACGAGACATCTAGTCATTCACGTAAGTCCTATTCTATGAAAGGGTGGAAGTTCAAGATAAAGAATAAGAAGTGAAAAAAGACAAACAATGCAGGAGAGGAATGCAGCGCGAGCAAAAGCTGCGCGTGATAATGCGCCTGTCCGATCCCGGGACACACGAGGTATAGGAAAGAGAGACCGTTTACAAGGATAGTAAGTCTTTCTGTCTCAGTCTATTGCACGCGGGCTCTGGCAGGCTGGCTGGCACTCCCGAAATAATGTTCAACAGCGACCGGTGCAAAGTGGGAGGGGCAAGAGGAGCGGCGTAGGGGTGGCCTCTAAGAGTAGGGAGAGGTTGTAGCAGCGAGAGCCACGTACCAAGGGTAGGTAGGTCGAGGAAGGAGAAGAGGAACCAAGAGGGAAGGAACGAAGGACAGATCGAGCAAACGGACGGTTACATAATTTTCGTAATGTCACTATCGTGCAGTGATCCATGCATATGCAATCCGACCGACAATCTGGATGTATCTTGAAACTCCGGAAAGAAATTGAAAATCAAAATTACGATTAGAAAAAAGACATTGTCAAAATAAAATTGAAATATATAATTCGTTGAAAAAATAAGTTAGAAAAATTATATAGAAAAGGAAATAAAAATTAGAAAAATTATGGACACGCAAGAATTAATGTATATGTGTAAACGAATGAAAGAAAAAAGAAAAAAATAAAGTTTGTACAATCATAAATAGAAATATATGCTTAAAGTTTCGTACACGTGCGTATATAAAGACACGAGTATAAGCCATGATCCAACGGATGATCGGAGGGGTGAGAGGACGCATCAACTTGCAGAGGAGATGGTATTGGGTGGGCATACATAGATGAAGAGGGAGGCGGGGCAGAGAGCGGCTTTGCGGAATGGCGAATCAATCGGTTAGGGTTCGGGGCAATACTCACCGCGCGCTGATAGTCTGCAAGATGTCTCGGTGTCTCGTCGAGGTGGCAAGAGAGAGAAATTTGATGTCACATACGCCGCTTCATCAGGCCACTGCGCGCCGTTTATACCACTCTGCCTTAGCGCTTGGCGCTTGCTACTAAAAATATACTCACTTGCCGTATATTCCCCCGCTTCACGTCTTGTACCGTGACCGACACATTTATTCGCGCGTTTCGGAGCACTCGTATACTTGCAACCACGAACAAACGGATCGCTCGATTCTCCTGGATCGTGTCACGGACGCCCGCTCGTCGCAGTGTGTTACTGGGTGCTGCCGCTTGTCGCCGCTGCTGCACACCGAGGACGACGAGAGACTGCCAAAAGAAACCAAGAAAAAAAAAAGACGATATTCGAATATCTGTCTCACATGTATTAACGAAAAACTGAATTTAAAAAAAAAAGATTGAAAAAAAAATATGAAAAGTCTTTGAAGATAAAGCGAGAAGAAACAGCAGCCTCTCTTAGCTCTTGCGCGGCGTGACCCACCAACACGAGACCCTGACGCACGAAAATACACGCGCAGCTCCCGGTGAGCTTTTTTCTCTGGTTCGAAAAGCGAGAAAACGCGATCGAATAATTTAACCGACACCGTTAAAAATCTTTAACACACTCTAACACATAGGAAACGGGCGTGAGAGAAGTGGGGAAAAATAGTAAGTGCGTATATGTACATTGTAAGATAAAAAAAGAAGAAGACATCAAAAGAAACACAAAGTTTGACAGAAAAGGAGGAAATAAAAGAATGTTCCACGCTTTGAACGAACAAGAATGAGGGAACGTGTAAGAATGTAGCACAGATCCGATGTCTACGAGGAGAAACGCACGGGAAGAAACCGAAGAGAGGAAATTACTACTTCTTACTTTTTCTCCGCGAGGCGCCGCGTCGCGACGCGCCGCGCATGCACTACTATGCTGACGACCGTTGGAAAATCACTTCTCCCTCTGTCACCCCCACCCTAATCACCCCTCCTCTTTCATTTCTCATAGTGCTTCTTCGCGAAGACACAGAGAACATCTATAACCTCAGGCACACTCTGTATATTGGATCTATACAGTGAAGATGATATGTTGGTATTTTTATATGTGGATGTCTAGTTTTTTCGTAGTAACTGATATTTTTTCATAATATATTTTCCATAAAATATTTAATTATCTTCCTAATTTTTTGTTAATACATAGAAAATCAAGAAGAGAAAGAAAAATGGAAAGGAAAAAAAAGAAATAAAAATAATACGCGTCTCTTTTTGTTTTTCATATGATTTATCATTTTAAAAAATTAATAATAATTCGTATTACAGAAATTTATAAAAATGTAAATGGATTTTTTTAAATCTTTTTTTCATATAGATTGACCGAATTAAACACATTACATGTTATCAGAAATTTGAGCTATATACAGGCAATCCTTGCATGCGCGCGCACGCGAGCATGTCTTCCGTTTCGCGAATATGTCGCTAGCCTCGTGTGTAAAACCTATATATACAAAGATGTATTCCTTTTTCTCTCTCGTCTCTTCTTGTATGTTATTATAGATTACGTATTTTGTGATTTTACGTATTTTATGTAATGTGTGCGTAAAATTTTTTCTAATTTTGTATAATGTATGTTCTGTTTATACGCGTGCATAAATTTTTTTTAATCAAGTTATACTATTAATAGACATTCGGAGATGTTTTTAATTAATTATTACATATTGATGTGTTATGAGAAAGAATAGAGAGAGAGAGAGAGAGAGAAAGAGAGAGAAAGAGAAAGAGAGAGAGGAAAAAGATTTAAAGAGAGGAAGAATAGAAATAAAATGCACGCAAAAGGCACGAAAAAGTTGAAGATTCTTCGTGCACACAAATTCGGTGCAAGTCACTGCACCCGAACTGCACGGTACTGCGGTCTTCGTTCGACTGTTGTGCTTGTACTATCTGAAATGTTCCGAGTCTACGAGCATGCGGATTACGCAATTGTAACGCCCAACCCTTTAACATACTACCCCCGTTTTTATTATTTTTTCTTTGTACTATTTTCATATTGTATTTCTCTATTATCTTCTTTTTATGATTTTATATTATATGTATGATATTATATGTATGAAAATTTATTTTTCTTATGAATTATTTAATAATTTTAAAACTGTTATTATATAAATATAGTACGATATATTTGTCTGATTTTTGTTCTATGTATATTATGACTCAGTTAGGTTTCTCATTCATTTTTTTGCTCTTTTTTGAAAAAATTCAGCGCGTATACTTGAGTGATTAAAATATTAAAAAACACAAAAACTTTTTTATAAAAAAAGGTCATTTTTTTATAAAAACGATTTGGTTTTTAAATATTTTTTAATAATAATTGATAATCATAGAATGACCAAATTCAAATTTTAACTTATTATTTATTAAAATTTAATTTATTATTCTTTAATTAAATTCTTTGAATCCTGACTGTATATAAATTCCTGTATATGAATTCTATGTGACTTTTCAAATAATCTCATGCTTTTATCTATTATTTTTTTAATTGATACTTTAGAATATTAATTAATTATATATATAAAATGTAATATGGGATACATTAAAAAATATAATTTTTTTTCAATATAAAAAAATATTTGTTTTTTACATTAGTTATTAATGATAATTAAGACAAATAGACAATTAGGACAAATATATGTTACTTTAAATTTATGCTTTAGGATTTTCTATTTCTTCAAAAGAATCAGTCGATTTACTACATTAAAAGCGGTGATCTCTGATTGCTTTCAAATGCGTACTGCGCATGTCTAAGCAAGTTCCTAAAATCTCAAAATACTTTCTGCCAAGAAAAATTCATCAAATCCCCTCCTTTAATATTTTCCATTTCTACAATAGAACAAAACTCAATTATATATATTTATATTTAAAAAATTATAATTGCTATATCAACAAATTGATTTCGTAATAATTGAATATACTTAGTATATAATAAATACTTAATATATAATACAAATATTGTATAATAGAAAAATTTAAATCAATTTTTGACTAATATGATAATGATAAACTAATATTTTAACTAATATTCTGTATGTAAATTAAAAATAAAGTTTTATATTTTAATTTAAATAATTACAAAATATTTTAAGTTTAAATATGAGAGACTGAAAATATTTATATGCAATATTCTGGAAAAATTATGATACGCTATCGTATGATTCCAGTTCAAACAGGTTTCCGTTGGAATGATGTGTTTTGACGTCATGCATGTCACTCAAACGTGTACATTAAAATTGTGCTACTACTAATTTCAACGTATGTACGCTAATGGTGAGATTAATTTTATTACAGAGAATTAATACAATTAATTTTATTTTATCAACAATGATGAACAATGACTGACGTCAAACACTAACATCATAATTGTAATACATCAATTTTTGCTAAATAAGAAAAAAACATTAGTTTATATATGACATAATCAAATAGTTTTTACTTATTTTTGTGTAAGCAACGATAATCAAAAAGCTTATTCAGCTATATTTCATCTATGTAACATAACCTATAATAAAATTGAATATAACTACTAAAAACAATTTATGAATAAAAGAAAAATTTTTCATTTTTTTTGTTTATACAATATTATGTAAGTAAATGATATTTTCAGCTAAATTTGATGATCGTATTTAATCTATCAAAAATAACCAATCAAATTTATTTTCCTCTTAGAAGAATGCTCTTATGAGCTCTTATAATATTTATATATATAATGTTTTGTTAAAGAAAAAAATAAATGTGCAAGATTGTATCTTTTAAACAACATTACCAAATCGAGACATTTAAGGGAGGGATTTGAGAGATTTAAGAAGAAAATAGTGGAAGAGAAGGAAATTGATTAACAACGACTTATGGATCAATGGTATTTGGCAATCTTATGGATATATCCTAGGATTATATAATGTAAATGATATAAATATATATATATGATATAAGTATCAATGATGGGATCATGAAGAAGATAAAGAAAGAGAATAAAAATTTCTCGTTAAGAGATTTCTTCTAGTAATCTTATTTTTAAAGGATTTCATATAAGGAGTATGTTGTGCCATCTAGTGAAAAGAATTTAAATTTCATTTATATTATAAAAATATAATATACTATTGATAATTGATTAAATTAAATTAAATGTCATTTCAAATATTTTTTATAGTGAAATTATACAAATTGTTAAGAATTATCAAATTATTAATTAAATTTTAATATGTATATATATATATATATATTTTTCAAAAATTTTATCATTAAATCAAGTTTTGTGTAAGAATTATATATAAATTTTTCGTCTAAAATAAATATCATAATTATATTAACAATGATATATACATACACATATATGTTTTTTTATAATATAAAATTTCTTTCAAAATTATTCAATTATTCTATAAATATTAAAGAAAATCGTTATTACAAAACATTTAAAAACTTTACAAGTAAATATTTATAAGATAAAAATATAATTTTTTTTTTATTAATAAATTAATATTTTAAAATATTCTTTTTATGTTTTTAATTGATTTATGAATATATTATCTGATTATCTGAATATATGAATACAAAATAACTTAATGAAATCTGAATTTGAATTTAATACATAATTAAAAGAACTAAAATTATAATATTATTAAAAAATAAACTATTCTTTCAATCAGAAATATATTAGAATTTATATTGATAATTATATGAAATATATTCCTAAATTAAATTATTTTTAATAAAAAAATTTAATAAAAAGAAAGTTTTTTACTTTATAAAGTATAAGATCTTTCAGATCTTAAAAAAAGAAAGCTATGTATTTATTCTTTTATAAAATTTAATACTTGTTAAGATCTATAATAATATTTAAATTTAATATTAAAATCTATAACAATACATAATACAATAATATTTAAATGCATCGCAAATATTTTTTAACAGCCAAAAAAATCGCGCGAAATATTATTTTAAATGAACATTAATAAAGTTAAGATTCTAACAATATATAAGAAATTTTTTAGTTCACAATTATCAGAATGTTATGAAAAAATTTAAAAAAATTCTATTTTGAGATTATTTTCTTTTATATTATAAAAATATATATAGTATTAAAATTTAATGAATTATGAATTATATTTGATATTATATTCGAATAACAAAAACTATGTGATCAAAAACCATGTCACTTACCGATGTCATTCTAAAATTCTTTCCATTAATCACAACATACACTTCACTGGTATATTCATAACATTCTCTAATATTTACTCATAATAAAAATAAATGTAATCACTTAAATCAGTTTATTTGTTGAAAATATAAATTTTTAATAAAGAAAACATAGAAATAAAACAACGCTACATTTACGGCCCCGCGCAAACTGAAATGTAGTTCATTGCGTACTAACTTTAAAATTCGTTATTGCGCATTTTTATAATTACACACAATATATATTTTATATATTTTATATATACTATACTATACACAAATTTATATATTGCAAATTTTTTAATTTACAAATATATTTATTTTTTATAATAAATTTATATGATCAATTATTAATTTATAAGATTGATTATCAATGAATTTTATAAATACGATCAATTGCTTATTAAATTATTGAAAATACTTACAATTATTAAATTTATAATATTACACAATTTTTATTTTAAATAAATTTTTTCATTCTATTTTTTCAATAAATTTTCAATAATAATACTTAACATAACATTGAATACAAATTGCAATAGAATACGAATAATTTTTTATTAATAATAAATAATTAACAATTTAAAAAAATTAATAATACTGTAAAAATTTATATAATATAAATGAACTTTTTTAATTAATATATTATGTATATTAACTTTAAAAATATTTTTTGTATAAATTATATTAATCTATGTATGTGTCTGGAATTATAAATATTGAATAAATAATCATTTTAGTCAAAAAATTTTTTATTATATATTTATTATATATATTATATATATTTATTATATATTTATTATATATTTATTATATATTTATGAATAATTATAAATTGAAATATACTGGACATCACAAATAATAGATATTAAAAAAAAATTGTTAAATTGAAAATATAAATTTTTAAAGTACTAATTGTTCTTTAGTAGTTAAACTATCTAATAAAATCTTTTCTATTGTAAGAGGATATTCTGAAAAAAAATTTTTAATGACAAGTTTTGTAGGTTATATTAATAAAATAATAATACATATAATTATTTCTGAAAATATTTTTCATTCTTACCTCGATTGTACCATGTATCATTATTTCCAGCATTTTTTCTTGCTGAATTAAGTGCATTATGAATTGCAATAGGTATTGCGTAACTCATACATAATGGTGGTTCACCAGTAGCTATGATTATTTAATAATTTATTAGGATTAATCAAGTATATTGAAAATTATTATTAATAGTTTTATCTTTCAATTAATTATAATTTAATATAATTAAAATTCAATTATAATATATAATTTTACCTTTTGAACGAAGAACACTTAATGGATTAGTACTATTTTTACGGAAATAAACTCGAAAATCGACAGGAATGTCCTTTGCACCTGGTGGTTTATAATTCTACAAAAAAATATATATTTTTAATTTTTTTTTTTAATTTTTTTTTTTTGCATATATATATTAAATTAGACAAATTCAAAAACGATACCCAAGTTCTATAATTCGTTAGTTGACCTGTTTTCTGATCATAAATTAGTTGTTCGTATATCCAATATCCGATACCCATTATAAAAGCACCTTCCACTTGTCCCAAATCCAGTTCTGGATTCATACTCCTTCCAACATCTTCAATTAAATCTACTCTGCGTGTAATATGTTGTCCGGTCAATACATCAATCTCAACTTCTGCTATAGTTGCCCCATATACTGGATATGATTTTATATCATCTTTTACAGTAAACCTAAATATACATGAATATATGTCAATATATATTAATTAGAAAGCGAATTTAACTATTAAATTATTATAAAACATACATGTATCGCGCACATAAATCAACATCTTTTGAGTATGCTGTGAATATTAATTTTTGCCACGAAAAGTTTTTCAACTCCTTTTTAATAGGTTCTAATCTCTGAAGTAGTTCTTTGCAAGCCATCATAGTTGCCTAAAGATATTAAAATATATATATTTTAAATAATATATAATATTTTCAATTAATCCGCTTATTATATTCCTCATCAATTTTAATTAATTTATATAAAATATATATTTTAAAAGATATTATTTTAAATAACTTTTACGTTAAATATTTTTTCTAATTTTTAAATTATTCGTAAAAAACTATTGCATTAAATTTTATCTATATATATATATGACATTCCAATTATTGAAGCATTCTCATAATCAATAATAGATCAATAATCATTAATAAAATCAGCATTTAGCACGGAATTCATCCTTTTTTTTAATGTTTTGCTCCACCAACTTCATAAATAATTCATATTAAATTCAATTCAATTCAAAACGCGAATTTTTTTATGCTCTGTGCAGTTCATACTATCAATAAATGTTTTTTAACTTAAATAACATACTGCAAAATATATTGTTATGGATACATATATAAATAAAATTCAAAATAATAGTACTAAAAAATTTTGCAAATAATTCCCAAAGCCAATCGATTATGCTTAAAAAAAATTATTCAAAATAAAGTCCTTTACAACATATTTCAAGCTTATTAAAATGAGAAAAAACTAATTAGAAAATTGATCAATATTTTCTATATATGATATTATATATGATATATATATATGATAATAATGATAATAAACTTAAATAATTTACATATGCACAACTCTCGCTGGTAACACTACCACCAGTAACTATATTATTTGGAGATGTTAAATTGTTGCTTGCTTTTACAGTGACCAATGATAAGTCAATACCTAAAGTATGTGCTGCTACTTGAGCTACCTATAATAAAAATTTTTTTTTATTAAAAATTTTTTTTATTATTTATAAAAAGATTTAATTATAATATTTAATAATACCTTAGTATTAATTCCCTGACCACACTCAATTCCTCCATGGGTAACAGAAACTGTGCCATCTCGTGCATAAATCGAAACAAGTGCATGAAATTGACCAAAAATAGTCAAAGGAAACATCATAGGTATCAAACTTATTCCTTTCTTCTTCCATCGATTTTCCTATAAATATAGATTTCATTATAATCAATATTTTATATAATAATAACATTATAATAAAAAATTAAATATTCTTACAGCATTAAAAATGTCTACACTTCTTTTTCTGGTATCATAATCCGCATTCTGACATAGCTCTTCTATCATAGGTTGTAATATTTTTTTGTGATCCTCACTCATGTTTGCATATCTAACTTCTAATGGATCTTTTCCAACAGTTTTTGCTATGTGTTCCATTATGTTTTCTATTATAGCTATACCTTCTGTTGAACCTAGAAAAAAAAATTAAAATAAAATTAGAAAATTAAATTGAATTTTAACTTTAGAAAAATTATTTTTTTTTCACTATATTGTTAATTAGAAATACCTGGAGCTCGACAAAAAGTATTGGAAGGCAAGTCAGTTTTAACTTCAAAACCTTGATAAGTCCAAGTTGAGAAATCATAACAACTAAAATTTTTATAAAGAAGAATTTCTATATATGATTTTTTATTTATTATAATATATATTGATTTGAATTTATTAGAGCAATGAATTAGAAAACGAATTAGAAAAATAACTTCATCAACAATTTATTTCTTCAAAAATTATAATTTATATTGTCACAAATTCATACCACATTACCATAATTTTTGAGATTTTATCTATATGTATGGTCGTAATAGAATGTATCAATATGTTATTACTTATCTATATAAACTGTTTTTATAAATGTGATAGTCGGTATCTAAAATGAATAATAGATAAACTAACGAGCTAATATAACTAATATAATTAATATATTTATCCATAAAAAACTTATTGATATTTTGCAGATCTAAAAATAGTTCATTTGTATAGTTATATTTTAGATACCAACTACCATAATGTATAATAAATATCTATAATAAATAATAAATCTATAATAAATAAGTAGCAATTGCATATTGATATGTATATTGTCATAGAAGTATATATATGGATATAATTCAATGTAAAATATAGTAGTAATAATTTTTATTAATATCTCAAAAACTATGATTCCAACTACTTTAAATATATCTTTATATATATTTACTTTAAATATATCTCTAATTCGTTGTCTCAGTAATTAAAATCGTGTCTATATATTTACTTTTTCATTTGTTCTACAACTATAGGAGCATGATATTCGTTAAAATTGGAACCACTGTTGCCCCAGTGTTTTGAATTCAAATATTGAATTTGACCGTCATCATTTACACCAATTTCATATTCCTGACGAGTATCATATCGTTTTCCTATAGCGAGCATATTGCTTTCTATTGACATGATGAATCTAACTGGTCGATTTAATTTATAGCATACTAAAGCACAAGCACAAGCAATTTGTGTAGCACGAGATATTTTTGCACCATAAGCACCTCCTAATCTCCTCACATTAATATTAATACTGTAAAATTAAAATTAGCAACTTTAAAAAACAATAAATTAAAAAACTCAACATTGTATTTTGTATATATTACCTATTATTTTTTATATTAAGACACTGAGCTATGGCTACTTGAGTGAGATCCATCCATTGAGTTGCAGCAAAAACATCTATTCCATCCTCTATTGGCACACAAACACATGTTTGAGTTTCCATAGTGAAATGATATTGACTTCCGTTTCTAAATGTTCCTTTTATTATATGTTTCACGTCATTTCCTATGATATTCAAATTTAATGAGTTCAAAAAAAAATAATAATAAACAATAATATAAATTTAGAATAATAATATATTTATATTTATAATATAAAGAATAATAAAAATTTAGTTCTAAAATTATAATAGTATATGAATGAATAATTGTGAAATGAAACACTTTATATAAACTTTATCCAAAATATTATATTTGCACCTTTGGTCTGTGCAATGGAGTTAACTGATTCATATATTCTGGTATTATCATTCAATGCAAGTACATCTTCAATCGTCAATAATATTTTCTCTGGTATGAAATCAATATAGGAAACATTTACTATTTGTGCTGCTTGATTAGCAATTGTAAAAGTTGTAGCAACAATTACTCCAATTGGCTGTCCAGCATACTCAATATTTGTATCTACAAAAAGCTTAAAATATAAAAAATTAAGATAAATTATAAAGTTTAAATATTAAATTTTAAATAATATGTTTTTTTAATGATTTAACTTACTACTTCATCAAAATTCAAGAATAATAGTTGAGCATCTCCTGGTATAAATACATTTTTTCCAGGAATATCTTTAGCTGTATAGAATGCTATTACTCCTTTCATTTTCTAGAAATATATTTTCAAATTTACAAAAAAAAATATATAATAAATATTATAAATTTAAAATTAAAAAATTAAAAATTAATGGTTTAAAAATGTTAAAATTCGCAAAATATTTGAATTTATTTAAATTTAATAAAAATACCAATGCTTCAGAAGCATCGATGTTCTTTATTTTTCCATTAGCTACTGTGGTAAGAACAAAAGCACAAAAAACTTCATTTGGAAATGGTGGAAAATCATTTGTATAATGTGCTTCACCCGATGTTTGATATATAGCTTCCATTTTTGGCAAAGGTTGATTCAAAGGCCATAGATTCTTATTTGTATCATAATTTTGTTTTCCGGAAGACAATCCACGCTCTAAAATAGATCCACCAGTGCGTAATGTTGGATTCACATTTTCTGGTTTAATACTTAAAATAAACTATAAATGAATTTGTTTTATATAAATATTTAATTATACTAGAAATTTCAATAATTTCTTATCGAAAAATACAAACTTTATAGAAAAGACTTTCTGCAAGTATTTTTCTAAATTTTGGAGAATAATCAGGCAAAACATAGTCAGGTTGTATTTCCGCATCTAATATATCCAAAGCTTGTTTAACTATGTTTTCTTCAAAAATGAATTTCCCGAATAAAAAATTTTCAGTTTTTGAAGCATGCAGCTAGAAAAATTAATTTAATTCTTTAAATCTATTTTACACTTTCCAATTTATTTTTGTCATATTTAGTTTTTACTCACGAAATTTTTGTTTATTCCACCCATGATAATGTTTGGCTTCTCTAGTACTTTTCCACTTCCATCCAATTTAAACAAAAATGCTGCATTTACAGCGGCATGAGCATTTTGTGATCGCGGCATTATCTAAGTTTAATTTCCTTGATGAAAATTATTATTCTAGGTAATTCAATTACATGAAATAATAATATAAAAAATATACTTTATAAGATCTGTATTCGTATTCCTCGCTAAGAGCCGACAATATTATACTGTATATAATTTTGTGTTTCATATTACAGTTTAGAAATTTAAGTAATGTCATGGGAGTTTTCTTACCACCAGCTTCCACTGAAAAAATGAAAATATTCAATTTACATATCTAAATATTTAAAATATTTTTATTTGAATTCTTTTATCTACCTATATGCAATTGTGCCCCCGCAGTTTCCAAAATTAAAAATAAATCTGATGGAAATTCTCGATGCTCGTATTTAATCATTAAATTTCCTGCTACAGATCCAATCTGTAATATAAAGTTTTTTATTTATTTTATTTGTTTTATATTCATTATATATGCTTAATTGCATTTACTTACATTTCTCACAGGAACACTAGCAATTAAATCAATATGTTTAGCCAAATGCTGTAAATATTTAAATCCTGGTTCTTTTGAATATTTTTCAAAAGTTTCCATCGCTACAGTAAGGGAAACATTGCCTCCAATAGTTAAAGTATCATTATCTTTTCTTATATTACGCAAATCAGATATATCGTTTATATCAATGATTAAATCTGGTATTTTCGATCGATATACACCTACGAGTAAAAAAAAAAAGAAAATATATATTATTTATATAATAAATAAAATTTAATAATATAAAATTAATATAAATTATTATTAATCATTGTATATATACCATGTGCAGTATTGCCACCATGTAAAATGTAACTCGCATTTGGATTTTTTTGAAATAATGCAAACAAATCATCAATTGATAAAATTTTATGAAATTCACTATTATCCAATTTCATATCAATTTTATGTTCTGTTTTCTGAATGACTGTACAACAACAATTACAACTATTTTCATACAATGCATTAATTCTTTTACAAGCTTTTATATTAAATAATTCCTGGATAAAAAAATTTTTATTATAGAAAACTATTTTTCAATAAAAGATTCAAATAGAATAAAACAAATAAAAATATAAATAATGAATGATAAAACATTGAATAAAACATCTTTTTGAATAAATAAAATAATTATTTAACTATATAAATAAATATATATAAATAAATATTTTATATTTATAAATAAAATCTAATATTTAAGAATGTAATTAAGAAAAATTACTTATAATTGATATTATTAAAATTTCAAATATAGCTTAAATAATATGATACTATTTAATGTTGATATCTTGCTTGGCATACTTCAATATCTTGAATATCTTTAACGAAATTTTCCTCAGCATCATTGGCGAATGCTTTAAATGTATCTAGAATTGGTCGATAGCCAGTACAACGACATATATTACTTCCAAAAGAATTTTCTATTTGCTTCATTGTTAAATTTTTTTTTTTTAAGAGACTAAAAAAAATGTGAAGTTTATTAAATTTATTTGTGAGATTTTTATTAAAATAAAATATAAATACAAATTATACACATACCTGTACATATTCATTATCATTCCAGGTGAGCAAAAACCACATTGAGAACCATTTTTTCCTGCTAATCCTGTTTGTAAAGTATGATAGCCATTTTTCTTATTACCCAAACCCTCAATTGTTTTTATGATCCATCTATGATGTAAAAAATGAAATAAAATTAATTAACTTGAAATATTAATGATATAAAAATAATAAAAATAATAAATTCAGTAAATTATTTAGTTCTTAGACTTACCCATTGCAAATAAGAATTGGTACTAAACAAGAATTCACAGATATATCCTCATCATTAATTTTTACTGATACAATACATGCACCACAACCTCCTTCAAGGCACATAGCTTTAGTTCCTCGTAATTTAGCATAATCTCGAATAAAAGTATTCAGACTAGTATCAGGTGGAATATCTTCTTTTACTGAAAAAAATAATTATAATTATTGAATTGTTACTATTCTATTTTTCGATTATTATAATTAATAAATACAAACCAATATAACTTTGTTCATTAATAATGAGTTGTATAATGTTCTTAGAATCCCTGAAATAATAATTATTACATTAATTAATAAATTAAGATATATATATATTTTTTTATAAATAATTAAAAATTTTGATGCAAGATTTCATAATTCAAATTCATAATTTAATTTCAAAAATTTTATTATCAATAATTATATTTTATTAGATAAAGAATAATAGATTATAATCAAATAAAGATCTTGGTAAAAAATAATTCAAAAATAATTCGAGATAATGCAAAAGAATTGAAAATATTTTAATCGAATGTTAAAAATTATTTATTCAAATTATACTGTACATTTATTGATAATAAGATTGCTTTTCAAATTAATTACTTCAAATATGTTTAAGTTCATGTGAATAATAATTCATGAAATCATATTCATTATTTTAGAATCAACATTTCAAATAATTTTTTACATTCGATTACATTAATATAAATATAATAAAATATAATATATATTCGATTTATGACAAAATAATAATTAATTGACTTAAAACTTGACTTAAATTTGAGTTTAATAATAAATAAAAAAATAATTTGAACGTACATTATATTTTCTAAATTTTCTAAATACGTGAAACTAAATTTGATATTTCTCTATAAATATTGAAATATAAAAAATGACTTTTTCTCTGATGCATTATTTTTCTTTAAAAAATATAATTTAAAATTTATAAATAATTTGATTTTAAAAATATTATTATTCATACTAAAAAAACGAACGGTATATAATACAAAAAATGTATTCATATTATTTTTAATAATATATATATATATATATGCGTGTAAAAAAAATTTTTTTGGAATGAATATGGATCTAATTGAATGGATAATATATTCATAAAAATAGACACATGTATTAATCAGAAGTGCCTTATCTACAGATAAAATTTAATATAGTATATCAATGAATGAAAGATCCTCTTATTGTTTTATAATCTAATGATTTTTTTAAACGTAAAGAGCATTTTAAATTCATTATAATCGATTAAAGTGATTTCTATTTTACATTATTGTTTCGATAAAATTAAAAATATTTTTCAAAAAGAAATTTTCAATAAAGAATAAAAGTAATTTATCTATATATTATATTTATATTATATTTTATCTTATAATATAATATAATACTCTTACTTAAAATTTGTAATATAAATAATATTTAATAAAAAAAAAATAAAAATAAAATTGTAAAATAAAGTCATATAATAATGAATAATTCCATATTAATTATATGTTTAATTGGATATGTTAAATGGATATAATGTTAATATTTAAATTAATTTAAATTAAATGGATATAATGTTAAACATAAACGATAAAAAAATAAGTATATGATATTTATCAAATGAATGTACAATCAAATGAATATGCATAAAAAAAAAAAATTTATCATAAAAAAGATAACATATAAAAGTATACTTAATGAATGAAAATTATATACATTACAATGCAATTTAAAATTTTACGTAACATCAAAATTGATCTAGAATTTAATAATGATAGTTTGATATCGCAATACTTAAAACTAAGTGGCTTCTTTATATGACGCTTCTCTAGTAATTTTCCTTCCTTTCATTTTATAAATAGTGATAAAGCAATACATCCAATCATAAAGCGATTTAAAAAAGAATATTTTGATAATAATTTCTCAATTATTTGTTTTATAATATCTCTCAAGTATCTAATGAAAAATATATGTAAATCATAAATTCCAGAATTTTTTTTCCAATTCCAAAATTTTTTTTAATTTTATTCTCATAGCAATTGTGACAATAGATATATATATTATTTATGAAATTGATTATGAAATTGATTTTTTCATCAAAGGATAAACATATGTAAACATTAGGAATAAGTTAGTTAGAATAAGTAGTTTATTTTATTTGTATATAATTCTGCAATGTTTCTAAATATATACATAAAAGTAATAATAATTTTTATAATTATGTTTATATAAAAAAAATATATTTCATTGTTATGTAACATATTTTATATTTTTTTTTATTTATATTTTTTATATTTTTATTTATAATATTATTTTTATTATTCATAATATTGATTTAATCTAATCTGCATTTATATAAACATAAAAAAACTAATTTTATTTATGATATATTTATTCATTATTAACTGTATAATCTAATATTAATGGAATAATAATTATATTAAAATTGCGTTTGATATTAAAATTGTAAATTATTATATGAATTTTTTATGTAAATAACATAAATTTTAATTTTTTAACATTACATATCATATACATATCATTTTAAAATTAAATTTTCACATTAAATTATTATACATAGATAAACATGTTAATGATAACGAAGAAAAATTGAAATAAATGAATGAATGAAAAAAATTTATCGCATTATAAAATGTATTATTATAAGATATATAATCAATGATTCATTGATTGATCCAAAATAAAAAAATATTTATTTTAAACAATGTTCGAATCATTTTGATATTTATAAGATGTTAGATTATATTTAAACAAAATTGACTATATCAAAGAAATAAAAAAAATGAAATTTAAACCAGCCATGAAAGCAAACATGTAGAATAAATATTTTTATAGAAATCGTAATATTATTTTCAATAGTGTGTAAATAACTCGAAAGAAATATTTCAGTCCTCTAAATTTAGATCGAGTTGATATTTTCATCGACTCTTCAATTATTATCTTTAAAATTTTTAATTCACATCTGTGATCCTATTTAGAGAATCATTTTTCAATTTTGAAAAATTAGAGAAAATAATATATACAAAAGATAATGAAGAAGAATCATAAAAAAAGATCTAATTATTGATGCGAATATATTTGAAAAACTTTTGAAAATTATTTTCGAGAAAATTATTTTAGCTGGCAGATACTATGTTGAAAGTGAAAGTTCTTATTACAAAGCTATTTATAAAAAAAAAATTCTTGAAAGAAACTTTTGAGAATTTTATCTTTAATATATTTGCATATTTTTAATAAAAATAATTTTCTGAAGAGAATAATTAATATAAACAGAATGCAACTTTCTTTGAGTTATATTGGTAATAGTTATGATTTCATTTGAACAAAATAAGAAATATTCTCAGGTTCAGTTTCGCATGTATTATATATTAGTTGTTCTTAAGTAAAGCTATCTAAATAATATATATTTCAATTGTATTTCTTTCAATTGAAATATTTCTAAAAGTATATTATATGCATGACCTATTTATTTTAAAGAATATATCTTTCAAGATTTTTTTCTTTTTCCAGAGTTTTTTAGGTTGATGTTTGCACTGAAATGAATATTTATTTTTATTCTATCGTTAATATCATAATGGATTTAAATGAGTTCCAATAATTTTATAAATCTTATAACTTTATAACCTTATAAAAATGAAATAATTATAAAATGAATTGGCAATGACAAATTGTAAAATCATTAATTTTTAAAAAAACATTCACAAAAAAGAAATAAATACAGATAAAAGCATTTCGAAGAATCGAGAAAAAAAAATCGATGATCTTAAAAAAAATTTTATTCTAAATTTTTATTTAAACAATAATAAACATAATCAATTCTTTATCCATAGATATTAAATATTTCAATTATTAAATAAGAAAATTTGTATTAACATTAATAAAGCATTGATCTTTTTAAGAAAACATCTTTTTAAGATGTAATGAATTTACATCTTTTTTTAAAATATAAATTTTTTTCTATTGTTAATTAATAAATCTTTAAAATATTAAAATAAAAATATTATAAAGTTATATAAAATATAGTAGTAAGTACATATAGCAAATAAATTTTTTTTATGTAAATATTTAAAAAAATATATCATTAAATAATATTTCGGTTTTTTCTATTAAGAATTAGTTTTTTCCATTCTTTAATTTTTATTTTATTTTAATTTTTTAAACTGTCATTTAATTGTAATTGACTTATTTTTTTAAGTAGATTATATTGCGATGTTCTTAGTCTTATGTTTAGTAATATCGTTAACAAAAAAACAGTATACAATAAACGCAATAGTTAAAAAATGTTATACAATGTTAATCAACTTCATGAATGATAATCAGCTTTAATAACTATCAATTTTAAAAAGTAGTGAATCATTTAACAATATATTTTTTTCAACTACTATGCTAAATTATATATTTCTTTCCTAGATAACAATACCAAGATAATTTTCTTGGAAGCATAAATAGAATATGATTAGAAGAGCTGTCTATTTCATAGCGTAATCATTCATTAAGTAATCATTATATTGCAAAACATTATAAGTGCACACAAATATATAAATTTCTTTAAATATGAGTGTATTGCATTCGAATTAAATATTGCATATATATCAAATTCATAAGAATTTATTATATAAATATTTAACACATTTACTTGAATGTACTTGAATACTTAATATTCATTTATCATTATAAAAATGAATATTTTAATTATTATAATTTATGATTTATATTTTACGTAATAAATATAAGTTACGTAATAAATATAATAAATATAATAAATATAAGTTACGTAATAAATATAAGTTAATAATAATATAAGTTATAATTTATATGATAAAAAGTAAAAAAAAAATAGGAATATAATTTGATATATCATTGTATAAAAATTATTAAAATTACTATGCTTAAACTATTACAATATATAATGCTTCTATTATTATTATATTAATTTTTACTTTATTTATTTTTATATATTAATATAATTATATTTATAATTGAAATCTAAAAAAAAAAGTTTATTATAAACATACGATATGTCCATGTTTATTTATATATAATTATTTATATAAATAGAAATGAAAAAATGTTTCAAATGAAAACTGCATAGTATCGATAGAGACATATCATAATTATAATTTGATTTTAAAATAATATTGAACTCTCTGAAGGATATTATATTTCTAGATAGAATCTTATTTCATCTTTATTATTCTTCTTTTTAATCATTTTTTATTCTTATAAATTAATATTGAAATATATTCAAAATATATATATATATTTTTATGAATCTTTAAATTATTAATTTTTAAAATCCATCAATATACAAACGTGATATTTTGATAAATGTGAATTTATAAGAAATATATAATTTCATTAACACAATAGCACTTCCACATTACATATCAACAATAAGAAATTAATTAAATAAAAATTTTCGAAATAAATGAATTAAACATGAAATTGAAAAAACACGAAAAAAGTAAATTAAAATGTCAAAAATATATAGATAAAATATATAAAGATATATGACTTCTTTTTTATCTCTTATTTTTTTCGAATCTTTTATTTTACGAGTTTAAATAAAAAAGTGAAAATAGTTATGCATGTAAATATAAATTAAATTGATATAAAATAAACAACAAAATATTTTTAATAATAATTTATGATAAAATGTTGCAAAATTGCAAAATGATTTGATAAAAGAATGGTTAATTAATTCTATAATTCTGATGTGATTATAAAAATATATAGGAATATATATTATAATATTATATAAGACACATTTATAAATATAATCAAATAATACCTTGTTATCAAAAAATAAGAAAATAACATATCTCTTTTGCTTTTAATCTTTTATACTAAATATTTTTTTAATTCTGCATGTCGATATTCATGCAAATTTACAAATTTTTTAAAATATTTTTAATTTTTAATTTTTTTCAATGCAATTTTAAAATAAAATTATTTTAAATATACAATAAAAAGAAATATTCACTTGCATAAAAACATCTATAACCTTTATAACTTTAAGCAAAGATTTAAAAAAAAATATTCTTTGCAATAAATAGATTTAATATTATTGCATAAATAATACTTTTAGTAGTATTATTTTTTAAAATAAATATATAAAGAATATTTTCATAACTATTATATAGTATATAGTATACATGATAAATAAAATTTCATTATCGACTTGAAAATAATCTAATTAAATAGTCCTTATTTATTCAAATTTATATAAGTTTATATTTTTGATATTTTATTTCTTTATCTAAATTAATTTTTTTTTCATTTATTTTATGCAACATTCCATTAAATTTCAATATAATTGACTAAACATTTTTTTTAACTGAATAATAATTAACTTTCACAAGAGAATCTTAAATTTATTTTTGTTCAAAGTTTATTTATTACGTTTATTTTTCTTTGAAAAATGCGTTTTTCTATTATCATAAATTAAGTAATTCAATTTAGTATTACTCAAAAAAATAACATTGTAAGTTTAAATTAAAAAAAAATAGGAAAAAAAATAAATGAAGTAGCAAAATAATGTATTCACTACATTAAACAATAAATTTCTCGTTATTAAATATAAAATTATATAAAAAAAAATAAATTTTATAAAATTTTTAGTAATTTTAATAATTAATAATAATATTAGAATATAATTATTGTAATAGAAAATAAATAATGAAATAACATACCTAATATTTTCCTGAGCGGAGGTCATCTTTTACAAATGTTACAAAACAAGAATTCACGTAAAAGTCGAACCGTTCTTGGGAATGGCATATGATACAATCATCGTACATCGTTAGTTAGAATGTTGATTGAACTTATCTTACTCAGCTTTAATGTAATTGTGTGCGTTTCTACAACGTAAGTCTCCTACTACCTGTAAGAAAATAGTTGCAAAAAAAAAATTATTTTCATGTTTATCTCATTTCGTATAAATCTAATTTTTCTAACTTTTATAATTTTCTTTTTTTAATAATATTTTTTAAATATTATTTTATAAATTATTATTTCTTTCTAATTATTAACATCCTTTATATATGAATTTTTACGGATTAAGAATATTCTTTATTAATTATTTCATGTATAAATTTTATGTATGATTAAAAATAATTTGATATCTTTCTATTATTAGTTAAATAATAATAATCTCAAAACTATTATATAATTATTTATATATAATTTTGAAAAATTTTTAAAAATTGATTATTAAATATTTAAAAATAAAATAAGAATAAATATTTCTTATGGTTGAAAAATAGACACGAGTGATAATTTCAATAAATACTCTATTAAACGTCATTCATGCGTTACATAATAATCGTTTACAACATATTTATAGCGCATAATGATATTAATGATAATTAATACAAATTAACTATAAATAATAATATCTCAACATATATTTTACTCGATATATATTTTCTGTTTGAATTAACGCAGGTGAATTGTGACTATATTTAAAGAGAGACTTTTTTAACAGAAGATAAAACAAAAAAAACAAGATATATAATATGGCATACTAGAATATTTCATCAAGATAATCAGAAAAAATAGCGAGTTTTCTCCATGTTTCTACAGATTCTCTAGTTTGTTACCAATATACTGATTCGGTCGAGCTCGTTTAATTTTTCATCTCTCTCTTTCTCTCTCTCTCTCTCTCTCGCTCGCTCGCTCGCTCGCTCGCTCTCTCTCTCTCTCTTTCTCTCTCTCATCACTTTCTCTTTGAACAAAATATTTACGCTAAAAGCTAGCGATTTAACACAAGTTTCTCCAGAATAACACTTTTAACACGTTCAGTGTCTTCCACTAATTAAATTTTTACTATCCTTTATAATAAACAATTTAAATTTTATAATTATTAATTAAACATTAATTCACAATCGAATAGAATGGACTCTTCTATAGAAGAAATTAATGATATGTACATTTCATCTAACTAAATATCTAAATATATTTACAATAATTCTGAATAGATTTTTACTCCTATTTAGGAATAAACTGTACACTTGAAAATTATAAATAGGACATAGAATTAATAAACAATAAGTTTAACTTATTGTCTTCTTGAAATTTTATCATTTCATCTAATAGATAAATGCTGAAAATAAAATATGCAATTTTTACTATCTATTACATTGTTCAAAATAACTGAATTAATAATAATAATAATAATAATGATGATGATGATGATAATGATGATGACGATGATGATGATGATGATGATGATGATGATAATGATGACGACGATAATGATGATGATGATGATAATAATAAATTATTAGTATAAAAGAAAATAGTGCTATATTTTTACTGAATGTATAATTTACATAGCATTTGAGTATCATTTTAAACTACGTATCCACTCTATCAATTGTAAATCAGAACACTAGTGGACCCTTTTCAGTCAACCAGTAATTCGTTAATAATGTATACAATATACAATATTTGCTCTATAAAGTTAATATATTATAAAAAAGAAAAAGCTAGCATAACACTGAACGTGCTAATGGCTGATCAATGAGAAATATTGTTCGTCTCTCTCTCTCTCTCTCTCTCTCTCTCTCTCTCTCTCTCTCTCTCTCTCTCTCTCTCTCTCTCTTTCTCTCTCTCTCTCTAAAAATTGTATCATCTTTTGCTAGCTTAGACACAGAAGATTTAGATAGATCACTACTGCTCTATAATTTTCGATAAAATATGTGTTATATATGTATATGTAATATTGTCCTGTTATACTTGATCACCAATAAGTTTACACGAAGATTTATTTATATTTTAAAATGTAAAATATTCTTCTAAATTTTCTTGTCATTAAATTTCAAGAGATTTATGAAAAAATCAATTTACATTTTTTTCGTTGTTTTCAAATCTAAAACAGAAAAAAAATAAAAAAATAAAAATTTTTATTTTTTTCTTTCCTCAATTGATGATATAATACAATTTTTGAACGACTTTAAACAAATTCAAAATAATGAGTTTCTATATTATCATGTTTTCTATTTTTTTTTGTATGAAGTGAAATCTCAATAATTTTAATTTTGTTAGATCTTCAGTTTTTACTGTTGTTCAAAAATTTCTTTATTAGTTATAATATATTAATTATATTATAATATACATTAAATTTTTTATAGTTAATATATTTCTTTTTTATACAAATATTTCTTTTTCTTCTTCTTTTCAGAATTAAGAAAATAATCGTGAAAAAAATTTTTTATTGTGTTGTTTGAATTTGTTTTTTCTAAAAATAAAATTTTATTATTTCAAATCCCTTTTCTACTTCCCAAAAATAACATTATTTCTAATATATCTTTAGAGAAAAATTTTTAAAATTATATAAAACCCAAAAATTGCTTTTTTAAACTTAATGGTGACCAATTTTTTCTCACATGATCCATAATCATTAATTGAACATGTATTGTATGATCTAATCTCTATGGCCATTATTTCTGCCAACTCCTAGAACCATATTATATGAAAACATCTAAATTAAATAAGTCGCAGACATAAACTTGATATCAGGAGTGCAAATTCCTAAAGCAATAATATTTGGAGAATTGGAAATCATTATTCATCAAAAGAGATTTGCTTGAAATTTTCAAATCAGTATAACAAATCTATAATTTGTTATATTGATATTTTAATATTTTGCATATTTTTAATCTTGTGCAGTCCAATTGTATAATATGCACTCCTGATCTTTTAAAATCCAATATTTTGAACTATACTTTTTCATATTTTCAACAATTCACATTTTCTTTCTTTTCTTTTGCAATTATAGCCAATATTTCAATCTTGATTAAAAAGTTTCTGCTGCGCTGGAAACAGCTACATTTTACTTACTTGCAAATAAAATTTTAAATATTATTTTAAGTTTAACATTTAATGGGAATGTTTCATTGAAGTTTATAAAAATTTGAAAAATCTTACCAGAATGTTTTAGATTGTTTGAAATTTTTCAAATAAAGCGAAAATCCATAAATCATTGTTAATTGCAAAAGTAATCTAAATCAATATCAAAGAGATCCCTATAAAACACTTTTGTTTCATTTCCAGTTTCTTTAAATTCTTCTTATGTTTTCTCTAATCACGAAGACCGTTCGAATCAGTTATGAAAAAAATTTATAAGAATATGTCACAGGAAATAATGTTAAAGAATTTAAATTTCGACACATTTTACAACTTTTTTTTTCTTTTTGGTTTTTCTTTAGGTTACCATGCAGCCTTTAGGAGTTGTGATACCAAATAAAAATATTTATCTCTAGAATATATATTGGTAATATATTGCAAATATTATTTATGGAAATAGCTGCACGTGCCAAGGGAATAAAATGAATCCCAAATTAGACCTTAGAACAGGAATTATTGACTATATTAATAGTACCATACTGAATCCGCATAGATTCGCGTGTTACATTCATCATAATTTATCGCATGAGTATCATAATCTTAACTTGTATATATAGTTCGTTTTATCTAATTAAGACAGTTCGGAACGGTATAGATAAAGAACATTAGTGACACCACCTAATATTCTATTTTACTTTTCATTCATGCACATTTTTCATTCTCACTTGTTCACTATATATATTGTTATCATTTAATATTTAATACTTTAATAAAGAATATATTGTAACTGCTTCAGCGCCCTGAGTCGAAATAAAAATATATATCGGTAAAGATAGTACAAAAAAAGTGAAACTGAGAGCGACATAGATACGCTGTTATTAAAATTATATCATATACATACACACACACATACATACATACATATATATATATATATACACGCGCGCGCGCGTATATATACAATTTTTTTCTTCAAATAATATTTATATTTTCAACGTTATTATATTCTCGCGCGAATTCTGAAATATAATAGTACATATACATCTGCACAATACATATGTACACATGTATACGTAGCACACATAATTTTATCTTATTATATCTTTATATATAAATACATCATGCATCAGCCAAATATAATTTTTATGACGTATGTACGTTTAGAATTATCATGATGAAAATCGATAATATTACTTGTATATTAAAAAGAAAAATGATATTTTCAAAAAATGATTCAAACTTGATACATTTTTTAATATGTATAAAGCTTGCATGGAATTACTTTGGACTTGCTATTTTTTTTAGGAAAACTCCTTTTTCATTCATCTTTCATTCATTCATCTTTTCTTTCATATGCATACTCTCAGGAGCTTTTCTATAAATTTTTCCTTGAATTGGAAAATACTATATGTTGATGCAATACTATCACAGTCAACTTTTACGGAATAGTTGCATCTACGTATCTCATGGAATTCTAAACGTAATACGGTTTGTAATTTTTTTTTTTTTTTTTTTTGTAATTCTGTCGAAGTTCTCTATTTTTTTCTTTTTATATTACTTTACTCGCATCACAAAATAGGAAGGGAAGAGGGCTGAGACTACGTGTATTTTTTTTAAGGCAACTGCCATAATTTGAGTAAATCCGTATGTGATTATACCCAATTAGCAGTAAATATATATATATACGGACTTACTATATATATATATATATGTGTATATATATTATATTTAATATATATACATATATATATATATTTGTCGGCACCGTTGCATTTCCCACAGGACGATCCAACAATAAGCTTCAATATTCTTCTTTTTCTTTACGCGTGCCGATTCGTTACAAATGACATAGAATAACGAGAGCAAGCGGGGCACATTTCCTAGGCATATTACATGATATTTACAAAGTTGTTTTGTTTGTTTGGTTCCAATAAAAACTCCTGTAAAAAGAAAAAGAATCATTTTTTATGAATAAACTATGAAAATGATCATTAATGGAAAATATAAAAGTTTAACAAATTACGTTTTCCGCTATAAATATTACTTTTTACATTATTATTTTTGTCCAATTATACATGTATTCCAATTATTCACGAACAAAATTGTTTCATTTAGCTAAAAACTTAAATAATATATTCATTTATTATTTGGATAGACAAATGATACGTCTTTTTAGTTTTATCATAATATATCATATCATAAAATTGAATTATTGTCTGACAAAATTTCAGTCATCAGTCATCAATCATTTTGTGAATACAGATATGTAATATTAATTATTACCATTGGAAATTGTTACCATTAGTAAATAAGCCTGAATAAATGTCGAATTATGAATTATTAGAGACATATCTTATTTAAAACAAAATCTGTTAAAAAATTATTAAATATTTATAATCAAAGCTTCTATCATTTTATAGATCCATACATAATCATGCTATATTATATATTAATCACAAATATATGTTGACAATTAATTATATTCTGTTATATATAATTACTTCTGAAAAAAAATTTTTCAAAATAACATTACCAAATCAATACATTTTTCTGTTCATTCGCAAACTGAAAATTCATAAAATTCAAAAAATGGGAATGTAAAGAGGCAAAATTTATAAATATTTTAAGTATTCAATTAAATAATGTTTTACTTAATTAAAATCATAATCCATATTTTATTATTGATAATTTTTTCTTCACAAGGAGATATCAAATAGATACCTAATTTGTTCACAGGGCACCAAATGGATCAAGTTGAACTTGATTATTTTGTGGTTGCGCAATATTCTGCTGTGGTTGCTGCTGTGGTTGTTGTTGAAGGTTAGTACCCATCATCGAATTTGAACTAGACATCATCATTGGTGCAGCTCCTCCTGTGACCATCATGTTACCAGGACCACCAGATATTGTGCTCATCATAGGTCTTATGCCTTGCATACTTTGCATGCCTATTGGCACACCTTGCATTCCCTAAGGAACCAGAAATCCGACTGAGAAATCAGATAATTTATACTTTTTACTATTTCAATCCAAATATTTTCATGTTTCCTTTAATAATGCTTCCAACAAATAATTATTTGTATTCAAATTAAACCAAAATATGGAGTTTTTTGCAGCCATTCTGAAAATATATATTTTAATATATCATGATTTGGATTCCTATAATTTGTGTTGAAATTTTATTGTATATTTTTGTATCATTTTAGAATAACAAAATTATATATATTTATATATAATGATATATTTACATTTTTACAAATATGAATATCATATGCAATATTAATAAAAATTACATTTATAATATAATAGTGTATTCCATATACAATGGTTAAATAATATATGAAAAAATATAAAGTCAATTTTTCCTAAGAAATTAGTTTAAATTAAACACATAAATGCATCACATATGTAAATTAATGCAAAGCAGAGAAATATAAAGGATATAATATACAATAGAAATAATGATTATATGTTTTAATCTTTATAATGATTACATCTAACTAACTATTTAATAATGTAATCTTTTTTACAGAAAATTAATTAATAACGACATCAATTATATGTGCAATAAAATATATAAAATAAATGTTCAAATCAAGCAATATATTTGTTCCATTACAATTTCTTAACAATTTAACTTACCAATGATGTAGGATGAGGAGGAAAGCCCAGAGTTGAAGGAAGTTGTGTCATTCCTTGTCCCTGTAACAACAGGTAGCATGCCATATGCCATACATGCATTGTACAGCTAAGTGTATGAATCAATAATCATGTTCACTATATTTTTAATATCTATTTTTTTTTATACTAACATTATAATAATTATTTACAATTTAGTTTAATTTAAAAATAATTTAGAATTCGTAATTTATATTTTAAAAAGTTAACATCTATTTATTAAGGGAGTTTATTTATATTATGATAATGATATTTAAATATAAAACAATATAGTACAATCAAACATGTAATATGAAAACAGAATATAGTGCATATAGAATATAGTGCATACAGAAAAAGAATAATGTTTATCAGTATTGTTAGATAAGAATAAGTGTATAATTATTGTTTATATATAAGCTTATTGAGCGATAAAGCAAGCGTGCGACGACTATAATCAAAGATCATAAAAATGTTGGAAATTATTAATCTTTTGTTTTGTATTTAACTTATAAAAATATAATATTAATTACGATTATATTGCAAAATAGAGATAATTATTTATACTAAATAATAATCCGCTAACAATTAAAAATAACATGCTGATAATAGTTCGATATCAAAATAAATAAGAATATTATGTTACAATACTAAGAGTCATAATAGTCTGATGACAAAAATATCATATTCAACCACGTGCTGATAATGACCTTATAGTTTAAAAATTGATCAATCGTTGAACTTACCATTGGACGATATCCAGCGCCAGTTGTAGCTGCCATAGGTTGCGGTGTCCATCCTCCAGCTGAGCCACCAGTTTTGGCAGCATTTTTAGGCGAATTCCATTGCATACCTCTAAAAAGAAATAAAAAAAATCATCATTGTACAAGTAAAAATCAAAATTTAATGTTTCATATTCAAAGGAAAATAACAATAAAATATTATAATAATAAAAAATAATCGTGATCTTACTTGACTTGTTGCTGAGCACTTTTGTTGATGGTCAAATTTTGAGCAAGACTAGCAAGACTGCTATCCAAATCTCCAGTCAGGACTTTACCAGTAGACGCTGCATTCTGTTGTTGTCCTGCTACTGAAATATCATTATCTCCAGCTACAGTGGTAGCTATTAGGGCTATACCCAAAACGTCAAAACCTAAGTAACATCTAGATCAGCCAAAGCTCCAAAAAGCACAACTCAAAATTTCACATTTTTATTACGCATTAAACGACACAAATAAGAAATATATTTCTAGACACAGAAAAAAGAATAATTTCAATAAAAATAATAACAACATACAATTAGCTATAATTATTCAAAATAAATTATATTGAATAAAATAGAAGATATATATAATTAAATACAATATTGTTTCGAAGTAAATACATTTTTATTTCTATTACTTTATTTGAAATCGATTATAAAGTAAAAGAGATTTGAAAATGAGAAAAAATTCGAGAAAATTTGAAGAAACTAAAAATCTTTACATATTCATATTCATTCTATTTTTTTTTTCTAAAGAATAACATTATTATCGATTCATATTAAAATATCTCAAATTTTTTAGTGGTTTTTCTTATTTTCTTGTTCTATTTAAAAAGAAAAGTAAGCTGAATAATATAAATATATGTAAATATATTATCCGCAATAAATCTGGCTAATTTTCAGCGATATGTTTATTTCAAAACAATATTGTATATATGTTTTTTTAATATTATTCTATGAATATTATGTTGTATACATTATTTTTTATACATGTATTAATGATAAGACTAAAAAACAATAAATTTAAGAGAAATAGATGAGATAGAAATAATTATATAATTCAAAAATAAATTCGAATTATTATATTTAGTATTATTTTGATCATAAAATTTTTAATAATTTGATTAATAAATAATATTGTAATAATTAAATAAAAAATATTAAAAAATATATTTTTTTGTTTCAATAATAATTAAATCATTATCAATATAATAGATCATAGGCAATAATATATAATAATAATAAATTCGTCACAAGTAATAACAATTCGTGATCATATATTCAAGGAATATTGTATATAAAAAAAAAAGACGTGCTTTTTACTGAATGAATATATGATACAAATATAATTATATTAATTAAAAATAATGTACTTATATAAATATACTAATAAATATATAACATATAATTATTAATTTATTATAGTTTCTAGAATATAGATTTATTAACATCTAGAATATAATTTAAGAATCTAGAATATAGATTTATTAACATTCAACTGCAAAAAATTAAAAGTATTAAGAAAATGATTTCTCAAATGAGATATCATAACAAATTCATATAATCTACTAAATATATTATGCATTCCTAATTAAATATCGGATAACTGTTTATATGTTATTATTTATTATTTAACTATTTCACGATCACTTATGAGAAAATTACAATATGAAGGATATCCTTACATTCTCTAAAAAAATAAATAAATTACAAAAGCTT
The DNA here is from genome assembly GCF_003254395.2 of Apis mellifera. Lineage (NCBI taxonomy): Eukaryota > Metazoa > Arthropoda > Insecta > Hymenoptera > Apidae > Apis > Apis mellifera. Next base: position 6,432,298 of record NC_037645.1, read on the forward strand.
TTGAAAACAATTCATACATACGCAGGCATAAGAATTACTGATATAAAATAATCAACCATTTATGAAATTTTAGAAATTAAAAAAACTATTATAGAAATTTAGTAAAATAATCTATTTAATAGAATAATCAAGACAATGACATAAATCACCGATGCTATATATCTCTGAGCCTTTGGGAAAAAAAATCTCGAAATTAAAGATTCTAATTTGCCTTTATATAATCTTTAAATTTTTACGAATTTTTTTTTATTTTTTTACATTAAAAAAAAAAAGTAACAAAATCATGTAGGAATAATTGAATAATATTTGTAAAAAATACCAAAAAAATATAAGCGTAACGACATAGCTCATGAGACTTATCGAAAAGCATCACTGATTCCTCTGGCATGCAAGGGAGAGAACCATACATTCCCGTCACCTGAAATCGGTTGCTTTGCCGGGGAACCGTACCCCGCCGGGACTTGGGTGGGGATACCGTAGCCGACCATCGGTCCGCCTGACATGACCGACTGCCCGGTGGCAGCCATATTGGTAGCCATATCAAACATGCCAAAACCCTGTTGAAGAGGTTGCTGTGCTTGTTGCGCGGTCGGCAGTTGTTGAGCTATGGGTGCCGGCCTTGACGGAGACCCGCCCAGTGCCATTCGAATGCTATCGTTCAGATCGTCAAACGCGCTCTTACTTGGAGCGGTGGCGGTAGTGATCGTTGTTCCAGAAGATAATTTGCCAACAGCCACTCCGGACACCGTTGGAGAAGCTGGTCTAGGCGTACCGTTTATTGCTGTCGCGGGAGGCGGCGGTCTGGGAGGCGGCGTGGCAGTGGACTTACCGGAGGCTAGAGTCACAGAGGACGCCGTATCTGCGGCTTCCCCAGCGACACCCTCCACGGTCTTGAGCACTGCAGAGTCGCTCCCAAAGAGATCTGCCTGGCCGCCAGCACTGAACAGGTCTCCGGTCTGCGTTTGTTGCTGGTTATCACCACTGTTCGTATTAGCAGCAACATTGGTCGCGGCACCCTGCTCGAAGAGACCGAAAGCGGCTGCGTTTGGCTGCGTTGACTGGGAACCGAGGGAAGGGAAGTCGGACATAAAAGGGTTTGGTACGGATCCGGCCGTTCCTGGAGCACCAGCTTGCGCAGAAATCAAGGTGCATCAATTATTAGCATAATTCTTTTTTTTTTTTTTTTTTAATTGCTTTGATTAATTGCCGCAAGATAAATAATATAATACTCTTTAACTATTACTCGTCGTGTCTTGTACTATTTATATGCACGATGAGATTATGTGAATACATATGCGTAAATGATAATGAATATAACAACAAAGTTTCAAAATTAGTGCGATAATAAAGTTTTTTTTATATGAGTTTGTTAAATTTTATATAAAGAATTAAGTTTAAACTTTATTGTTATCTCATATAATTTTTGAATTTGTAATAAGCAATATTTATTTGCGTATTAGTGTAGTTATTTTTGGCCAACAATCTTATTAAAATAATGTCCTTTATGATATTAATGATATATTGTAATATTTGAAAAGTTAATCCTAAATTTTATAAAAATTTTGAGAATAAATTAGAAAGAAATTACACTTTATATCTGAAAATTTAATTTAATCAAATTCTTCTGACATATTATCATAACTACTTCATAGGATTAACTTACACAGACATCAATGAATCAATACTATTTAGTAAGATGCAAAAATATGCAAAAATATATTATCTGAAGCAAAAAAATCCTTTAAGAAAAATGAGTATATACACATACAATATGTATGTAAAGAAAAAAGATAGTTTAACGATGAAAAAATATAAATTTTTGTTTCATAAAACAATAGAAAAAAGTTGAATCAAGTACTTACCAGATTGAGAATCTTGATTACCAAATACAGAAGAGAAACTATTATCTGTAACAAAATTATTATTTGCTGGAGGCACTGCAGCAAAACCTATAAATCAAAAAATAAAAACATCTCGATGAAATAACGTAAAATATGATTATGATGTAATAATGATCAAATAAAAATTTAACTAATAGTAAACATTAATAATAAATAAGAAAAACAATAAAACAAATAAAACAAAATAATTATATTTACCGTTACCATTAGTCATCCACATATTATTCTGTGCTTGTGTAGTCGGTGCAGCTATAGATTGAGGTGTTCCAAACATGTCCGCAAATGGATTGCCTGCTAATTGAAGTAAATCGTCTGATGCTTTTTGTGGCTGAAACATTAATATAATTTATAAAAAAAAAAAAAGTATTATTATAATGAAAATATTTTTAGTTACCTGGCTTTCAGTATTCGTTATCGTTGATGGTGCACCAAATAAATCTACAATTGGTTGATTAGCATTGTTTGTCGGTGAACTAAGAAATGGATTCGTACTGGGGCCACTGGATGGAGATTGCACTTTTGCCTAGTATATATAATAAAATATAAAAATGTTATCAATATTTTTTTACAATAATTTAAAAAAAGATGTGTTATTTTTTATAATACATTAAAATTAATCTTTTAATACCTTGTATTGATTCATAGCAGCCTCCTCTTCAGCAAGAGCTTGTTGTCGAAGCGCTTCATCGATATGTCCATTTCCGGCATGGTCAAGGCGGTTATTACTAGCTGCTGTTCCAAACGCAGTACTGGTGGAAGACAGGGCGGACACTCCCGACTTTACATTCGTTCTATTGCTGCTTAGGTAATGATTGGGCGATGGATGTGTGTCGATGGAATGGTGGATTTAAAGGGAAAAAAAGGAGGAAAAGCCATTTCCAGCAGAGAGATAAGTGTGGCCGAAGGAGCGAAAAGGAATGTTGATCATTGAAAACAAAGGAAAAGACAAACAAAAAAACAAAGAAACAGTGTAGTACGTATAAAGATAATAATGATGTGTAAAAAATTTAGCTACACAGTGCTCTTTCACTTAAATATACATACAGATATACTCGTAAATATATAATTATAATCATGCGTAACACTAGACTTCTTTTTTTTTGTCATAAATTCTTGTTTTTTTTTTATATATCTTTTGCTACGTGTATTTTAAAATAAATTTATACAAGCAAATTGAGTTGAATAATACTACCTAATGAATTGTATAATATAAATGAAATGAAAACGAAAAAAAACACACTTTTTACTATGGTATGTACGCTTATATACATATGTAGACTAATGTGCAAAAAAATATCACCTAGCTTTTACTTTGCAATTTAATATCAATTACTGATGTTATTGATATATACTGATATATATATATATATATATATATATATATATATATATCAATTGAAAATAAATATTGATTACAAAAGTTATATTATTTACATAAGCTTCAATGACTCGTTAAAAAACAGTAGTTTCCAAATAAGTGAGTAAGTAATAAATAATATGCAAAAATTAATTTATCAGTTTTTTAATCAGTTTTACTTATAATCATTTATTTATTTATTTATAATCAGTTAATCAGGATTTAAAACAAACTCAAGAGAGACCACTTATCAAGGAAATACTGAATTTTTTTTTTTAATCATGAAAAATTTTATCATGAACGAAATTTAAAATATTATCATATTAAAATAATTAATTATTTTCGTCGCAAGTTGTTAAAAATTATACAAATTACCAAGAGATGAATCAAAGGAAATATAAATATGTGCAAAATCAGCAATAAAATATTTAAAAAAATATTAGCGATAAAATGTAATCTTTTGAATAATAAGCTAAGTGAAATTTTTATAGATTTCAAATAAAATCTCTAGAAACCATAAAAAGCGATAATAAATCGAGAAATCAATATAGTTATCACTAGCCCGCAAAATATAAAATAAAGAACGAAAGCGAAAAAGAAAGAAATAAAAACTTTTTAACGAAAAAATAAGCACAAATTCAAGCAATAGAAAACAAATGCCAACATTACCTTTGATCTTACAATTTACAAAACATTTTATCAGGAAAACATGATTAACGATTGGATGATAAATAGGATTTATATTTTTGTATGTTATTGAATTTATAATAGAATAGTAACAAAGGAAAAAGTTTGATAGGATTGATATTTGAATATACATTATATGTCTAAATATTGCACTTTTTAAATCATGATAATTATTATATGTAAAATATTTTTCTCGAATGAAAATATCTTATTTGTATAATATATATAATATATGTCTATTTGTATATGTGTTTTATATTTTACCTTTAAGTATTATTAATAGATAAATCGCAAAATATTCTTTAGAATTAATAAATTTAATTCTAAATTCTAAATCTATTTTGAATATTATTGATAAATATTTAGATATTTGTACGAATTATAATCAACATACCTTGCAGATTGCGTGGGAGTATTTGCTGCAGAACCTTTCTTTCCTTCTAACGAAGCTAAATGTTGTTCCAATGCATCTAATAAACTACTAGGAGCCTACAAAATATCCACTTTTAAAATTTGATCTATAAATATATTTTTTTCATAAAATTTAAGAATTATAATTTGAGTTGGATTAAAATATATTTTTTACCTTTGTTAGATCAGGTATATCTCCTTTATCAATGCCAACATTCTGAAAAAAAAAATATAAATTAATTTTAAAAAATTTTTTTGATGATTTCTAATTTACACAATCTATATTTCAAAACTTACTTCGGCAACTTTTAAAAATTCACCAACCCGATCCATTCGTATGAGAAACTTTTTATATAGATCCAAAGCCTCGCGACATTGTTTTTTATTCATATCAAAATATTTTTCTAGAATGTAACAAAGCAAATATTAAATATTTCTTTCATATAATAATATCAATTAAAAAATAAATATTTTACCTAATAAATTAATAATGCCATCATTATAACATGCAAATAATCTAATTAAATCCCGAAAAAGAAGCATAAAAGCCATATTTATAACGCCATTGGTTAGGTCATTGGCAGTACAATCGAATTCCAATAGTGCATCCAATTGTGATTGTAGTACTGGTAAGGTTTTCAACAATTTCTCAGCATTCATTGTACGTAAAGTACGATCATCCTTTCTGAAATATAATTTGAAAAGAAAAAAAAATCATAAAAAAATTAAATTATTTCCTTATTACTTACTAACAATTACTTTACTAACTTATTATTTAATTCATTATAAATTATTTTTTATTAATTACACAAAATATATGTTTTTTATTAATAAAATTAATTGCTTACCCCCTCTTCACCTTGCAAAAATCAAATGCCACAGTCCTATAAGAAAGAGCCTTTTCATTGAGGTACTTTGCATATCTCCTGATAAACGGTGACATGTCATAGCCTATAGAAAAAAAATTTAATTTAAAAGAAAGTTTCTCAATTCATCCATTATACAGAAATTTTAGGATATAATTGATCAAAAAAAAATATAATTTTAGAAAATTAAAAATTAAAAATAAAGAATAATTAAAGAATAATTAAAAATTGAAATTGTGCAAAGTACAAGAATCTGCATGCATGCAAGTGTAAGCAGATATGAGCTTTTATTAAAATTATCGATTCTGAAATGTTTTCAACTTAAATTAGAAAATATATGCTACATGCAAATAGTGAATAGATTCATCTTGATGTTTTTCATAAAAGATTAAATAAAATGAATAAAAATTTCAGAAAATGATATCATTGAATTAATGTTAGGAATTACAAATGAAAAATTAATTTTCCTATAAAATTGAATAGAATAATAATAAAATAAATATAAAACTTCTTCAACTTTTTATAGTATTAATAACAAGAAACACTAATTATTAATATCATTTGATTATCTAATTCAATTCTAAAGTCTTAGATAGATCTTCAATTCTATAGTCTTAAAATATTACACAAATTTAAAGAACAATATTAGTATGGAAAAAATATTAAGATATGGAAAAAAGGATAACAATAGATGTTAACTCACCGATGCGAGCTCCTGTTGTGCCCAAATAGAGAGAAAATTAGTTCCAGGTTAGTAAATCATAGACAGAGGCCAGATACACATAGCTGCATAATGCTAGGAAGTTAGCCAGAAATAACTTATTAATAAATTTCTGATTCTAAAGAGTAAAGATAATATTATGCAGAAATTGTTAGAAACAATTATATATTAATTTTCTATAATTACTTAATTTTAGACAACATTTTAAAATTAATTATGTTAATAACTATTTCAAATGTTTTAAATACAATTTTCATTTACAATCTTTTTTAGAACAAAAAAATTTCTACGTATTTTTATTCATCTTTAACATAAAAATTATAATTATTTAATTATGAAATTCAATATTACACAAACATGTTAATTATTAAATTATTAAATTGTTGAAAATGTTGAATTAAAAAATATTAAATTTTACGAAATCTTTAAGATAAAAACTATGAAATGTGTGATTGTGCTGGGCTCGCGTGCGTGCATTCGAATGTAACTTTTACTTTTTGCCAAAATTAATACATTATAAAGAAAGAAAGCAACAAAGAAAATAACTTGGAAACATGCCACTTTGATAATGGTTCAATTAAATCACCATCTATACAATTTTTATCCATAAAATTATTTTCTTGTATAAAACATATATCAATTATTAATTGATGAAATCTATTCCGTACTTGATTGTTCTTTAATTTAATTTTATTATAATTTATATAATATTAATTATGAAATATATCATAATGAAAATTTGCGAAAATAAATACGTAATTTTGAATCTTGATATCTTTATTTATAACAAACAAAAAAATTTTTTAGTTATATAAAAGTTATATTTTATTTTAGTTATATACTAAAATCTTCTATTCTGTTTCCTCATTTGTTTTCTTAATATATTTTAAATATTTTATTTCATCATTTTCTTAAAATTTAATAATTTTCTCATTTAATTAATCTTTTTATAAATATTTTTTTTAATATTAAAATATTATTCCATATTTAATTATTTTATATTAATTTATTGCAAATGAAATAACAAAATTTTTAATATAAAAATTTAAATTTACAATTTTATTCAAAATAATATTAATTTTCAAATGTTTTATTCAACAAATTCAATTTAAAATCTTATCTTGAAAAGTAATATTAAAATTATTACAATTAAATGATTTTATTAATTTAATTGATTACTATTAATAATTTTTTTTATTTATTTTTTATAATTATATTTGTAAATTTCTTATATCAATGGAAAATAGTTTGCTCATTTAATGCAATCTTTTTAAAAATTCCATTAGTGTAATCAAAGCATTTTTTATATTTTATTTTATTATATTGAATTTTAAATTTATATAAGAAAACAGTTGAATTTGAAATATAATACATTGCAACATATAATTTGTTTCTTTATAATGAGACAAATGATAAAATAATATTGAAAATTATTGAAATTATTCATCTAAATTAAAACTTTAGATTCACATGTAACAAATATTATTCAATACATTTAATCATTTACTTTTGATTAAATCGACTATTTCATATGCAATAATTTAATGTATATAATACATTATTATATTTAATGTATATATTTTATTTATAATATTTAACTCTTTAAAATCAAATATTATTTACTCAGGATCAATGTTAGAAGATATAAAAGTGTTTAAAAAAAGAAAAAATAAGGGACAATGAACATTGACAGGGAATTAACCGGAATCGAGCATCTAATTGAACCACTCGACAGAAGTTAATGCAAGAAGATTCTTTTACACAATGTGATCACCTTGGACGCCGCTTTTATCAAGAAAATTACTGAGTTGAAACGTGCTGTTGCTGGATGCTAGATACTGTGTAAACCTCTGTAACAGAAAAATTATTGGATTTGTTAAGATCATTCCTCTGAAATAATTTACTATATTTTTCTATTTTTTGTTCATTAATTTAAAATTAACTTAAAATCTTATAAAATCTAATTAATTTTACGTTGGACAAAAATATTCAATTTTTTTTCATTAAAAAATTATAAAAATCTTTTTTTTATTTAAAAATCATAAACAATATAATATTTTAAGATAAAAAATTATTAATCAAATTATTAGCATTACTTTCGCTATTACAATTCTCTAAGGAAATGACTATGTTATAATTACTATATTCTATTGAATTGTATATACAAACTGTAAATTATTAGACTCTAGTCACGGATTCATATTATTCGATCCCGTGTACATTCACACGCATGCGATTGACAAGGGTGACTTTCTTTTTTTTAAATCATTATTAAATTAAAATAAATTAAATAGCCTCTAGATGTAAATAATACTCTAAATCTTTTACGAACAAATCTTTAAATTTTATTCATAAAAAATAACAAACAATAAAGATCATATTAAAAACTTTAAACATTATTCAAGTAATTGAAAATTTCCATAACAGAGAGTCAATTAATAAGAATTTAAAAGTACTCTTTTCACAAATTGTTTTTTATTTGATATTATAATATCTTCAATAATTATTATTTCCAAATTAACATTCATTGAAAAGCAAAGGGAAAGAAATTGTCTGATTATTCTTAAAAAAATCACTTATTAGTTATTATTAAAGTTGTTAGTATTAAAATATTTGTTACTATTAGGTCTAATTTGCATTATAAAAATAAAATTGTTTTTACCTCATTGCCATAACAAAGCATATGGTGTACTGTAATCAAAGCTTTGAAAACGACTGTCCAGTTCGTATTCTGTGATCGTTCTATTAACAGATTCGCCAACTGAGGTATCGACACGTTGGGTTCGTTTGTACATCGCACGAGGTCTGAAACAGAATGACAAAGATTAATCACGAAATTTTGTCGAATATTAATTTTTTTCACTAGAAAATTGCTAGTATTATTGTATTAATATTTTTTCTATATTTAATATTCCAAATATTTTACAATAAAGACAAATTTATCATTGCTATTATATTAATTTATTGTAATATTTAGTACTATTTTAAAAATTAAAATAAAAATCTAGATGATTTGTATCTTTTTTTCATTTTAATTCTTTTTTCATTTTAGCTAATGATTTGTTTTTCTGATATGTTAAAAAAAAAAGCATCTTGAAAAAAAATATTTTTCCAAGAATAAAATTGGATATATAATATAATATTTTGTAAAAAAAAATGACATGCATAATTAGTAGATTGAGAGAATTTTTCTTAAATTTTTTCTAAATAATCAATAAGACTTTCTTGTTATTCTGGAAATGATAGAAGAAAAAAAAGATCAAGATTTATTATTCCCTTGTCATTTCTTCTAATTTTTTTCTAGTAAAAACCATCGAAAGATATCTAGCATCTTGGTAGAATATTATCATTTCTAACTACTTTCTATTCGACATCTTTCTATTCTATACAATTGTGAAACAATCCATCAAAATATCTAATAATGGAATAACATTCTATTAGTTTGTATAAAAACAAAACTGTATAAAATTAATTTTTCAATTTTTATGATTTTTCATTTTAAAAACATGGATTTTATCATTCTAATAAAAAATTAGCGAGATTGTTGAAATATTGTTTCCTCACGATTTCTAATATATTTTATTTTGATATATGAAAAAATGTATATAATGAGAAAAAAAAAACAAAATTGAAAATCGATATCTTTTAAAGAATTTGAGTAAATTAATACAATCGTTATTTTTTTCGTTATATTACATCAAAAGAAATCAATATTTCGACAAATATATTTAGTAATTACAAAGAAAAATAAAAAAGATATAATGACTGACAAAAGATTATAATTCGCCAAATGATTTTGAAACTGTCTTCTAAGAATATCAGACAGCATATGTGTTTGTTCCTCTTGAAAATTTTCACATCAATTAGTTTCTATTTTTTTTTTTTTTTTTAATGTTACAAGAGATTTTTACATATTTAGTCTTTATCATTTTTTAATTTGATTTTATATAATCTGAAAATATAAAGACTTTAGTTTTTTTTTAAATTTTTGTATTATTTTCAAAATAGAAAGTCCATCGTGATTGCTGCCAAAACGATGAGATGTCTTAGCAAGTGTTTGACCTTGCCTTCTCTTCTCTAATAATGTACTCCCGAATAAGATTCAAAAGTCACATCTCATTGAGTAGTGTTCTTACTATTTATAAAAGAAGAAATCACGTAGTTTAATATATATACTTTGCCAATAGTGTAACAAGTTGAATTGAAATTCTAAGCATTAACTTTTTCGATTGATTTTCTATGATAATCAAATTCTAAATTAAGAATTTTTAAAATTAAGATATATTATAAGAAATATCTTATAATATAATTTAAATATTTAAAAAAAAAAATAAAAAAGAAAGATTAATATAGAGAATTTAAATAATATAGAGAATTAATATAGAGAAATATTTAAAGATAAAATTTGAAAGATTCAATAAAAAATAGAATAAGCTAAAAGAAAAAATAAGTTCTTCTGTTATTATGACTATTAATGACAAAGTAATATCAAGTTTCATAACTAATTATGTATGTATATGTACTCTTTGCGGCTAACCAAAAATTATGGATTAATTAATAATTACATATAAAAGATATAAAAAACATATAAAAAATTTTCAAAATGTCGTATAAAATAACGAAATTTTTAAAATTTCGCTAAACTCATTTTATAAAATATTTTCTTCCTATGTACTTTACACTTGTCTTTTTCTTAATAAACTTTTTCATAATAAGTAATATTTTTTTTTATTTTTGCATAAATATTTATTCTAAATTTATTTATTTCAAATATTTTTTCACGTGATAATAAATTTCATAATTTTATATTAAATTATATTTAATATTAATTATATATATTTTAATATTATAATTATAATATTAAAATTATATTTAAAAATAATTATTTTTTCATTTCCGTAGGAAAAAATTTATTAAAGTTTATTAAATAAAGATAATATCGAATAAAAATCGATAAAAGAATTCATTACGCTTCTTGTTTTCAAATTGATATTATAAATAAATAATCATGACATGGATGAACATGTTTATAACCATAAGAAATAAAGAAACCCAATGAATCTAACCAGTTGTTTCCAACAACGGCAGATATTAAATGTAGCAAAGAATGCAATCATTATCGAAATTATCTGAAACTTGCAAGGGGTGTGCGCATTGAAATGTTTCTCCGAATCCAGATTCAAATGGGGGCGTCACCGATAAAATGTTTTGGTAAGACGATATCTGTAACAAATGTGAATTATCAAAAAGAAAGAATTTTTGTATATTGCAAAATATAAATATCTGGTTTACTTCGTTCTTGCATCATTATATGTCCTCAAATTCCATTTTTGAACTTTTCTGTTGACTCTTAACAAGTTTCTTATTGCCGATAGTATTTTTTTCAATATAAATATGAAGTAATCTAATTTTCAATTCATATCTCAATAAAAAATAATTCAATCTAATTTTTAAATCTGGTTTAAATTATCTATTAAAAAAATTCTTTATAATTATTCATTAAAATTTGCTTTTTTATATTTCATTTAATGTAATTAGAAAAAATAATACAATCGTTTTTAAAAAAATCAAAAATTAATTTTATAAGAAAATTGAATTAAAAATTGTACATTATTTTTATTACATAAATTAATAACAATGAAAAATTATATCAAAATTTAATAAAAGTAAAATATTGTATTGTTAATATATTAGATTTAAAAAAAATTTTAATAAAAATATTGAGATTAACGATCAGAAATATCGACTTGATTGTAAATCAAAAATTGATAATATAATCGATAGTTTGCTAATTACAATATATTGATGAAAAAAAATTGTAATCGTAAATGTATCCTATTCAATGATATCTTTTAAAAATAAAAAATTTAATCAAGAAATTCGTGGACATTTTTAGTACGAGAAGTGATTATTCATGGTCTTCGAATAGACAAGTAATCAAATCGCGAGGTCATCGGCTAGGAATCAAGTATACGACCGATCGATAAACGGAATCTCGGACGAAAGCTCCCTAGGATGCAATGCTAGTGGGCATGTGCGAAGTACCCGTCTAATCGAATATGTATATATAACATTTAGGTTTTGCAATCGATCGATTCTTTCTGATCTTCATACGTCATTTATAAACCTTAAATAGTTCATTTTCATTCTTCAGATATTAAATATTTTTTTAAAAGTTATATAGCCTAATTCAAAAAATTATAAAATATTAAATATTTTTTAATTATTAAATCATATTAAAAAACAAAAAATTATATTAAATATTTTTTAAAAAATAATTATACTTATAAAACAAGAATACAAATATGATTCAATAATTGTCATCAATTGAATTTCCATCTAAGAAAAATCGATTATCAAAGCTTAAACGATTTTTTTCTAAAAAGAAAGAAAGATATTGAACGTTATTATCATGATTTACACAATGTGATATTAAATATCATATTTATAAAATAGTATAAAATAGTATAAAATAGTATATAACATTTACGAAATTTAAATATAATAAAAAAATATTTATAGAAATCATTTCATTAATAATTTATTATAAATATTATATTTGTAAAAATAAAAAAATGATGTGATAATTTCTATCTTCCATTTGTACTCATAAAGATAAAAATAATAAATTTAGATAAATACAATAACAATCATAATTATTTTTCATTATTAATACAAAATTTTCAATTGAAAATTATATAATCATTGCATTAAATTATGAAATATGAAAAAAAATTGTTTTTTATTATTTTTTGTTAAGAATGATAATAAAGATTGTAGAGAAAGAAACGAGATTAAACTTAATGAAGATTTCATCGACAGAAATTTGTTTCACTATCTAAATTAACAGACCGGAAGAAAGAGTGCAAGTTCCGTCCTGTTAAAACGGAAACGCGTTCTTGCTTCTAACGAAATATGACTGTTAATATTATTATTTACTAAGGGATGATTGAAATAGACGTTACAATATGAATAAAACAATATAATTATTAATTTTATAATATATCATAATTTTTATACAAAAATGTAAAAATTAAAAATATTCATTTAAATTTATATTAATTTTTAATTTAGGAATATTTCAACATTTATATTAAAATTAATCATTTATATAAAATTATATTTAAATTGAAAATATACATTGTACGTATATATCCAAATAAATGAATTAGTAAATATAAATGTATATATCAAAATTTTTAAATGAACAAAAAATTTTCGTAACAATGCTTATTTTAAATTTTAAGTTATAATTTCTATAAAATAAATTTTTAATGATTTCATTTGTATCAATATTTTATAAAATATCAATATAAATAAAAAAAATCAATATTCACATATAAATTACATTAAAAAAAACGATATGAAATTTTTATAGAATTGTAAAATGAAATGATGAATAACATTGTCTAAATTTAAAATAATTTTTTTATATATAATTTATATATAATTTTTATATATATTAAATATAAATTAAATTAAATTTAAAAATAATTCGACAATATTGAAAAATTCAAAATTTATAATATATATATATATATTAATATTATATATAATATTATATTCTTTGATGAAAGTAAGTTTTTAAATTGAAAATAAATATAAATCATAATACTTACACACATAGATATATCTATACTTATAAACCTTGATGTAACTCATGCGACAAAGATAATCACGAGGAATTCATGCGGTTTCCTACCGTTTAAATATAAAATAACTTTGTTTTCCTGTTGATAATAAATTTTTGTGTTATTAATAATTATCAAATTTCAATTAACAATCAAATCAATAATAATACTTGATAGAAACTTTTATTTTTTAATATTTGAATATTTTTCGAGTTATTTTTACAGTTATTTATAATCTTCAACAATAATTCTATAAATAATTTAAATTAAAATATACTCTTATTATAGTTTATTCAAAATCAATAATTAATAGAAATTTAGACAATTTATCAAAAAGAAAATAAAAGAAAAATAAAAGTAAAACGTCTTAAATTTAAATAATTTGTATTGACATACTGATAACAATAAATATAATAATGAATATAAAGAAATGTGTTTATCAATACGATTCATTGACATTCAAATATAAGATAGTCTTACTAATTCAAGGAAAGTTATGTCACTAATAACTTTAACTTTATGGCAATATTTATAAACCAATAATATCATAATAGCTTTATATATTACAGATATACTTTTGTACAAAATATCTGTTATAAATAAGGATCCAACAATTCAAAAACTTTCACCATTAATTAAAAATTTCAGTTGAGTTCGAATATTTTGCAATATTTATATGTATGTTTAATGATAACAATATTAGATTTTGGACAATTATCAATTTAAAAAATTCAACAAATTAATATTCTTATCAACGCGATTTTTGAAGTTTTTTTCAATTTAGTTATATAAATTTATAATATAAATTTGCATAATTATCTATATTGATATAATATAATTATAATGAACAATACATATGTAACGCAACTATAACGAGTTCAATCAATATTATTTTTATATTAGCTTCTGTAATATACTTATATACTTACTTTTAACAAAAAATGCCTATGGAATTGTTTTTTGTTTTAAATTATTTGTTTTTTTAAAAGATAATGATTACTATCGATATAATAATCGAGAAAAATGCGATAATAATCGCGATTTTATATTATCAATATCTTGACAGATTCAAAATTTCTGATGATACATAGCGAATTTTCGAATTATAAGAGAAAATGACATGAAATTATTCAATATTTAACAATAATTTATGATATTTTTTATTTTTTATTCTTTTTAACGAACTAATCAATTTTTCGATTTTCAATTTTTTGTAGACATTAAATTACATGAACATGTATAATTATCAATCGAATTACTTTCCTTCATGCAACGCCTGGAAATTGAAAGTAATCCGTTAAAGTATAACGGACATAAACATATACAAAAGATTGTTCTTCATTTTTATACATCAAACATGATTAATTTTTCATATACTTTGAAAAATTGTTTAATTTCGAAAAAAATTATTCCTGTTGCAATGTGATTCATTTTCCGGGATCTATAACGATTTATAATAATAATTAACTATATTTTGATGATATATTTAGATAATACACATTATACAAAGATTAATAATTTCAGACAATAAGAATTTATCCTGTCACATTCTTTATTGAAAAAGAAATCAAAATACCGGAAAAAATACAATCATAATTGAAATTATTGAAATAGACAAATGAATAAAAGGAAATATAATGGACTTACATTCGAGATGTTTCTTTTTCGGACCTATCATCTCTTCTGTAGTAGCTTTACATACAGCTTTAGCAAGACCCTGGCCGGCGATGCTATGTCTCGCTGCCAACAGTCTATCGTTGATTGTCTGTCCCGCCATAGTGTCGTTACTTCTGTCACACTGGAACTTTTTGAAGCTTACGTATTTTTCAATCCAATTCTTGCGTTATACTATCACAATTAGAAATCGTTCTTCAATTTTGAAGATAGTACTAGCAAATGCACACCACCCACGAGAATTAGCAAAACGTACCTCGAAACCAAGAACACCGACAGGAAAAGAAAAATTACAATACGCAGAACTATTTCCCGTCAATTCTTTCCGAAATTTTTTTAATTTTATGAGCGCCGGTCTAATTTTGCCTTCCCGACTCGATCCAGCCGGAAGAGCTCTCTCGCGCGCGCGTAAAGGGCTCAGCTGGACGAACGACAGCTCGGCTCACGGCGACGACAGAAGGTTCTCACAACCTGCCAAAATGGCGACTCGAACCTCCTACTGCTTCGCCGGACCGATCACTCCTGACAGCCAATCCTACTCGCTCTCCGCAAACACGGCCTACTATCTCTGACGTCATACCACTTTAATCAAATCAAGTTGTTACAATAATACAAAATTTTCCGAAAAAATCTTTTTAATTTTAAATTGATAGTTTTATCAAAAATTATAAATGACTTATTTTTAATTATATTATTATTTTTAATATTATATGATTTAGTATTACTATTAAAATTATATTTAAAACAAAATAATGTATTAAATAATTATTTCATAATTTTTATAATTTTAAGAAATATTAAAGAAAAAATATAAAAAGAATATATACTCTTATTTAGAATATCGATCGAAAAGATAGTCTCCATAATAAGTTTAAAATCGATAATAACGGTTCATTTCTGCGCACGCATATTCGTTACAAAGTAATACATCTAATTTATATCGTATCAATGATTATAGACAATAATTTATTTTATATTTTTTTATTAATATAAATATTTTATTTTTATGTTTTTAATCAATATCTTTTTATTTATTAATATTTTCATTAATTTAAAAATTACTAATTAATTTAAATGTGAAGTAGATTTTTATATTTCTATATACAAATAAAATATAACTAGATATATATATATAAAATTAATAATAATAAATTACTATATATTAAATAAAAAAATTATAAAAATTTACATACAATTATAAATTTTATGTATGTGTAGTTCTCTTAATATTATTGATTAAACTTAAAAAATTTTTGCAGCTAATGTTGGTACGAATACATTGTGACACATGACACATGATGTAAAAAAAATTAAAAGATCCACGAATTGATTTAAGCCGGTTTTAGTAAAAAAATTTATCTTAAAAATGCGTACGTATAATTAAAAAATTATTGTTTTAAAAAATCAGTGAAATACATATTTATGTATAATATTAAGTATTTAAATGTTTAATATGTTTAATTTTATATTTAAATGTTACTAAAAGACAAGAAGAGAAATAATATGTTAGATTTTCTGGTTAGCTAACATTATAATCATGAATTTTTCTCATTTAATTTTGTTTATAAATAATGAATTAATCAAATAAAAAAAAAAATTGATATTTCTCATTTAATTTTTCAGCTGTTAGTAGTAGAGTATCTCTTGTATTGTCATCAATTTTGACAGTTCTTATATTTTCGGGAATGCAAATATATAAAGTTTGGTTAGCATCATCACAAATTTATACAATATTAGGAGGATATATTGGATCGATATTATTTATGTGTGTGTTAACTGCAGTAGGAAACTTGGAATCAACAATATTTGGAAAATCTTTTCAACAAAAATTATTTCCAGAAGGTATATTATTTAATATTGATATTATAAAATTAATTTTGAATAACAATGATATTTTTTTTTTTACAGTTATTTTTTCACTAATGATTAGTTTAATTGCATCAGCTTTGGTACATCGTGTAGCAACTACAACATGTTTTATATTTTCTATGATTGCATTATATTATATCAATAGAATTTCTCAAGAAACATATGCTCTACCAGTACCTCCAATTTCAATTCATATAAAGAAGAGAAAATAAAAATAATTATGAAAATCTATGATGTTTTACAATAATTCAAAAATGTTGAATTATTCCTAAAGTTACTTTAAACTTTATGTAAAATTATTTTGTCTTATAATATATATAATATATAATTAATGTTTAATTACTTATTTACTTTTATTTTCTTAAGAATGGGATAATATGAGATAGTAAAAATCAAAATATATTTATATTATTTATAAATATTTTACAATGCTTTAGGATTTCGCTTTCTTTTGCTCCTTCTATGTTTTTCTGCTTCTTCTTTATCACTGAAATACTCAAAAGTTTCATCTGATTCATCATCATTAAGAAGATCTTTATTTTCTTTTACATCCGGACTATCTAATGTAGGTTGAGACATAACTTGTTTATAAATTGTCATTGCCTAAAAATATAAAATAATTGCATTTAAATAATCTATAAAATAATAATATAATTAAATCTTTTAACGTACTTGTGTTACCAAGGCAGATACATCAGAGACATTACTGGGCAAAATTAAAGTATTATTAACTTTTGCTAATTTATTAAATGCTTTAACATATTGTTCTGCTATACTATATGCTGCTGCATTTTTTGCATCGGTTAAATTGAGAGCACCTGCAACAAGTTTTAAACTTTTTGCACGTGCTTCAGCAATAGCTACTAAAGCAGTTGCAGTACCAGTTGCCTTATTTATTTCTTCTTGTTTTGCAGCCTCTATATAAGAAATCAAATAAATCATTTAACAATTTAATAATTTAAAACAAGATAAAAAATATAATTACCTGATGCCAAAATTTGTGCTAAACGTTTTCCTTCAGCAATATTTATCTCTGCTTCTCTAGCTCCTTCCGATTCTAAAACTGCAGCTCTCTTTTTACGTTCCGCTTCTACTTGCATTTGCATTGCTTCTTGTACTCTTTGTGGCAATCTTATGTCTCCTATTACAAAAAATTGGAATCATTAGAATTTTTTGAATAGTAGATTTTTTAATTTTAATTTTAATTTTATTCTTAAATTTTCTTAATTTTTTTTAATCTTACGTATTTCATATCGAAGACATGTTATACCCCAAGCTTCACTTGCTTTATTTATACTATCAACAATACAAACATTAAGTCCCTCTCTTTCTCTGAAAACTTTATCTAAAGATATTTTTCCTAATTCAGATCTCATTGTGGTTTGAGCTAACTGAACTACAGCAAATTCAGGATCATCAACACCATATGAAGCCAAAAATGGATTAACTACTCTTAAGTATAATATACCATCAATATTTAATGTTACGTTATCTGTTTGAAAATATATGATTAATATTATATCTTAATGTTGTATTTATATTTTTAAATATAAACATATAATTGATAATATGTACCTGATGTAACAGCACTTTGTTGAGGTATTTCTATAGCTATTTCTTTGAGACACTGAACATATTTAATTTTATCAATTATTGGTGTAAGAATATTTAATCCTGGATTTAAAATTCTATGAAATTTTCCCATTCTTTCAACAATCCATGCCTAAAAATAAATTTTATTATTATTAAAATAGATTAAATTTTAATCTTTTACAAACCTCTTGTTGTGGAACAAATAATATAATGGTATTCATAGGAGTGCCAGATTTGCATCTAACAAGTTGTGTTACTGGAAATTTACGAACAGTATGTTCAAATTCAAGAAGTGGCTGGAACTTTAAACAAAAATTTTTGTCAAAATGAAATAATATGGTTAGAAAATTGTGATTATAAAATTTTTAAAATTAATTCAAAAATATTGAATTTACCTTTATAATGCCAAAATTGCGAGCAAATTGCTTAAACCGACAGTTCATTTCCCATTTATATGTTCGCAACAACATTATATTGACAAGCATATATTGCAATAATTTTAAATACTATAATAGGTTAGATTCACACGTTTCAATAAGTTAGGTTCAAATTTTAATGAAAAAAAACGTTAAGCATATAATCCATTAAATATTTTTATATATTATTCAAATAATTGAAGAACAAATATTTTCATTCGTAAAACATGATATTTTGTTCTTTAGATATCCAAATATACTATTACATTTGATAAAATACATTTATACAGGATACTTCATGCAACTTGGCACAGCAACTTCTTAGATAATTAGTATATGGAAAATGATAGAGAACATGAAATGAAACTATGTATGTACATATATATTTTATATTATTATTATTTATTATTATATATATAATTTTTTAATATATATTTAATATATTATTATTATTAATTATTATTATATATTTTATCAATATATATCATTATTTTATGTTTCAATTGATCTTAATACTTTATTAAAAATTATTAGACATCAATTGACGGAATTGATTTGTAATGCAAAAAAGTTTACATAATCTTAAAAAAAACAATGCAATTTTTATATCTCTATAAACATATAATAAAATTGACAAAAAAATATAAAATGTATTATTTAATTTTGTTTTCTGAAATCTTTTTTTATTTCTAATCATTTTCATTATTTGATTTATTTATGTAAAATAATATAAAAACCAAAATATCTAATATCATTATTTTTTTTTGCAAAATAATATATTTTATTATTATAATTTCAAAAAAGATACAAATAAAGATTCAAAAATCCTTTATTAAAAAATTATAATAAATATATGAAATTACAACTAATTATTTCTATTCAATAAAATATAAAAATAGATTCATAATATTTATTATATTAATATTAGTATTTATGTTAGTTTTATTTTAAATTATCATTTATAAATTTCTACTAATAAATCACTTATAATAAATAAATTAGTAAACAACTATTGTAAATAAATTAGATAGATACTATCAAATAAAAATCATTCTATTATTTTATATTTTTTTTTACAATTTTTTATCAAAACTTTTTTTTCGTATAAATCATATATCATTTTTATATAATTAATATCATTTTATCGAAAATAGGAATATTATATTATATGTAACAAGACGAGAATGATCTTATATAGGAAAAAGCAAAAATTTCGAAATATTTTTTACTTTATTGAAATTTTTTAATTTTTGTTTATGTATTGTAAAGTTAAATTTATAAACTTTTTTTTCTCTAAAAAAATTAAATTGTAAATTTATAATAAAAATATACTATTTAAATTGTTAATTAAATAATATTTTTGAAATATAATATTCATTATTGAAATATTGAAATTAAAAAATACATCTAATAATATTTGAAGTATTAAAACTAATGACAGTTTACATATGATATATATATATATATATATACACACACACACTATTAGAAGGATAATATGGATCATAAATTAAATTATTAGAAAAATTATTAGAAAATTATCATAAATTATTAGTAGTGTCAAATGTGACAAGGATTTAATTATTGTATTCTTTTTTAAGTGAAATTTTTTTTTTCTTTCCAAAATTTATCAAAATACTTCTGACATTTAATATCTTATTGGCTAATTTTTATATATTATTATATAGTGTACTGTTATACTTTAATAAAGTTTCATATAAGGAAATTAATTTTTTATGAAATACAATGATAAACTTTTTCGATATTGTTGTTTAATAAATATTTGAATTTTTTTTAATATCATTATATTTTTATAAAAATTTCATTATATTATTTTTAATGTTATATATTCTTACTGTCATCAAATTATTATGCATGTTAAGAAATTTTTACGTATATTAAATATTCAATGGTATAGTATATACTTAAATAAATATAGATATTTGAATAATAATTTAACGATTTTTTTATGAATATATATTATAAATGTCAAGATCAAATATAAAAAATATATACGTATGAGTAATAAAATGACATATGAACAAAGAATTATTCAAATATTTATTTCTTAATATGTTTTAAAATAATAAATTAATAATAATACAAATTAAAAATAATTCCATATAAAAAATGATATTAAAATTTGTATAAGTAAAAAATAAATAAAAAATTTAATATTATCTATATTATATAATATTATGTATTTTATGTTTTATAGATCAATATTTTTTCAACTTTTTCTATGAAAACAATTTTAAATGTCACTTAAGTAATAACAAATTATATAAAACAGAATAATTTATCATCAATATACCTAATTACTATTTCTTTTAACTATGAATATTTTTTTTATTTATCGAATGATTAAGTATTTGCTTATATAAGTTTGTTCGTGCAAATATATAAATAGATGGAATAATCTAATTCGTATTCAGTTTTCTAAAAGAAGTTCTATAAGAAAGAAATTTAATTATTTTGATTATAAAGAGTGATAACATTTTACATTATGCGCCATAATTATATTGTAATATTAATATTATCTTTATTAACGTGGACATATGCTGAGGAACTTTATTCTGATAAATATGATTATGTGAATATTGACGAAATTTTAGCAAATGATCGTCTACGAAATCAATATTATGATTGTTTCATCGATGCAGGCTCTTGTTTAACTCCGGATTCAGTATTCTTTAAAAGTAAATATAAACTCTTATTAAAATATGATAATATAAAAAAAAATCAAAATAAAATTTACATATATTTAATTAAAAAATAATTATTAAATAAATTATTTAATTTAATTTTTAGGTCACATAACAGAAGCGTTTCAAACACAATGTAAGAAATGTACTGAAATTCAAAAACAAAACTTGGACAAATTAGCAGAATGGTTTACTACAAATGAACCAGAAAAATGGAATCATTTCGTGGAAATAATGATAAAGAAAAAAGACGAAGGCGCATAAGATTCACGTTAAATAATTATTAATATAATTAATTTTTTATATAAATTATAGTATAGAATAGTAGCAATTAATAGTAATTGAAATATATCTATTATATTCTAATTATATCATGTAATGACAAATATAATAAAATTATCATAAAAATATAATTTAAATTTATAATCTAAAATACCTTTATATTTTTCTAGCAATAAAAATCACGATATTTTATGTTTAATTATATTGCTTAGAAATTGAAAAAAATAATGTTTAGTAGAAATTATTTTTTTTAATATATGTATTATATAAAATTGAAAATTTCAAACAAATTGAAATTTTTTAATACAACAAAATTTTATTTATAGTTAAGTATATATTATTTTAGATTAATCGATATTTTAATTTTATCATGTGAATTTGGTTTCATGTTTAACAATATCGATAGATGAATTAAGCGCGAAATTTTAAATCGCATATAAAAATATAAAATAATATATATATATATATATATATATATATATATATATGTATTATATATGTATATTGTCAAAATATTTTATGTAAGTAATATGATAAAAAGAAAGATTTAAAAGACAGAAAATGTTTTGATTTTAAAAATTCAAATTTTAATTATTATAAATTGCATTAAATTAACAATAAAGATATATTTATTAATTTGAAAATGTTCCATTTTCTGAAGATATTTTTTTTTTCTTTGATATATCTATTTTAATAATAAAAAATTATAAGTTAAAATTTGTATTTTTTTCTATTTTTTCATTCTTAAATGTTATATATTTTCTTTTTGTATTTATATATAATTTCGTTTATAACTCAAATGAAAGTAAATCTAGGGAGAAAACTCTTTATTAAAAGCAAAATATTTCCGCGCTTCATGAATGCTAATTCATTTATTATTATTCTTAGAATTTATATCTTTTAATAAAATATATAACAATGAATATTTAAATATATAATAATGAATTTTAAATAATCAAAAAAAAATTTTTTTTTTACTGTTAATTTTTAATGTTTTATTTAATTTGTTAACAATTATTTTAATGATTTCAATAAAAAAATATTTATATTTAATATTTAATTAAATGCAAAATTAAGATTATAAAAAATTATTTTCATTTGATTTTTCAATACTTGAAAAATTTAATGAAATGATGAATTTAGATGACAAATTATATATCGTAATATGAATATGGTTAAGAATATACAAAATATAAATTAAAATTCATCAATGTGAAATGATATTAATGATTGTTGTTATTATGATGAAAATTTTAAGTAAAATTATAAAAAAAATCTTAAGAAAATTGAAAATTATTTTACATTAAGAAAAAAGAATTTAATATTCATTGGTTATTATAAACCAATTATTGAAGGATTAACCAATAGGAAGCAATTTTGTTCACGCGGGGAGAAATAATGCAGTGGTTAAGGGAGCAGTCTACTGTGATAATTGTGTGGTAACTGACAGTGCAGTGGAAAATATCGTATATGTAGGTTTGCATCATTATTCATATAAAAAAAATACACTTTAATCTAAAATGTCATCTCCTGCACAGGTGGTGAGTAATATTTTTTCTTATCGACTTTTCAATTCTCATAAATTTTTCTATTGTTCTTCGTTAAATTTTCTTTATTATCCTTATTTTGACAATTCGTTATAGATTTATTATTTTTTCATTTATAGAACAAAGATATTGTCTATTTTTTGTTATTGTTTTATTATATTAAAATAAAAATTATAAATGATCTAAAAAAATATTCTATCGAATTGTTGTTTTCTTTGTTTTGAACAAGTACTATGTTATGTAGCGCATTCGTTGATTTTCGTTTCCGTTTACGGGTTATTAATAACTAATGTTGGTAGTATTGTGAATATATTTTTAAGAGTTTATTTACACTAAAAATTATTTTAATTGCAAATAAAAACAAAAAATTTATTCATTTTATAGATATGAAATCGATATTTTACTGTCATTTTTTTTATTAAAAAATGTTTTAAAGCTATATTATATACAATATAGTGTAATTAATGTATTAATTTTGCAACAATAGATTAACTTTGCTTTCTTTGATATGAAAATTAAATACTAACATTCTTAATATCATACTCGTTTCTACTATCCTAACCAAATTATTCTTATGTTTTTATGATGCTTTAATCGATCGTTTAATATTATTTATAAGAATAAAAATAAGAATGTTGCATAAAATATTTTTATGAAAACAATAAAATCAATATTTGAAATTTATTATTTTAAACATTCTTTGATATTGTTTTTTCGTTATTTTTTTGAAATCATAGTACAAAAATTTATATTTATATTTATATTTATATATAATGCAAAATTTACATATATAGAAATATGCTTTAAATTTCATTAATACAATTATGCTTGTTTTTTTTATATTTTAAGCAAAACAAATAATATAATATAGAATGATTATAGAACAATGATTGTGTCTATATTATAATATTTTTTTGTTATTTTATTTCTTATGTTATTTATTTATTTTTCCTTTAATTTTATTTCATTGCAAATATAAATTTTAATAAATTTATTCACTAATATGTTTATTTAAATATTTAATATAATTTGCTACAATATTAAATCCATTAAATATTATCCATTAAATATAAATAACATTTCTTAATATTTTGTTGAGATTTATTTAAATATTAAATAAAAGAAATATTTCGATAAGTAAAATTAATTCATTCAAAATTGATGATGTTATATGCAATATTATTTGTTCAATTACATTAATGTAACATAATCAATAATATATCATTTTGAAAATAAATTTATATTTTTATTATTTAAAAAGTTATTTCTAAGAAATAGTTAATATCGGCAAAAATGGAATAAAAAAAATATACACAGGTTGATTTCAAATTTTAAGTTATAAATAAAGAAACAATTTATAATTAAAATTTTCGAATAAGTTGAATGATTATTAAACGTAAATATATTTGAGTTAAAAGAAAAGTGTTATCGAGCTACGCACGCTGAAATATATTGCGATATACATATCAACTGTTATTTTATGAAACTGCGCATCAATTTCAAACAACTTATATTAACTAAAATCTTTATCAGATCTTATTGGAGAACAGTATACTGAATTTCTTATATCGATGCAAATTATACATTTGAAATTGATATCTAATTTTGATATTAATTTACACAGATTGCAACTTGCATTATAAAACCAAACAGTTAATACATACAATCGCAACATATTTTAACATATATAGATTACTTTAATTACATTTAATCACAACCAACGAATTCGATCTGAATTTCATTTTTTATCTGTTCCAGTTAAAAAGTATTGGTCCAAAGTTAGTCCCGTTCTTTAAAAGTGTATCTGTATATTTTATATTATTGGCTGAGCAGCCGTCTCTACTGACGGCATGTTTCAAATGTTTACCAATTATAAGTCTTATCGTT
Source organism: Apis mellifera (assembly GCF_003254395.2). Classification (NCBI taxonomy): domain Eukaryota; kingdom Metazoa; phylum Arthropoda; class Insecta; order Hymenoptera; family Apidae; genus Apis; species Apis mellifera. Next base: position 6,457,845 of record NC_037645.1, read on the forward strand.
TTTGTTCTGCTACATGGAATTAATTTATCGCAGGAGTAAGTGTGAAAATATTTTGCATGTATCAATCCTTTTACATCATGCTTTTACTTTATAATTAATAACATTAATTATTTCTATTATTCTTCAAGTATTATATTTAAATCTGAAAAAAAGTTGCATTAATAGCGTGCCATCAACTTTAGCGATAAAATTAAGATTAATTAAGTAAAGATAGTTTATTGACTTCCATATATCTTTATTTTCAACATTAATATAGCGATATATCCACAAAACATTTATATCTATAAAATGATAGTGCTAATTTAGCAAAGCGGAAAAAACAAGTTAATCAAGTATGTAACATTTTCGTGACTTACAGGTGCTAGCCAATCATTTATTATGATCTTGCTTACGCTTATTTTCAAGTCGCTTTTATTTCTAATTGATAATGCACATTTTAAATATTCCGCCAATTTTTTTCTTAACAATTTCCGTATTTCACAGATCACATGAAATTCGATCTTATAAGAACGACTTTTATTGGAACACAGAAGAGGATTGATTTATTATGAAGCAGAGCAATATTGTTTCCGTTGATTTTATGAATAATATCACTAATGATATATTCATAACACTATGACTATTTTTATTTTTACATAAAGTACGAAACATCATTACTGCGTTTTCATAATCAGTGAAATATTAAATATTCCTATTCAACGATGTTTCTATAATATTTTAAAAAAATTCATTTTAAAAAATGAAAAAAAAATATAATTAAAAAGTCACCTGAAAATGTAAGTGTAAGCAAGAATATTTTTTCATTGCTTCTAAGTTTTTTTTGTTTATAATCTTAAACTAAAAGCTGGATACTATTTATCTGAAAATTTAAATTAAATAGATTATTAAAATTATTATTAATAAAATTTTTATTACTTATTCTAAAAATGTATTACTTACTATATAATATCATTATATGAAATTTATTTCAAATAAAATATATTTATTCCATTTAATTATTATTTCATTTAATTTATTCATACATAAAATAACAATAAAAAATTTAAATATATATTTCTGTTCTATCAAAAAAATTTTCAAAACAAAATTATTTAAAGTATTATAATAAAAAACTATAGGAAAAATTTTTCAAAATTATTTTTTTTGATAAATTTCAAAATTAATAATTTTTTTTAAGTAATATTAAAAGAAAATTATTTCTAAAATAATAATAAATATAATTATTTTATAATATATAACTATATATATATATAAATCATCTTGTTTTTTTATAATATAATATATAATAAGATATATTGATATTAATAATATTTAGAGCGATAAATGTATATTGTTAAATATATTTTTTAACATAAAATCAATGTTACCATAAAACTTATTCCATATTATCGTTATTGTTAAGCCAATATTAGAAATTACTATTTATCTTAGAATAAAATTTAATATTATATTATTATTATATTATATTATTTTCAGATATACCTTTTCGAGACGAATATTGACAGGATTAATATTCAGTTGTATAGGAGATGCATTATTGGTTTGGCCCAGTTGTTTCACACCTGGAATGTGCATGTTTGCTTTAGCTCAGATTATGTACATCAGTGCATTCGGTTTTATACCGCTTAATATAATGCTAGGTACAATTTTATATGCGATGTGTTCGCTAGGTAAGATATGTATGTTATATCCATAAAAATTAATAAACATTCCCATTATAAAAATATATAGTAAATAATGAAAATATTATCAATGATAGATTTTTGATAATATTAATGAAAAAAATGAATAAACTTTGATGAAATAAAAAAAATGATATTTTTCAGTCATATATACTTTAATGCCTGGTCTAAATGGAATTCTGGTCGTTGGAGTTCCAGTTTACACAATATTATTAACTACTATGGCATGGAGAGCAATTTCTAGAGTACAATTTTACAAAGTATGAAAAAAATTTTTAAAAATCGTTTTGTTTACATGATGTTTTCCAATATCTAAATTTTACGGATTATGCAGCTTCTATTTCTTTATTTAGTTAATAAATTAATTAATTTAGATTACACGTTGTGTTGAATATAATGATTTACTGATTTGATTAGGCATGTGACAAATTATGTAGAAATATAATAAATAAAATAATCTATGCCTTGACAAAAGATCATACTTACATTATATACCACATCTTTCTTTTTCATCGTTCCGGAAATAATGAAAAAGAAATTGTTAAATAAATAATAATTTTAAGATGTTATTAGATTATTTAGATTAAAGATATATTATTATTATTATTAACTATTCATAAAAGAATTATATAGAATTGGAAAACATTGTGTTAAAAAATAATAAAATTTCCACTTTTTTGTACACGATTTATCAAATGAATCGTATTCCTTCGTCAGGAATTATGGACGTGGACTAAATTATGTAGCTGCATCGGCAGTATATGTTTTCTTATATCTGATACTTTACTTGGATTTCACTATTTTCATACACCATTACCTTATTCTCAGGTATAATGATTGTATAATATTCTTATAAAGAAATTTTTCAATATGACTTTTTTTATTAATTAACTTAAGCTATTTTTCAGGTTTCTATAATGTTAACGTACTATGCAGCTCAATTAGGAATAGCTTTGAGTGCAGTTGGTTCTAAAAATAATAATAACAATAATAATAATAATATCAACAACGATAAAAAAAATGACGTAGCCTTAATGAAAGGCTAAGAGAAGATTTTGTTTTTATAGGCTATAAATGAATTTATGAATTTATATTATACTGCTCAACATAGTTAAAATGAAACACAAAATATGACGAAAGTATGATAGGGTTATTAAAAGATTAATTTGTACAGCATTAATGTACAGCATTATATGTTATGATGAGGATAATAATTTATATACTTTATGTCGTAATATGTCGTACTATAAATTATATCTCTTAGTTTAGCGTAATCATTGTTTTAAAATAGGTATAATGCACCTCATTGAAAAATTTATAATAATCGTAAAACTAAAAGTCCTAAACACTGCCACTTTCTTAAGGCAAAAATTTTTACCTCACTCTTTATGATTTATTATAGTCGATACTTATTGCATTTATAATCTTTTAATGAATATTAATCCATCTGTATGTAATCATGTCAAGTCAAAAAAAAAAAAAAAAAAATCAAATGCTGTGAATTATTAAAAATAATTGCATAATAATATTTAGTAATAATTAAAATATTTTTTTTATACTCGCAAAAATTTTTTCTTAATTATTATTATATGTTCATATCTACTATTATCATATTATTATATTCATTTATTATATTGATATGAATATTGAATGGAGATAAGATATAAATATTTCCACTTATCGTTTCGAATACGAAACAAATTCTGTATGTATAGTATTTATAGAAACATTGATCACACGCATAGTTTACGTATTATTTTACGATAAATTTTGTGAACCAAAACGTATTTTTTGATTTATAATAACGAATAAACATGTTAAGCATTTCATATTATGATAGAAATTATAAAAAAATGAAATTTTATTATATTACTTTTGAGTTGATGATTTAAAAAAAAAAAGAAAAAATTACAAAAAAAACAGAAGAAATTATTTAAAGATTTAAACAATTTTTCATAAGTAATTCTTGTAGTTCTTTTTTCTATTAGTAAAATTAAAAATTTTAAGCAAAAATATATATATATATATTATTTTATTATTGCATTTACTAATATTAGATAATAGTATTATATTTATTCTATTTACGATATTCTATTCTATTTTCACCAAATGAAACATTGATTTAAATAATTAAGATATTATTTTAAGAATTATTTTTAAAACTATTTAAAGAAAAAATATAATTTTCTTTTCGAATATAATAATTATAATAATTATAATATTATAATTATAATAATTATTATTATATTAATTAATAATAATTAATTTTATGTGTAGATCTCGATAACATATCATTTAATATTAATAATCAATCAAAAGATATTTGAATTCTAAATAAAATCTTTAATTTTTAACATAATCAAAACTAAATAAAATTGTTATGAAAAAAAATATAGAAAAAACTTGAGTCAAAAGTAACAATTTGAGTTTGAATTTATACAAAATCAATATGTAAATAACAATATATAGATAAATATAAATAATCATACAAAAAAATATTTAAAAGAAAAATTTTTATATGATAATTTTCTTTTTATCACAAATAATATTCAAATTATCGATAAAAAATTGAAATAAAAAAAATATTACAACTATTCCATACCCTATTAAAATACATTGATTTTTTAAAACAGTATGTTTAATCAATAGTAATCATAATAATAATTTTCTTTGTGAAATTCTAAAATCAAAATATTGATTAAACTAAATTATAATGGTAAATGAAATAAAAATAATAAAATTATATATATTCATATAAAAAAAATGATTATAATATAAATATAAATGAAATTCTTTGAGAAATTATTTTTTATCGATTATTTTGTTTCTTAATTATGTCTAACAAATTATTATTACATTCTTCATGTCCAATTCATTGCATTTCATGCATTATATTCATTTTTCATTTGTAAAAGCAAACATATTGTAATAATATTGCATTGAACATATATTACTTTTACATATTATGTTTTTATATAAATTATTAATTTGTTTTACAAGATGTTTAAATGTATTAAATAATAATTAGTATTATATTCAAAAAAATTAAATTAAAAATAAAAAAAAACATTTATTTGTAATATTTATATCATAATTTTAACTAAGAAAATTTTATTCATTATTTATATTTATAACATATCTATATTATTACAACATGTATGTATTTCAATTATAATTTTATATTATAAATTCAAAATTTGTGATAATAAATTTTCAATTATTTACAATATTAGTTTCGTCTAATGTTACTTTTGACTTTGATTCTTTCTAATTTAAAATTAAATATAAACAAATTTTTATTAAAATTAAAAAAAATTAAAATTTATTTTAAAATTATGACTTCATTTAATTCAATTTTTTTTATATTTATTATAAATAATATATTTAATTATGCAAAATGATATATTTAACACAAGAATATATATAAACATAGTATAATGAATTCTAACGAAATACATTTAAAATGTATGTATTTCAGAAATAAAATATTTATAAAAATGTGATACTAAATATATGTGACATTTTAGCATATTCTACTTTCTTCAAATTAATAAATAATTAAAATTTTTAATTTATAAAAATATTTTATAAAAATAATAATTATATAAATTATAATCTATAAAAAATATTTTGAAATTACTTTAGATGAAAATTTCAATTTAATTCTTAGATTTTAAAATCGAAATGATTTATGAAATGATTAATTAATAATTATATAAATTAATAATCAAATAATTTACTTTTTTTGTAATTAAAGTTTTGTTAATTGTAATATAATATATATATATATATATATAAATATTATAATATATATATATATATTATAATATAATATATATAATATACCTTTATTATGTATATACAATAAATATTATTGTAAAATTAAAGTTTCTGTTCCTCCTCGTCGTACGACGATTCCATTTGATACTTTACTTTCCTCAGCGTATTTAATTTTATATTTAAATACTCTAAAAAGATATATTTTTATATACATCTTATAGAATATCTTTTTTTTTAATTTAAAAAGCGATATTTTTACTTACGACAATATACTACTCCACATCTGTGTTTGTTTTTCATTTACTGAGTTAATTTCTTTTATATGTTCTTTTTCCATTATTAAACTTTTTATCTTTGCTTCTTCTGCTTGAATAATGAAATTTAATTCTTCTCTTATCTTTTTACCAGGATTAGAAATTGTAGGATCCTATATAATAATACTTAATTACATATATGAAAAATTATTTAATTATAGTACATAAAATTAACTAACTTTGATATCCTGTTTTATTCTTTCTTCTATAATCTTCATTTTAGCTATGAGTTTTAGTAATTCTTCTTTCTCTTCAATATCCTTTTAATAAAATAATTAAGGGAATAAAATAAAAATATCTAATACAATAAACATTATATTGATTACCTTCGTTAGTTTTGTTTTTCTACTTTCCAACTCAGATTGTAAATTATTTATTAAGATATTCATACTCGATTTTACTTGATCTTGTGCTTTTATCGTTTTCTCTTGTTGTTGTTCAAATTCATAATATTTTTCTCTTAATGTTTGCACTTCTATAATATTAAAAATATTTGAATTTTTTTATTATATTTTAATATATATGTTCATACCATTTATCAGTGGGATTAATTTTGCTTTAAAGGCGGATATATCTCGACATAATTGAAGATTCATCGAAGATGCATTCTCTTCTGTGAAATTATTTGGAGTATTTTTCTTAACCGTTTCCAATCTTTCTTTCACTTGGTTATATTGATTATACTAATAGAAATAATAATAATTATTATTTAAACAAATAACATAATATTGTAAAAAGTACCTGATTTTCTAAGATGGCGGCTGTTCGATATAATATACTGTTCTCCGCATTGAACCATGTCAGTTCAGATTTACAATGTTTATAAAGTGTTCCCCTAGTTTTTAAACGATTTATGTATTTTTTTAAATCTTCTCCTTTAGGAATGATGTCTTCTACTATCAATTTTGATAGTTCGCGTTTTTCTTCTAATTTTGTCCGCAATTCTTGCAAAGAATTCACTGTCTTCTCCAATTTTTCAAGAACATTTCTTTTTATATTTGCAACTGCAGCTGCTTGTTGTCTAAATGGTTCTATTTTATCAATGTTATTTTTTGTAATCTAAATAAATTTATTAACAAATTCTAAGTATATTCATAGATAAAGGATATATTATAATATATATATTATAAAATTGATGTTTACCTTTAATTCTATTAAATTCTGAATTTCTTTGGCTATACTATCCAAGTTGTTTCGTAGACCCGTTATTTGATCTGGATTTAAATACGAATACTGTTTTACTGTGTTCAAGGCTTTTATACGATTTGTTTTTGCATGTATTTCTGCCGGTAATTTTTCATTCGTAACTACAGTTTGAACAGTAATTACTTCAGATAAATGTTGCAATAATATTTGAACTGTAATTTCATCTTCATCTTTTTTTAAGATTTGTAATTCTCTTTCCAATCTTTGTAAGTTAGACTAAAATTTGTATGTATTATATAATTTTTATTAAAGTTAAAATAAATCTTAAATTTTTCAATTATTAAACATATTATACTTGTAATCTAGATATTATTTCTTTTTCTTGTTCCTCTTGCAATACTAAATCACGTTCTTTATCTTTTTCTATTCGCAAAGCTCGGGCAACATTCAATAAATGTATTCCAGTTTCAGCTTTCATTCTCATCTTTTCGATACGTATAATTACTGCCTACATAATTAAATTATTTCGAATGAAAGAAGAGATTAAAATATAAATAAATATACTCACTTCTTTTTCTTTTTCCATTGTTTTTAAATCAGCAGTAAGCTCACTAGCATTCTCATAATTCTATGTTTGTGAAAACAGAATTAAAAAACAATTTTAATAAATAAAAAATAAAATATCAATATGATCTATTACCTTCTTTCCTATTTCTCTTTCCTTATGCACTGTTTTAAATCTATCAATCAAAGTCATGTATTGTTCATAAAAAGCGAAAACTTCTGGATCGCTTAAATACTCGCTAGGAACTTCTATCTAATTAATTATAATAAAATTATATTCAGAAATAATTTTATGAAAATAAATAAGTATTGATACATATGAATACATATATAAACATATATGTATACCTTCACTAAAAAGCGTGATAAATAAGCTCTTTTTTGAACCACATCTATATGAGATAGAAGCCAGGTAAAAATAGGATGAATAATATCAGAATCTCCACGAATCAGACCTTGTCTATCCATATACAAAAATAAATACAATCAATTCATAATGAAATAATTAAAATGAAATAAAAAAACTTGCCTAAAGCTCACAGGATCTATTCGTGGCTGATAATGAAATATACGCAGAACAGATAAAATATAAATGGAAATTTCTTCAGAAGTCTCATTCTTTATACTAACATTACCATCAATATTTTGATTCTGTATTTTAATCAACAATTCCTTTAATACCTACAATGCAACTTTATAAACAAAACAATCTTAAATGATATAATTTTTTAACTTATTCAAAAATTAAATTTATCAAATAAAAGAAAATATCATAATATCAATTCTTACTTGAAGCAATTCTTCTGAACTTAGAGAATTGAAATAAATCACATTATAATTACGTCCCAATAATTTGTTCACCTCTGTCACAATGAATTTAATGTTCTCTTTCATTATCTTCTACTTTTTTCTCCTCTTCAAAGATTCTAAACTATTTAACTTAGAAATAACTAGTTAAATTAGAGAAATGTTTTGTTGTTATAAACCGTCGTCCTGGCAACTGATCACATAGCATCTCTCTTTCTTTCTAAAAGTATGCAAAACTCCACGTATGTATATCGTGTTTAGAGAAATTTTCTTTATATATTTAAATTATTAGAAATTTCGTTTAAAATTAATTGTTAATTGAATATAATACATGATCCTATCGAATCACGTTTAAATTATATCAATTGTTTGGCATAGTTTATATGCATGTATCGATTTTATGGCAATTCTAATTATATTAATAGATAGCATTACTATACGGAATTGTATATCTTATATATAATATTAAAATTAATAGTTAAATATATTAAATATATTAAGTCATTAAATATTTTAATGACTAGATTTATGTATAAAAAATTAATTATAATTAAAGTTATACAATTAAAGTTAGAAATTAAGATTTTAATTATTTGAAGTTTCTATTAATATAATAGTTTTTTTTATTTCATGGTAAATAAAGCATTAGATAGAATGTCAAATATAGTTTAAGAATCATAATCAGTTTTATTAAAAGGAAATTTATCCAGCACAAGATTATAATTAGCAGATAACGATAGAGATCATATTGCCTTGTTTTCTTTTCTTCTTTTTCTTCTTTAAATATATTTTTAAATATAACATACGATCTTTTTTTTTTTTGTCATATAAAATTGCAGTGCTTTCATTTCCTTTATTTTTCAACAATTACACAATTTTGATATGAAAAAATTTGGGAATTAGTTTATGAATTTATTTCATCTTTGATAATACAACAAATATATATATATATATACATATACATATATATATATATACATATATATATATATTCATAATTTATCAATAATGCATAAATTGATTTGAGCATAATTTCCCATAATATTAACTGTACTTCAATTTTCTTATTTAACAAACTTCAACACTAAATAGTGTATCAGTTTTTTTTGTATTCTTTATCAGAACAATTTTTCATTCGTTTATATAAGTTAAGACGCGAAAGGGAATGTATATCAAAGATAATCAAAGAAAAATATTCACTGACATTTGAGACTATTTGCTATAATCAAAAGTATGATTAATTTTGTTTCGTTTCTGCTTTTTGATATTAATGTAACATTTCTTTAATTCTTATAATAATGTTGCATATGCGTATTATAAAAATGACTTGTGAAGTTTTATAAAAAGAACCATGCAAGTCATATATTTATGACAATGTTTAATAATCAGTCTAAAACTTGAACAATGTAGCAACGTTGTGATAATCAAATACTGAAAATGAAGATTGCACTATATATAAATAGTTTAATATATATGTATAATCTATATTTTAATATATATATATATAAGTACCATAATATTGGATATTAGATGTTACATAAAGGATAGAATTTAATGAGCTGAATATCTATTTTTTTCAAAACAAAAAACAAAATAAGAGGGGAAAAGAAAATTCCTTAAATGTATCTTGACTTATGAATAATACATTTGCAAAATTCAGTGTGCACAATATAAAAAATTAAAATTATGATAATGACTCGCTTTCAATATTATGCAACATCTTACTTAGTGCTGTGTAAATTTAAATAATTTTATTTAATATAAATTCGGTGCGTATCGATAATTAAGCTTTCTCTCAACCTCCAATTCTCGAATTTTATAGATGTAAAAATTGTCATGTCAGGATTCAAACGAATCAAAGTTGATTTTGTAACCGTTTTTGTTTATATAGCATCACAGAATAAAGGGATAATTTACAACATTACGTAAAATAATAATGATCGCAGCAATCAATCAAGGTTTGGCTTACATTCATTATTGATGACTACTGGATACAGTTTCCTCAAGCATAGTAAGATAATAAAAATCATACATGAATTTGTATGAACATTACATTATACTTAGATGCACTTAGTGTATTAAACACTAAAAATTTATTAATTTAAAATCGCCAGTATTGAACTCAACTTCGCATTATATATACCTAATATAAAACAAGAACACAACAAATTTTCTGGCATACATGATACATTTTAACATGTAAGATTGTATGTCAATTGATTTTTTTCAGTTTTGAGTTTTTTCATTTTCTTCTCATTTAGTTAATCATCTCCCTACCCTTTTTCCCCATAACTTCTACAGAATTTTTCATCATTGTCTTATCTCCTGAGATAAGTAAAACAGCAAAGTCAATAGTATTGATGGTTGTTATATACTTATACTTTTTTGTTTAACTGGGAGTGCATATCTTGTTTGCAAAACAAATTTTCATTATACACGATATTGTAATTTCTCTTACAGACAGTGATGTGACTTAAGGTATTTCCATGTAGCATGTGTGAAGGGAGGAAGAAAGGATGGTGATTACAAAATAGATTCCAATTTATCCACTCTTGAAAAGGAGAATCGCTACTTGACCCAGATAAAAATAGATAAAATGTCTTGTTTCGTGTGTCACATAGCTTCCAAAATTACGACCTACAATGCAATGCCACGTTGGATTATATTTTTTATCGAACTCTTTTTTAATAAAGGCTGCAATATCCTGAAACAAAAAATTAAATCAATTTATTAACAATCTTTTTTTATCTTTGAAACTGTTATTTCTTTCATTCTATTCATTATTAAACAAGCTCTTTTATGTCTCTTCAAATATGCATATAATTTTTCATCACATATACAATATCTGGAACAAAATTTTACTTCAACTATATATTAAACATACCTTTTCTATGTTATATTTTTCAAGGGCTTGAGTTGCACAGTCAACAGCATCCTGCTGCATCTCCTCAGACATATCTGCATTCTTGATCACAGCCTTTCTGTCTGACATTTTCGTAGCTCTGAAATTATCAAGAAAAAAGGAATTTTTTGTGTATCTTACTATACTTCGTTCAATAAAAATGTAAAAAGCTAATATTGCTAAGAGACAACTATGCATTTTTTTTTCATATCGAAGGATGAAACAAGCTATCGTGTATTGAGAAATTACAGATTAAACCTGGAAAAATGAATGCGTGCAATTTTGACAGTAGCATATATATCATTTGCTAGCATGACAAATCATAGAATTGATGCTATAAAATCAAGAAAAGAATCAGATATGTTTAATAAGCACAATACAATTGTGGAAAACAGAACTATAAAGACGAAACGCGGGAGGATAATGTTTTATCAATATACGATGATGAAAATAATAATTCGTACACACGCAAACACCGCAATCAGAGCATTAAGTTAAAGATGGTCATTTGAGAATTATCAACACGCCAAAGAGAATAGGATTATCAGAAATCCAAAACTGATTTTGACATAAGAGTTGGTTACGCGGTCGAAAATGAAAAAATACATTTTCATTTATATAACACGCGATATACCTTTTAAAATAACACTTTCACCAACTAATACACAAGGAAAAAGATCGTTATATCCTGGCCCGGAAGTTATGTATACTTATTTTTTTCTATGTGAATTGATTTACACAAAAATTTTGCTCGCTCAAGCCGACAGCGACTATTCCTTGATTGAGTTCAAGACTGAAGTGTCCGTACTGTGATCCTGTCCACTGATTGGCCCACGATTAGGGTCTTCTATCACGGTCTTCTATCAACCCAGAATGCTTTGCTGGTAGCAACCCGCGTAAACATAAATTCGAGTAATCGATACGGAATTTTTCCTTGAAATTCAAGTCACAACGATGTTTTTTTATTTTTTATTGCTTAAACTTTCATTTCTTTTATAGAATCTCAAAAAATTAATGATATAGATTAAAATATGCTTTATTGCGAAGTTTAAATTGATTATGTATTATGTAGATGATAGAAGTATTTTAAGCTTTCAAAATATATTTTGAAATATTAACAGAAACATACATAGTTCGCAAAAATGTATGCTGTCATAAAATTAAATTATAAATTACAAATTATAATGTATTTATAAATTAAAAATATATATGTTTTTCAATATACATTTTATTGATTATATGTAAATTGAAAATGTGAGGAATTTCTATAAATTTTAAATAATATTCTATTATAATATATATCTTATATAATTTTATTTTTACAAAATATACAAAAATTATTTAATTTAATAACATAAAATAAAATATTTTAATTTCAAATCATTTCTTTAAATTGAATAATTAATTGTATTACAAGATGGCGCTATAACAAAATAAATTGAATCATTATTTTACAAGATGGCGCTATTAAAGTTTTAGATTATGTATATTAGTAAAACTAAAATATATATGGTCCAAGCATAAAGTTGATGCATTCATACTATATCACTTTATATGTATATGAATATTTTATTTCTTTGTAATTAGTATAGCATATATATTGTATATGTATATGTTCAATCAGCTGATTGTGACAACAGTAACGTAACTATATTGTAATAATTTTTTTAAATTTCAAATTTTTTCCATTATTATATTCAAAGAAATATTTATAAACATAATTAACCAATATTTAGTGTAAATATATATTAATTTTTCAATTATATATATATTTCTTTTTTAATATATTTAAAATGATTTTAACTATCAAATTCATATATAATGTACAGATATGTTGACCCAAGTTACACATGCGCAATAAGTTCCAACAATCTTCGAGAATTCTTTATTAAAGAGGTTTTCATTCTAAATGTATCAGTGTTATATTCGACAGAGTTGCGCAAAATATCTCTGAAAGAAAGAAAACTTTTTTTCTATAGTGCTATATTTAATATTATTTAATACATAACTTAATCTTTTAATTTTAAAGGCACTGGAAACTTATTTAAAAATGTTTCATGCCATTCTGTGCTTTTGCGCTTTTATAGCGATAGCCAATGCTGATGTTACGAGGTAAAAATAATAGAAAAAATATTATTCGTTTTTGCATAATTACTATTTTTAAAAAAAATTTAAAAAAAATTTACTAATTATATAAATAATTAATTATTCGATAAAATTTACATTTTAAAATAGATTTATAAAAATTTTTTTTAAGGATTCCATTGCACAAAATCGATAGCATTAGGAAACAATTCAAAGAATATAACACAGAAATATATCAAACACATATATTTCAAGGAGATTTGCCTCAGCCAGAACCTCTTTCTAACTACTTAGATGCTCAATATTATGGTGTTATTAGCATTGGAACTCCTCCACAAGATTTCAGAGTAATCTTTGATACTGGTTCCTCAAATCTCTGGGTTCCCTCTAAAAAATGTCATCTTACCAATATTGCTTGCAGTAAGTATATTTTCAAAAATTAAAACTTTATCATTTTTTATATTTTATATTTTATTTTGTTCATAATTTTATTTATTTTTTATAATTCATATGATAAGTTTTAATTTAAAGGTACAATATAAGTATATTAAATATAAAATATAATCTATAAAAATCAAATTTTTAATTTATAAATCTGATAAAAAAATAAAACAATAAAAAATAGAATCTTTTTGATAATTATATTTATTTATAAATTTTAAATATTAATAAGATAAACATAATTATATTATGATTTAATTTATTAATTTATATTTAAATAAATTTATCTTCTAGATAATGATAATATTACATGTTATCAAATGTTTATAAATTAATAACAAAAAATTCTTTATTTAATTAAAATTTCATAATTTTTTTTTGTATATGTATTATTTTCAGAATTACATCGTAAATATGATAACACCAAATCATCTACATACAAGAAGAATGGTACTGACTTTGCAATCCGTTATGGCTCTGGAAGTCTCTCTGGCTATCTTTCCACTGATACTGTAGATGTAAGTATCTATATATACATATTTTTATTTTTTATAACTATTGATATTATTTTTATTTCCTAATAATTATATTATATAATTATATTATTGTCTATAATTTTTGTTTCCATAATCTATAATCTTTTTGTTCCTATATTTTTAAATAATGATAGAAATATTTTTTAAAAATTATTTTTAAAAAATTTTTAAGAAATTATTTATATATAACATATAATAACATTGTAATATATTTTTAAGAAATTACCTATTTCTATCTTTTAATTGAATATAATTTATAATAATTTTATAATATATATATATATATATTTTATATATATAATTTTATAATTTATAATAAATTTTATAATAATTTAATAAAAAAAGAAAATTAATTAAAAAATGATAAATTTTATAGATTGCAGGAATGAAAATTTCTGATCAGACTTTTGCTGAAGCTTTGAGTGAACCTGGATTAGCTTTTGTTGCTGCTAAATTTGATGGTATCTTAGGAATGGCTTATTCTAAAATTTCTGTTGATGGTGTAACACCTGTATTTTACAATATGGTTAAACAAGGATTAGTACCTCAACCTGTTTTTAGTTTTTATTTAAACAGGTATTTTAAAAATTACTCAAATTTTTTATGAAATAAAATAAGTTAATAATTTATAAATTATATTAATTTATTAATTGAAGAAATCCTGATGATAAATATGGTGGAGAATTGATATTGGGTGGTTCAGATCCAAACCACTATGAAGGTTCTTTTACCTATGTTCCTGTGGATAAAAAGGGATATTGGCAATTTAGAATGGATAGGTATTTATTAAATATATGAAAATAAATTTATAAAAAATTTATAAAAAAAATTATAAAATTATAAAAAAATTATTTATAATTTTTTCATAAATTAAACAAAAATTAATATTTTTGAATTTTAGTATTCAAATTGGGTCAGATTTAAAAGTTTGTCAACAAGGATGTGAAGCTATTGCAGATACAGGCACTTCCCTCATTGCTGGACCAGTTAAAGAAATTGAAGCCATCAACAAAGCAATTGGAGCTACTCCCATTGCAGCTGGAGAAGCAATGATAGACTGTAATTCCATTCCTAATTTGCCTACAATTAATTTCGTACTTGGTGGTAAATCTTTCTCTCTGAAAGGAGAAGATTATGTCTTGAAGGTAAGACATAAATATAAGACTTTGATTTTATTTTTACAATTCATTAAGATTGAGAAAAATTTTAATTTTAATAAATAATTTTAACAATAAATAAAATATTTTTTTTTTTTTTTTTTTCATTAAAGGTTACACAATTTGGAAAAACTGTTTGTCTTAGTGGATTTATGGGAATGGACATTTCTCCACCAAATGGTCCACTATGGATTTTGGGAGATGTTTTTATTGGTCGTTATTATACTGAATTTGATATGGGAAATAATCGTGTTGGTTTTGCTACGGCAAAATAGATATCTAAAAATATATACTAATTAAAATCTTAAATTTTAAATTATATAATTTTTGTTAATATATCTATCTTTTCTCATAATTTTATGTTTTTACATTTGATAATTTTTAATATTTTTCCTTTTTTTGTATATATAATATGTATAATAGTTTTATTAATGAAAATAAATGTAACAGATACTATAATCAATATATAAATATAAAATATGTAAATTAGTCATTTATAACAAAATGTATACTATATTGCAAAGATAAAAGTAATAAATTTTTTTCATGTCATATCCTGTGTTATTATTTCATAAATAATTGATCAATAATTCATTTTTTAATGATATGAAATATCATGATTAAAATTTAAATACGAAACTACAAGTCATCATAAATTATAATAATTTACATAGAATATCACATAATATTATAAAATAAAATAATTTCTCAAATGTATTAATATCATGTGAAGTATAAAACAAATCTATAAATAATAGAATATGTTATTTATTTTTGTTCCTTTTTTTTTACTGCGTGAATTGCATAATTTATTGCTGTTGAAGCCATCCAAGACCATTCGTTTTTTAAAATATTATAAAACATTCCATGAATCAATTTTGTCTTGCAACCATCTAGAAAAGGATTATCAATTTATTTAAGATATTTTAATTCATTTAAGAAATTCTAATATAAAATTATAATATATAATTATATAAAAGTTCTATAATTATTTATAAAAAAAATATATAATATAATATAATAGAAAATACATGTTTCTAATAAAGATTGCATTTCTGTAGGAGTGACAAATTTATTCCAATCATGAGTACCCTTTGGTACTACTTTTAAGATACGTTCAGCTGCAATTATTCCTCCAAGCCATGAAGGTAAAGTTTTATTAATAGTTGTAAGAAATATTGAACCACCAGGTTTTAAAGAACTTATGCAACACTATAAAAAGCAAATATATGGCTTTTTTCATATTAATTTTTTTAATATAAAATTTATATAAAATATGACTATACCTTTAGAAATAATTCTTTATTA
This sequence comes from Apis mellifera, assembly GCF_003254395.2. Classification (NCBI taxonomy): domain Eukaryota; kingdom Metazoa; phylum Arthropoda; class Insecta; order Hymenoptera; family Apidae; genus Apis; species Apis mellifera. The sequence goes on from NC_037645.1 coordinate 6,474,567, forward strand.
TTTACATGTTCTATAACTTCTGAAGCAACTACAGCATTATATACTTCTTTATTATTTAGAGCAAAATCTTCAATTATTGTTTGAAAATAATTTAATTTTCCATCTAAACTAGCATCTAAAACAGCATGCTGTTTTGCAGCTGTTATTAACTCTGATGAAGCATCAATTCCAGTTACATCTGCTCCTATTCTGGCTAAAGATTCTGATAATAATCCTCCACCACAACCAACATCTAGAATTTTGATTCCTTCTAATGGTAAATAAGGACATTCTATTTTGACTCCTATATTTGCTAAGCCATCTCGAATAAGTTGTATTCTAAGAGGATTTAATGCATGCAATGGACGTATTTCACCATTGACATCCCACCATTTATTGTGTAATTTAGAAAAATGATCTATATCTGTAAGATCAACTGTTGATTTCTTTATTAAACTAGATTTTGTTAATTGATCAGTTTGTTCGGTCAATCTAAAATTGCAAATTAGAAATTTTTTTGATAACTATATTTTAACAAATATGATTTATATTAATTATATTATATTGTATATATTTAAGTGTCAAATATTTAAAATTGATATATAGGTTAGATACCGATTTCGAAGGGTAGGTCCTGTGGATATGGATCGAAAGGATCGAATTTTAATGATATTCATAATTTATTTATATAAAACAATTAAATATAATTAAAAATTTAGAAAATATGCAGAATTTTTCAAGATATGTAGAAACAAATGAGACAATAATCAACATTCGACAAAAGCACGAATGATTATGTTTGCAATTTTACGACAGTAGCATTAACTATGGTATTTATAGTTATTTGTACAAAAAATAAGAATTTTAAGTAAAATATCTGAAAAAATTTCACGAATATTTTATTTTAGAAATAAATATATTACAAAAATGAAAGAAATTTAATATAAAAATTAAAAATAATTTTGATATTGAAAATATTTCCATTAAATTTATATCTAAAGAACAAAAAAAATTTACAGAATACACATATCTAAAATTAATTTAATAATCTTAATAAAATTTTTATTTCATCCAATAAATATTTGTAAATCAAATAATTAATTTTATAATAATTATAATTGATATATATTCCTTTTTTAAATAAAATATTGAACTAAAAAAAAATCATTTAATATCAATATAAAGTATTATCTTACGATAAATAAGTACTTCACAAAGAAAAAATGAAAACTTATGAACATATATGTGTACCTTTATATATATGATAAATAGATATTGAAATAGATATTTCTATTTTTAAAATAAATTTCATAATCTTGATTATAAATTAATTAATTAAAGAGATTATAAAATTAATTGATAAGATTATAATCTTAATTAATACTATTTTGAACTCAGTTAATTAAAAGATTACCAACTAAATAATTAACAAAAATAAAATAAAAAATAAGTATATTGATTAAATATCTTATCGAGTTAAACATTTTATCGATTAAAAAATATTTTATAATTATTTCGTGATAATATTTTTTATCTAGTATTAATTTTATAATCGAAATACAAACGCGTAATCAATTTAAATTACATCTCAAATAATTTAAATTTAGATTAATATTTTATATATATTATATATATTATATATTTTTATATATATTATATATATATATAAAATTGTAAATATGTATTTAATTAATTAAAAATTGAAAAGTTTATTTTACAATAATATAAATTAAATAATATAATTTTATTAAAATACAAATATTGTTTATTCTTATACCAAGTTTTATTATGAAATTACAAAAATTTTTATTTTTCTAAATCATTCATCAATAAGAATATTACAATGAATTATAAATACATAGTACAATATAACAATAAAAATATAAAAGTAAAATAAAAATAAATACAAGCAAATATATAAGTGCATTATAAAGTACATGCATAAAGTTCTTTCCATGAAAAATCATCAAAACATTCCATTAAATTTATTATATTTTTATCTTCAATTAAATTAAATAATTTTTTAAATGCTGAAAACTGAGATAAAGTAGTTTTATCTGCAATAACAATTAATTTACATTTTGCTCTTGTTATTGCTACTGTTAATCTTCGATAATCCCCTAATACTTCAATATCCTAGATTTAAAAAAAAATTACTTCAAATACTTTTAATTTATATAATTTTATATAATGTATAATGTATATGAGTAATTTGTATAATGTAAAATTTAAATATATTACCTCTTCTATGTCTCTATTATTAAGTAAACTCTTTGCACAAGAATAAATTATGATCTGTTTATCTCTTCCTTGATATTGATCAACAGTATTTATTTCTATATCTTTAATAATTATTTTTTTTAATAAATTAACATGAGCTCTATATGGTGCAATAATACCAATTTCATTGAGTTCAATTTGCATCTGAATATTTAAATATAATATATTTAATACAAAAAAATAAAATTACGAAAAATATTATTAAACATCACCTTTAAAAGAGTTTGCACTAATTTCAATACTATAATGGCTTCCCAAATATTTGAATTGACTTGATCACTTTCTAAATATTTAGTATTAATATCACAGCTTATTTTTAATTTATTGGTACATCCTGTGTTTATTATAATTACAGAATCATTTATATCCGATGATAATACTTTTTGTATCCATTTTTGTTCTTTCATTAAAATCTAAAATATAATTTTATTATTTTATATAAAGAAGAATAATAAAGCATATTTTATTTATTACATTCATATTTTTATGTGGTGAAAAAAAAATGGCATTTTCTATTGATGTATTTCCTGCTTCTAACATATCATTATATGTTAATTTGTTTGCTAAGAACATTATATTTTTATTCATTCTATATTGTTTCGTCAAGTTAACAGTATTATTTTCACTATCAAGTCGAGCAAATAAAGATTCATCTGCACCCAGTTTTCTATAAAAAATAATTTAATAATTATAAATTAACATAATAATTTACATAAATAAATTTTTATATAAAAATTAATTTAATATTATCTATATTAATTAATATAATATAAAATCTATTAATCTATTTTAAAAAGTTTTATTATGCACCTAGCCAACTTGCTTTTAATAATAGGTGGTAATTGATTAGGATCTCCTACAAGAACAAATTTTTTTGCACTATATAATGGTCGTAATATGGATGGCTGTAATGCTTGAGCACTTTCATCTACAAGACATATATCAAATATACGTCTTCCAAGTAGTGCATGATGAGCACCATAACATGTTACTCCAATTATATTCTGTAAATAGCATTATAAAAATGATAAAATAAAATTAATTATAATTATAATTAATTAAAATTATCAATTTGTTTATTTTTAACATTATAAGAAAAAAATTTTTTTGTAAATAATATTTATAAAATATTAGAATATTAAATGATTTTCTTAAATCTTTTTTGAATAATTAATCAACAATAATTTTATTAATAAATATTATAATAAATATTATAATAAATATGTTAAAATATTTCATACTTTGTTTGAATATATTGCTTCCAAGCTTTCTGGTGAATGGCAATTTGATGTAACATATTCTTCACTTTTATATTTTAAAGATGGATGAACAGATGAACCTAATCTCAAAAAATCAATATTCTTATCTAATAATTTTAATAAAATATTGTCAACAGCACTATTTGTATGTGCAGTAATTAAAATAGAGTGTCCTATTTTGTGTAATATTTCTATCAATGCTATTAATGTCTGAGTTTTTCCTGTGCCAGGCATTCCTTTGATTAAAAAATAATCATTCGCAGATATCGCTTTTAAAACAGCTCTTTGTTGATTTTTATTTAAATTTTGTAATTCTTTGGTACTTTTATGTATAATAAAATCTGATAATTCCTTTTCGAATGTAGCTGGCTTTCTAATATAAAAAAAATTTAATATAAAAATTAATTAACAAAGATTTATTAAAATAAGTTAATAAATTTTGCAAACCTATCTATCACAATATTACGTAATTTTTCGCAAATTTCATTATCACCCATTAAACCTCCTACATTTGCAAAATTGAAAGAAAATAAACTAGAAGACGAATATTTATCTATGTGAAAAAATTCATTTATATTATATTTGGTAATATCTCTGAAATAAAAAATTAAAAAATGACAAGATTTTAAAAAAAAAAAGAGATAAAAAATAAAATATATTCTTTTTTTATACCTATCTAATAATATTGTGATAGAATCTTCTTTTCTTTGTGCTATAAATCCAGTGGATATATTTATTCTTGTATTTGTACTGATTAAAACATATTCATTTTCTGAAAATATCATATAAGGAATATTAGTATTTGAAAATTGTTCTTTTACATTTGCACGAATGAAAGTATGCTTGTACTTTGAATTGTATTCAATAACTTTTCCTATTATTTTTAAATTACAGATGCAGATTTTCTTTGCTTCTCTAAAAAATGAAACAATTTATTTAATTGAAATGAAACATTTTTATAAAAATTTTAATTGTAGAATTACTTTACCTCTTTTCTGGACTTAATGTCCACATATATCTTATTATATTTTCATTAGATTGTGCATTTTCTTCTATTTGTAATAATGAAACCCATTGTGAGATATAATCAATATGACTAGGCTTGAATTTACTTAAAATTTGTTTACTAAGCTTGATCAATGGATGTGAATTTGACAACTGTATATTAGTATCTTTGTTTAAATACATACAACACAATACATTATACATGCATTTTGAACAAGCACTATGATGATTAATTGGTTCTGGTAAATCCAATGTTTGCCAATCTGATCCAAGAGTTAAACTCGATTTTTCTATTAGTTTTGGTGTGAAATAATTAGCCAAACTATTTCGTAATAATATCAAATCTCTTTTTTCAGGATGTTTACTATTAATTTCTTGCATAATATTTTCTCTGTAATAAAAATTATTAATATAATAAATATTTAATGAAATTTTACAATATTTTAAGAAAATATAAATATTGAAATACCTGAGATATAGCAAAAGACCAGTATCAGTATCTTGACGAGTAAGAGTCATCATTATAATATATAAAATAATCTGACCTTTATGCTCTAAAGAAAATGAAGGCTTTCCTGTCTTAATTTCGAGAGGCATAATTTTCCTTTTTGAATTTATTTTTACTTCTACAGTAACATCTATCTTGCCTTTTAAACCTAACATAGGAAGCCAGATATTTTCTTCTATATCACAAATGTTAGTAATTCTTCCTTTGAAATTATCTTGCATATTATTTATTTTTTGTTGCTTTTTATCTGTAAGTATAATTATTTTTCAGTAAAAAATAATAAATATGTTATAATAAATATTATAAAAAATATAAAAAATGTAATATGTTAATTATATTAATTTATACACCTTTAACATAATGTTGTAAAAATTCATATATTTTTGGTACAAATGTGAGTATCTGTTCTCGACATGCACTAAACGAGATTTGTGATGCATAAAGTAAATTACTTGTATCCTTTGATTGCAATAAATTGTCCATTAATTTTGTAATATCTGATAATTCATAAATATTTTTTTGTATTGCCTATAATATTAATATCAGTTAATTATTTAAAAAATAAATAAAAAGCAAGAAAAAATCAAAAAAAAAATGTTATAATATATTTACTTTTTGTAATAATTGATGAACCAAGCTTCCAATAATAATTGATGATTGATCTGTTTTAAAATAGGGTAAATTCTCTAATTTTTTAAATTTTTCAGCTAAAATTGCTTTTCTTTTACAAAATAAAGCACCAACTACTGTTGTTCCAGATATTAATATATCTGGATGAATAATAAGAAAACCACTATTGTTATCAATAATCCACTGTTTATTTTCTTTTCTTGCTTGAATGATAACAATATCATTTTTTTGTACTTTAACATCTTTCCTATTTCAATGAAAAATAATAATAAATAATATTAAATTAATTATGACATTCTAATTATATTTCTTACCAAAATCCTAAACATGTAATAGTTGTATTACATATTGCATAATCATTATCTTGTTTTACTGTTAATAATACATTGTTATATTCTCTTTTTACATCAATAATTTTACATCTCTGCAAAGAATTAAAATTTATTTGATTATCTATGGACCATTCTTCTTCAAAACAATCATTAAAATCTTCTGTAAAAAATGACTGTATTTCTGAATGAATTTCTTTATGTTCTTCCATAGCAATAATATTTCTTCCATAAAATTCTTTTGAAGAAAAGCTTACATCAGAAGTAGTATTACATAATATATCATTATTTGTTTTCTTTTCTTCATTTAAATTACATATTGTATTTGTGTATTTGTTAATTTCTATATTTTCTATATTTTCTTTAAATTCAACTATAGATGCATCTTTATATTTAGTTTTAATTATATTTGTGTTAATATTATCCGTATTAAACACATTATGAATGACATTTGGTTTTGTAAGTAAATGATTTTGCTTTTGTATGTTTTCTATATTATGTACATTAGAAGCATCATCATTAAATTTTGCAATTTTTGTTTGTGATGAATCTAAAATTTCTGATATTTTTCTTTTTTTTTGTATTTCATCATTTGTAATAGTCATTTCATCTATATTATTTATTGAATTATTACTTTTTATAAATTTTTCATTTTTGGAATTTTTCATAAAATACATTGATATTTTCCGTTGAGATTGTTTTCCATTATGAGTTGAATTATTCTATAAAATAATAAATGATAAGAAAACAATGATGTTCATTAATTTAAAAATTTCAAAAGAAATGTTGAATAAGTTATTTTTATTATTTCATTATTTTTATTAATTATTATGCATTACCTTTTGGGTCGAAAAATCGATTTTCTTCATTACAAATATTATCTTTAGTTCTTTTTATATAAAATATCAGATTTTTTTTAATCCATTCGCGCACAATTTTTTCTAAATTCATGTAATTATGAGAAAGGAAATAAAAATAAATTTTTAGAAAGATCATGTAGGGAATTTATTCAAAGTTGTGAATTTTTAGGGATTTTTTTTAATTTTACAACAAGATATAAAAATACAAATTGATATTTTTTTTAAATAAATAATTCAAATTATATCATTTAAGCCTAATTAAAATTGAATCATGTGTTAACATAATTGATTGTTATATGATATTTACGATAATATATTTTTTTGATTTTAAATGAATAAACATTTATATAAATTAATAAATCAAATGAATTGATTCATATTGATATTATAATATTACTATCTTATTTAAATTTTCTTTAATTAAAAAATAATAAAATTTGATGCGGTAATATTTCTATTCTTTAAATGAATTGATTAGAAATTTAATATGGCATTATGTAATTGAATTCCTAAAATTCCTAAAAATTAAATCAGTAATTTTCTTTGCATCAAAATCTATAAAAAAATTTTTAAAATTTTAATTTTCTAAATTTAAATCCAATATACTATAGTAGTATATATATATATATATACACACATATATATAGTAGTATTCAATATTTACATATATACAATTCAATGTTATACTCATATATATATAATTCAGTATTATATTCACATATATTCATAATTATACATATATACAAATTTACATAATATTTATATAATCACATGATTAATTTTGCAACAATATATCAAGATCTTTTATTTCTCAGTAGGATATTTATTTTTTATTAATTATTTTCTAAAATTAAAATTATTTAAAACTTATATTACTTTCTTTTGTATAGTATATTATAAAAATAAATACTTTAAAATATACCAATAATATTTTGCAAAATTTTTTACATGATGTAAACATATCTAGAAACTATAATACATCAATCACTGAATTGAAAGAATAAAAAAGTATATCATTGCAGAATTAATTATTTACAATTATGATTTGGTTGACTTCTACATATTATTGAAATACGTCTATCCTTTAATATATATTGTCCTTCAAAAAAAGATTCCTTATTTTTTAAAATTTCATGTGTATAATTATATCTAGCAATGCCACTGTAAAAATGAATATAAAATATAAATAATAAAATATATATTGATACAAACATGCAAACATTCTTTACCTCATTATATATAAAGATCTTCTTGATAATAAGAAATCTTTATATAATGATTCATTATCAACCATTTTTAATCTCATTATACTATCTGTTAACAAACTTAAACCAGCAATAATTTCTCCACAGAACTACAAAAAAACCATTTCATTTAAAAATTAATCATTTAAACTTTTACAAATATTTAAAAAATAAAGTACATACCTTTATACTATCAACATGTGGTTTTATCCATCCTTCAGATGCTAAGTCTAAAATGTGTATTAATGGAATATGAGATATTTCTTTGGAAAATGCTTTTTTCCGAATTCTATCTATTATTTTTATATTTTTTTCATTCCATTTACTTTTTTCCGTCTCTCTATAATTATGTATTGCCTATAATCATTTTAATATCAATTAAAATGAATATATTTATAATTTATGTAAAATAATCATTATACTGTTATATATATGTATATATATAAAGAAATGTATATATATATATATATATATACATCATTATACTAACATCATCCCAATGCGATTGTTCATATCGTAATCTTTTTATATAAGGATCAATTTCTTCAGTTAAAGATTTTTCTTCTTCAACTGTTATAAAATTTGGAAAAATTTGCATTGTCTTATCAAGTTGCTCTTTCCAATTATTTGAATTAATATTCAATTTATTAAGTACAATTTTTGATTGCGAGTAGCATTTTATATTAATGTAATTAAAAGTTCGATTTACGATATAAATTAAAAAATTCAATTTAATTTTCATTCTTTATTCAATTTTTTGGTTAAGAACAAAAGATGATAAAAATTTCGATTTATCCAAAATCAATTGACACTATCGAATATTGTTAATATATGTCATTCATATTTGAAATACATATATTATAAAATAAATATAATTTTTTCATTTCGCAAAATAATAATTTTCAAACTATATTATTAAAGATTAGGATTATCAAATATAATACTGACACAATTGGATATTATTTCATAAAAAATTAGATTTATTTCATAAAAAATAAAAAATAATTATTAATATTTTATTAATATAATATAAAATTTGAAAAAAATTATAACATAAAAAAAAATAGCATTTCAATTTTATTTAGCAACTTCACTTTTATTTTTTCACCAGGTTTAATATATTTCAAGGTTAGAAATCTGGTACGAATGTTAATATATAGAAGTGATAGCATTTTATATTATGATTTCAACGAAGATTAGAGATGTGTTAGCTACGACTGCTTCGATTTGCACAATTTTGCAATTTCTAGCTGGCGTGTAAGTAAAAATGTGAACCTAAAATCTGATTTTCTTTTATTTGAGAAACTATTAAGAATTTTTATATATTTTGTTAATATAAATAATTATATAATAAATTTTTAAAGCATATAATCATACACTTTTATAAAATATAAAAGTTTTTTAGATTTTGGCAAAACATTTATCTTGTCAAAAAGTTTTTAGTGTTCATTATATTTAGACAAAAACATATCTAATATGTGAGTTGAAAGATAAAGAAATATATTTTAGGCTGGTATGCAGAAAAATTATTAAAAATGGCAGCACAGGAAATAGTTCAGCTTTGGCATTTGTAACATGTTATACATCGTAAGTGTTATATCTTTAGTAATAAAAACTATTTATTATTAAAAATTGTTTTATTATAATAATTATTTCTTTATTCTTATATTTCTTGTTATGTTTCATTTAATTTATGTTTTAATGCTTTTTAAATATTCACGAAGAATTTAATTAGAATCAAGTTTTTGTATAATATATAAGGTTTTGTATAAATAAATATATGTGTTTATTACAGATGTGTTTTATGGATGAGATATGGTATGCTTATTGAAGATCAATTTATATTGTTAGTGAATATTTTTGGCATAATACTTCAAGCATCTTATCTTTATGTGTTCATTTTATATAGTGTAAAAAAGTTTAAAATAATAAGACAAATAATTGCAGCAACATGTTTTCTTGGAACTGTATATTCTTATAGTTTTTATGAGCAAGATAGAGTATTAGCTGCAAAATATGTTGGTTTTCTTAGTTGTACATTAACAGTATTATTTTTTGCATCTCCATTAATGATGCTGGTAAGTCCTCTTAATTTTTTCAATTTATAATATGAAAATCACTTGTTTGAAGAAGAATTGATGGAATAAAATATTTTTTTTTAGGCACATGTAATAAAAGTTAAAAATACTGAAACTTTACCTTTTCCTATTATCATGGCTTCTTTTATAGTTTCTTCTCAATGGTTTGTGTATGGTTGCCTTCTTAATGATCTTTTTATACAAATACCAAATTTTTTAGGTTGCATATTATCTGCATTTCAACTTTGTTTCTTTTTAATTTATCGTAATGATCGTAATGATTTCAATAATACTTATTTAATATAATATTGAAAAACATTTTATGAGTTTTGGACAAAAAAAATATATTTTTTAATGTATTGATATTTATAATTTAAATGTATAATTTAAATGTATTTTTAAAAGGAAATATATTTTTTGAACAATTAACGAGTCCTTTTTAATCAAGTATAATATATTTTAAAAGTTATATTTTCCCGCCAAAAATAGTTTTAACATAATTTCTTAGCTAATTTAGAATTATAAAATTCCCTAGATAAGAAAAATAAAAATTAATATACAATTTACAAGAATAATTAATTACAATTATACATAATATACATAATAATAATACATTAAATATTATACATATATATAAATTAATTATAAAAAATATTTTTCGTAAAAAAAAATCTATTCGATGATATTTCATTAATGAATATATTTAATAATATCAATATAATCTAACTTTATGATTTTAAACTTTTAATAATTTTATCTTATTGTTATTTTCTTATTCTATCGTTTTAAACATAAAAAAATATATTTTTAAGTACTTTAAGATCATATAAGTAATTCATTTGAATTTAGTATTAATTGTATATATCTTTTAAATATATGTGAAAAAATATTGTTTAATTAATAAACATCATTATTTTTATTTAAAAAAATTCTACTTGTGTTGATATACTAAAATCAAACAAAATATATATCTTATTTTATCTAAGTATTATTTTATAAACGGAAATTGAGTGGAATTTTCCAGACATATTGAAAAGTCTGTAGTTCCGGAACGAACCGGTTGGTAGCTCTGGTAGCTATGCAAGAGGAGAGAAAGAGGTGCGGTGTTGCGTGACTGATTGCGAGGCCGAGCGTGTGTGTTTGTTGTGTTGTACGAAATTTTTATTCTCTTTTTTGAAAAAAGAAACGTTCGCTTTTTTTCGGAAAGATCGTACGTTTTGAAGAGAAAATTATGTCGTCGTACATCCAAGTTGCCGAAGATGAAGGCGATGAACCGATCGAATTGCCAACGGAAGACGATAGTACACTTTTATTGACTACCGTAACCGCCCAGTTTCCCGGAACGTGTGGCCTGAAATATCGCAATCCAGAATCTCGGACGATGCGCGGCATTCGTCTTGTTGACGGACGTCTTCATCCGCCCGAAAATGGATGGGGCAAGGCAATTTACTTTTGTGTTTTTCCAAAAGGTGCTTATTTCACTGCAAATCATAATCTTTCTCATCCCCTCTTTTTTCTCGAAAATATACTAACACTATGATACAAGATCAAGTATATTATGTTTTTCGTATATTAATTGACATAAATTTTAAAATATTTCGAGATTTAAAATGTCAATTGATAAAAGTTTTTAATTTTGTATATAATTTTGTTTTTTTATTTATTTATTATTTATTATTGTGTGTTCAATATTTTATTTTTGCAACTATTTAATGCATCGTGGAAAATATTTTATCGATTATTTTTTATAAATTTTATCAATATTTGATCTTTAATAATTTCTATAAATTTCACCATACTGTTACATATAAATTTTTTTTTAAGTCTATTACATGTGTTTATGTACTTATTTTCGAATCAATTTTTTATCTTAATTTTCTTTTCGATTAATTTTTCATTTCTTTTTTCCAAAAAAATATAAGAAGTTTCGCATGATTTTTCTATTAAATAATTATATTTAACATCAAATATAAAAAATTGTTTGTAATTTATTTATCAAATTTTGATTATTATGTTTTGGTGATATTAACATAAGCACATGTTAATTTTCAAATAAATTAATTAACATTTACTGATCTAGATTATAAATAAAATTATATTAAAATATTTTTAACTTGTTAAATACTAAAATATTTTTAATTTTAATAATATTTATAAATATACACTTATTTATAATTATAATTTGTTTACATCTATGTGAATTTATATAGATATAGAATTCTGTAGAATAGATATATGTAATATAGATAGTTTAATACATAGATGTGAACTCAAATGCTTCACTAAAATATAACAATATAATATTTATATTGCACACACATGCACACACAGAGCCTCACATATACACAATGTAACATAATTTTTGTTATATTTTTTGAAAAATAATTATTATACTTTATACTATATATTTTCTTACTTCTATTTATTATTATTATTATCATTATTTTTACATTTATTTTTATCTCTTTTCATAAATTATATATATACATATAAAATCTTTCAATAAGATTCAAATTTTTTTAAAAGAGGTTCTAGTAAAATGAAAAAAAGTTAGTAGACATGAACACTTATATCTTTTCAGAGAACAAACGTAAATCTGATGACAATTTGGAAAATTCCACAGCTAAGACTAAAAGAATGGAAACAAAGTTGCGTTGCACAGACTTGATCGTACTTGGTTTACCATGGAAAACAACCGAGCAGAACTTGCGAGAGTATTTTGAAACATTTGGAGAAGTACTCATGGCACAAGTGAGTTTTTTAATTTTTTCCAATTTATAAATAGTATAATTTTTTTGTTTTTCTTATATTTTTAAAGAATATATGCCAAAAAAATTTGTTGTTGAATTCATTATTGAATGTGACAAAGTGATATCTTAGAACCAATCATAAAATATGTCATTAGATTTTTATTTCAATTTTATTTTAAATGATTATTTTCATTATTTATAAATTGCTATGTTTTATACGTTTAAATTATAATATATAATATAATATATAGATTGGTATAATATAAATATTTAAATGTTTTTACAGGTTAAAAAAGATGCAAAATCAGGACAAAGCAAAGGATTTGGCTTTATTAGATTTGGGAGTTATGAATCCCAATTAAGATGTCTTGCTCAACGACATATGATTGATGGGCGATGGTGTGATGTTAAGGTTCCCAACAGTAAGGTAAGAGCATTATTATATACATTGGCAAATATTAATTGTTTCATTGTGTATCTTCAAGTAGCTGTGAAATGTTCAAGTAGTTAATACTTGTTTAAGATCAAAATATATATTAAACATTTAGGTGCAAATCATAGATCTGTACTTTTATATTATTTAATTTATTATGTAATTATAATATATTTTCGCGCAAATAATTATTTCGAAAATTTAATATTTCTCTCTCTTTTTTTTTTTAATAAATACTATGTAAAAAAATTATATTGTTTCATTATTTAAAGATATAAAAAATTAATACATATTATAAAAAAAAATGTTTAAAATTATGAGAATAAAAATTATTAAATAAATGAAAGATGAGCATGATATTCATAATAAAAAATTACAATGAAATATAATAAAATCTTTCTAAAAAAATTTTCATATTTTCATATATATTTTTCTTGTATAGATCTATGATGCATGCTAAATTATTAGTTGAATTATGAACAGCTTGAATTATAAGAAAGTTAAAAGAATGATTAAAAAGTTTGACTATGGCATAAATGCGTATAAAATATATTTTGCTTTATAAATTCTTTTTCCTATTTTGAATCAGAATGACTGAGTCATATGAAACATATGACTATATGAAACATTACCTTTATTAATTTCCATTTACAATTTTTGAATGTCATTTTTTATACATCTCTTGAGAAGAAAGTATATTGTGGTATAAATAGATGAATGTGTAGTCAAATTAAATGGTATATTTATAAAGGAGATGTGATGCGTGAATGTTTATATGAGTGTTGTATGATACAATGTGAGTTAAGAAAGTAAAAGAAAGTATGATGCTTGCGTGCTCTTGTAAATAACATTGGTATGTTTGTGTTTTCTTTAAATACTGTGGAAATTTTTTAAGTATGTTATGAGAGGTACCACTGTCAAATATCTTTTAAAATAGATATGAAAATTTGAAAATACATACCCAATTAATTTATAGAAAACCTAGATAAATTAGTTGCAACAAGCAGGTCATTTTACATTCAATCTTTTAGTGCGAAATTTTTAAAGAATATGTATTATGTAATTGTTAATTTGCTTCGAGCTTGCTTAAATGAAATATTATTACATCATTAAAATGAGATTTAAAAGGATTGATTTTTTCGCGTAATTATTCGCATAATATTAACGTAATATTGTTATATGTTAATATTGAGAGTGAATTTTAAATGAAATATTCGAGCATTAACTAAATGTATAATATTTTAAAGATTATAAACATTGTAATGGGTATGATTTGCGTGACAGTGTGTGCAATCGCAGGTTTTGATCCACATGCGGTGTGTGAAGTAACGAATTGTCATATTTCTTGAAGTGAGTATTGAATTTTTGCGAAAAAAAATATATTTCCAAGTCGTGATTAGATATTATCAGCAGACTATAATATAGAATTTTTCAATATGATATCTTCTGCAATCGAATGAATAGTTGTAAAAAAAATAATATTAGTAACAGTATAAACAAATAGACTGTAGTAGATGAATGAAAGGCGCGTGATGCTTAAAGTCGTATCGCTTTTATTTAAAAATTTTCTACTAGCGCGTGTTACGTGATAGGTTCGAAATTTTATAATTGGTATGTGGTATGACATGTTAAAAAAAAATCAAAAAAAAAAAAAAAAAAAACAATAAAAAAAAAGTATGTTAATAGCACGATTAATGAGTGAGAGTGCGTATATGTGTATGATTCAATCAATTATAATAGATAAAAATCGTATGTGATTGTCGAGGCCTGGTGTATCTGGTTGCAGAATATTGATGGCTTAATGATGGCTCGTCAGTATGATACGAGCAAACACAATGAATGCTACCGTCCTATACCGGTTCATACGCCGAGTAATCGACGGGTACCTGTGGCGAAACCTTATATCAACTTAAATACATCTGAAGCTGCTAATACACCTAGATACGATTCGGAGTATGATTATAAAACCACGCATTATCCGTCGTACCCTCCCAATTATCCGTACGACGATAACAATAAATACAAATATGAAGGCCAGAACTATAATACGTATGAGAAACCTAATTACCCATCTTACGAGGATCCTGGGTATGACACACGTAATTATATGGTTCAACATACAACTGCAGCACCCCAGAATCCCAGCGCTACTTATCCGTCCGACACAGAATACACAAGATACACCAATTATGAAGGACGTGCTGTGTATCCAGTGATGGAAAATCCGGATTACACGGAGAAAGTGAGATACAATTATGGTTATGATCGAAACTATTACGAGGCGGACGGTCGTTACGCGTCCACAGATTGTAGATATACACTGGATGTCCGATATCCAGATACTAGACACGCGGACAATCGAATTCAAGCTGATAGTAGAGAGGCTGATTGTAGATATCCGGTGGACAATCGTGATATGGATAGAAGATACGTGGTTGATGGTAGAGATCCAGATGGCAGGTACGCTATCGAGAACAGAGAAGTAGATGCTAGATATCCACCGGATGCAAAGGAAGTGGATGCCAGGTTTGCGGATACACCAAGATATCCGGCTAAAGAGAATTATTACGATCGTTATTACAAGCACCGTCCATCGAGGGATCACCATGTCTCGGATACGTCAAGATACTGATGAGTCTTGTTACTATCGTTAAATACATATGTCACGTTTCAACGGGAATAAATTTGAATAAATTTAATATAATGCTCAATCTATCTTATATACGAGGCATCTATAAAAAACCTAACAATATTTGTTTCGTGCAATTTTTATTAACTCTCAATTATTCTGTATCTCATATTTGTTTTTCCTTTTTTGAATCGTACGCATTGTATGCATATGTATATGTATTATTAAGAAACGATTATTAAGAAATGAACATTATTAAGAAATTGATAAGCATACATAATTTTTTAAAAACAAAATAGTTAAAAATATATCATAAATGATTCATGTTAAAATCGATAAATTATCATTTAATATATAATCATTAATATATTGTTGAAATGTATATTCCCTTTGATTCGTGATCTTTGTTGCAGATATTAAAAAAAAAAAAAAAAAAAAAAAAAAAAAAAAAAAAAAAAAAAAAAAAAAAACAAACATAAAAAAGACAAAAAAAAAAATTTCGTTGTCTACTAGCAATAATTTCGAATAACTGTCTACATTTTAATATCAACTATTGCGCTTAATCAGTTTAAGATAATGTAATATATACATAGCATGAAATTTTACATCGAATATATACAGAGAAAAAGGACATTATATGGATTTTGTGCATGAATTTTAAAGAGGCCATAGTGCTTAAGTGTTATATATTTACATATTATATATATATATATATTTATATATATATTATAATATTATAATATATATTATTAATAAATATATATATGTATATATTTGTGGAGATAAAAACTGTAAATTGACAAGGCGATACTTTTTTTCTGAAATTGTTAGCTAGACATGTATATCAAAAAGAGTTTTCTATAAAACTTGACAGTGCAGATTAATTCAATTCTTTTCTTTTTTGTTCAATTTATTTTTAAACGAATAAATGAACATTTATTTTTATAGATTTCAACGATATTTTAATTTAAAAAAATACCAAAAACTGCTTATAACAAAGTTATTTAAAACGTTTAAATGGTAGAATCAGTATATGCTTGATCATTTTTGATAAAAAGATAACAATAATGTGCACTGTATACAAGTTTTAATGGATAAAACAAAACAAAACAAAACAAAAAAAAAAAAAGAAAAGAAAAAAAGAACAAAAAATTACCAAAAACCTGTGAAAATCTGTTGTACATGATTGATTGATTGTGCGTTTGTGCGTAGGAGGGAATGATTCAGCAAGTACCCTGCAAGGTATTCGTGGGACGCTGTACAGAAGACCTAACTGCTGATGATCTGCGCGACTATTTCTCCAAATATGGCGAAGTGACGGACGTGTTCATCCCAAAACCTTTCCGTGCATTTTCATTTGTTACTTTCTTAGATCCCGAGGTAGCCCAGTCCCTGTGCGGCGAGGATCACATTATTAAAGGAGTGTCTGTACACGTGTCGAACGCTGCGCCTAAGTCTGAGGGGAACAATAAGAATTTCAATAATCAAGTGAACTCGAATATGCGTAGAGGCGCCCCAGGTCCCGTCGAGAATAACGTGCAGGGAAACTATCAGGGTAACCGATACATGGGCCATTCAGGTAATAATATGGGTCCAAATGGGTGGAACAATCCAGGGAATCGAGGCAATTTGGATATGCCTAACCTTCAAGCATTGGGCATTACCGGGCAGAATAATGGCGGCGGCGGTGGTGGTGGTATGTCGAATCCACTGGCAATGGGAGGTCTGAATTTATCTGCATTACCAGTCAACCCGGCTCTGGTTGCAGCTGCATTGAACCAAGCATCTTGGGGTTTGATCGGTAACTTGCAGAATCAGGGAAACGATCAGGGCTATTCGAACCAGCCTGGCCCACCTGGTCAGCCACCTTCAGGCAACAATAGTATCGGTAACAGTGGAAACTCTGGCTTTCTCAGTTGGATGAATCAAGGGGGTGGTGATGGTAATACTGGCAATCCTGGAACAGGTGGTCCAGGCCCGAATAATCCGAACGCATCCCAAGGTGCTTGGCAGAATCATCCTGGACAGCGTGATCAGAAATCGAACACCTTTCTCAAGTACGAATAAGCAGCATGGAGGGTCCCAGTGTAATCGTGGAAAGTGAAGAATTCGTTCCTTTGATCCTGATACACATTAACTACAGTGGCAAGAGTCTAGACAAGTGTATGTAGGTACAAAATATTAATTTTTTCATTCGTATAATGACAGAACCAAAGCCCTTGTCGATGGGGAAAAGAGTTTTGTAAATTTTTTCTGTTCTTTTCATCCTATGAAATGAACAGAGAGAAATAGAATATTTCTCGTTCTTTTTTTATATTATTATTATTATTATTATTATTATTATTATTATTATTATTATTATTATTATTATTATTATTATTATTATTATTATTATTATATTATTATTATTATTATTATTATTATTATTATTATTATTATTCAATTTCATTTAATTATATTAATTGTAATGATTAAATTTAAAGTAGCATGCTCCATAAATGTAGCAATAAATAAACATAAAGAATTCTTTTTCATCTTCTTACACGTTACGTGAGATATAAAAAAAATATGTATGTATATCTGACCTTGTCTCTCTCTATCTCTCATTTTCTCTGGTTTATTCAAGAATTAGCAAAATATTCTTCAAGTACGTGTTTTAGAAAGGACGGATAGCTTCGATCCATCTGCACCTGCATACTATAATTGTATGATCTCATTTCAAATGTGCGATCTAATCAATTCAGAAATAATATATAATGAACTAAAATAATGAGATGATAATGAAGATGATGATGATATGTTTTAATGATATGATAATGCTGAGGATGAGGTTAAGATTGAAGTTAAGATTGAGATTAATTATGACATCCAAGGTGGGGCAATAATTTTGACTATTTTTAATACCTATTTTTGGAAGTATTGAGAAATTTTGTTGCAAAAGTTGTATGGTATGATATGATATTCACTTTTTTTAATAATTAATCGATTATCAAAAATTTTTATTTTTTTAAATTAGTTGTATTATTTTATTTCAGATAAATAATGGATGCTTAGACGATTTCAATGACCTATAATATAAGATTATTCGACAATAAATAATGAAATAAAACTTTTAATGTCAGATTATAGATATTTGAATTTTACAATTCATAACGTTAAAATTATCGGATACTTGAAATTCACTTTAAAAATTCTTTATTGATTAATATATATGATATACTGCAATAAATCTTTATTTTATGTTAAATAATATTGTTTCTGTTTTTATCATAATATAATATATATATATATATGTGTATATATATATATATATATATATAATATATAATATAATTTTTGTGACGCGAAATGAAATATAAGAATAATAATAAATGTAAATAAATATAAAATAGTAGAAAATTTAAATAATATAGAATACCAATTTATGTAAATAGTAATACATATTGTTAAGAAATTTGAAGGTTTTTTGCATTAATATTAATAGATTTTTTAGACTTTCTAATAATTCATTAAGTTATATTTCAAAAAAATATTAAAAAGTTAAAAAAAGTTAAACTACGTTAAAAGATATCTTTCTTTATACTAGAAAAAATCAATATTATCAAAAAATATAGAAAAGGAACTTGCTACAATTAACGATAATAAAAATAATCCGAAAATTTTCAATGTTATACAAATATATATATTAGTTTGAGTAATTTTTATAATCTAAAACTAAAGATAATTTTTTTTACTATTATTAAATAAACTTTTCATATTAAAGGTCGTTAGAATGTCTAAATATCTGTATGTCTATTTTATTAAGAATAAAAAATGTACAGATAGTCATAAAGAAAATAATTTTCTATCATTCAT